>NC_141696.1:1404634601-1405234601 GCF_964263255.1 Lissotriton vulgaris
ATCCAGTTGCCCAAAGAATTGGCGGTGGTCAAATGTGCTGCTCACAAATCTGGTAATGATGATGTGACAGCCGGAAATCGATATGCTGACCAAATTGCCCAATATTGTGCCCGATACAAAATGTCCCTAAAAATTTAATTGTGGGGAGGCGGAAACAGCTGCCAACTTATGATGTTTGAGAATGTATCTTCTTGGAGGGAACTGAAAGAGTTGCAGCAGGCAGCAGAGGAGGAGGAAAAGCAAAGATGGGAGACAGATGGATGTCAACCCAAGGACAGGGATGGTGTTATGGTTGATAAGAAGGGTATGCCTGTATTACCAGACAGCATGGTTGTTCCAATGGCCAGAATGATTCATGGGGACACACATATCGGGAGGGATGCGATGTGCCGTATGTTCCATGAAGTATTTTACAACTCAAAGTTCAGAAACATTGCGGAGATGCTTTGCCAGAGGTGTTTGGTTTGTCAGCAATTTAACCCAGGGAAAAGAACCGTAGTAGACCAAAGTACGATTGGAAAGGCAGAAGGTCCCTTCGTCAGACTGCAGGCAGACTTCATTTAGCTACCCATGAGCAAAGGATATAGGTATGTCTTAGTTATAGTTTGCCTATTCTCAAGGTGGGTGGAAGCCTACCCAGCAAAGAAAAATGATGCCATTACCGTAAGCCAAATTATTACTAAGGGAACTAATACCTAGGTATGGATTTCCAGAGACAATTGAAACAGACAGAGGTGGGCATTTTGCCAACGAAATCCTAGCAGAACTCTATAAAGTATTCAAGATTGAGCCAAAACTACACTGTGCATATCATCCAGAGGCTTCTGGAATAGTTGAACAGGTGAATGGCACTATAAAATCAAGATTGACAAAAATGTGTAATTCTACGAAATTGAACTGGATAGAAGCATTACCTCTTGTCTTGATTGGATTGAGAAGCATTCCAAACCGAAAGACAGGCCGGAGCCCCCATGATATACTAATGGGAAGAGTAATGCGACAGGCATGGGTACCAGGACACAAACTGCTAAGTATTTCTGATGATTTGGTACTAGAATACTGCAGGCAGCTGGGTGACCAAGTGCGTTCTATCTCTCACCAGATTGGGCAGGACGCTGTTGAATGGCCAACAACTCCAGCCCATAAACTGAAACCGGGAGATTGGGTTGTGTTGAAGAAACACACCCGGAAGAGTTGCCTCGCACCAAAGTGGGGAAAGCCAAGACAGGTGATCCTTGTCACTATCACTGCTGTGAAGTGCGCTGGCGTGCCAAAGTGGATCCATGCCAGCCACACCAAGAGGGTAACCGGAGAAGAAGCGACTGAAGCTGAAGGTGGTGCAGCTGAGGAGACTCCAGACGAGGGTCCGGATCTAGCTGATGTCATACTACCGAGCACCAGTCAAGACGAATGGTTCCCAGAAGACGATCTGATTCTTGATCCAATAAGAACCAGAAAGTATTCCTATCTAGACAGAGAGTGGGATAATGAGGATGAGACAGGGCTAGAAGGAGACGGTCAGGTTATCGAGATTCACGTCAGACCTGATCAGGAAATAGGTCAAGTAGGGACAGACCAAGTCATTGACACACCTCCAAAGACTCCAGAAACTGAAAAGGGACAGATAATAATTAGGGCTGAAGTTCATGCGGAAGAAAATCAAGGGTTCTAAGTGCATGAACAGGAACAGATAGAAATAGACGAACGTGTTCAGGAGGCAGAGCCAGAAACAGTTGAAAATCAAAGACAAATCCAAGGTGTACCTGAACAAGGCCAGCTTAGAAACCAGGCAGAAGAAACTGAAGAAAGACCTGGGACTAGTCAGACAGGAAGGGAGAAAGATACCGCCGAAGTGACAGTGCCACAAGAAAACGAAAATACAAGGGCTCGTGAAGAGGGCCAAACTACAGTGATAGCTAAAAGGCTCAAGAAGAAAAGTGAACCCAGATACATAAAGAGACTGAAATTAAGATTAAAAACAGTGGAAGAAAAGATAGAAGACCGAAAAAGAGCTGCTAGTGAAAGACAAAGAGCAGGAACTCAGCAAAACAGACGCAGTACCAGAATAAAAAGACAAAACAAAAACTACCGAAGTCCTGAATGGACCTACTTGGTGTTGGAAGAAATTGATGATCCTGAAATAAGCGATAAAAGCGACCAAGATTCGATTGCTGATCTGAGTCCTGAAGAAGAAGACCCAACTTGAAAGTAAAACTGCGTAAGCCTCTTATGTTGAGAAACAAAGAGGGGTTGGAAAACCACCTGTAAGCTAAAATGTCTGATTCAAATGTGAATGGAAGACCTAGAGGGAATTGTTGCAAAACTTGCTGTAAAATATGCTTATGTAGTGTAGCAATAGTAATAGTAATATGGATAGGATTAACAGTCTTTATACCTTTTATGATAAGTAAAGATACTAACCTGTACCCTACTAAACCAATGACGCCAGACACAGAAGTTGTACATACCGAAGAAACACCACGAAGTGTAGAAAGACGTGAAAATTCAGTTAGCCTGAAACAAACCCGACCTGACTTAGAAGCACCAGATGAGGAAGGACTACATTTTCACAGAATCAAAAACAGAACACATTTAAATGTCTTTGCAAATCTTTTAGTGCATTATGTAGAAGCTATGGAAATAGAAGATTGCTATGTCTGCATGAAACTACCTACTTCAGTAGCTGAAGGTGTGACCTATCACCATTTACCCCTGACCTATGGAATTTCCTGTAGTATATTAGCAAGCTTATTTTATAGAAGCACTTTGCAGTACTACTATTCAAACACAGACGTAATCTTTTCTGAACTTCCAATTCGGGGAAACCTGAACATTGTACATGTTAGAAGCGAAGTGACTCGTTACATGGGAGAATACTTCCTGACTATAGGTGACATACATTTAAATGAAGCTCGCAGAGATAATTTGACTTGTTCATTACATGAGCAGGAGAAAATGTTCTTAAAAATGGCAGAGAAGAGAAGGGAGAGTTTCCAAAGAAAGGCAAATGATAAGAGACAGAAAACTCCTAAATGGGCTGAAAACATGGAAAGCACCTCAAATGGCGAAGCTAATCCTGCACTGTTGCTGGACTTTGAACGGAAAGGGAAACTCTGTCTTCATAGAGAAAATACTAGTTATTATAACAATGTATTCATCGGTTCCAGTGAATGCGAACATAATTACAAGGTAATTGGAGGTTGGGGTTTCAAAAATGGGTCAGAACCTGTGTTTCCCGGAATTTATTATATATGTGGAAACAAGGCTTATTTCAAATTGCCGGATCACTGGTATGGAAGCTGCTATTTTGGCATTGTCTTCCCGAAAATATACCATGTGAACAACGCCGCTGGAAGCAATGAAAATACTAATGGTTTAGTACGTAGTAGGCGTGAAAGTGTGGGAAAAATTATAGGTGATATCTTTAGTGCACTGATACCTGGAGGGGGAGTGGTTCTGAATACTCACCGTATTTGCAAATTATCTACAGTAGTGGATCGGTTATCTACTGACACTGCTGCTGGATTCCTACTGGTCAATACTGAAATGGTTGCGATCAGATCAATGGTTTTACAGAATCGACTTGCTCTTGATACCTTATTGGCAAAAGAGGGCGGAGTCTGCAGGATGCTGAAGGCGCAACATTGTTGCACTTACATTCCTGATAAAAGCGTAGAAATTAAGAAATATGTGCGAAACATAACTAATTTGGAAAAAGAACTCAAACCACTGGAGGTTGATAGTGCCTGGAAGAGACTGACTGATGGTCTCTCCTCTGTAGGTAGTTGGTTTTCTAACATAGGTCGAAGTCTCGTTGGGAAAATACTGATGCCAATAGCTGGAATAAGTTTGATTTTGTTTATTATAATAATTTGCTGTAAATGCCAAAAATGCAGAAAGAAGTACACTGTAAATAGGAGGGGAGTGAAACGGAATGTGGATGAGCTGGAATTAGAGGAATTAAGAAACCAAATCTATAGGAAAGCTAAGAGTTTCCATCCTAATAAGGATGCTGAGAAGAGGCTCAACAACAAATTTATCGAGATAGAGATGAGTGAGATGTAAGAAAGAAAGTTGGCATCTGTTTCCATTAATAGTGATGATAGTAAATATCATCAAAGAGGGGATTGATGGAGCAAGGATTCGCACGTAAAGCGACTTGCTCACATTCAAGAACCTCGTTAACCTGTAATAGTATTAACCAATCCCATTTGTAATTAATATCGCACTTTTCCAGTAGTCCCAGAGATGCTTGCCTATGTGTCTATTAATCCTAATGAGGCTTGCATACTACAGAATCGCTGCTTCGCAGAAATCCAGTCTGCGCATGCATCGGTCATACCCATGTGATGTGACGCACTCGCAGTTTTGGAGGGATATTTTCGCTCATGCGCATTATTGCTAAAATGGCCGCTTGTCTTTAAACAAGCTCTCTGCTTGCGAATGCTGCTTTGCACATCTGTCTATTTCTGCATAACTCCTAACTGCTATAGTTATTATAAAGTAAGGGGTGCAGTGTAGCTTATCATGGTGTACAGTGTATTCATTTTTTCTGTGTTTCTAATTTGTTTTCGCTTACTTTTCATGTATCGCGTATCCGTGGGCCTGGGAGTGGGGAGCTACTCCATCTTTGAAACCCACATCCCCCCTGTCATGTGATGAGGGAAAAGCCGAACCGCGCAGAAGCGAACCCAAGCCAGCTGGCTTCCGAAGCTGAGATGCGCCTGAGAAAATCTTACTTGTACTGGTAGAAGATTTCGGCTGACCTAAAAATGATACAATTGTATAAAGTTATGTGTGTCCTATTGTTTTACACCTTTCTCAAACCATGGGAACTGGAATGTAAGGGGTGGGTACGAAAATTAAATATTCATCATGGGAACACAGAATTTTAGGTGGTGACAATGACCTAACCACCTCTCCTGACCAAGCATAAGTTGGGGATCCTGTCACTTGCAACATTTGTGGGTGGTCTAGGGACCCGCAAGGGGTATAACTAGCCTAGTTTTAGCTAGAGAAATTGTCCGACTTGTCCCAATAGCTGACCTGTCACCGACCCTACAAACTCTATAGGTGATTGATACAGAGAGCTGCGGAGCACTCTGTCCGAAATTTCCACAAGCTCCAAGGGGTGTAAATAGTCTTAAGTGCTGGAGAAGCACTTTGCTGGGAGATTCGAGAACCCAATCGGGGTTACTGGCGGATTCCGTGCAGAGAGGGGGTAGCGCAGGCGTTGCATCCGAAGCTGCAGGTGTTGGTCGTGCCCTTTGGTGAACCCAGTCCTGACCCAAATCCTGAGGGGTATCCTGTCCTGATTGTCCGTGAGCTGTACCTGCTCACCTACTGACTTCCCAAGTCCTTGAGGGTCCTTGTCCTCGCCTGTCCCAAACTGACCCGTGGCCAGGGTTAGTCCTCATTCCCGTCCTAGGTAAATATAAATTGTGGGTGTTCGTCTTTCTACTCTCCTTCTTTCTTTTCTTTAATAAAGCATCCTTGCCCATGGTATTTCACACTGTCCTCTCCAAAGATTTTTATGCAATTGTTTGATTAGCTATGTTCTATTTTTCCCCCCTTCCTGTAGGGCATATTGAAACTGTTTTTTCTTAATTAGTGTGATCTAATTTTACTGGTGTTTAGAATAAGTTTGAATTAACAGTTAGACTAAGATTAGTTTGAATCACTTGTAGGATTTTAGCCAAATTCACTGACTAATGTGTTTGTAACTCACCTACCCTAGTATAAGCCTAAAACTGAATAGCATGTTCCCTGTTACCCTTTCCCAGTAGTTTTGCCACTCGCACTCAATGGTGCTTGCCCTCATCCATAGCTATATTATAGTTGTAATCCTGATTATTGATGTTTTGATGTGTATTAGCCTTATACTCTTGTCACTCTGAATTTAAACTTACTATATAAAACCTTTAAAACCCTTCAGGTGTCAGTGGTCATTATAAAATTATCAAAGTATTGTTGAATGTGTAAAGTTTTTTAGGATTATCTGTCCACTACTAGCTCCTGATCCGTCAGGAGGATGTGTGCCTGAGGTAAGTCAGGTACCTTGGTAATAGTGTTAAAGAAAACACATAGAATTACTGATGGTGGTGTGTAAACTCGCCCGATTCACAAAAATACTGTCATAAACACGTCATGGGCCCAAGTGCATGAAATCTGGTAAATCTAAGGGTCGGGCGACCTGCGCGCTCTATCACAGGCTCCTCACCCACGCACACAAGGCCCTCCATGACCGGGGCCCCAAGTACCTCAACTACCGCCTGACCTTCTACGCACCCACCCGCCAGCTACGATCAACCAGCCTCGCCCTCGCCGCCGTACCACGCATCCGCAAAGCCACCGCCGGGGGAAGATCCTTCTCCTACCTGGCAGCCAAGACATTGAACTCCCTCCCGATCCACCTCCGGCTGACCCAGGATCATCTGTCCTTCAGGAAGCTCCTCAAAACCTGGCTCTTCGAGCAGTAGCGGACCCCCCCCCAGCGCCCTGAGACCCTTCCGGGTGAGTAGCGCGCTATACAAATGTCCATGATTGATTGATTATACCAGCCATTATTGTTTTCAATGGAGCTTCCACGCGTTCCAATGTTCTAATAGAGCGTTCATGTTCTTAATGTTTCTATGCGATGTAGTTCCGCTGTGTGCTTAACAGAATTCACAGGCGTATGTATCAATTGTTTTAAAAATCTCTCATAATGTTCTGCATCTCTGGACATCAACAACACAGAAACTACTCGGGTTTTATGTAGAATGGGGTTAGAGGTTTTGTCTTAGAATTTGTAACATGTTAATTTGTAATTGGTTAATGTACTTTTTATGATCATGTCATGCTGAGTCAGTCGTTTTTGTTAATTTGTATGCTTCAAATATGTTATGAAACTCCTAGATTTAGGGGTGAGTGAGACACCTTTCCTTTTCCACTAGAGATATGCTGTTGGTTTCCTTTGTGATCCAGACAGTTTTTATTTAATAGAGACGTTTCCTATTGTAAGAACCTCTTATGATTTGCGGTCCATCTGGGACTTTGAATTATTCTGATTTTTGACTATGTACTCTGCATTTATGTCTTCATAGCATTTAACTTTATTTCTGTTGCACCTCATTTTTGAGATGTTGTCATAAAACACTTTAACTTTTCTCTTGTCTAGAACTGAGTTATTGAGTGGTCCTAGTTACTCTCCTAATTTGATGTTGGGTCTAATGAGGAGGGTGGTGCACCATCAGAGCTTTCTGTAGAGGCCTGTGTAAATAGAAAAACACTCAAATAAACTGAAATGATATGGATGAGAAGTAGGAATGATGCATGAGTAAAAGATGTGATGGATGAGAAGGAAAGATGATAGATGAGAAATGGATGAGAAGGAGGGATAGATCAGAAGCAGGGATGAGAAGTAAGGATGAGAAGTAGGGATGATGGATGAGAAGTAGATATGAGAAGTAGATGATGGATGAGCCATAGGGATGATGGATGAAAAATAAGGATGAGAAGCAGGGTTGAGGGATGAGAAGTAGGGATGATGGATGAGAAATAGGGATTATGTATGAAAAGTAGGGATGAGAAGCAGGTGTGAGGGTTGGGAAGAAAGGATGATGGATGAGAAGTTGGGATGATGGATGAGAAGTTGGGATGATGGGTGAAAAGCAGGGATGAGAAGTAGGAATGACGGATGAGAAGTAGGGATGACGGATGAGGAGTAGGAATGATGGATGAAAAGTAGGGATGAGAAGCAGGGGCGAGAGGTGAGAAGTAGGGATGATGGATGATAAGTAGTGATGATGGGTGAAAAGAAGGGGTGAGATGCAGGGGTGATGGTAGGGAAGTAGGGATGAGAAGCAGGGAGAAATAGCTATGGGAAGCAGGGATGAGAGTGAGTAATAAGGATGTCCTAAAATGGATGCTCTGCCTTTGCTTCATATGTCAGCAATAACCATACATCTCACTGAGCTATCGAGACACATGCAGTGTATGTCAGGTCATAAGTTAGATCACTCATGATTCATTGTCGCAAGGACAGCATGTTTCCAGCTAGGCCTTCATTTAACAAACTTATGCTTTCTGGGAGTTGTACTTTAGTTTACTTCAAAAGGGCAATCCTGAGTAGAGAAAAAACAGCTGCCTTTATCCAATCCCGCATCTGTAACAATTAGTCCTTCTGGAATGCCGCTTTACTTGATGAGGTCTGCCTGGCCTTTGAAGTGTATCGTGGCATCACTCACAGAAAGGCCTATTTAATTGGATTAAATTACAAAATTACAGTAGTTTCTAAAAGGAATGACTATGACTGTCAACATGAAGTCCCACAGGTGTAGCACCCAGTCACCCAATCTCCATAACGTGTCTCTGCTTCATTCACAGATTCCATAATTTGCACGATAGCGTACGGCTTACAGTGATGCCCTGTACTACACTGGGGTGCATTGCTGCCTTCTTTTTCTTCTTTATTTGCCTAAGCATGGCAGAAAATTAACAAATCTACAGGCGTGTCAATGCATGAGACTCTCCTGAGGCCATCTCTTGCCCTTTTTGCTGGTAAACTCTTTGAAGCTATTAATTAGGTTTGACACTGCTCTCTTCCCAGTTCAGATCTCCTTTGCTATAGAAATACCATTACACACGCGCAAGCTACTGTTCCTATACATTCAGCTGAGAGGATGTGATGACGTGGGCAGTGCTTAATTTGTAAAAAAATAAATAAGTGCCACGTCCCTCATCAGGAGGCCACTGCAGCTTGCCCCCCCCCCCCCCCTGTTGCCTCTGCCAGAGCTGGCAATCACAGCATCAACACACTACTAATCATCACACTCTTAAAAGTGTGACAATTGCAGGCCCCCAAAACTATAAAAATGGCCTGTGTCGTAGGTATTAGTCATTTTTTATTGTGTATTGAATTAATAAACAGCTGTTGTTCTTATCTCTAAATTCGACTGACAGTGCCACCATGTGTAAACTATCATATAGTGCCAGTGCCAAGCACCGGAAATGACCGGCTCAAATTAAGCACTGGACCTGGGGCGGCAAGACACCAGCACGTAGGCGTAGTCTTTGGTTTACACTGTTGCTTGGTTTCTTTGGCCACAATAAAATCATGACATGCAAGAGTTTCGCTTTTGTTTATGGGTGGGGGGTTCTGTGAAACCATTGCACTTTTGGGTTACTTCCTCTTTTTTCAGTGATAAATTTGCTTAACTGCTGATTTCCATCTGCGATTTGCTTTTCCATCACACTACCACATATTCTGCATCTTAAACATCTTTTTGTTGTTTCGGTTCCCTTTTCTAAATTAAAAGTGCATTAAAGACCTTAGCCAGACACGTTTGATTTTACTAGGATAACATGTTAAAAATACTTACTTATAGAGGCTTTCAGCTAGCCCTCTTTATCAACTGGTCTCTCATATTGCCATTCACATTTTCTTACGGCCTGTACAGCATATAGCATGGGGCAGTGGGTCAGCCCACTTCAAAAACTGGCTATGTTTACTACACTTGATCTTAGCCAAAAGGCCGAGAAGCGATAAACACTGGCTAACTTCACAAGACCAAAGCCACATCGAATGTAATTCCCTCAAGTTCCAGGGAATACTATGGCTTTGTCTTAAAAAATATATTTTTCCTGCTAGCCAACGATTCGTTTTGGATTGCTGATGGCCGGTCAGCTTCCCCAACAGGAAAGGTTTGGCAAACCATGGCAAAACAAGCATTGATAAAGTTAAAAAACGCTGGTGTCCAACGCCAGATCTATAGGCGGCACATCTGTGTTTATAACTCGTTCTTAGTATTCTTTTCACCGGAGTTACATTGCCAACAGAGAATATTTTACTTGATGTCTACAAAAGCAGCAATGTATATTTTCTTCTGCAAAGGGTACCCACACAATGATGGACTTGCTGGCACCCCATATTGGGCATAGTGCAGGAATTCCCTCCTAGGCACATGCTTGAATAAACTTTACATTCAGAGTGAAAGTGATAGATCATGGAGTTCCGTTATAATGCAAACTCAAATGCTTCCAATGTGTACTTCGAAGAAAGAGATGTATTTGTTGTTTCAGGAAGAGCCTGTGATTATCTTCCTTGAAGTAAGATGAATATGGCACTTGCAGCAATATTCTGCAATAGCAAAACCTTGTGTTTCTAAGCTAACAAAAAAACGAGTTTCCGTGCCTTCGCTGGGAACGCCGAGGAGCTACAAATGACGGACTGGAGTGCCATCTGAGGAGATAACAACTGGTAAGAAATGTTGGCAGGTACATTTCATCCCATCACATTTTTTTGCCTCAATGTGTCTCTCTTGGTGGCAGGAGCATGCCCAGGGTGGATCCTGAGCTTGTAGCAACTAGTGGCTGGGTCCACAAAGCAGGGCCAATGAGGTTAAAAAGCATCAGTGGTGTTCCCTACAGAGGGCACATGGACCAGTGACTCGATATAGTTGGCTCCTTTTTGGATGGGGACAAGCCTGTTTGGTACATAATTTTTCCATTTCTGTACTGGCACAAAGAGGCATAAAATGATGGATTTGAATGTTACTCAGAGGAAGTTTCAAAGGCTAAGACGTGAAAGATGCAATATTTCGATACATACTATATTTGTAGGCTCAGTAAAGAACTAACAGCAATGAAGAGCTGCACTTTGCCACATTTTCAGCAAAACAAGGGTCCAAAAATTAAATAAAATGCAATAATGGTCAGGGTAATGAAACATTAATACTTTTTATTTTATTTTATTTTATTCGATCAATAGAATGATCATACACACATATCATAAAACACAACTCATATTTAAAAACATCTAATTTCATAAATTCATCGCTAATATATACAGGTAAAAATGAATATCAGCTTAACCTCAGGCACAGTATCAAAAATGCTTTCTCTAGTGAACAGGATCTTTGTATTCCCCAAATCAGTGTGCGGCCAATTCACAAAGTGCCTCTGCACTTGTACAGAAGCTCCACATTCGTAACTATTCTCAGAACATGTGTGGAAGAGTCTGTGAGGTAATCTACATCTATGTATTATTATTGTCAATGAATAAGACCTGCTCGAAGTGAAATTAGAAAGCACATACACAAGTGTCTATTCTGGCCTCTCCCTGCCTGTGCCCCCTCAGTGCAGCATTCATTCATCAGGCAGCAGATGTTCGCTGTAGCACAGTTTTTATTTGTACACCCCTGTCTGGCTGGAGTACTTTGTAGAATTCCAACATAAATATTTAGAAATAAGTTGCTGACAGCCATTAATGTCCGAGGAATCTCCCTGTAAGGACACAAGCAGGCCTCCTTGAGTTGTCGAAGTAGCTGACAACTATGTAGATGTGCACAAATGGGAGAAAGTGACATCCAGAAATGTTACTTAACATTATTTTCATCTCCTAAATATTAATTGTAAAACTATAGCCCCATTGGGTGTAGGCTTCCTATTATCAACTCCAATTCAGGAGACTATGTTTAGGACTCAATATTTGGTTGGTTGGTTGGTTGATTGCTTTATTTCGATATGCATATATCATAAAAGCAGTACAAAGAGTAAAAGCAGCATGTCGAAAAAATGTGACTGTACATTGAGAATAAAAAGAATAAAAACACATTTGATCATCATAAATTAACTAAAACAGAATTAAATTGATATGGACAGTCTTTTACGTCGAATCAACCAAGCCCATTTTAAAAACTTGGAAACGGCGCAAACAAAGGGAGGGGCTGTATTGGTTAAAAGGATCCGGAGGGCGACCGAATGCTGGCGAGTGCCCAATTCTCTGCAAATTGGTTTAAGCCATCGTGATCTGGGGCGCCCATAGTCCGGACATTCAAAAAGAAAGTGTGGCACCGTCTCTGGTTTGTCAGGACAAAGGGCACAATGGCGTGATGCGGGCTGGGATTTGTTCCACCTAGAGCAAAAGTCGGCAAGGGGTAGGGTTCCTAACCGGAATTTAATGTACAAAGACCGGTCCATGGCGATGGTAATTAAGTCCATGTAGGGCTCGAAGGCAACGACATCTTTTATTAGCAAGAAGGCTGCGGTGGCTTTGCAGTGCTGCTGATTGCTGATGCGCTTCGCGAAGACCCATTCCCAGTAAAGTTTTTTTAGGGACTCCTTTGGGGGGGCTGAGTGACTAAGCCAACAGGAGTCCAGACCTAGATCCCCTAAAAGTTGTTTAATTTCCTGGAGCCATTTGATCTTGTGCCAACCGACGGAGCGCATCACCTCTGCTAGTCCGTCAGCGTAGGATTTTAGCTCCGGAACCCTCCACAGGCGAGCCCAAAGCAGGAGAGGTCGGAGGCGTGCCTGGTCCCCAATTGCTTTACAGCCTACATCCATTAGGACTGGGTGTGTCGGGCTACTCATCGGGATGGCAAGGAGGTCTTTAATGAATTTGTTCTCGGCCTTGCTCAGTGAATCCACTTTACCTAGGCCCCACAGTTCAGCTCAATATTTATGTCGGGCGGTGCTTTAAATCTAATGATAGTCTGGTGCCACAGCTCACACCACACCAGGCTTCCGCATATTCTGATCCCCCAAAACAAGCCTTTCTAAACCATTTCCTACCCTCCAACTCCCTTTCACTAATCCCAAGCCTCCTCGCACTGCTATGAGCTCCAAAACATCCCTCCACTATCCTTTTCAATCCTGTGGTGTCGTGGTCGTGGTGCATGCTCCGGTTTCCATGCAAATCCAATTAACAGACTAACATGTCCAGCACTCAAATTAATTTCTTATTTCACTACACTAGCTCGCCACTAACCCGTAATGGGTTCCGGAGTAGTGTGCTACTCACGGAAAAAGCGATTCAACTCCTCAAGGGTAGCAAGCGCTGTATTAATGCAAACCTTTTCCCCTCTTCTATCCCTCCGGTATCCTTCTCAATCCATAAATGACATATCCCCACACAAATTTGTTTTTCACTATCCTAATTCACCACTAATCCTTTATGGGTTCCGGAGTAGCATGCTACTCGACGAAAAAGCACTTCAACGCATCGAATTGGGAAGTATGCGCTATCTAAATGCAATTACAATACAATACAATTCATTTGGTGGCCAAGTGCCCACACTGCCTTACTAGACCCCTAACAATATACTGAATCTCTATATGAACCAGGGGGTGTCTGAGCTGCTCAGACTGACGTAAAGCTCAAAGTACAGGCTTGCAAAAGGGATTTAGGTGCGAGGTGCATTTCACCCGCTCACGTCAGTGCGGTATGCGATGAATAGTCAAGCTTTTCGAAAGGACTCAGAAAGAGCCGCAAAAACCTTTGTTATGAATGAACTACTTCCTCGCTGCCTGTACCGCTCATCAAAGGGGTCGTTCTGCTTACGCAAGCCGCCTAGAGTTGCTGCACATTCTTAGAAATGGTTTCTCACATCCTCCCAGGATTTCCCCTCTTCGTGGTTCTCATTGTTTCCGTGCAAATTGGGTCGCCGAGAGTACATTCACTATTGCTGTCATGTTTCAAAATAGTGGCACATTCCTCAGGAAACGACCGAGAAGGCTTGTTTTTAGAAGATATGAATCAACACAGAGAACAAGTAAATTCTAAAAAAAGGGATTCCATCTCCTCCATTTGCGTCGGTTGAACACCAGCATTGAGAGGTAAACACCATTGTCTTCAATTGTGACTGGGACATGAGTCTCGAGATAGGAGCCAGAGCGTGATGCGTCATGTAGACGTGCGTGCGTGCGTGCGCACTAGTGTCAGACGTCACTGTGTTGTGACCTCAGTGCCCTATTGAACCAACACAAGTCTGGCCATTTGACTCACGAAAATGGGGGAGCACAACACGATAACTGGATAGAGACATGCAGGCTACTGATGCCTTTGCGAATCTAAGATTCAAAGAACAACAAAACGTAGAAGGGGGACCCACGGCCTTAAACTGTTTAAAAAGTGATCCTAAACCCATCACTAAAGCATATGAAAAATAATACATTACAGCTCTGTGTGTGTTGCTCGTTCTTGTCCACTATGGAATGTTTCCAAGACATCTGGTGGAGTGGTACAATTAGAAAGCTCTAATCCTTATTTTACAACATTAAAATGTCATGCATCATCACCAAAAAAGAAAGTTAAACAGATCTCATAGAGTGCAATGAGAATAAAAAAATAAATACGTAATTGTCTTCTTTAAACACAGTAAACATAGCATTGCAAGCGAGGAAAAACAAAAGTAAAATACATTTACAATGGTTCATATTCTGATTACGATTTCACAGGCTGCCTTCAATTTGCTGTTAAAAAGTTCTTTTTTTTTTAAAAAAAAAACAGAAAACATAACTCACAATATTCCAAATTGTAAAACTAATTCAGAAGCTCCGTGTTTTCAACCCATCCATTTTCCTAAAAAGCTGAACGTAATTTTTTTTATATATCAACACAAAGTTTGCACTTGAGGGTGGCCGCATAAGCCACCAGCAATTCCCCAAAATCGTGGCGGAGACAACAACAGCAAAATCTTGTCTTTATGCCCCGTCTGGGCCTCAGAGATGGAAGAACTGCAGTATGAAGCGCAAAGTAAAAAACAAAATTACCTGTTAAGTTTCTTTTTGCACTAATCTCCTCACCTATTTAAACTGCTCCATATAAACAAACTGAACCTAAAAAACTGAATTTATTGAACACCACAGACCTTACTCCACGTGGTCGAACCTCACTACTAAAACCATCCACAGATCAGCGTTGGATAGTCCAATATCAGACAACTACAACATCCTTCCTTTAGACAGTCACTCGAAAAGTGAGGGGGGTTATCGTAAGACGCCTGCTGTAACCTCACCGGCGAACACTGACATAGTATTGCCTTCACTTTATCTGTACTGTATCTACAAATTCTCCCAATAAAATCTTTTTGAAATAAAAAAAATCAATAATCTACCAATCTTCACAACATGCCTCAGCGTGGACATCGCTTCTTTCAGCACTACGAATGCCCACTCTCAAGTCTTTCTCTCCCTCTGAAACAACTGCTGTTCTCCACATTTACAGGCACTGTGGGGACACAGCAATTTTTGCAGAAATCTTTTGGATGAACCATTCACCCGTCCTTTCGCAGCTCAGACATACTCTTCTTAAGGGAATGCAACATGCTTTGGAACAACCTAAAAATAAAATGTCAGCTATGTTAAGAGGCAAATGTCTAGGCTTGGTCCAACTTTCTTTTTTTTTTTTTAATTTCAAAAAGTTTTTATTTAGAAGATTTTCCAATACAGTACAGTAGTAATGCAGGGGGGGGGGATATTTACAGCGGGGAGTTCTTGGTATTTCCCTGGTTCCATCAATCATACAGGACTTATAAAGCACAGCTAATCACCTGTGAGGGTATCCAGGCGCTCAGAACCTGGGGCCTCATTTATGAAAAGTGACGCATCGCTGCGTGAAAACAGCGATGCGTCACTTTTCACTGCGCACTCCTTGCGACACCAATGATGCGTCATATTTAATGTATGACGCATCATGTCGCAAGGAATTACTGATACGTCAGTATTTCTGACGCATCTGTAAGCGCAAAAGTGACGCATTGCTGGAGTGTGTCAAAAGTGACGCAACTCCAGCAATGCGTCCTTTCACATGGGGAAAGCCCCATGTGAAAGGGCTTGCGTCAGTCTTACGCCTGCTGTGAGGCAGACGCAAGATTTTGACGCAACAGCGTCCTAAAAGTGACGCAGTTAAATCTCATAGATTTCACTGTGTCACTATTACGAGGCTTTTTGCGGTGGAACGCCCCCTCTGCATACATTATACCTGGCGCAGGTATAATGTGGCGCAGGGGTTTAAAAAGTGACGCATCTACATAGATGCGTCACTTTTTAAATATGGCGCATCAAGGCGCATTTTGTACGCCGCTGGTGCGTCACAAAAAGTGACGCACCGGCGGCGCAAAACTGACGCAAGGCCTCATAAATAAGGGCCCTGCTGCTTAGTGGGCTTCAGTTGAACTGCCAGGTCTGGAGTCCCTTCCCGAATTCCAACAGAAGGGATGAGGTCCAGAGTTGAAGGGGAGTTTGTTCCAGGACTTGGCATCCAGGTTGGGGAACTTTCCCTATTCCCTCCCTGCTGTATGTAAAACAAGTACATCAGCCTAGTTATTCCTCCGTAAATGACACATTCCCAACCCTTCACCTCATCTACTCATCGATCACCTTTCACCTGATGGCCCACCCGAATCATCCTTTTCATTACCCTCCTGCCTCTACCAGGGCTCACCTGCACAAACTCATAAATCTACTTATATCCCTTAAACCACCTCTATAAAGTGGGACATGATCTCCCCACCAGTTATATGCAAAACCAACGTTTTCTTTGTATTACAAAAACACAAAATGTTCATTAATACAGCGTCTCTCTTTAAATGAAAACTAACAACAAAACAGCTGCTGGTAATCACATGAAATAAATTAAGGCAACCAATACACAGACTGGAGAGCGCAGGTGCCACTCCCTATCACCCTAACGCCTACACACTATAAAGCTTGGCCACGAGGAACACACAAAAAACGAATGTTAAATATAACACCTCTTATTGTAAGGACAGGAGAAATATATGTCTTTCTCATCCTAGAACTCTCTTTACTGCCATCAAACACCGTGTGAATACAACTGCTGCTGCACCTATGCAACCTTCTCGTGAACTAATCCCAGCACATCTCCAAATTGTTTCAGCACAAAATAAGCACGCTCAAGTGGTCTTAACATCTCCAGCAAATATCAATGTCCCTCTCACTCAGTGCTCCATCTGTGCCAGCAGTTGTAAGTGTTTTCGGGGACCTGGACTTATTTTTCATCATCAGAATTTGAACAACGGCAAAAGAGCAAAAGGCAGAATAGGGAGAAATAAGGCAGAAGAGAAAGCTGGAAAAACATGGATAAAGGGGAAAGCAGGGATGAAAAGAACCTGCACAAGTGGCATAAAAACACTGGAGGTGGAAGATGGCAGAAGAAGGAGATACAAGATGGAATCAAAGGTAGACAGTCTTGCTATTCAGCAACTCTGGTGACGGTCTCCTAAGGAACTCTTTGGGCCCCTGCACTTATTCTTATTTACAATCCAAGCACAGCAACACCACCACCTAGCTACAGAGTACCACAGTATTTTGTTAAAACCTGAACTCCTGAACAGAATTTAAAACCTCATTCGCTCTCAATGTAGTAGCACTGGCTGGTGTCTCTAACCCACCTAACTCTATCATAGTTAATGCACGGCGCGTACTTGTGCCCCTGGATAGAGCCCTGCCCGCTCCCAACCGCGTGCACACCGGAGTGTGTAAACCATTGAGTAATGCCGGTCTGTGCCCACCCGTGCTCCAGCCGGGAGCATGGGGCCCTGCATTGTTACCCGCTTAATATGTAGGGCGGGACTCATTTTTGAAGAGTGTACTGTAGAAGCCAGGAATGCACCCTTCAGTCATTCATCCTTTCTTTGCACCCTAAGTAGGATCAGGGCTGGACTGAATTGAAGCCCATGTTAGATGTCTTCACATCTAACATGGGCTTCGATTGGAATTCCATAGAGCATATGATCATGCCCTTTATCGCCGCTTTAGCAGCAGTTTTCTGCCGCTAAAGCGGCGATAATTTTATCACCTGTCTTGATAATATGCCCCCATATCCGCCTGAAGGTCAACTCGTTCCCAGATTTATTTTTCGACATTAGGTCTTATCAACTAGTGGGCTGCCCCACAAACCATACAGGACTAGCCCTGGACCATACTTTGTCCTTCTCTTTAATATTAGTTGATGGCTGCTGGCCTTCTTCTGCGTTGAGCTACCCTTGTTGCTGGTGCGGGTCATGATTCAGCTGAATACCCACTTTTCAGACAAGTTATTTTGCCAATGGATAAGCTGGTGTATTTCATGGCTCTGTGTCTTCTTAAACATAATGAAGTTAATTCCTAATTTATCAGCTGAGGAGCAGTGAATGCTGCCTACTTGAGATCTGGCTGATTACTGCTTGAATGTCCTTGCTGTGACTTTCCCTTTATGGTGCTCTACAGCAATTATTACTGAGTCAAAGAGTTAGTCTAGTATTTGTTACATGTGCACAGATACACAATTGACTAGGTGCAACTGGAAATTTTGGAGTCTTTTGACTACTTGGATCAAAATGTGTTGGCTGACATTTAATGCTAGACTCACGTCACAAAACTCTTGGAATTATTTATTATAATAGGAGTACCAGCACTAAATGAATGTTAAACACAT
Source organism: Lissotriton vulgaris (assembly GCF_964263255.1). Lineage (NCBI taxonomy): Eukaryota > Metazoa > Chordata > Amphibia > Caudata > Salamandridae > Lissotriton > Lissotriton vulgaris. The sequence goes on from NC_141696.1 coordinate 1,404,652,804, forward strand.
ATGTTTCTGAGGACCGGAGAATGATTAATTAGTTAACACTCTAAGTTTACCTTAGATCCTTGTGTGATCTTAAGGTGTATGAGCATGCAGAAGGATGCTTCAGAAAGCAGAAATTGTAGTTTCTCACTGGTAAATTGTGAACCCTGTTGTTTGCCACACCTTGGCTTGCTCTATGTGAGTAATTTTCTTAGAGTGTCTCTTTTGAAGCAATGTATTAAACTACCTTAAATGATGTTCACTCTCTTCCTTTACCCGAACTACGAAGAATTGATGAGATTCGATATAGCATACATGTCCACCTGATTGGACGAAAAACTGTCAAGTCTCAGTGATTTTGTTTCTGAGGATGGACAACAAACCAGCAAGTACTGGAGAAAAGGCAACATTAGAAAGTCTAAATTTGATGGCCCTAAGAAGAATTCAGGTGTCTGACCTTCAAACAATTATACAACAGAAACCATTTCCTTTACTTAGCTCATCAATTTCTCTGGTTCAGCAAATTCACTCATATATCTTAAAATGTAAAATAAAATAAAGTATAAGGGGGCTGTGTAGAGACACCCTCACCCCCTGACATTTTGGGGGGAGGACCTTGCAGGATTTCCCCCTGGGCCAAAATAAAATTTTACAAAATGGTGCTCTGAATTTCACAGTACTCTTGGGGGATCCAGCGCAGCCTTCCCATGAAGTATGCTTTCAGGAGCTGGCAGCCCCTCAATCTTCACTCCGACTGTACCACGGTACTGTGCAAGCTTCACAGAGGAAGCTTGTGCTGTGTCACTATACTATGGGGGCAAGTCTTGTGTGACGGATAAAGCAGCAGTACAGCAGGACATGAAAAACAAATAAGAACATGCAAGTTGGCTGCCTGAGGGGGGGAGTGTTGGGCACCTGCAGGGGGTTGGGGCTTAGGCCAGGTCTGGAGGCTATTTGTGATGTTAACAATTATGTTATTTAACATTTTATTGGTTGTGCTATAGGAGAGGACATACGCAGTACATGGTGAGGGTGTGCATTATAGTTGGCTCCGTCAATTATTGCTGGTGAACGTTACTATTTTTGGGGGTTCTGAACATTAGTTATTTCAACACCATACTATAACATCACATTAAACTTTGGTTGTTTCAGTGAGTGTCTATTTGTTTTTAAGCATAAGATATGATCTTATTAGCATACCTAACTATAACATCACATTAAACTTTGGTTGTTTCAGTGAGTGTCTATTTCTTTTAAGCATAAGATATGATCTTATTATCATACCTAACTATAACATCACATTAACCTTTGGTTTCAGTAAAAAATATATATATATTTATATGTAAATTTGAGTGTATCAAAAGTGTGACTAGGCAGATGGGCATTCCACTTAAGCATAGGCAATCAGTCTCATTTAGAATTGGGGGTGGGGGGGAATGAAAATCCCGCAATGTCTGGAGGAAGTTCTAAATGTAGAGATTAATCCACAGCGGAATTTCCTCCACAAAAAATGGTGGCGGACATTAAGTCGTGGATCATACTTAATATTTAGAGTTTCCTACAGAAGTTGGAGGATTTTAAGTTTGCTTGAAACTCTAAATGAAGGGCAGTGTTGAAATATTCTGGAATGCTCAGGAATGCAGGATTTATTTATCCTTGTTATAATTGCCCTCCCTCTTACACAAAGGTCAACATAGTTAGCTCCCCTTCCTGTTGGAAGGGATCTAAAATTTGCCTTGTGCGAGAAGTGACCATGTGTCTGCTCTTGGCATCAAAAGAGAGGGTGCAGTTAGGGGAAAGGGTAAGCTACCAATCAAAGAGCACTCTGGTTGTATTAGCTTCTCATAATTGTTTTATCCACGTCGTGCATTTTTGCGTAGCTATTTTTACTCATGCACATTTATTCTGATTGGAATACTTGTGTGGGTTCTGTGCTAGCTGAAAAATACAATAAAGCGGCTGTGACTAACCGACCAACTTGCTTCCTGTACAATCCGATTGTACTTTCCCAGGGGGTCTGAATTATTTACGTTCTATATTGGGCGAAGGAAATGGTGACTGACTGGTCTTTTTAAACACTACTGCCACATACTATCTGATTCTGATAGCACGTACATTCTTTAATGTTTATCGACAGTCGATTAACCAATATTTCATGCACACTACAATATTAACACCCAAGTTAATTCTGGGTTACAGTTGAAGGGACAAACTATTCTCAGCTCATGTGGCTTGAACACTGTAGAGCGCTGGCATAGTATATAGTGCACACTTATTTAAGGGAACCACCTAGCACTAATCCAGGAAACTATTATGGAGATTTTAGCGGTCTTTAATAACCATAGAAAGCTCTTAAAGTGGTAGCTGTGAAGAGCAGCGTTCTTGAAGGAGTGTTAAGCAGCTTGTTTTACCAGCTCTAATCATTTAATGTGGGTTAAACAAAAAAAACCAGTGTATATATAAAAATATGTCTATTTATTACAGAGCACTCATTGACACATTGGTATATCTCCTACTTGGAGATATCAACACAAATACACAATAATACTTTAATTGTAAACAGGTAAGTAAGCACAAAATACAGTGGTCTCCAGGGGGAGACCAAATCATATACTAAGAAAGTGGAGTGCGAACTGCGGCCTAAGTTCGGACTTGGACCAGGAGACTCAGAGGAGCTGGGGGCACAAGGAACCACCCACAGTAAGTTCCCAGAAACCCCACAGAGGCTGTGTGCAGAGTGGAAACCCAGCCGCGTGGTCAATAGAAGTCAACAGGAAAGTCGCAGTTGCAGTTTTCAGGATCTTCCCAGTGGACCTTGAACACCCCTATGGAAGACAGAAGGCTCAAGAGTCACCCCACCCGTGTGCACCCCAGGCACTAGGATGGCTTCACCAGGGAAGCCGGGTGCATAATTGCGAAGTGACATTTGAAACCACTGTAGACCATAATGGAGGACTTTAGGAAATATGCCGCTGGAGAGGAACCAGGAGGCACAGAAGAGCAATGCCCACCGATGTCAGACGGTTCAGAAGTGTTGACGGTGACCTTGTCGCTGAAGCTGGGAGGACCAGGTAATACTGAGGAAGACCAGGAGCTGTGCACTAGCTGTCCCATGTCGGAAGTTGAGAACCAGGGGGTCGGTGTCGAGCCGGAGCACCAACAAGCCTTGGCAGCTGAAACAGGCGTGGAAAGTGAAGAAGGAGCAACGTTGGGACCAGCAAGGTCCGAGGGACTCACCTCAAGCAGGAAAGTCAGAGCAGGCCCAGAGCAAGTGAGGGAGCCCACTGAAGCAGAAGGAGACCCTCAAAAGGAACCACAGGTTGAAGGTACAGGAGTCGCAAGATGACCTCGAGCAGCTCACCAAGAAGGAATACCCATGGTGCAGAGGAAGTGGTGAGGATGCTGTACTTGGCAGGAAGAGATGCTGCAGCTTCTTGAAGCCCCGTGATCGCTGGAGTGCAGAGCCAACAAACCTTGGCAACAGCAAGACAATGCAGCGCACAGGGGTTTGGTCCCAGAGGTTCTGATGAGGGATACAGGCCTCAAAATTGTAGAGAGGACAGGTCAGCCTCAAAGGTATTGCAAAACCACCAACTGTGTTGCTGAGCCTTTCGAAGTCCATGGGACATCAGGAGAAGCAGATCAGTCAGCTTCGTTGGGGTGCCTGCAGATGGAGGGAAGTGACTCCTTCACTCCAAGGGAGATTACATCACATGTCCTTGATGCCCACAGGTCTGTTGAAGGTCCTGGATGAAGCACACACACAGACGACAAAGAATACTTGCATAACAGCGAGACTAGGAGCAGCAGAAGTCTTCTGTGATGCAGTCTCGGTTCCAAGTTTATTCCAAGTGACCAATAGTGACGTGGTTTCAGTCTTGAGTCTTGTCCCACGACGTATCTAAGGATCCACCCACAGGTAAGTCCTTAAGTACCCTAAGGGAAGGGTTGGAACTCCAGGGTCCATCCCAGATGAGGGGCTGGACAGAGGGGAGGATACTCCAGTGCCCTTTGTCCAGTTCTGTACTAGTTCAAACTTGAGTATGCAAGGAGGGCACCAAATCTGCCTTCAAAGAAGTCTGGCGGTGCTGGCAAGCACCCCAGCCTAATACACTAAGTCCTGTGAAAGGAAACCTATTGTTCTACCTTCCCCTGCTCAAACTCAGCGCAACAGCAGGAGAGCAGAATTGTGTCAGTGGTCGGCAACAGCACTAGGTTGCTGGCAGACCCAGAAAGGCTATTACCCGGAATATTGGGGGCTTCCTGGAGGAGCCCCCCAGTGCATGGAATCATACCTCCAACACCGGTAGTGGTGTTGGGGTATGATTCTAACATGTTTGATACCAAACTTGCCCTTGTTCGGCAAAGCCACTGCATAGTTAGCCATCATAAAATGACGAATGGCCACTGTATGTACCAAAATGGCTGGCCACACTTAAAAAGTCTGGAGAATCAGCTCCGGGGTTTGTAGGCGTATCCTGCTCATGTAGGGGCACCCTCACACTCGCAACCAAGCACCCTGCCTACAGGACTGAAAGACCTGCCTTTGGGGGGACTGGTAGGTTTTAAGTGTAGTAACCTCAGATATAAGAAAACATGTATCTGTCATGAAAGAAGCACCCACCAACTCACACAGGCTGCTATCGCAGGCCTATAGTCACAGTTTGAGTGGTCTTTCATGGGTGGCACAAAACATGCTGTAGTCCATGGGAGATCCCTCGTGTACCTGGGCCCTGGGTACCTCAGCACCATATACTAGGGACTAACAAGGGTACACCAGTAGCCATTTGTGGATGTACATATGACTTACCATGGTCAATTTAGGGAAGAAACACAATGACTGGGGTCCTGATTAGCAGGATCCCAGTCAGACTAGTCAAAAACACACTGACACCAGGCAAAAAGTGGGGGTAACCATGAAAGAAGAATCCTACCTTCCTACAGACACTTTTGAGAGTTGTACCCATACCCAGTAGACACTGCAGATCAGTTGATGCCAATGAGAAAAACTGCTAACAGCAATGAAATATAGAAACTCACACCCCAAGTTTAACAATCCCCTCTTTCACAATTTCCACAATTTGCAGTATTTTAACGGGAAATGATTTATTTCAAACCCAAGTCCCTACAAATGTTTCTAAACATTTGCTATTGCTTCAAGTATGCCTTCACCAATAACGGCCCTAATCTCGATTAAAGTACTGGGATATGGTGCTACAATATGGGTATCTGCTATTAACGGATCTAAGAATTCCACATTCTTCCATGTTTACTTCTTTTATAATTTGCTTTAGCCTTTTTCATTGTATTTTGGGCGAGATTTTCAGACACCAACTTGCTTGTGGCATCCAATGGCACATAGTACAAAATAGCAAAACACACAAGGTGAAGGACGGAATGTTGCACATTGGCAAAACATTCAGCCCCAGTCACAGATCTGGGTTTAATCCACTGTTATTTTGCTCAACACGACACCCCAGTTCAGACATGGCCATATGCAAATCAGTCTTGACCCTGTACCTCATGGGAACAGTCCAGCCCGAACTGCCAAGCCATGTCTTCCCTGGACCGGAATCAAGCATTCTTGGACCTGTTTCTGGCTATCAGCCCTCATCAGCCAGAATAGCTTGACTCCAGTGGCGTAGTGAGCACGGGACCCACGTCTGGACATACCCTCCCCACATAGGGCGAACAGCAAAACACACAAGGTGATGGAAGGAATGCTGCATATTGGCAAAACATTCACCCCAGTCACAGATCTGGGTTTAATCCATTGTTATTTTGCTCACATCCCACCCCAGTTCAGACATGGCCATATGCAAATCAGTCATGACCCTGTCACTCATGGGAATAGTCCAGCCCGAACTGCCAGGCCATGTCTTCCCTGGACCGGAAGCAAGCATCCTAGGACCGGTTTCTGGCTATCAGCCGTCATCAGCCAGGGTAGCTTGACTCCAGTGGTGTAGTGAGCACGGGACCCACGTCTAGGCATACCCTTCCCACATAGGGTGAACAGCAAAACACACAAGGTGATGGACGGAATGTTGCACATTGGCAAAACATTCACCCCCAGTCACAGATCTGGGTTCAATCCATCTTTATTTTGCTCACCAAGCCACCCCAGTTCAGATATGGCCATATGTTAATCAGTCCTGACCCTGTGCCTCATGGGAACAGTCTAGCCCGAACTGCCAAGCAATGTCTTCCCTGGACCGGAATCAAGCGCCCTAGGACCAGTTTCCGGCTATCAGCCGTCATCAGCCAGGATAGCTTGACTCCAGTGGCAAAGTGAGCACGGGACCCACGTCTGGGCATACCCTTCCCACATAGGGCGAACAGCAAAACACACAAGGTGATGGACGCTGGACTGTTCCCATGAGGCACAGGGTCAAGAATGATTTGCATATGGCCATGTCTGAACTGGGGCGCAGTGGTGATCAAAATAAAGATGGATTAAACCCAGATCTGTGACTGGGGGTGAATGTTTTGCCAATGTGCAACATTCCGTCCATCATCTTGTGTGTTTTGCTGTTCACCCTGTGTGGGAAGGGTATGTGTGTTACACAGTACAAAATCCCAGATTAATTCAGTCATTTTTTGTTTCCCCATTGTAACTTCTGTTAATGTTCTCCAACTTCTCACTGTCTTTCCATTGGGTTCTTATCTGACCCATTCCACGTAAAAGAGAGGCACATGTAACTGTTACTTTCCTGGACCAAAGTAGCCTCATAAATAGTGCAGTGGTCTCTCTTGGAAAGGTAGGCATTGTGTTCCTAACACATTGGAAATCATCACCAGCATAATAGCGAGACATGCTGCATTGGCACAGCCTGTATACTCCGGTTTTGGGGGTACAAAGCACCTTGTTGAATGTAAGTTCTGAACATCTGTTATTTCAACACTTAACTATATCATTGCATTAACCTGTTCCTGTTTCAGTGAGTTTCTGTGTTTTTTAAACATAAGATAAGATCTTATTATAATGCCTAACTATAGCATCACATTAACCTTTGGTTTCAGAGAAAAAAATATATTTATGTACATTTGATTGTAACGAAGGTGTGACCAGGCAGAGAGGCATTTCACTTCAGCTCATTTAGAATTTAGGGATAAATGAAAATCCCACAATGTCTCGAGGAAGTACTAAATGTAGACACCGCAGAATTAAGGTGTTGTTTGAAAATGTCACTTAAAATGTTAGTTCACTACCTTAAATGAATGTTGGCGGATCTTAACCCAGAGATTACCACCAAACCGGTTCCTCCAGTGGCAGAGGCAGATGCTTTGCGAGAGAAACCTCTCCCACTGCTGCGGAGAAGCGCAAATGTGATTGAATCTCTAACACAAGCAGTGGAGGGGGGGGGAGACATATAGCCGTCACAATTACAGACGGAAATTCTATCGGAAAAACCAAATCAGCATGACAGTCATTCAAAGGCTGTTCTTGGCCACTGCCATACCACCCAGATCCGAACTGAGCCAAATGTGGTGTTTTTCAATGTTCCAGCTGTTCCTGTGTCTACTTCAGCCTCTCCATGAAGACACACTGTGGCCTAATCTTCAATCAAGTGATCAATTTATACCAAGATGTCTGGAAGTGTCCACTATGATTGATATTCACTAATTCAAATATTGACTTTCACCCTTCCAAGCATGGATGTCAGACTCATGCTTAATATCAAAGTCAATTAAAATAAAGGGGCATATTATCAAGGGGGTTTATCTCCGCTTTTTTGGCTTTAAAAGCCAAGAAAGCAGAGATAAAATGATCTCCCTATTACCTCGCTAGTAGGAGATAGAGACCATCTTGGGCCCGCTTTGCATGTCAGTGATATTTATCACTAATGACATGCAAAGTGGGCGTGCCAAGATGCTAGCGACTATCTCCTATTACCAACTTTTGGAGATATTCGCGCTAAGCGCGAATATCTCCAAAAGCTAACACCTGCCCCTGAGCAGTTGTTAGCCATGTTATCCAATCGTAGGCGGATAACATGGCTAAGAGCATTAGCTTGGTAATGCATGAATATCGCTGACTTTTCAGCGATATTCATGCATTGCGGCCGATTTATATCGCATTTGCGATAAACCTTGGTAATACCAAGGTTTATCTGCGATAAAAATCGCCGCAGGTCGGCGATACATTTTTGTCTCTAACCAAGCAATAGCGATAATTATCGCTATTGCTTGGTAATATGCCCCAAAATTCCTTCTCATTGCCTATGGCGCCAAGAAAGTCCAATTACACACATGGTTTGGCAACATGAGATTAGACAGCTTCATCCTGCAACTTGCCCAAAATGCCAAATTACTCAGATACATTTTCTTCAATTCCCACATCATCTTGAAAGCCACGAATGAGTTACCTCTATGTTTGATCCACTTGAAGTATAGGCTGAGAACAAAAAGGTCTTCAAAGATTTTCGAATTAATTATTTCCTAACCTGAAGGTGGGCAGGAATTATTCTAAGGTGGTGATGGAGAAAATGCCTGTACAGGATATAATATGCAATCTATCATCGCGCTAGTCGATACAGGATAAACAATGCTGGCCACAATGGTTTTAATAACTGGGTAGCTATAAGAGATTTGTCTGCTCTTCCTAAGTTCATAGTTGGCATTAATCCACAGTCTGGTTTTATCAAGATGACATGCAATTCTCAAACTGTAATCAACCATTCGCTCAGTTTTCAAGTGGGATCAAAGTAAGCCATTAGTGTCTTTTCAAAGATTTTTTTATTAGTGACTTGAAAGATTCCCTTTGTAGCAGGTTCCAAATTTACCATGTGTTGCTTTTAAAGTGCTTCCAGGTAGGTTCAGGTACTGTGGTAGGTTGGAATAAAGGGTGTTAGAAGATGTACTGTCACGAAGACCTGTATCTCCCAGAGCTTGGAATTGTGCCTGGGTGAGGATAATACATTACTAAGGACATAGCCAATGAATTACATTTTGATTCTGAGAAACTCGTATTTGTCTTTATGCAGAATGGGCAACACTCTTGCAGGCGCTTGCGCGTGTTTTATAGCAGAGGCCAAGCTTGATTATTCTCTACTTGTTTGAGTATATAGAATGTCTTCCACTGGTGCCAGTACAGTGAGATCAATGTACAGATTGATTTCAGAGGTATCACATGCTTATGAACCGTGACTCAAACGCTGTGAGGATACTTTAGATTTTGCACTTACAAGCAATATGGACTCCTCTACCGTGCTGCGAATTGTAATGTGGCCATCCCCATTTCCACCACAAAGGTTCGGGGCATGCTAGTTGGTGGCCATATTCTAGTACACTCCTGAAGTAGCATTTCATTAGCATGGGACTGGTGCCCACATATGCAGAGAATTTTGACCTTGTCTCAACCACACGTGACCTCAGATAAAGCTGTCAATTTTGCTCATTGCACATCCTGTTCACCGTCACACAGTGTCAATGAGAGAATGATATCTGGCCTTGTATTTTCAAGTCACCCTTTGGCTTTGACCACTGCAGTTTAGCCCCATCCATGGGCAATTAAATGATACGCACTTCTTCTCCTTCACTCTCATCTGGTTCAAAACAAAGGGGGTTACTTAGAGTTTGGTGGAAAGGGTACATGCGTATGTGGTGGAGTAGTCTTTCCACCAAACTGACGGTCTGTCCACTCTATTCACAGTGAAGCAGACTACTGTGGTTTTGCCAGCAGAAACCATACACATCGGTTCAATGGACATAGTTCCTATGTAATGCTGATAATCTTTTGAACTTTCTTTTCGCTTCGGGACCACTAGGGCAACGCCTTGTGGGCCCAAGCAGAAATAAAAGAAAAATGACCCCCACGTCCTGGGAAAAACTTCAGATGTATCCTGGTCATTAGACTTTCCTTTTTTGCTAAAAAAAAAAAAGTATGCGGAGCTTCCTCGTGAAACATTGGGGCCGCTCAGCAAATGTTTATTTCTTTCAGAAGAACCGCCATGACGGTCTCTCCTTTGAAGGCACAGGGATCTCCTCCAGGTTGGCGGCGATCTCTAAATATGGCAGGCAGTGGTCTGCCAGGGTGGTGTAGCTAATGGCCTCCAGCACCCTGGCAGATGGCGGTGGACTCATGAAACTGTAAATGAGGGCCATAGTCTCCAATCATCATCTCCCATGTGCCTCTGGGTAGCATTTCCAACTCCATGCTTCTTATCTGCTACAACCCTTTCAACTTGGCATTATTCTGGTGTCGTTGCACTCCCCACAAGATGCCCTCTTGCTGCTGTGGGTTGCACAGCCAGTGTTATACAGGGGTTTGGCTGCTACCTTTGGACTCCTTCTAGAGTTCAGGAATGTTCACCCTCCAGTGATGCCAAAGATGGTGTGTGAAATATGAGACATTGCGCTAGGCTAATCACCGACTTTCCCTGTTTTGTTTTTTTGAGTCTCACCTAGGCAGTGCTTGCGCTGTCTTTGCGAGATATGCTGTATTCAGTATATGGGCTTTAAAAGCTCTGCCCATTTTCAAAGACTGCCCCTGTTACGTGTCTTGTTACTCAGAGCTTGTGAGCACTATTACTTTCTTTTAGCTGGAGCAGTACAAACCAGTGATTGTGGTTTACAGAGCTCCGTTGTAAACAAGGCTGTAAATCTTGCTCTTATCTTGCTACTTTTGCTGTCCATTCAAAGACCGCGGTCTGTGTTGGCTGCAGCTGCCGCCTACTCCCCCTGCTTTTGAAACGCATGGCCTGGCGTCACGGTCCCTGCCTTCCTTACTATGGCTACTGCCACCTCTGTCTTAGAGCTCAACAAGCATCTGCAATGCAATAGGTCTCGCATTTGCAAGAGTTTGAGATATTGACATTGTAAATGACAATGCCTTCTATTTGTGTGAAAACCTGCAGGCGGTGCCTAAACACGCACTTTGCGCCTATAGTCTTTGCTTACGAGAAGCAGGGCTGATAGTAACTGCTCCTCGTTTACTGCCAGCCTTGCTTCTCATAAGAAAGGAATAGAAGTTCAAAGTGCATGTTTACGCATCGCTTGCAAGTTTTCAAAACACATAAATAAAAGGCATTGTCATTTACATTGCCAATAGCTCAAAGTCCTGCAATTGCGTGACCATATTGCATTGCAAATGCTAGTTTCCATTGTGCTAACTTGTTTTAGGGTTCCCTTCTCCCCTGGCAGCAGTGTTCTCGTGTACAATTGTCTGTGATCAAACTCCAGGTCCCAGGCCAATGCTTAATTTAAGCCGGTGGTTTTCAGTGCTCAACACCAACACTTAATTGTCAGCACCGGCTCTAGTAATAGTCCACTACATGGTGGCGCTGAGATGAGCACAACAACTGTGTTTATCAAGTTAAATCACATTGAAAATTAATAACACTGGCCTCTCACGCCATTATTGTTGCTGAACTAGTCTGAATTAGCACACTTGTAGGAGTGCAACGGGCTGGTGTTATATCGGTACTCCCATTGGCAGCATGGCGGGGCAATGCATGGTGCAGGCTGCAGTGGCCTTCTAAGAAGGGCCCTGGCACTTAATTAAATTAAATTTAACAATGTCTCAGACTATAATATATCTATACGTTTTGTGGTTGTTTGCACAGAAATGAACGACTTTTAAATAATATTACTGGATATTTCTATGGAACGTACTACATACCGAATTGTACTACACAAGATAGCCAGACGGCAGACACTAGCGGAAGCAAAAATCAAGAAGCAAATTAAAGGGGCACCGAACAGTGAGCCAAGCCGCATATTACAACGCGGTTTAAAACCCAGGGGCAATGCCTTTTACACAGCCACTGCAGGAATATAAGGGTCCAACGTTACTCAGTGTGAAAGTAGCACAGACTCTTGCAGCAACGATTTTCTACCACATGAAACTACTGCCATTTCATTCGTTTTTCCCAAGGTGCAAGACTTTTTCTTTCAAGCAACACAAGGGACTTACGGATTTTAACTCACGCTCAGTGGAAAAAATTGTATACATTTCTGTAGTAATAACTATTAACAACATGAACCTATAGTCATTTAACAATTCTATTTTACTAATGTATTAATACTTGCAATGGTTTTAATTAACTGCGCAATAAAAGATTACTTACTTACTTTCTTACTTAGAATTGTACTTTTTCGGAATTAACTGTTTTTACTGCACATTTCTGTAGCTGCAGTGACCCAGATCGTGAATTTGGTATTAAACCAGCTGTCATGGAAAGTTGGAAGACAGTATTAATTGTTGCATTTTCTTACTTACTCCTCCGAACAGTAGTGAGATGTAGTTATAACACAGCTGATTCCCATAACAGCATGGTGATGAGTTTAAATAAAATGAGTAACAGTTTGGTAGAAAGAGGCGACTGTGTGACATTCCACGGGTTATCGGAAACTATTCACCTCCCTGTATAGATTTGCAAGCCACAAGGTGTGGGGTTGTGTTACACATAATAAAGGATGGGTGAACGTCAGCTGTAATATATGACCGTGTCGTTTAACTCACTAGAATAATGTTTCTCCTAAATGGAACCCATTTCTCTGTGTCATATTCCTGGCATTCTGGTTTAATGACTTGTGCGCCCTGAGACGCCTTTTTTAAAGCAGTTTTACTTTATTTTTTCCAGCAAGTCAGTTTTACCAGTCCAATTATACATTTAAATTACAAGATCTTTAATGAACATTCCAACGTTATCTGATATCTGTTTATCCAAACGTAACTAGGTATTGATTAATTGGATTTATTGGCGGTATTTTAAACTTTAAGCTGTAAAATGTATGTGCAATATTTTCATTTCTAAGCACTAACTTGTGCAGTGCTGATCTTACCATGTGAATTAGTTGCAATTGTTGTTACTAGTTTTCAATACACTAAGGTTTTGCTCAACGGAATATAATAACCATTTAATAATTGCACCATCAACATATTCAAATACCACTAGCCTAGATCTGTTCAGAAGATAAAGTCGCTATTTCTGTAAAAAATAGAAGTACTGAAATGCAAACCATTACACGTGATAATGGCTCTAAAGTCTGGAACAATTTTAAACAGTGCAGCACAATAATTCGTTTATTATGTGGCAATCCCAGAACACTGTTGCATTATGTTTTAGTGCAAAGTTTAGCACGGCCACAGAGCTCACCATCCGTTTCAACCACTCGCAGAAAAGCATACCACTAACGCCAGTGCCCTGGTAGTTGCAAAAAGTGTGCCACAATGATGGGTATGGTACCAGGAGATAGCAGCCTAAATATTGTCTGACAAAAATATAGTGTCCAAAAAATTGTGAACGAAATATTGCGTCATCAGACCAAATAATGGTAAAGTACTCCAATTTGAATGGCATTTTTGCAAGCGAAACCTAGGAAACAATAATGCCTGGCAATATTTTTGTTATTGATATTTTGACATACCACCTGATGGTGTTGGTGATGCCGGCAATAAAAGTCTGAGAAAAAAACAGTTTAGGTAATACATCACTCATGATCACTGACCAGGAGTGACAATTGAAGAAAACAAAATAGTTCTAGTTTCACAAAGTGTAAATTTACAAATGTTAAAGAAAGAGTGGAATCCTTAGCAGCGTAGGTGGCACCTTGACTTTTACCACAGATCTTCCGAGGCGTCTCCGGGAGCAACGCACCATTTAGCCTGCACAGACCTTAAGGTCGACGAACTTTGTGTATCCTGGTCGCGCATCGGATATTGCGCACTGTAATACTTTTAGCTGCCCCCTCACCTGCACGCGCCCCAGAGCGCCTCCCGCTGATCGTCCCTGCCTTGCCGGTCTGGTTTTCGGAGCATGGACGGGCGAGTCCACCATCTTGGGCGGCTCTGGAGCCAGCGCTGCAGTCTTTTGGCCCCTCCCCCCCCTGGCAAGCATTTCAGGCACCCGGCGGATCCCGCGCCTACCTTGACTTTTACCACAGATCTCCCGAGGCGTCTCCGGGAGCAACGCACCATTTTAGCCTGCACAGACCTTAAGGTCGACGAACTTTGTGTATCCTGGTCGCGCATCGGATATTGCGCACTGTCATACTTTTAGCTGCCCTGTTGGACAGGCCTCGTGAAGGGGCCGCTCCCTCCCCGCATGATAAGGCCCGAACACCGGCTCTCCCGGTGTCACCAGAAGAACCACCCCGGCAACCCACAGAAGCAACCTGCAACTCGTCCCCAACGGGACGCCTGCTCCCGAACACCCCGACATCGGCTGGCCCGGGCCGCCATCAGCAGCATTGCCCCGGCCCAGCCGCCATCTTGGACACTGCACCACGAGGCCGCGTGACCTCAGCTCGACCCCAACCCTGGGCCTGGCCAGGCCCCGACATCGAGGCACCACCATCCACCCAGGAGGTGAACGAACCACTTGGCAGGTCAATGGGAGAGAGGAGTGTCGATGGCTCTCCCCCGCCAGGTGCCGATCGCCCCCAGCCTCCCCGGGCGCTGGCTCCACCCCCCTGCTGGGTGTCTGGACTCCCTCATCCCGGACCTCCCGACCTCCCAGCGCGAGGGTCCGGACATCAAAGGAGACCAGACCTATAACTGGGGCAGCTCCAGAGCAGGAAGGCAGTTGTATCCTGGAGTCGAGAGACACCTTGAAGAACTCATCCTTGACGGACTGCTGGCGCTGCCGCAGCCCTGCCTTGTGAATCATCAATCCTGCCTGCTGGCGCTGCCGCGACCCTCTGCAACCTACACCTTCGTCAGGACCTGCTGGCGCTGCCGCGGCCCATCTTTGTGAACCATTGTTCCTGCCTGCTGGCGCTGCCGCGGCCCTCTGCAACCTACACCTTCATCGGGACCTGCTGGCGCTGCCGCGGCCCATCCTCGTGAACCATCGGTCCTGCCTGCTGGCGCTGCCGCGGCCCTCTGCAACCTACACCTTCGTCGGGACCTGCTGGCGCTGCCGCGGCCCATCTTTGTGTGAACCATCGCCTTTGCCTGCCGGCGCTGCCGCGGCCCTTCTCAAACGAGACTTATCATCCTAGCCTGCTGGCGCTTCCGCGGCCCGACCTTCCAGAACTCCGAGCTCGAGGATTGTGAGCTACCCATCTTGCCAACCCCGTACCAGACCGGTACCAAGACTGTCCCGCTACCTTTTCCCCCTCAGAGACTAGAATTGAGAGGACCCTTGTGTCCCGACCTCACTGTACCGTTGATAACCTTGCTTCAAGAATCGTATATAAAGAGTGTTGACCTCATCCTTGTGTGGTGTCCATCTGTGGGGGGGAAGTTGCTTGTCTGTACGATCGCTGGAGACGGCCCTCACCGGAGGCCTCTCCCCCTGTCCTCGGCCGACCCTCCGGGGCCCCGTCTAACATGCCCCCTCACCTGCACGCGCCCCAGAGCGCCTCCCGCTGATCGTCCCCGCCTTGCTGGTCTGGTTTTCAGAGCAGGGACGGGCGAGTCCACCATCTTGGGCGGCTTTGGGGTCAGCGCTGCAGTCTTTTGGCCCCTCCCTCCCTGGCAAGCATTTCAGGCGCCCGGCGGATCCCGCGCCTACCTTGACTTTTACCACAGATCTCCCGAGGCGTCTCCGGGAGCAACGCACCATTTTAGCCTGCACAGACCTTAAGGTCGACGAACTTTGTGTATCCTGGTCACGCTGCGCATCGGATATTGCACACTGTAATACTTTTAGCTGCCCCCTCACCTGCACGCGCCCCAGAGCGCCTCCCGCTGATCGTCCCCGCCTTGCCGGTCTGGTTTCCGGAGCAGGGACGGGCGAGTCCACCATCTTGGCGGCTCTGGGGTCAGCGCTGCAGTTTTTTGGCCCCTGGCAAGCATTTCAGGCGCCCGGCGGATCCTGCGCCTACCTTGACTTTTACCACAGATCTCCCGAGGCGTCTCCGGGAGCAACGCACCATTTTAGCCTGCACAGACCTTAAGGTCGACGAACTTTGTGTATCCTGGTCGCGCATCGGATATTGCGCACTGTAATACTTTTAGCTGCCCCATCACCTGCACGCGCCCCAAAGCGCCTCCCGCTGATCATCCCCGCCTTGCCGGTCTGGTTTTCTGAGCAGGGACGGGCGAGTCCACCATCTTGGGCGGCTCTGGGGTCAGCGCTGCAGTTTTTTGGCCCCTCCCCCCCTGGCAAGCATTTCAGGCACCCGGCGCCCGGCGGAACCCGGCGGATCCCGCGCCTACCTTGACTTTTACCACAGATCTCCCGAGGCGTCTCCGGGAGCAACGCACCATTTTAGCCTGCACAGACCTTAAGGTCGACGAACTTTGTGTATCCAGGTCGCGCATCGGATAATGCGCACTGTAATACTTTTAGCTGCCCCCTCACCTGCACGCGCCCCAGAGCGCCTCCCGCTGATCGTCCCCGCCTTGCCGGTCTAGTTTTTGGAGCAGGGACGGGTGAGTCCACCATCGTGGGCGGCTCTGGGGTCAGCGCTGCAGTCTTTTGGCCCCTCCACCCAAGGCCACACCCCTTGGCCCTCCTCCCCTATGTGTCGCTATATCTTGGTTACGCGGTCCCGGCAGCGCAGCGGACGAGCGCAGCGGGAGCGACGAAGGGGCGCCGAAGTTGCACCTAAGTCAAGCCCGTCTGCGCCCGTCCGCGACGGGCCGGGACCAGGGGCCACAGACTCTGCCCTTCCTCTGGTTTACACCTCAGCTCAACTCTCTGTACATCTTGCTACCTCCCTTCCTCCCCCTTCTTTATTGCATCGTCTTGATTCTTTTGGTATTCTTGCCCCCCACCCTCCCAGTCTGTTCCCTGTCACCCACAGCCCTACCTCTCCTCCTTCTGATCCCTCTCCTGTCACTCGCTCTTCTCCTGTCCCTTTGGCAGCTTCCGCCTATTTGCTTAACACCCGCTCTGCAGCCAAACATCAGACGGAACTCTTCAATCTTCTGAACACAGACTCCCCAGACTTTCTATTTCTCACTGAGACCTGGTTGTCCACTGATTCCCTTCCGGATCTTCTGGCCATTCTCCCCGATACCTATTACGCCCTCTGAGCAGACCGCCCGGACGGTAAGGTTGGGGGAGGTGTGGCGATGATTATCCGTTCTACTCTGAAATTCCAACTTCTTGCCCACCCCCCCATACCTAACGTGGACTACTTGGTGGCCCGATCACTCAATCTTTCCGTACCTCTCACCGTAGTCCTTATGTATCGTCCCCCTCAAGCCATGACTTCATATGTAGCTACTCTACAGGATCTTTTGGCCACGTTGGTGGTCAATAACTCTTCGGTTCTCCTGCTTGGCGACTTCAACTTTTGGCCGGGTGACCCCAGGGAAGATCTGTCTTCTAAAGACTTTTCTGCTACCCTTCTGTGTTTGAACTTCTCATCCCATGTCTCGGCCCCCACCCATGTCCAGGGTCATATCCTGGACCAAATCTGGTCATCACGCTGCGACGTTTCATCCCCCTCTATACTCCCTTGTGTCTGGTCGGACCACTCTATTATATCATTCTCCATTCACTTGGGTTCGGCCGACAAGTTCCCTCTACCCAAAAATATTCTGGCTCGTAGTTGGAACCAGACTGACCTTAACTCTCTCTCGCTCTCCTTGGCTTCCTCAGCTCCTGATCTTACCAATCTCTCTTTGGATTCTCAGGCAGACGCCATTACTATCTGGCTCTCTTCTTCCTGCGATCAGGCCGCCCCGCTCAAGAAGGTCAAAGCCGTCCGCCCCTATGACGCGCACAAATGGTTTACCATTGAGCTTAAAGCTCTTAAACTCGATCTCAGGCGGTCGGAACGTCATTGGAGACGGAACTACTGCCCCACTCTCCGCGCCAAATACAGACTCCTCCTCAATGATTATAAAAGAGCGATCCTCGCGGCTAAAACTAAATACTTCACCGAGAGAGTTGCCCTCTCTGCCAATAAATCTCGAGAAATCTTTTCTTTGGTTCATAATCTTGCTACCTCTGACCGCACCAGCACTAGTCTCGTCCCTTCTCAGATCCTCTGCTCCTCACTTAATGACTATTTTATTGATAAGATCGCCAACATAAAGGCCAATATCCCTACTGTGCTTCAACCTGGTTTCTCCTGCTCCCTCCCCTTGCCCTCCTCCTCTCTGGATCATTTTCCACCTATCTCTCTGGTGCTATTCCTTAACCTGCTTGTAAAAGTCAAGTCTGGTTCTCCTGCGGACTGTGCTCCTGCACGGATTCTTAGAACTCTCTTCACTAGCTGCCCCGCCCCTCCTCTCGCCCTTCTTAACGCTTCTCTGGCCCTGGGTTCTGTCCCTTCATCTTTTAAATCTGCTATAGTTCTTCCCATTCTTAAAAAAAACTTGTCTGGATCCCTCTCTTCTTTCTAATCTTAGGCCTATTTCTCTTCTCCCTTATCTGGGCAAGATCCTTGAAAGCTACGTCACATCTTGTCTGTCCACCTACATCGAGGAGAACCACCTCCTGGCCTCCCATCAGGCGGGTTTTCGCCCAGGCCACTCCACGGAGACAGTGGTCCTCGCGGTCCTGGACGAACTCAATGGGAAAGCTGACATCAACCTCCCCCAAGCCCTGGTCCTCCTCGATTTGTCCGCTGCGTTTGACATGGTGGACCATTCCATCCTTCTCGACCGTGTCAGCGCAGCGGGCATCCGGGGCGCTGCCTTCTCTTGGCTTGCGTCCTTTCTTCAAGGTAGGTCCCAAGCGGTCCACCTCTCAGGTTTCTCCGCTCCCCTTCGCTCGGCTACCTGTGGGGTCCCCCAAGGCTCTTCCCTTTTCCCACTTCTTTTCAATCTTTATATCCACCCTCTTATCATCTCTCTTCTGGAGCTGGGGGTCTGTGTGTATAACTACGCGGATGACCTCCAGCTCGTCTTCGATCTCTCCTCCCCTTCTGATTCCCTCCCTAAGTTCTGTTCCACCTTAGTTTTCATATCCGAGTGGATGAGCATCAATCACTTGAAGCTCAATCCAGGCAAGACGGAGCTTGTCCTCACGGGTGGTCCTTCAAACCCTTGATCCTCGATTCACTGGCCCCCTTCCTTTGGTTCCCCCCCTTCACCGTTTCCTCTGTTTGGACCCTGGGCATCAAGGTCAGCCATGACCTGTCCATGCATGCCCAAATTAGCTCCGTCGTGTCCTCTTGTTTTTTGTCCCTCCAGCTCATCTGTAAGATTTCCCGGTTTTTCTCTGCGGACGCCCTCAAAACCATCGTCATGGCTCTTATCACCTCCCGCCTTGACGATGGGGATGGCCTGTACGTGGGTATACCCGCTTATGAAACCCGCCGCCTTCAGGCCATTCAAAGTCAGGCAGCCCGCCTCATTCTCCATCTCCCCAAATCTTCCCACATTACCCCTGCACTCAGGTCCCTTCACTGGCTCCCTGTGCGCCTTAGATCTTTTTTCAAATTGGCCTGTTTGGCCTTTCGGGCGCACACCCGCTCAGCTCCTCTCTTTATCAGATCTCTCATCACTCCTCACGCCCCCAGCCGCACTCTCCGCTCCTCTTCTCTCTCTCTTCTGCATGTCCCCCGCTTCCGCAAATCCAGAACAGGGGGCACCCGATTTTCGGTTCTGGCCCCCCGGTTCTGGAACAGTCTCCCTCTTTCCATCCGTTCTATCACCATCTATACCCATTTCCGTAAAGCTCTCAAAACTTTCTTGTTCTCCCAGGCGTTTCCCTGCTAGTCTCCCTGGGTCCCCTCTGTGAGTCTGGTCAAGTCCCCAGCGCCAGGAAGCCGCTTGGCCGCAGTGCGCTTAATCAAGTACTTTTTTCATTCATGCATTCATTCATTCAGTGCCCAGTTAGTGCTTACACCACCAACGCATCCCAGGCCTGATGCCTTTTCCACTCTCTCCCCTGCACAGTGTTTCAAGGCTTCAGACACCCCTCACCTCCCTACACCCTACGCGCCACTCACCCCATCTCCTACCACATCCACACCTTACAAGGAATATCCTCTGAGCGGTTTCTCCACCACAAAATGTCCCTCTATTCTTGGGTGAGCCACCGTGCAGCTGGTAACACCATGTTTTGCAAATGGGCATGGAAATCATGTATCATTGACGTTGTAAATGTCACCATGCAATGTTTTCCACCTTAGTCAGACTCAGCACAGAAAATATTTACCTTCGTCCATCTACACTCCTGACACATGGGTCGCTCGGATTTCAGCTCTTCGGATGATGTAACTGATCTCCGTGAAAAATATATATTTGAGTTATTCTTGTTAATGTATCCTTCATAATTAACATAGAGAAACCACAAGCAAGGGGAGGCAGGAGAAGACAGAAATACAGGGACCCAGATGAAGACATGGGCAGAGAGGCAACTCTGGCCAAGAGCCGACACTGGGAGATGCCGCAACAGCCCATCATAGCAAACAGACTGAGGTCTGCAGTGCACTCCGCATCCACCCTCCAGAATGCGCACTGCTCTCTCGCTTCAGTTGTTTTATACTGTGACAGTCATAATATAATATCTGTCGCTTCTAGGAGTCCATAGTAATATAGATGTGAACTCTAAGCGCCCCACATAGTGGTCTTAAGCGCTATACAAATGGTACAATAGAATACAAATACAGGGTGATATAACATACCTTGTTGTCCTCCGGCTGAGTGGCCCCTTGAAACGTGTGGCAGGGGAGGATCAAATTACATAGCAGGGTTAATTAAATTATGTGGCAAGAAAAGACAAACGATGTAGCATAATTTGGTACATTTTGCGACCGTTTTACCGCATTATGTTGTACTTTTCTACACGTGTACACTATCTGAACAAAGGTTCCATCTCATTAGAACGTAGCAAATCTATAATTATGCGGAAAACTCAGTTGGCACAGAATCGCATTGTTGGAGGGGCCCTGCTTATCAGTTACATGTTCACCTCTCAGCAGACTGCTAAACTGCTCATTAATCAGCCGTGTGTACAGAAACCTTCTTGCGTACTTTCTCTCCCCCTTTAAGTGCCTC
Organism: Lissotriton vulgaris; assembly: GCF_964263255.1. NCBI lineage: Eukaryota > Metazoa > Chordata > Amphibia > Caudata > Salamandridae > Lissotriton > Lissotriton vulgaris. The sequence continues at coordinate 1,404,673,634 of NC_141696.1, forward strand.
TTTTCAGCAGTTTATGTCCATGCTGACGTCAGACGCTGCTTCGCGGTACCTCGGGATCACGCTGGAAGCAATGGATCTGAAACGCTTCAGTCTGCTGAGCCGCCGTCGCCTCCTCGCGCATGGAAGAGGGCCAGGAGCACTTAGCGGGGCATGCGAGGCCTGGATGTTTAAACTTGCACAATCATCACGTGAGCATACGAGCGCGTGCTGGCACGCACCGGTTGACGCCCCTGGCAGGATTACAGACTCGGAGTGATCTGTAAAATCACCTGAAATACAAAATGCGAACTTGTATATGGGACGGACATATGGTAGAACCTCTAGTGCAGATATGAATGACTATTACAGTGTTGCCGCAAGGCAGCTCAGACAGGAGCAGAGGTCCTTATGTGCATAAGAAAAATCATTCACGGTCTCCTCTCGTTTAGTTATTAATTTAAAAGCCTTGCGTAATAATAGTAGGCCAGATGTGACAACCCGGACTCTCTACGAGGCATGACATGTGGCAGGCATTGGTATTCTGTAACATAATCCCACTCAGCATTGTGGGGAATTGTAGCTGCCAGCCAGCATTTATGGGAACTGAAAAGTTCAGTCAGTCTCTACAACACCATGGGGGAGAGAGATGTCCTATTTTATAGTGCAACACGGCACCCAACCAGTAGTCTAAGTATGTTTTTTAAAAAAGTATGGGAACTGTAATGCTGCGTGCAATTGGGTTGGAGTGAGTGAGCATGAGGGCGGGGTCAAGGCATGACAAAAAGCAACATTTTCTGTAACCACATATAAAACTACACACAGCCTAAATGAAAAATAATGCAAGGTAAGTTAATCAGTGGGAAATGCACTTTCTTGCATTATGAAACATCTATTATTTAATGCACTGCAGCGGCCTGTGTCTGCAACCAGAGAGCCAATTAGTTGAATCATGGCTGGTGCCGCGGAAAATAGTGACTTGTGTATGTTTGGTGCTATGAGGCACCCAGTCTGTGACAGAAAGCACTGTGAATATGTAAGTCATTATTTGAAACTTCCATTACCCACAGCCTAAAATAGGCAGTAACAAAATTTGCAAAAATTGTTAGAGATAAAAAAAAACTTCTAAACTATATATTTTAGTAATATCCAGACAGTATGTAGCGGGTTTTCTTTTCATAACTGTCCTTTAAAAGCACACACTTCACAGCTCAGCTGGTAACTCCCTTGCAACACCTCTCAAAACGAATACATCTGTCATCAAGAAGCTTCAAGTAATTCCATCAATTAAACCCAATACCACCCTTTACATTTGCAGATTAACAAATTGTGCACATTTACATTTCTTTCAGGCAAGCAGGCACCCTGGCAATAAGGCCTGTTTAGTAGCACAGGAGTCTCCCTGCCTTATGCTTCAGCTAAAGCATTTTAACTGTTTGAATTAACCACCTGGGGCGGTTATCTTTTCACAATAATTAGTGGAACTGTTTTTCTTAAATTAAAGAAGTATGGGCACGTCGGAACCTTCAGATCCCGCCCACTTCGACCACTGCGCACAACTAAAGTTACTGCTCTGTGTTGCGCTAGGGAGAGAAAGCATGGTAGCACCAAATCTACAAAGAGCTGCTCTCTTTCCCAGCGCTGGTGCTCTTCAAGCCTGCCTAGCGCCGCGCACACATCTTCGCACCATTGCGCAAAGGTGAGTGAGTGATGTCTAGCATAGGGTTTTGGAAGGATAGATAGCCTTCCAGTACAAAATCCCACCCTCAGACATACTTTAAAACTTTTCAAACAGTATGTATATTGTACAGTGTAGCATAAACAGTCCTCAATGAAAAAGTTTGTAGCCTACGAACATCTGCTTCCAAAGGAAGCGTCCTGGCGCTAAAGCAGACAAACAGTATAAGGACAATTTTTCTCTCCAAAAACAATCTCTACACTTCTCAGATTAAGCACATTTTGAGAAATGATTTGAAAACAGATGCAGAAGCTATGCCTCGAAGATGCTCGGGCAGGAAGATCCAAAGAGTAGCCGCCTGAAAGACAAAACGCCTTTCACCTACTCTCGCCTTGTGTATCCTGGGGACCGAAAGGAGATTCTGACTAGCCGAGGGCAATGTTCTGAGAGGTAAATATTTATTTATTCTCTTATGGATATACAATGGGCTCTTTTTCTGCAACTCTCTGTAAGTAATCATTAGGGTGTTGCATTCAATTCTTTGCCTGGATGTAAGCACGCCAGGCCATTTCGCACCGACTGCCTTGTAGGGATAATCAGAATCAGTCTTGAGCCTCAGTCTGCACTCTTTGCAGTCTGTTTATCAGTTTATTTGTTGCTCCCAGATCTACTACATTTGCATAATCTATCCTGGATGTGATTAGGGATGTACAATATCTTTGCATGTGGACTGGAGTTGGCGAATATTCGAGCTCCACTGGCCTTAGTCACTTTATGTCCAGTGGGGATACGTTGTCAAAAACGATGACCTCTGGTTTGTCTGAGTTCTGTAGGCAACTATTCCCAATCCAAATTGCTACTGCCGAAAGACATCCCTGAAAGTTTGCAATTGTAGTACTGTCAATCTGTTAAAAGGCTAGCATCTACTTGGTATCATAACAGACAAAATTAAAACCCCACAGCACCATATCTAAGGCCGGGGGAGCCATATATACACATTAAACAGGTGGGACTAAGGACCGATCCCTGTGGGTCTTCACATGTTATTTCTCTAAAACAAAAAAGTGTATGGTGGTAAAGACACCGCTTGTTGTCTCCTTGTTAAAAAAGATTTTATCCACTGTCAGGCTTTTTCCACGATGCCCACTTTCTCCAATTTTTACTATAGGATGTCGTGGGACACAGTATCGAATGCGGCAGATAGATCAAGGACAACCACTGTGTTATTTGTCCACGTTTAGGTTACTTTTGATGTATTCTATACAGAGAAGTGCTAATTCAGTACTAAATCCTGCCCGGAAACCAGACTGGGACACGTGAAGAATGTTGTTCTTTTCTATATACCTGGTAATTTGGACTATATAACATTTTTTCCACTGCAGGAAGTAGTGATCTATGTCTATACTTATTCAGAATTGAAGGATCTGCATTTAACTTTTTTCGCATTGACCAAATGAGAGCCTTTTTCTAAACAGCTGGGAATTTTGCGTGATTGAGTAACAAATTAAACAATACATTAAGCAAGGTGTTTAATGAGGATGCTGCCCTTTAAAGATGTAGGGAGGGCACACATCACAAGGGGAGACTGACTTAAGTTTTAGCACTGTCCGTTCTGAGCCTTCAAGAGAAATGTGTTCAAAGCGGTGAGTTGAGATCCAGCGTGATCCATGGTAGAGTCATAAGGTGATGCTAGTTGTATATTATTTCTACTTCCATTTAAACTAGAGTAAATGTTTTCCAACCTTTTCAAGGAAAAATAAAGAGAGATTGTCCACCAGCGTTGCTCTAATCTTTGCTTTGTTGCTTTTGGCTTTAAAAACATTTCAACAATCTGAAAAATGGCTCTAGAAGAGTTCTCTGCTTCTGAAATTTGTTTAGTAAAATACTCTGCCTTTGTCCTCTTAATATTTTTCCAAAAACATTTTAGTGCTCTTTTATAAATTATCTTCAAAGCAGTAAACACGTCTCCAAGCTAGCTCCAGTTGATTATATTTAAATTTTTCAAGCTGCAGAAATTTTGAAAACCAGATTGCTGCACTTGATTTTCTTTTTTGGACCCCTTTTTAGGTCCTACCTGTTGTTAGCAGCGTGCATGTGATGCAGCACTCCTCCGGAAATACTTTCTAAATGCATTTCACCTTTCCCTGAAATATAATTCCTAACATTCTCTCAATCAGTGGGCCCATAACACTGCGAATCACTCTTAAACACTTACACTTTACTTCATGGATCAGTGAAATTCAAAGGAAAAGCTGCTGTATCATAGTGGAGTATCTAAGACTAAATTGCATATTTATACTATGTACATCTGCAGTTTAGATGCGCTCACCATGGTTTTAATAAACTACAACATTTTATTTTAGACACACCTCCATTGAGATCAATGGATCTGCTAGTAAAAAATTAGGCGTAGAAAAACTCAAGACCAGCTGATTCTTTATTTATCTAATTTTTATTAATAGCAAATTCAGCATGTCCAAGATTATTCACTTTATTTATTTATTTCAGAAAAACGTCATTTAAGATATAAGAATTTAGATTCAAGACAGCTAAATCATGTATTTAAGAAAAACTCAAGGATAGACATTTTCATTATTTGTATATATCAGGTATTAGCGAAAGACAGATAGTTCCCAAATTATTCATCTATTTCTCTAACATCCCTAACTAGACTCTCAGCTAAAGTGCATTTCCCTGTAAAAGAAACAGAGTTAGGCAGGTTCTTATATATCAGTAAACATCAGCATTCCAGCAGCATCTCGGGATGAAATCGAAGAGAGCATTCCTCTTCCGTAAAAACAGCACTTTTTATACTTTTTTTCACTAGCTCTATCTATCTAAAAGTGTAACTTTTAACCTAAAGGAGAGTTCCGATTGGAAAATTTTGGGGTGGATGAGCATCATTTCGTCATCGAAAATAAAAATGTCCTTCCGTCCACAGTTTTCTAATGGGTCCATTGTTCTAACATGAGTCCGGTCTAGTCCTGTTCCCTAGTTGTAACTTCGGATTTCTTTCTCACGTTCTGTACCACTGCGCTCATCATTTTGGCAGCCATCTGCATTCCCATGCTAAGATGTCCTTGAACCTTAGTCACTCCAGGCACAAGCAGCTTGCATTCAGTCTTCCGCATGTGGTTTTTTTTTTTTTTTTGTGACCACAATAATCGAGTGACTCCATTTTCTTTTAGGCCTCACGAGTCAATAATGGGATCTATCATAGAAACAAACACAAATGAATGTTAATTTTAATCATTTAACCCTTCTGTTTACCTCCCCCTTTCTAAGGTTTTCCTTGTTAATAGTTACCTAGCAAATAACCACACTTAAACACGATATACTCACTTTAACCTCGCGTTTTGTCACAAAACACATAAACAAAAGCACATTTATGCCGCATTCCATTATCTTAAAGCTGCTCATTAGTTTAGAACATGACAAAATCACATAATTAGTCGATTATAATTGCAACACAAGCAAGATTAATTTCCCGCGTGTATTCATGTAGGTGCATTTCTTATTCTATGTTGATTAGTCATGAATGCTATTCCATTAGTACTAGTTATTGTTATTGAAGTATGACTTCACAAGGGGTAGGCAAAATTTAGTTTTTCCACCTTGCTCCATCACATGCACTGCTCTCGCCATGCAAGGGCCTCTTGGAATCAATACGGATTTAGACATTGTGTCTCTGTCCGCCTGTAATTTTGATTGGCGAGCGTCGTTTGTCGTCAATATTTATGTTAAGCCCAGTTTTTTGATTGCACCATAGTGTCTTTAGCCCCTCCTGGATGCCATCCTGTCCACTTTAGGCCACGCCCACCTGGACTAGATGTTTTACTGGCGGCGTGAGACGGTGGGTTTTATATAATTGTTCAGCATTTTTTTTTACTATTGCATGACTGCGTCTTGCGTGTGGGATGCATTTCCTTCTATTGTTCACGTTTACCTCGGCATGAAGCGCGTTGGGCTTGTGGCGATGTTTTCATGTGTAGGCTCAAGGCGCGTGAGGCTTGTGCTCTTTTTTTTCAAATTGCATATGTTTTGTGCTTGTTTATTTCTTTACTAAATTGCACAAGCACGGTGTCAGGAACCAAGCAAGGGCCGCACAGTGTGGGCGTTTTCATGTGCGGTTTCGGCCCCAAACACCATCTGGAGCTGGAAAATGAGCAGAGTCTGACTCTAATATGGCCGCATTGCTGACCCGTGATGAGCGCTCAATGAGCGTTCCAGTCATTGTTTAGAATTCTATCGTCCAGGTGAAGCGCACAGGGATGTGCGCACTTCACCGGCAACCGTCAGCGGAGCAGCAGCTGAGTTCCCGAAGTCCGTTTGTGAGGAGAATCTTCGCATTTCCATTCTGAGAGCAAACGGCTGTTTGCTTGTCGGAATATCTTCAGAGAGAATTCCTGTGTCCAAGGAGTTGGAGGGCGTTCGGCAAAAATTATCAGTGAGGAGTTGGAGGGTGGTTGAAGCACGAGAGGGCTAGGATAGGCTTGTATATAAAAATAGCTCTTTCAACGTATTTAGTGACTAATAAGGATGAGAGGAAATAACTAATTGTTTAGAGTTATAAGGCTCAACCTTCATTCAGGAACCGCACATTTTGACATAGCAAGAACGAGTGGAGTTGCATGTCTACAGACACTTTTGGTTTAGTTCATTTGAATTCCCACAAGGAATCTTACGTTTACGAATATTGGAGTAAATAATGAAACACAAGGAAAAGACATACGAATAAATACTTACCTAAGAATTCCGGAACCCCACATACAACGAAGCTTCAGCAGTAGGTCAGGTGAGAAGTCACTAGGGAAGAAGAATAAGAGAAATTAATGTTAGAAAGCAAATAAGTAAGCAATAAATATATATATATCATTACAGAACCACATAGACCTACAAGGCAAAACAAGAATAAGATTACTGAAGCAATAGAAGAGAAGTACAGGCGCACGACACTTCGGGTAGGTTAAAAGAGTATTATAGAATAGGAGTCGTGAGAAATTAGGGTGAAATTGCATAACCTTTCTTTATTACAGCTACACAAGTCAAGTCAGTAGAAGACCAGGCAAGAAGTAAGAAGACTCAAAGGGGTACCCAGGTAGCCGAAGAAGACGGGCGCAGTCTTTTCTCTTTTCTGTCCAATTCCCCTTTCCCCGCTGCCGTCCGCTTGGCTCCTTGCATTCAGTAAAGTTGCAGGGGCTGGGGGGATAGTGGTGCGGACTTGGGAAAAAGGCATCGTTCTGCTCCTGCGCAGGTTGGCTGGAATAAGAAGCACCTCTGACACACGGTCTGCTTTGGACGTGCTTGTTTATTTATTTATTTAATTAGTTGCACAAGTGCAGTCGGCTTCAGATGCGCTTGTTTATATATTTATTTAATTTGTTGCAGAAGCGCGGCCCGCTTCACTCTCTTGACTCTATCCTGCTCTCTCTCTCTCTCTCTCTCGTGGTTCTGTTTAACATCCGTCCCCTTAAGTCATGCTCCGTATTTGCCTGCCCTCAACACTGCTCCGAGATCGAACATAAATCTGAAACCGTGTCCTCCATGTACACGTGTGTCCTGCCTCCTGCTACGGATATAGGGGAGTGAAGAACATAGTTTCTTCCCTCTTCCTTTTCCCCCTGCCAAAGGTAAATAGAGGGGCAAGTGTGGTGCTCCACATTTCATTTCCAGTCTGTCAATGTCCTTTTCAGCATTCACAAATCCTCTTACAGAGCAGCTGTTCAGTGGATGGGAGCTCTTGAGGCACGGAAGTTTATTGTGTTTTCAGGGGCATTCAAACATTGTGCTCAACAGCACCACTGATTGTTGCACAAGCGTGGTCCGCTTCGCTCTCTTGACTCTTTCCTGCTCTCTCTCTCTCGTGGTTCTGTTTACCATCCGTCTCCTTAAGTCTTGCCCCGTGTTTGCCCGCCCCACCACTGCTCCGAGTTCGAACATAAATCTGAAACTGTGTCCTCCGTGTACGTGTGTGCCCTGCCTCCTGCTCGTGCTATGGATCTAGGGGAGTGAAGCACATTGTTTCTTCCCGCTTCCTTCTCCACCTGCCAAAGGTGAATAGAGGGGCAAGTGTGGTGCTCCACGTTTCATTTGTAGTCTGTCAATGTCCTTTTCAGCATTCACAAACACTCTTACAGAGCAGCTGTTTGGTGGATGAGAGCTCTTGAAGCACGGGGGTTTATTGTGTTTTTGGAGGCATTCACACATTGTGCTCAACAGCGCCACTGATTGTTCGATGTGCCACCCAACCTCACAGTCGGGGGTGTCCTGCCGGGGGACACCGCCGTCTGCAGCACCATGGTGGCGAGGCACCCTGAGTGCCTTCAGCCGCGTGTGTGAGCCGAACTTCAAGGAGCCCTGAAGTAGAGCGAGCGCCCCTCAGATCCTCCGGAGATCAAATATCCGCGTGCACCAGGGCCTCACCGCGTCCATGATGCAGTCGAGCCAGCGGCCCGCCACGGAGAGCCCAGCGCTCCTGCACCTCTCCAGGCTCCGTGCTCCTCCACCACCAACAGCTCAGCACCCGGGCGGGCGCCATTTTCTGCAGGGAAGCTCCGGAGTTCACCAGGTCAGTTCGGGGGCAGACTACGGGACTATCGGACCACCAAGAGCCTGCTTTTAGCTGCCGCTGAGCCCCCCACGCACAACGCCACCACCCGCAGCGTGTTTAACTGGGCTCTGGTGAGAGGCCCCCTCCTCCTTCCCTTTAAACTTTGTTTTAGACTTTGCTGCCTCCCGTTCTGCGATCAGCTGCCTTGGCGCCTGTGGTCTTTCTTCCCTGACCCCTGGTCTCCGGATTGAACTCCTCTGCCCCAGCTCCTCATGGACGATGAGGCTGTGACTTTGCTGCGGACTGCCTTTCTCCCCCCGGACTTGTTGGCTATGGCAGCCCTCTTCCTGGACTTTCGGACTTGGACCTTTATGCTCCCCGCCATTTTATTTTTATGACTCGCTTCTTCTTCTACCTTTCTCCTCCACCATTTTAGCGATATCTGACCTCCCCCTTTGCCCTAGCGACCTTTCTATTGTCTCTCCTGTTGCCTTTGTCACACTCCTCACTGTCTTCCTCATTACTATCTGCTTTCTTCTCTCGTTTGTCTCACTTTCCTGCTCTTCTCTGTCCCTCCCTTGGTGCTGTGACTGCATCCCCCCTCCGACCCCACTCACTGGAACTCTGCTTTTCTGTATATAGAGATAACTCTAATCACTAGTATCCTATGTGACTCTTAGAGTATATCCATTCGTATCCCTTCCCTATGTATACAGAGATAACTCTAATCACTAGTATATGCAGTAGACCTTTGTACTCTCTACCATTCCTATGTGCAGCGACGGCTCGTGGAGGGAGTTACGGTGGGGCAGGAGGGCGGGGAGGGGGAGGGGCAGGGCGGAGGTTGCTAAAAACCGGCATATGGATAATTGCAGGTAAGTAAACAATTTAATTAATAAAACGAATTTCGTAGTGCGCCTTGCATCGCAAAATGCAATGCAGTGCGAGCTACGAAATTCGTTTTATTAATTAAATTGTTTACTTACCTGCAATTATCCATATGCCGGTTTTTAGCAACCTCCGCCCTGCCCCTCCCCCTCCCCGCCCTCCTGTCCCACCGTAACTCCCTCCACGAGCCGTCGCTGCCTATGTGACTCTTAGAGTATATCTATTCATATCCCTTCCCTATGTATATAGAGATAACTATAATCACCAGTCTCTTCTTTGTGTGACTTTACATCTTGTACATTTGCAATTTTTTTCTGTGTGTATCTTTTATGTAACACATGTAATCCTAAGTCCTTATGTTTTGCAACTGGTTCTTATGTAAAGCGCACTGACACCTTCGGGTAAAGTTCGCGCTATATAAAATCGCAATAAATAAAATAAATAATGGGGGCGGGGTGAGGTCAGTGAGTCTGGAGGGGCATGCTGAGTGGCAGATTCGATCAGCCACTTGAAAAGAGTTAAACACTTGTAGCTTGCTTCTGCATGGCAAGGTGTGTATCATCTTTGTCATGCTGCCGTGCAAGTGGACATTAATTTATAGGCAGTTTAGTCATTCAAATTGCAGTTACGCACACATGTATGCTGTTGATACCCAACAATGGGATCAAGCATCGCTGTACCATATAAATACAACACCCCACAAAATAAACAAAAATAAAAAACTAAAAAAAGAATACCATTTACAAAACAAATTGTTTTAACTTTAACAAAGGAGAGACCTATTGCATTTCCAATGCTTGTTTTGTAGAGGCTAGCATATTAAGACCTTGAACCAAGCGGAAATTGAAGTTGTTAACTGCTTCCCCAATTCCCTCTGATAAATAAATGACAATGTGTGGGCACATTTGTTATAAATTTGTGTCTGATCTACAGTGCCAAGGGTAAGTGGCACTAATATGCCTGGGTACCTCCTGATGGATATCCAATATAGTCCATTGTAATGGGACGAAAAATTGTTGGTCAAAATTAGCAGGTGTGGATTTTCCACAGCTAGCATTGGAACGTTAGTAAAAATAAGATACATTGTGTGGCCACCATTGTGTGTGCGGCCTGTAACCTTTTGTGTTATGTTAAAACCTTGCAAGGTCGCCACTAGTTGCGCTACGTTTTTGCATCCAGGGTCATCAATATGAAAATTGAAGTCCCAAAGCACTATGAGGTTTGGATACTCCATAAAAAGGAGCAACTGCCTTGGCTAGCAAGAACGTACAGGTCGGAAAATATTCTGGAGAACGGTAAACCAGGGCCCCTAACACTGAAAAATTGTCAGACATTTTAATAGAGAAAATGCCATCTTCTGCCAACTACAGGCACTCTAATTTATTTATGGAACATTGGAATTTCGAGATATAAATGATTGCAATACCCCCTCCTGAATCGTTGGCCATGACCCAGGTGGGAGCTAGTGTACTCCCTCTATAATGGCCAGAGCTATGTCTGTTCCCAAATAGTTGTTTCTGTAATTTTTTATTGTAGAAAAATATATATTTACATGGAGCATAGAATATACATGGGTGAGGAAGAGGAAGGAAAGGAAAGGAAAAGAAAAAACGCCTGGGGGGAGGGGGGGGTGGATTTACTGCCGGCTTCCAGTCTTATTGGGGTTAGTCCGATTGCCAGTCTTCCAAGTTCAGTTTTCCAATGTCGTCTGCCGCCCCTTCTTGTTGCTTGGTTGACATCCTTGGTCCCACGCCCCGGAGGATACCATGTACCTGTAAGAAATATAACATCCCATACATTTTCACTCAATAAGTTCCAAATCTCAGCATTATTTGCTGAGATCTTGCAATAAAAAAACATGCTTTAAATTTTAAATTGTTGTTAGAAGACTCTAGAAAGCTTACATACTTTTTGCTACTTGAGAGAGATGCCCAGTTCTTTGCTGTATACTAACCTCATCTTTCCCTCTGAAGAAAAATGGGCAGCATGGTGGCTCTGTCCGCGTTCCGGTCGCTGATGGGCATAGACGTGCTTGTCTTTGACATGCCCAACGAAAGCCTCAAAGCCAATTAGTCACTAAACTCACAACCATTTGGCGTCTGAAGTAATATGATGCGTTTTTAATTAAACACAATTAATAGAAATAAACATAGTACTGCAATTTAGTAAAGGAAGCATTGGTAAAGCCAATCTGTCTGGTATTTGCTGCCCCCATCTCAATCTGGCAATGCTTGTCTGGTGTTCCCATGGTTTGTAGGAAGAATTGTTGAGGGGGCTGTCAGACTCTTAGCAACTATTAAAAACAATCAGCAAAAAACAAAATATTTTTGATCTCAAAAAGCACACATTTCCATAGTAGTCCCTGGCATCAAAGGAACCTATTTTGTACACAGGTGTGCATCTTGTGAACGAGCAGAATGCTGTTACTCGCAGCTGTCTTGGATTGCCTTTAGTGAGGATGTCAAGTTGGAAAAGTTGAAAGAAGGATTCCAATACTAACACATGGAAGTGCTACAACCGTGCACTCGCAGTGAAGTCCGTCAGTGGCTGCAGTGGGCAGCGAGACTGCCCCATGCTGCATGCTGCAGTGGGTGGAAACAAAAATGTGAATGACACAACAACAGTCCAATGGATGAAGAGGGCCGACTGAATGCCCATATAAATATTTATATTACTTATATACTTTCACTAAAATCAAATGGTCTTGGCTAATGTCAGGCCTAACAATGATAAGCCCTGCTTCCATAATTTACGGAAAACATGTGCAAAATTCTTACCTTGCCTTTAAGGGCACTCCACAGGGTTAGTAAGCCCTGTTCATAACCACCGCCAGTAACATTTAAAATCTAGGCTGTAAATGTTTAGGGGATTGCACACAAGGTTGGTTTGATTGATTTTCTCCTCAAATTCTTTCGATTTTCATTAAAAAATAATCCATTACATCTCATTTATTTGAAATACATTATTAAATTGAATCTGCGTTTGCCTGCCCTGTCCACCACGGAGCTGTGTTACACGCGTGGGGGTTGCACCTGGCCATGTTGCACCATCCTTTACCATTCTATATAGTATTATGGTGAATGCAGCTACATTTAATCACAAAACACTTATTTTGCTTGTTTCTCAATCAGTTCTTAAAATCTGACCCGTTTCATGGTTTTTACCATTGACCACAGAGGAGAATTCCATCCCCTTGGGGAGGGAGGGGAGGTACATGCTGCTTATATATCACTGCAGTGAAATACAAACCGATGCAGGGTGTTCCCACCCCTCTTAAAACTGATTTGCTTTGGCTCTGCTTGGAAGGAGCCATTGGTAACATTTCACAGGTCTGAGTCACACTCTCGCAGTTTGCTCACAACTCAGTTATTTTGAAGTCCACTATACTCATGTGTTAGTTATTTCAGCAGTCAAGTACATGCGCAGTCAGTACCTGGAATCGCCTGACACTTGTTTTGTGTTTTTTCCCTCTATGAATCAGAGAAGAGCATTGTTTCCATTCGGGGATGCATGAACACTCAGACTGCCACAAGCAGGTTCTCTTATATTTTGCCCATGTTTAGGAGCATCTATGGGCTTTTTTGTTGAGTTTTTATCCCTCCTTACTCAGTTCTGTCCAGCCAGCCATACTCTTCGCCCATATTTCTCTAGTCAACATACATCTCCTACGAGTAAGTGAGTTATGTTAGCGGCGGGGTCCTGCAAAGTAGTTCTTTTTGCACTGAAAGATTGACTGAATACCATAGCCATTACCAGTACAGTTTAATGGGGGGAATCATCTGTTAGATGTATCAGTATACAGAAACCTGAATCCATATTTATCTGTTTTCAGCAAGAAAGAGAACAGATATTTCCAAGAACGGCTCTGGACACATAGATTTGCGATTGAGGTAGAAGCAGCTCCTTCGATTGTGTGTTCTCACACAGAATCAAATGCTTACCTGTGAATGCAGGCACACTATGGGAATTATAGCGTATGCCTGTCCACAAACTGTCGCTGTTGTTGATCCCGACCCTCAATAACCTATGGTTTAACTTGGCCAACCCTTCTAGGGTCACCAGTCTCCTCAAAATCCCTTCCACCTTCTTGAGTTGTAGTTTCTCAGTGCTATACCTCAGACTGAACATGCCCCTGGAGGGGGATATTAGCAACTAAAAAAGGGGGGTTCCCTTGGTTGTCTAACCTCAACCTGACAAAATTGCACCTTCCTTACTAAGGTCTATTGCTCTGGACCTGTGGAAATTCCTCTGACACTCAAATCGTTCATTCAGCTGTTAGAAATATTTACTAAAAGTGAAACCACAAAAAGCACTTACAATCTACAGAAGATTAATACGTAGCCAAAAGAAAAGTCTCATTACTTTATTTTTATATTTATAAAAACAAAGAACCACAAATGATTCAAAATTTTTGGTCAATTCGTCATACAGTTGTACAAATTTCATCATATTAAATGCAATGCATACATCAGGTAAACATACTATATTCAACAAATATACATATTGTGTTCGACCGTGTGAAAAAAAGAGAGCATATTGTAATAAAACTTCACAAATAAAAATGGGGGATATTAGCAGACAGCAGTTTTTACTTTTGATGATGTCAACTTTTACAGAAGTTCTGGCACTCTTATCTCAAGGGTTCTTTGCAGAAGAAAGACATTTCACCTGCCTTCATATGTTTTAGGGTACTGTTAGACTGATTTACCGCACTGGCTGTGTTTTGATTACGTGGGTTAGAATCAGATTATGGCACTCATAATACATGTTCCTTATTCTTTAAAAATTATTTTTAAAAATGTAATCAGTAAAAAAGAATTTGCCCAGGACAAAGTCATATTGTTTATTGTAAGGCTCCACCCTGTATTACAGCCTGGTGGAGAACATACTAAGTGTGCATAACTGTTTGGCCGAGCCAAAACGGAAGCCTGTCATGAGCATTTATTGTGCATAAACCCCTCCTCCTCCCAGGATGTGACACAAGCCCCACCCTAACCCAGCCCGTAGCTACTGGAAAAAAATGATAATAACTATGACATTATCACTTTATTTCTCCTGCTCTGTGAGCAGTGGAGTGACGCACCTCTACCTTACCGTAGGAGCTGCCCCAGTCTATGCTGCATTTCGAGGCAGAACTTCCAGCTCTGTGTTCTCTACGTATGCAAGTCAAACCTGCCACATATCTGACCATCAAGATTCTTACCCATGATTTACATGGAGGTGGTCCCACCCACAACAAGCCTCGATGAGGATCAGTGTTGACACAAGACACGAGGAACAGTGGAAACTGGAATTTCCATAGAATCCTAAAGTTACAGAGTCAACGACCAGATTACATCCAACCAGGGCCGGACTGGCCGTAGCAGGCACCGGGCATTTCCCCGGTGGGCCGGAGGTGTGGGGGGCGGTTTTGTGACCGTGGAGGCTGCTTTCCTGCACACTAATCAAACTGAACCTAACAATAGGATAGACTTTAATGTTAATGACTGGGACGGTACCCCAACCTCCAGCAACATGACAGATTGGGAAGAAGTGATGGCATCTGGACTCCGGGTGCAAGCTGAAGTAGTTAATCGGGTCACCACAGCTAAATAGAGGGAGTGCAGGTGGGCATTACTATGCTGCTTCATGGATATGGGCCAACAGTACTTGGGCTAGAGTGTGATAGAAACACAGCCACTGCACACATTTGGTCTTGGTCACTTCCCAACCCTCAGCAACTACCATGCCATATAACTATACAAAGTTACTCCTCAGTAGGGAAAAGTTGGTTCATAAAAGTGTAAAGCATAGCTAAACAGTGGAAGAGGTACTGGTTGTTTTACAGCGCTATGCGAAGAATGAAAGATTTCCAGCCTACATGGAGTGTGCCGTGACAATGCAATTCAAGCACCGGTGTAGCTATAAATCAACACAAAAATCATCTATCATTGGGAAAAAAGGGACAGTCTACTGCATTCATATGTTATTTGTTCTGCAGAATGTGAGCCTGTACTAGGAGGGAAATGTGTGCATATATCAACACCCTTTTAGAGCCACCTTCTTGATTGACGCAGAGAATAGATCAGAGTCCACCACTACCAAACATGGTGTCTGCTACAGTGAAAGCATAGTAGAGGGCAGCTATATGATCCATTTCCCATAGACCTGCATGTGCAAGCCCATCTGTGTCTTTCCTGCCGCCAGACATAAACAGTGTAGCCCAAACCATGTGCCCAATATGAAGCTCTCAACAATGTTTAGCTATCTCTTCCTGCAGGGTCTGTGAGAGACGCTGGACAACTTAATTTTGCAACACTGAAGACATGTGCTGATGGTGAGCACACAAAAGGTGATGGGATGAATGCTTGTAAAAAGTCTAACCATTGGCAATCCCTCGGGGTAGCACTCCAACCCCTTGTTCTTTTGCTCACCATGCTACCTCAGTTTGGACCCAGCCATATGCAAATCAGTCTTGACCCTGCTCCTCATGGGAACAGTCCAACCCGAACTTCCAAGCTAGGTACTCCCGGAACTGGATCACAAGCATCCCAGGACCGGGTTTGTCCTGATTTGCATATTCTCATTGAGGAGATTCTGCTACAAGTGCTGAGACTCCGCCATGACTGTGGGGTCTCTGTCACGACTGCGGAGGCTCTTTGTGAATCGGACTCTGAGAGATATCAGGCATGCTATGGGAGAGAAAAGGCAACTTCGTAAACTTATTTAAACGTGTTTGTCGTTTTACTCAATCAGACCTAAAAAGTATGGCCCTGATTTATTTAGGGCTTGTTTCGTCATTTCACCGTGCAACGTTTACTATGCCGTGCAGTCACCTTGCGGGGCTCTGTGTAGCATATTGTTACTCTGTGTTGGGATTTTATGGGTGGAGCGTGGGTCTTCCCACTCATCTATCTGTGGTTTTTGGCACATTCACAGATCTGCTAGGACTAGAAATCCTGGCAATGTGTCAAAATGCTTTGCTCTCATAGGAGAGATGTATCAACGGGAAATCTCTTTATTTCTCCTCATTATTTTCTATTTCTACATGTTCTGCATTGTATAGGGCAGATAGAGAGAGAAAAATGCCTCTAGAGATAAACAATCTCTAGACGCATTTTTCTCTGTGCACGGAGGCGTTCTTCCCTGCACCAAAACAATCCTGCCTGTAACGCAGGCATACTTGTGCAAGGGTGCCTGTGTTGGTGCATTCCTCTTCAATTAACGCAGCGAATCATGCTATCTTGCACTCAATCAAATCTTAGTAAATCATGGCCTATGTGTTTCTTGTTCCAGACATTTGAGAAGTAATCCACACCAAAACTAAGAACAGGGCATAATTTCTCACAGAAAAAGATTTGTAAATCCTATCGAGAGTGGTTTAAACGCTTTTGATACTGAAGTGTCTTGCGAATTAGAAACAATGAATCCCTTTTGTCTCCTTATAGACTTCGTAGAACTGTGACGTGAGTGTTAGAGCGGAATGCAATGATGACTGGTTTAGAATGTTGAGTTTGCAGTTACAAGCAGACGAATAAAGACGTGTAATACTAAGCTCCTTGTTTGGCGTAGTCATTTGCGGGTACCCAGGCTGGGGATGGCGCTACAGATACAGTCAACTCCTCATAGTCCTATTAGTTTGTTATATCTTGAGTTTCCCTGCTGCTCAGCTGGTATGCATGTCATGTGGAATGAACAGTCCACAAAATGTCGCCAAAATGTTGTAATCAATAAGAAGATGGATACTTCAGTAGAATTGATCAAGTTACTTTTATTAAGTTAATTAGTTAAGATAGAATGATAACAAGTTATAAGATAGAAACCCCATCAGGAGCAGCTGTCCTGCTGCTCAGCCCTCACTCAACTGACATTCATAAGCTACTCACATTCCAATCATCCAACATTCCACATGACATGCATACCAGCTGAGCAGCAGGGAAACTCAAGATATAACATAGTTCTCTATGACATGCCAGTGTGTTTAACTTCTCATCAAATAAGAGTTATGTTTGCCTCCAACACATTTAACAGAAAAAGTATCAAGAATATTCTACTTGCTCAGAGCAGAGCTGGAGCATCAGAAGTGGAATATAATCTTCTGACTGGTGCACAGACACCACTGTACTTCCAACATCATCTTCCTGAAGCACGTATTGTACAATAGGTGTGTCCGTCCAGAGCACAACATGTTTTTGGCCAACCCACTCCCAATACCTTATCTTGCCATAATTGCTGATGCCACACTGAGTCACACATATTTACAGAGAACTCCTGGGCACTGCCACCTGAGGCATCTTCTAACCAAGCTTGACTCATGGCAATAACCTAGCATTAGCACAAGTTAGGCTCTCCCTATTCGCTGAAATTCAGCATTTGGTTCCCTAGCAATCTACATTCATAACTACATCTATGTGGGTGTATCCGTGTGATCACAGCTGCCGTACTCCGGACCAGTTTTCCTTTCACAATCAATTGTGATCTAGAACTTTAATCTAAGTACTTCAAATGAGGTTTAACCAGGACTACAACTCCCAGAAGGGGATGGAGGACAAGCACGTTATCCCACTGACGACATGCAGTCAACTGCTAAACTTATGCTAATCCCTGAAAGTTAGTATTCAGCAAGATACCTCCTTAGTCTGGCTTTAGACTTTTGTTTTCCTTGTAATTTTTTTTGCATTATGAACCATGAAAGCATTTATAAAGAAAAAAACTATAGGTGATTGTATAGCATGATGCTTTCCTCTAAGGCCTAGCAAAGCTTCGTGCTCCAGCTCGATTTACTTCACACACTGGACAACACATGTATTTAAGAATGGGTGGGGTTGGTTATAGAAGCTAAAGGTTAATGGATCATAGTGAAATACAGGGGAGGAGATGAAACAATAGAGCAAACGGTTGGATGCTTTTTAATTTCACAATCTATATATATATATATATATATATATATATATATATAAAATTACATGGTGTTCTTGGTACATCTATCATTCTCCATATTCTCGCCTCATCTGTCCCCACAATGGAAGCATCTTCCCCTCTGGGGCAGCAAGAATATTACAGATGATAAACATGAGTCCCCCTACCTCTGTGCCACCTTCCACCATAAGTGACAAGAAGCCCCTACATCTGTACCACCTTCCACCAGAAGTGACATGAGACCCCCTACCTCTGTGTCACCTTTCACCATGACACGAGCCCCTTACCCCTGCGCCTATTTTTAGGTTAATACGTGTGACTTGATGACTATTGCTAAACTTCATAAATCCTACAAGAGGAACTTGGTTGTTGACCACAAACAACTCAGTAAACTAGAGAAGACCTACATTTATTGTCAACAGTCAGAGTCTGATGTCTGCATGTAACTTTTATGAACCACAATTCAGCCATTAGCCCGTCAGAGGTGATTATGCCCTTTCTTTCTCGTGATCACTTATCACCAGCAACTTTGTGAACACTCCATCAGCCTTCAAATCATTCTGCACTAAGATACCAACAGGAAAGGAGAGAGCCTCGTTACCATACCAACAACCACATCCAGAGCCCTGCAACAAGAACGTGTTGATGTACAGCTGTGCACAGGAAAGACAAATAAAAGGAGGAGCGGCGGACAGGCGGCGAGGAGCGGTGAGGAGCGGCGGACAGGCGGGGAAGAGCGGTGAGGAGCGGCGAGGAGCGGCGAGGAGCGGCAGAGCGGTGAACTCAGGAGCACGGGGAGGAGCGGCGGCTAAGGTAGGTGAAGAAGCCGCAGGTGCGCTCCGGGGGACCCACGGACAACGTCGAGGCGGGCGGGGGCCATGAAGCCTGATTGCTCCCAAGCCTTTTGCTCCCGGACAACGTTGGGACGGGCTGCTAGTATATATATATATATATACACACACACACACATATGTATATATATATATTCATGCTCCACCTTGGGCGAGCTGGATTGCTAGACTTGCCCCCGCCATTATCTTTCCTGCACTTCGGGGGTTATGCGGTTCAGGGGACTCGAGGGGGCACCTTTACAGAAGCTACATGCGGGACACTTGTGAGAGCGATGATGACAAGCCCTGCAGTCGGCAACAAGCATCCGATTCCCCCGCATCACTCACCTTACCAAAGAACAGTATTCTGGGACCTGCAGTCCTTGCAGCAGCCTCCCATCTACAGGTGAGCCAGATTTACAAACTAGGAGGTGGAGTCAGACGCGATCCTATCGGTGTGCGGCAGGACACTGTTGAAAACCTTCTTTCGCCCACACCCGGCTCACAAACTCTAGGTGCTGAGGAAGGCTATTATGCTGAAATGCATCCGCCGAGTACGAGTTAAGCTCCATTAAAGTGGTTCCTGACTTCCCCTACGTGGCCTCTGCTTCTTTTCATTTGGGAGGAGTACTTTGTAATTTCAAGCGCGAATGCCAGAATCGCGCAACAGGGGCCCCCACATCTCAAGTTGGCCTGGGACTTCCTGGTAACTGCTATGGCACTTTGCTCTACAGGATACTGAAATTACAAGGCCCACCTTCGGAGTTGGGAGTGAAGAATTAGCGGTGTTGGAGCATTCATGCTGCACCTTGGGCGAGCTGGATTGCCGGACTTGCCCCCGCCATTATCTTTGCTGCACTTCGGGGGTTATGCGGTTCAGGAGACTCGAGGGGGCACCTTTACAGAAGCTACATGCGGGACACTTTGTGAGAGCGATGATGACAAGCCCTGCAGTCCGCAACAAGCATCCGATTCCCCCGCATCACTCACCTTACCAAAGAACAGTATTCTGGGACCTGCAGTCCTTGCAGCAGCCTCCCATCTACAGGTGAGCCAGATTTACAAACTAGGAGGTGGAGTCAGACGCGATCCTATCGGTGTGCGGCAGGACACTGTTGAAAACCTTCTTTCGCACACACACTGCTCACAAACTCTAAGCGCTGAGGAAGGCTATTATGCTGAAATGCATCCGCCGAGTACGAGTTAAGCTCCATTAAAGTGGTTCCTGACTTCCCCTACGTGGCCTCTGCTTCTTTTCTTTTGGGAGGAGTACTTAATATATATATATATATATATATATATATATATATATATATATATATATATATATATATATATATATATATATATATATATATATATATATATATATTCACGCTCCAAGTTGCCACCTCAAACCGCTAAACTCCAAGGGCGGGTGCTGCCATATGCGAGGGTGAGGTCTCGCAATAAATGAAAGCTCTGTTCCAAGAAGGAATTGAAGCACTCTCGGGGTAAAAGCAATTTATTAAAAGCAGTCCTCCAGATGCATTTCGGCAATGTGCCTTTGTCGGTGTATGAACTACTAGTCTTTGATGCCTGGTGTCCCATAGGCTTATATTTCAAAACCCCAGTTCTCATTGGTTGGTTCGAAGCCAATCGAAGGACTGCAACCCTTTCTGGATGTTCTGTGGTGTGTTACCGTATTTACATTGGCATTGTGGTCCAAAGGATCTTGCATTTGACCAGTATGGCAACTATTAATCCAGCCCGATAGGCCGATAAAATGCACGAGTATAACGTAACACGCTTGATATGCCGTTTTGGTATGCAGTCCCTGTTGACCCCACATCAGGGGCGGCGTGTTCTTCTTGCACCAGGTTCACCCCTCGCCAGCCGCTGGATGTTTAGGAAGGTTAATGCTGCAGGCGTCTCTTATATTGATAGGCGTCCCTGGGCTTGTATAGCCCACGACCTGGCTGGTCAGCAGAATAGTCCAAACAGCGGCGATTCAAGTGGTTACATTGAATTCACGCTCCAAGGTCCCACCTCAAACCGCTAAACTCCAAGGGCGGGTGCTGCCATATGCGAGGGTGAGGTCTCGCAATAAATGAAAGCTCTGTTCCAAGAAGGAATTGAAGCACTCTCGGGGTAAAACCAATTTATTAAAAGCAGTCCTCCAGATGCATTTCGGCAATGTGCCTTCGTCGGTGTATGAACTGCTAGTCTTTGATGCCTGGTGTCCCATAGGCTTATATATCAAAACCCCAGTTCTCATTGGTTGGTTCGAAGCCAATGGAAGGACTGCAACCCTTCCTGGATGTTCCCGGCTGTGGCGTGTTACCGTATTTACATTGGCATTGTGGTCAAAGGATCTTGCATTTGATCTGTATGGCAACTATTAATCCAGCCCGATAGGCCGATAAAATGCACATTTTATCAGCCTATCGGGCTAGATTGATAGTTGCCATACAGGTCAAATGCAAGATCCTTTGGACCACAATGCCAATGTAAATACGGTAACACGCCACAGCCGGGAACATCCAGGAAGGGTTGCAGTCCTTCGATTGGCTTTGAACCAACCAATGAGAACTGGGGTTTTGAAATATAAGCCTATGGGACACCAGGCATCAAAGACTAGCAGTTCATACACCGACGAAGGCACATTGCCGAAATGCATCTGGAGGACTGCTTTTAATAAATTGCTTTTACCCCGAGAGTGCTTCAATTCCTTCTTGGAACAGAGCATATATATATATATATATATATATATATATATATATATATATATATATACATATATATATATATATATGTATATATATATATATATATATATATATATCTGCTAATATTTAATTTTCAAAAGAGTCAGGGGTCGCCCGAGTAGGTATCACGGTCCTCCAGGGGTCCGCTGACCCCAGTTTAAGAAACACCACCTTAGAACACTACTATCAGGAAGTTTGTCATTTTACTGTTCTTACAATAACTATTTCGCTTGGAAAGGATTCTAAAAAGTATTGACAAAGGCATTAATGTTGGCATTTTTGTAGTGAAAAGGTCTTCACGCGTGTAATTAACCAACATCACCGAACAGGTACAGTATAGCGAGCAGCAAGACAAGCGTTCAAAAGGAAGCGCATAACAGCAGCAGTGCATGTTTCCATTAATGCACAGAGGAAGTTTCACAATTGTAGCTACCGTGAAATCACCCCTTATAAACAGAACAGGTACAACACAGCTATCACCAGAGCAAGCTTCCCAACAGGCACACAAAGCAAGCATAGGATGTGTATTTGTCACAGTTCCTCACCTTACTAAACTGGTGATAGCATAACTCATGGCATCATAGCAAATTATACCCTATCATGACTAGTCTACAGAACAACAAAGAACCTGCGAATTTAATGGAAAATATTAATTACTAGGTTTGCACCAACAGGTATGTTGTGCATAATATGTAATCATGGCAAAGGCACCAGGATGGTGTGTGTGTGTGTGAAATCAATGCTTCAGGATTCTTTGTTCTGAATCAGATCTTAAAAATGCTTTGTACAGGGGATGGGAGAGTAAGGCCCAGCTGGTGAAAGGTGTAGTAGAATCGAAGCTTTTACTTTCTAGTGGGAGAGGCTGTGATATCTCCTATCATTCTATGGCTTGACTGGTGCACTGCGAAGGTCCCTTTAAAGAGTTGCAACATATAATACCTATCCATTGAAATGCCTATTCCAGGAAGCTTTGGGGTGCTGAAGGGAGGGGCCAAACAGGGAACATTGGCTTGCACACAGCATTGGACTGGCTTGTGGGCATTCTGTTGTTGCCAGATTAGCCCCTTCGCTGTGCGGGGGGAGGGGGGCCGCGCGCGTCGCCGCTGTGCTTGTGACGAGCTCCGCTCGTCATGAGGCACAGTGCAGCTGCACTCATGACAAGGGGAGCTCGTCACAACCACACCCGTTTTGGAACGTTCAGCACAGCGGGGGAAATCCCAGTGTGTGAACGTTCCAACGCTCATGATGAGCTCAGCTCGTCAGGAGTGCAGCTCAACCCTGCCTCATTATGAGCTGAGCTCGTCATGAGCATGGAAAAGGTTAGACAACTTAAAAAGACCAGATTGTAGGCCATATTTAGGTCTTACCTACCAGACGGCATCTGCTTTTTACTACAAGACTTATTGATAGCTTACAATGGGCTTACAGCCCACTCACTGCTTACCCTTGGTAGGTTTTATTATCAATTGCTTGCTTCTTATTTGTTAGCTTGTGTGGGCTTTCCTTCCTCTTCTTGTGTCTGTCCCACTCCAGTGCATGGACTCATTACTTGTGTTGTTCAACTGCTCTCTTTTCAGACACTACTTTTTTCTTTTTTTTTAAGGACTCCACAAGAGTGCATATGTTTTCCAGTTGTCACCCTCGCGTATTTCTCTGCCCCCGCTGCACTCTGCTGTTCCTCTCGCTCTCTTTCGCTCACGTACTTCTCATCCACTCAACCATGTTACTTTCTCATCTCTGTGCTCCACGTTGCTCTGGTTGGCCTCTTTGCACCCTCCCTGCGCTCCACTTTGATTTTTCTCCACGCCCTTTCCTTCCACCAGCACCGTCCATGTAGGTTCTCCCAACCTGTGCCCTCCATGTTGCTTTCCCCCACGGGTCCACAAACATGTTGCTTGGGGCCCCATGTTACTTCAGGCCCACCCCCCGGCCACCTGTTACTTCTGCCCCTCCAAAACCTGTGTTACTTCTGCACCTGTTGCTTATGCCCCGCCGTAGTGTTAGCCCTCCCACACCAGCTACGACCCAGATTGGGTGAAGGAGTGGGGGGAGGGGGCTTTCGACAGACGATGGGAAATTAAGTAAATAATTAATTTTCCCTAGTCATCATCTGTTGAAACCCCTCCCCGAACCCCCAGCCACACCACTCTTACCTGCACAGGCCGCAGATGACCCTCACACACTTAAAAATCCACCCACTGAAAAAATAAGAACGTCCAGTCCAACACTGCCTGCATAGCATGGGTATTCCTCCGCTCACTAAGATCATAGGAAGCCTGGGTAGGGTGGTCACCTTGCTCCTTGCCAGGACTCCATGATTTCAGTCCTGGGATTTACACTTACAAAACTAAAACTTTCAAGTTTGCCTCAATATGAGTAGTTAATTGAGTCGAGTTGTTTGTTTTGCCTTCTTGCACTTGTAGACCTGATTAAATAAAAGGATAAACATGATTAAAATCCGGATTATGTAGGACTACAAACCCCAAAAAGCAAAGCAAAAGCCCTGGCCTGGAAGAGCTACTCATGTGTGGGCCTGGGAAACTTAAGAGCACTGCAAATTATTCTTATCAAGTATTCAATGAAAGCAAATGGAGAATGGAACACTCATAATTACCAGATAGTCTAATGGAAGGACAAGGCTGGGAAATTATTCTACTGGGACCAGGTGGGAACCTCCTAGCTGCCAACTTTTCCAGGTCCTTGTGTGACTATCTAGTCCAGTCCCATTTTTTTTTTACATTCTAAGATTTGTACTCCTGGTTTTATCCTGGAATAAATTAGACTACAAGTCCCAGAATTCTAATAAAAAATCGGGTTGGCATGGACCCGTGAAACCTGGCAGCTAGGGAATCCTATCTGAGTCCAGAATATGGGTGCACCGCAGATCCCTTCTTCACTTGTGTGGAGGAGAGGAGATCTTAAATGTACTGATTCCATGCCTGCATTCCAGGATTTATGGTCGTGTTTATCGGATTCAAAATTACAGGACTAGTCTCAAAATCCAAGGAAAAACATGAACTAAGATTTATCCAGGCTATTTTGTTTTTGCATCTTGGGAATTGCAGTCCTGTTTGTAAGGAAGCCTGATGAAGGACTGGGTTTTCCAAAGACCCAGCGGTGCCAGGGATAACACCTAAAACCTTCGTGGGTAACCTGTTCCGGCGTACAAATGACAGAGACACGGGACACTTCCTTCGGCGTCAAAGATTCGAGGTTTATTACTGCAAGGAACACAGAAGTCACAGGAAGTACAACATGTGCAAGTTCGAGGAGTCTGCTTCAAATTGTATCTGTGGATCGCTCTTCTTATACAGTTTTTGGACATAGGATAGCATAGAGCACAAAGGATTACAACCTGGTTCCCATCGTAAAGGTCATAGGGGGTCGCTTTCATGTATTCAGGGCCCGGAACATAATTACAGTAGCATTTGGCAGTTCCCAACTGTAAAAGTACATCTTCCCACCATTAGTACATTCCGTTCGGTAGTAAACGAATCAAGGAAGAGACAGAAACAGATGCAGAGGAAGACAAGGACAGTGAACAGCTCGAAGAGGGTGTAAAAGGGGTGGTATCAGAAAACACGAGTTGCAGGCATCAAAGAGAACGTGCCTAATGAATGCACAACTAAGACAATAGACCGGCACGGTAAGATGAGCCTCGAGCGGGGCCATCTGCCTTACAGTGTCATCCCCCTCATCATAAAGACATCTTCAAAGGAACACGTGTCTTCCGCAAGAGTTTGGGAATCCCAGGGTCGCGAAGCGGACAGCGTCCGTTCGCTGGCTACTTGAGGGCAAGAAACATAACGGATGCCTTATCTAAGATGGAACCCGTGGGTTCAGATGAAGAAACCCACGAAACAAACGAACGGTTTAGGCTAGCACAGCGAAAACGCGTACACCCACTAAACTCGTCATTTGCGGTTCATAGATACCAGACTCTACCATATTCGTGCGAGTCGAAAACACCACTTACAATTGTCACGGAACCTCACTGAAAATTGGAAAAACTGAACAGGATGAGCTGTTCTTACCAGGGACACATGAGAGCCCTGGAGAAGTGGTTGCTGTTTATGCCGCTTCTACAGAAACACAGCAAAAGTGCTCACAAGCAGGGCCCTTAACCTGTCCCTGAAAGTGTCAAATCATTACAGAGGAAGGTCCATGGTAAAATGTGTCTTCTCCAAGAGTGACATAAGTCCTCTGCAAGAGAGCTTGTTACAAATCGCTGCAGTTTCCTAGGTCCATGCAGGAGTAGGTCATACAGTCCAGGATTTTTCTTTCCGTTCTGTGATTTGTAGTCCTGGTCATTTTGTGTTACAATTGCAGGTCTAAACTACCAGAATGCAAAGGAATTCCTGGATGAACAGCCTACTCCCACAGGAACCTGAGCTGAAGCATGGACGAGGCTAGGCTGAGAGCTGTGGCCTGCTTTGAAGAACGAGCAGTAATGAGAGCTAACCCTGAACCAGGGGACTGTGCCTTCTGGGTATTAGCAGCCATCTAGACAGAGCTATCAAGCGGCCCCAAATAACATAACATGAGTATTTGTAAAGTGTACGATCACCCAGGAGGGTATCTTGACGCTGAATAACAGATGTTTATTGTTACCCAACTCATGGTACTCATTTTATCGACCTCATAAGGATAAAAGACTGAGTGGACCCATCGGGATTTGAACCTGTGACCATAAAGTCAAACACAAGCCCCTAAACTTGATGCATTAGTCAACTAAACCCACCAGACATGGCTATATGATACATGAATTAAGTCGCTGTTTTTTAGCCTCCTGCACTTTATATATTTGGACTGCAGGCCCATACTCAAAAGGCCAAAAATAAACTACAGGCCGAGCATCACGCAATATCCCACGTCAAAGGTCTACCCTTGTGGCACACTGCACAATAACCGAGCAGGTGTGAAGCTGGCAAACACATAGAATACACAAGGAAAGGACAGGTTGGGTATGTCCACACTGCTCACTTTTCACCAGCTCAAGTGTGATCCAGGATTTTTCTTTGCATTCAGGGAATTTTCATCCAGGTTTTATAATTGGACTAAACAAGACTACAGCTCCCAGAATGCAATGAAAAAAAAGAGATCGGACCTGGATAGACTACTCATACATGGAAGCTGAACACTTGAAGGGGTCTCTATTTCGGATACCTCATATCTGCTTTTAAATTCCAAACAGACATGGTTTGAATCTCAAAAGAATTGCTTTTCTGTGTCAACGTTCTGTTGGTTCAGGGAAGCAGGGACCACTCAAATGTCGCTGGCACTTTAAGTAGATTGGTTTACTCACCCATAATTGACACAAATAAAGTGATTTACATTTCGAGTGATTCGAAATCTGCGTCTGAGCAACACAGCGAAAAGCACAATTGACTCGCAGATTGGAAGAAAGGTAGGTAAGGAGAGCTGCTCGGCGCGTCGTCTCTTTCCCGCCCCGAAGAAAGCTAGCGAGCGGCTTGCAATTACAGTAATAATGACGAGCGAGCGGCGCGATGCCTGGAAGGGAGGCACGCACATATACCTCCGTTTGTTGTCGATAAGTATCTCCGAGTTCCAGGAATTGTAAATTGTTCAAATAAAATGTCTTCGCGGTTTGGCATGCGTAGAGAGGATTTGCTCAACACCACAACAAGCTGCCAACATCTGCAAGGTATTAGCTGGGAAAAAAGAAATACAAAAAACCCGAGGCCGTGCTGCTGACGTCCTAAAACGGGAGCACCTAGATCGCAGTAAAGGGTGGAATCTTCCTCTGGCGCTGGGCCAGAGAAGGGCGGGGGGTTAACGAGTAAACAAGCTCAGCTCACTGCACCGCTTTTAACCAGCCAAGGCTATGCTAGGCTTGCGCACGTTGGGTCGATTCACAAAGCAATTTACGCTCTTGACGGGAACTCAAGTGGGCATACAGTAGTATTTTATGAGGGCGAAATTCTGCCACCGATTCACAGAAGGAACTGTAGGATTTTGCCCTTGTAAATCGGAAGGCATCATGCCTAAAACTGATAAGGGAGCATGGTAAGGGAAAAATGCAAAAAAAAGTCAATGACATGGTGCAAGTACACTTTATATTTTTGCTTGTAGACAAATCATGTGGCATTGTGTAACATTTATATAGCTCCAGGGTGCCAGTCCTAAAAAACAGAAGTAGAGGGGGGTCTAACCAAGTTACATAGTATATGTAAGTGACATCATGGCGCACAACATCACGGCGCGTGACATCACAGGAAGTGACATTACGACTAAGCATGGGCGGAAAATCCGTTACGCTCGCGGATTTTGCGGATTTTCGGGAAATCCGCAATCCGCGAGATTTGCGGATTTCCCGCAAAATCCGCAAATTCGCACGCAGCGGATTTTTTTGGCGGCGCGCGGCGTTGGTGATACAATTTTTGCGGCGCGCGGCGTTTATCATCGTTTGCCGAGTTGTTTTTTTTCGATAGTTTGCGAGTGCTGAGCCATTTTGGATCTTGCTGTGTGATCCCGCGGGAATTGGCGAGCGCGATTACGTCATCGCGGCTTGCCAGCGACAGTTTGTCAACGCGAGTACGGCGAGATCTCGTCTCGCGGTACTTCGCAATTGCGAGATTTGAGATGCGGCGAGCGAAAATATAAATTTGCAATTCTACACAAGAAATCCACCAGCAAGCAGCATAAACCTTCTAGAAATGATGATTTTTATGTGAATAACTCCTTAGTTTGACATTTGCCTGCACTTTTTTAGCGAGGAGTCCATTTTGGGGAGGGGGGCAGGGGGGTGGGAGGAAGGAAGTGCCCCATAGTCTTCAACTTCCTGTTCCTGTTCAGCAGGCTCCTCCCAGTGCTTTGTCCATCTCCTGGTCACTTTTCATTTGGATGTGCAGCTGGAAGGATTACTTTTTGTGGATGCTGCTGGATCTTTGGATTTGAGGCCTTTTTGACTTTCTTTGGATCACTGTTGGATTAGAAATTTTACAAGTAAGTTTGTTTGGGGCAATACAGTTGCTGCAATTAAAATTTTGGAATTTTCGATTTTTGGGCTGTTTTGGGGCCTTTTGCCCAGGGGTACTCAGTGGTGGGTGGACTGAGTCTTTCTGTGGGGTGTCTTGAATTTAAACATCATGGAGGGGCTGGATGGCTTGGGATTGTGCTTATTTTTCAGTGATTTTCGTTTTTTTGGGCTGTACTTGTGGCCTTTTCACCAGGGGTAGTGAGTGTTGCATGGGCCTAGTCTTTCTGTGGGGTGTCTTGAATTTAAACATCATGGAGGGCATGGATGGAATGGGATTGTGCTGATTTTTCTGTGTTTTTCGATTTTTGACCTGTTGTTGGGGCCTTGACCAGGGGTAGTGAGTGGTGCATGGGCCTAGTCTTTCTGTGGGCTGTCTTGAATTTAAACATCATGTAGGCCATGGATGGAATGGGATTGTGCTGATTTTGCAGTGTTTTTCGATTTTTGGGGGTGTTCATGGGGAGGGACATGCCATGTGGCTGGTGGCCATTTTGAGTGCAGCTACAGGCACTGGCCATGTGCTGGCAGGCAAGTGGCCATTTTGAATGCAGGCTTTGTTGTTAGGCCTCCAACCATTTTGCCTACTTTTCAACCTTTATTTATGCCCAGGGGTAGGGAGTCTTGCATGGGCCTAGTCTTTCTGTGGGTTGTCTTGAATTTAAACATCATGGAGGCCATGGATGGAATGGGATTGTGCAGATTTTTCAGTGATTTTCGTTTTTTGGGCCTGTACTTGTGGCCTTTTCACCAGGGGTATTTGAGTCTAGCATGGGCCTAGTCTTTCTGTGGGCTGTCTTCAACTTAAACATCATGGAGGGCATGGATTGAATGGGATTGTGCTGATTTTTCTGTGTTTTTCGATTTTTGACCTGTTGTTGGGGCCTTGACCAGGGGTAGTGAGTGGTGCATGGGCCTAGTCTTTCTGTGGGCTGTCTTGAATTTAAACATCATGTAGGCCATGGATGGAATGGGATTGTGCTGATTTTGCAGTGTTTTTCGATTTTTGGGGGTGTTCATGGGGAGGGACATGCCATGTGGCTGGTGGCCATTTTGAGTGCAGCTACAGGCACTGGCCATGTGCTGGCAGGCAAGTGGCCATTTTGAATGCAGGCTTTGTTGTTAGGCCTCCAACCATTTTGCCTACTTTTCAACCTTTATTTATGCCCAGGGGTAGGGAGTCTTGCATGGGCCTAGTCTTTCTGTGGGTTGTCTTGAATTTAAACATCATGGAGGCCATGGATGGAATGGGATTGTGCAGATTTTTCAGTGATTTTCATTTTTTGGGCCTGTACTTGTGGCCTTTTCACCAGGGGTATTTGAGTCTAGCATGGGCCTAGTCTTTCTGTGGGCTGTCTTCAACTTAAACATCATGGAGGGCATGGATTGAATGGGATTGTGCTGATTTTTCTGTGTTTTTCGATTTTTGACCTGTTGTTGGGGCCTTGACCAGGGGTAGTGAGTGGTGCATGGGCCTAGTCTTTCTGTGGGCTGTCTTGAATTTAAACATCATGTAGGCCATGGATGGAATGGGATTGTGCTGATTTTGCAGTGTTTTTCGATTTTTGGGGGTGTTCATGGGGAGGGACATGCCATGTGGCTGGTGGCCATTTTGAGTGCAGCTACAGGCACTGGCCATGTGCTGGCAGGCAAGTGGCCATTTTGAATGCAGGCTTTGTTGTTAGGCCTCCAACCATTTTGCCTACTTTTCAACCTTTATTTATGCCCAGGGGTAGGGAGTCTTGCATGGGCCTAGTCTTTCTGTGGGTTGTCTTGAATTTAAACATCATGGAGGCCATGGATGTAATGGGATTGTGCTGATTTTTCTGTGTTTTTCGATTTTTGACCTGTTGTTGGGGCCTTGACCAGGGGTAGTGAGTGGTGCATGGGCCTAGTCTTTCTGTGGGGTGTTTTGAATTTAAACATCATATAGGGCATGGATGGAATGGGATTGTGCTGATTTTTCATTGTTTTTCGATTTTTGGGGGTGTTCATGGGGACAGGCCATGTGGGTGGGGGCCATTTTGAGTGCTGGTACAGGCAGGCCCTGGCCATGTGCTAGGAGGCAAGTGGCCATTTTGAATGCAGGCTTTGTTGTTAGGCCTCCAACCATTTTGCCTACTTTTCAACCTTTATTTATGCCCAGGGGTAGGGAGTCTTGCATGGGCCTAGTCTTTCTGTGGGTTGTCTTGAATTTAAACATCATGGAGGCCATGGATGTAATGGGATTGTGCTGATTTGTCAGTGATTTTCGTTTTTTGGGCCTGTACTTGTGGCCTTTTCACCAGGGGTATTTGAGTCTAGCATGGGCCTAGTCTTTCTGTGGGCTGTCTTCAACTTAAACATCATGGAGGGCATGGATTGAATGGGATTGTGCTGATTTTTCTGTGTTTTTCGATTTTTGACCTGTTGTTGGGGCCTTGACCAGGGGTAGTGAGTGGTGCATGGGCCTAGTCTTTCTGTGGGGTGTCTTGAATTTAAACATCATGGAGGGCATGGATGGAATGGGATTGTGCTGATTTTGCAGTGTTTTTCGATTTTTGGGAGTGTTCATGGGGACAGGCCATGTGGGTGGGGGCCATTTTGAGTGCTGGTACAGGCAGGCCCTGGCCATGTGCTAGGAGGCAAGTGGCCATTTTGAATGCAGGCTTTGTTGTTAGGCCTCCAACCATTTTGCCTACTTTTCAACCTTTATTTATGCCCAGGGGTACTAGTGAGTCTTGCATGGGCCTAGTCTTTCTGTGGGTTGTCTTGAATTTAAACATTATGGAGGGCATGGATGGATTGGGATTGTGCTGATTTTGCAGTGTTTTTCGATTTTTTTTTGTGCTCTATAACTGAACTGATGTTCCTCTGTCTTCCATTTTTTTTAGGTGCACAAGACTCAAGAGAACCACCAGTGCCAGGAAGAAGTCCTGCAGCGGTGTGTGTGTGCAGCATAACGTCACGCGACGTCACGTCTGGCCTCAGACAACTCTACTATTCGTGCAACTGCGGCCTGCTGTCTGACCTGCTCTGAAGAAGATGGCCCCGCCCCCAAAGAAAGTTCTCCGTAGCTCCTCTAGCAAGAAAGTTGCTAGTAAGGAGCAGAAGAAGCAAGTTACCAAGGAGGCTGGTGTGCCACCCGCCACGTTTTTTGGGAGCAAAAAAAAAAGTACGCCTGCTGCAGCAGGTTCTGCTGGGGACCAAGCTGGGAGCAGCACCCCTGCTCCATTGGGTTCAGTGCCTCCACCACCACGCCAACTTAAGTCAAAGCCCTTGAGTGCTTCAGAGGCAGTCAGTGTACTTCTCCAATCACCATCGACCAGTGATGTTGGCTCATCGCAAGAAAGTAGCAGCAATGTCCCTGAATCAACACAGCCGCAACAACAACACCATGTGCAAGTACACGCCCAAGTACATGTGGAAGGAGAGGCAGCAAAAGGAGATGCGCAAGCAAAGGTGCATGGAGGTTCACAAGTGCCCACAATAGTTGTTCCTCCCGAAGTAGGGGCACATCAGGAAATCGACAATGAAGCCGCGGTATCATTGGAAGCCACTCCTCCTGATGATCATTCATTGTCTTCCACATCCCTAGCAAGGAAAAGATCAAGGGGGGTGTCTACATCTTCTTCAAGCCCACCTCCTTCTGATGCAAGTGATCTGTCTTGGGAACCACAACTGCGGTCTGACAGTGAGGCACACCATGATCTGACACCGGTACCTAAGCGTAAAAGGAAGGTCGTCCAAAAACTCAAACCTATGGAGTGTGATGAGGCTCAACAAGAAGTGACAGATACTGCTGGTGATGAAGCCTCTCACGATGACGACGAGCCAGTCATCACAAAGGTCACTGCAGCCCCACCGGGCATGCAGCAAAGAGACATTTTGACCCTATCCCGAGAAGCTGCTGAGCGTGATGATGATGTCGGCGAGGAGGCAATGGAAATGGAATCATTAGATTTGGAGTTAAGTAGTACACCAAAACCTACCGCTTCCATATTTCTTCGCAAGAAGGTACCCACCTCGTCCTCGACCTCAATTCGTGGTGGTGAAAGTGCAAAACGTACTGAAGTTCGGCAATCCACATCCTCCACTTCATCTGGCATTAGCAGCAGGACCACCACCACCAGTATCGCCGCCTCCTCCGGCCCCCAAAGACATTTCAAGTCTCCAGTTTGGGACTTCTTTAGTGTTTGCCCAAAAAAGGAAAACGTAGCCATTTGTAGCCTTTGTAAGCTTCGAGTTGGTCGTGGTAAGCTTGGTTCTAACTATGGTACCGGAGGCCAGAGAGGTCATCTTGAGAGAAGGCACGCTGTCCAATGGTTTCCGCACCTAGAGGCGGTCAAGAAAGCCGGAATTGCACGTAATGAAAACGTTGATTTTTCATCTGCTGATGACGAGGAGGTAGAAGAAGACGATTCAAACACTTCACTTACACCCAGTTCCCATGTCAGCAGCACACCCCATGGGAGCCACACTAAGAGTGTGGGAGAGAGTGAGACATCAATGCGGAAAAGTTCATCAGCGAGCGTAACTGGGTCGAAGAGATCATCATCATCCCGTAAATCATTGGTCCAGGGCAACATTAAAAAGATGTTGTTTACAGAAGCGCAATATGAACGCAACCACCCAATGACCCGTCTGTATAACACTAAGCTGGCTAAAATGCTAGCTCTGGACCTTCTCCCTTTTTCTTTTGTAGAAGGGGTTGGTTTTCTAGAATTAGTGACAGCGCTCTGCCCTAAATGGAAGGTTCCTAGCCGGTTCTATTTTGCCCGAGTTGCGGTTCCAGCACTACATGAAGATGTTCTGAAGGTGATTGGGGCAGCTTTGCAGAAGAGTGCTGTTCACACTATACATCTGACAACAGACATGTGGACCAGTGGCGCAGGCGCTGATTACATGTGCATCACTGCACACTGGGTCTCTTTTTCAGGGGCTAAAGCAAAGCTAAACTCAGGTGTTGACACTAACATTGTTTTTAAAGGTGCTCGGAAACATGCAACACTAGCCATGTTTGGTTTGGAGAAACGTCACACAGCAGAAAACATTTTGGATGTCTTTAACACAAAGGTCCTTAACTGTCTGTCCCCACTAAAACGCAAGGTTGGTTATGTTTCCACGGACAATGGCGCCAATCTAGTTAAGGCCATGAGGGACGGTTACTATTTCAGAGTGCCGTGTTTGGCGCACTGTATAAACCTGGTTGTCCAAAAATTCTTGGGTAATAAACGCAGTGCAGCGTACGGTGTATTGGAGACCTGCCGAAAAATTTGCAAGCATTTCAGGCATTCTTTTAAGGCCCGGAAGCAGCTGAGGAGCATGCTATATCAATGTCAAATGCCAGTGAAAGCACTCATCCAGGAGGTGGTAACACGTTGGAACTCAACCTTCTACATGCTTGAGCGTCTGTATGAGCAGTATACGGAACTCGATCAATATTTCTTGAAAGAGGGTATAGAGGAGCTGAGGATGGGTGGGCCGCAATGGAACATAGTTGAAAGCCTGACACGCATGCTTCGTCCTTTTGAGGTCTTCACGCGTGCAGTCAGCAAGGAGGACTCTAATTTGGGAAAAGCTATCCCATTGTTGTACATGCTGGAGGACCAACTGAAGGAGGTGTGTTCTGTGTTTGGAAAAGATGACAAAAAGCAAGACTCTTTGCTTCTGGCTGAGCAATTATTAGAGCTCCTACAAGGTGATGAACGTCTTAAAAAGATCCACTCAGAACAGCATTACATTTGTGCTACTATTCTGGATCCACGCTACAAAAAGGCGCTGGCAGGCCAAGCATTCTTTCCTTTTAATGATGAAGATGTTCCAAAGTACAAACGTTGGCTAGCCTTGTCAGCCAAGAAGTTTGAAACAGAACGGCTGGAAATTGAAGGAAATGGCAGTACATCAGCAGGCCATCCCCAGTCAAAACAATCCACTTCTGCACCTGTGGCTGTGGCACAAGTGACCTCTCAGCCGTTAAAGACACCGGCAACCGGATCATCTGCACGAAAGACAACAGAAACATTGGAGGCTGAAGAGGATTGGCTAGCTCTGCGTGGGTTTGGTTCTCAAAAGGTCAGAGGCACAGCAAGAGCTAAGCAAAGTGGAGGAACCTTGGATGAGGACCTTGAGTCGATGGTGAAGGACTATCTGAATGACTCAACAGAGGTCTATGTTAATTCTGACCCATTGGCGTATTGGCATGGGAAAAAAGAATTGTGGCCACAGCTCACCAACCTGGCTTTAAACTACTTGTCTTGCCCACTCGCAAGTGTGTCTTCTGAACGGGTTTTCAGTGCGGCTGGTGGGATTGTAACTCCCAAACGGAGCCGCCTCTCGCCCAAAAATGTGGAGAGGTTAACAATGATCAAGATGAATCAGCACCTCATACCACCAGATTTCAGAGTACGAGAGAGCGTGCCGGATGAAGAGGAGGTGGCCAGCAACATAGATGAGGGAATTTCTACTCTGTCAGGTGACACTGACCTCACCCTGCCTGAATTCGCAGAGTATGATGACGAAGCCTTATTCTTATTCCTGGACCGTGATTCCGACTTCGAGCCCTGAAAATGAGACAACGAATCAATAACTTTCTTTTTCATCCTTATTCACTTTTATTCCTGTGTGTCTGTCTTTCTTTGTTGTGCACAGTTAATATAATTCAAACTTTAATCAGATAATCACAAAAACAAGCCCATCAGCAGAACTGTCTTCACTTGTTTGCTAATTTATTTGAAGGTGCCGCAGTCTGCATTCCTCAGGTTCACAAGTTCAGAAGAACATGCTCCTCTATCCTCCTCCTCCAGACTCCTATTTCCATCAAAGCAGAGGGCTGGTTTACGCCCAATGAAGAAAGACTCAGCACTTGTGGGGGTGTTGTTCTACCTCTTTGCAGGTGAGTTGACGGGTCTGGGGCCATTGCTGGGAAGCACTAAAAGTGGTTTGGACCAAATCAGAGGCGGAACATTTTTTGTGTTTTTGATGACTTGCTTGCCTTTGAGGTGCTCTTAGGGGGGGTTCCGTCTGTTTGTGGGTGAGTTTCGTGGTCTGGGAGCACTGCTGGGACACTCTAATCTTGATTGCATTTGCTTTTCAGGAAATCCGCCGTGCCAACCCCGACTTATGGCCTAGCTACGCAGCGCGTTTGGACCGAAGGCCCTGAAATATTGCAAGTATGAGATTTTGCTTTTGGCCTGTTTGGGGGTGTTATGCTTCTTGGCGGGTGGGTTGCCAGGTCTTGGGGCATTCCTGGGAAGGTCTAATACCGGGTAGAAGTGGTTGGGACAAAATCCAGGCCGATTTTTTTTTGGGCTATTTCTGACATTTTGCTCTATGTAGCGTTTTCGGGGGCCTGTTTGGGGGGCTTCCTGGTGTTTGTGGGTGAGTTTCGTGGTCTGGGAGCACTGCTGGGACACTCTAATCTTGATTGCATTTGCTTTTCAGGAAATCCGTCGTGCCAACCCCGACTTATGGCCTAGCTACGCAGCGCGTTTGGACCGAAGGCCCTGAAATATTGCAAGTATGAGATTTTGCTTTTGGCCTGTTTGGGGGTGTTATGCTTCTTGGCGGGTGGGTTGCCGGGTCTTGGGGCATTCCTGGGAAGGTCTAATACCGGGTAGAAGTGGTTGGGACAAAATCCAGGCCGATTTTTTTTTGGCCTATTTCTGACATTTTGCTCTATGTAGCGTTTTCGGGGGCCTGTTTGGGGGGCTTCCTGGTGTTTGTGGGTGAGTTTCGTGGTCTGGGAGCACTGCTGGGACACTCTAATCTTGATTGCATTTGCTTTTCAGGAAATCCGTCGTGCCAACCCCGACTTATGGCCTAGCTACGCAGCGCGTTTGGACCGAAGGCCCTGAAATATTGCAAGTATGAGATTTTGCTTTTGGCCTGTTTGGGGGTGTTATGCTTCTTGGCGGGTGGGTTGCCGGGCCTTGGGGCATTCCTGGGAAGGTCTAATACCGGGTAGAAGTGGTTGGGACAAAATCCAGGCCGATTTTTTTTTGGCCTATTTCTGACATTTTGCTCTATGTAGCGTTTTCGGGGGCCTGTTTGGGGGGCTTCCTGGTGTTTGTGGGTGAGTTTCGTGGTCTGGGAGCACTGCTGGGACACTCTAATCTTGATTGCATTTGCTTTTCAGGAAATCCGTCGTGCCAACCCCGACTTATGGCCTAGCTACGCAGCGCGTTTGGACCGAAGGCCCTGAAATATTGCAAGTATGAGATTTTGCTTTTGGCCTGTTTGGGGGTGTTATGCTTCTTGGCGGGTGGGTTGCCAGGTCTTGGGGCATTCCTGGGAAGGTCTAATACCGGTTAGAAGTGGTTGGGACAAAATCCAGGCCGATTTTTTTTTGGCCTATTTCTGACATTTTGCTCTATGTAGCGTTTTCGGGGGCCTGTTTGGGGGGCTTCCTGGTGTTTGTGGGTGAGTTTTGTGGTTTGGGAGCACTGCTGGGACACTCTAATCTTGATTGCATTTGCTTTTCAGGAAATCCGTCGTGCCAACCCCGACTTATGGCCTAGCTACGCAGCGCGTTTGGACCGAAGGCCCTGAAATATTGCAAGTATGAGATTTTGCTTTTGGCCTGTTTGGGGGTGTTATGCTTCTTGGCGGGTGGGTTGCCGGGTCTTGGGGCATTCCTGGGAAGGTCTAATACCGGGTAGAAGTGGTTGGGACAAAATCCAGGCCGATTTTTTTTTGGGCTATTTCTGACATTTTGCTCTATGTAGCGTTTTCGGGGGCCTGTTTGGGGGGCTTCCTGGTGTTTGTGGGTGAGTTTCGTGGTCTGGGAGCACTGCTGGCTATATATACTTTACTTTGCAAGAGGTTTGAAGCAAATCCATGGTGGCAGAGGGGACTTAGGGCCTAGCTGCAGAGCGCGCGCGGAGTGATTTGGGAAATTTGTGAAAAATTGACTAAGTCCCCATTTTTGTACTTTTGCTCTTTGGCTGTTTGGGGGTCTTCTACTCGTTTTCTCCTGGGTTGACGGCTCTGGGGCCATTGCTGGGAAGCTCTAATACCGGATAAAAGTGTTTTGGACCAAATCCCAGGCGGAATTTTTTTTGTGTTTTTGATGACTTGCTTGCCTTTGAGGTGCTCTTAGGGGGGGTTCCGTCTGTTTGTGGGTGAGTTTCGTGGTCTGGGAGCATTGCTGGGACACTCTAATCTTGATTGCATTTGCTTTTCAGGAAATCCGTCGTGCCAACCCCGACTTATGGCCTAGCTACGCAGCGCGTTTGGACCGAAGGCCCTGAAATATTGCAAGTATGAGATTTTGCTTTTGGCCTGTTTGGGGGTGTTATGCTTCTTGGCGGGTGGGTTGCCGGGTCTTGGGGCATTCCTGGGAAGGTCTAATACCGGGTAGAAGTGGTTGGGACAAAATCCAGGCCGATTTTTTTTTGGCCTATTTCTGACATTTTGCTCTATGTAGCGTTTTCGGGGGCCTGTTTGGGGGGCTTCCTGGTGTTTGTGGGTGAGTTTCGTGGTCTGGGAGCACTGCTGGGACACTCTAATCTTGATTGCATTTGCTTTTCAGGAAATCCGTCGTGCCAACCCCGACTTATGGCCTAGCTACGCAGCGCGTTTGGACCGAAGGCCCTGAAATATTGCAAGTATGAGATTTTGCTTTTGGCCTGTTTGGGGGTGTTATGCTTCTTGGCGGGTGGGTTGCCGGGTCTTGGGGCATTCCTGGGAAGGTCTAATACCGGGTAGAAGTGGTTGGGACAAAATCCGCGCGGAAAAGCCTTTAGTTTTGGCACTTTTTGTAACTTAGGGTTCGTTAGGGTTAGCCCTAGCAGCAGGATTGCATGTGTTTCGGGGTGTTCTAGATTTTTCCAACTGAGTTCTGGGGTCTTAGAGCACTCGTGAGAATGTGTAATTTTGGTTGCAAGTCATTTGAAGAAAATCCATGGTGGGAAAGGGGGGATTTGGGATAGTTAAAGAAAGCCTTTGCCACTATTCTTAACTTACGGTTCGTTAGGGTTAGCAGTATTTCTATTGCATGTGTTTGAGTGGGGGGGATTTCGAGTCTTGGAGCGATGCTGGCTATGGCTACTTTTGCTTGGTTGCTTGCAAGTGGTTTGAATGCAATCCACGGTGGGTAATGGGTAATTAGGAAGGGGGTACTTCGGCCTACTTTTACTTTCAAAGTAAGTTTTGTCACCAGTTTTCTGCTAGGCCTTGTTTTTTGAGATTTGATTGGGGGTCTTCTACATTTTTGCGACTGGCTTTAGTAAGGGTCTGGGTGGGAGCACTGCTAGGAAGATCTAATTTTGTTCTAAAACACAGTTTACAGTACACCTAGCTTGAGGGGCAAGATCCGCTACATTAATTTGCCCATACTTATTTATCCTTCAAAAGGTGACTCAGAGTACGCACTTTCAAAAATATTGTACTGTCTACTAGGAAAATCAAATTGTGACTTTTTGCACTCCACAGCCTACATACCTTATATTTATTTATCAGTGGTGTTGTAATATTATATCACTTCCTGTTTTTCGTTGAATAATTACAGGCCGGGTTTCAGTCTCTGCAATGGGGAAAAAAGGATGGAGTCAGGCTTCACAGTAGCGAGCCACAATTCAGCATCAGGCAGGCAGTGGACAGGGTGTCTTCTGGTGACCAACATCGATGGACGAGGCGTCGGCTGCAATGGAGGAGTGCCGCTAATAGGAGGATTTTTTTTCTGCAGGCAACTTACTTACCACTTCCAACAGGACCACTACAACCACATAGATACAGTATCCCTTGCCTTTTTCTCTGACTGTGACTGCATTTCTTGGCTCTCTCTCGGCTTCTACATTGATCCCTTAACACATCACTTAGTCCACTCCACTATCACATCTGCACCACACATAGTCATTTGTAAGTGCTCCTACGTAATTCGCAAGTCGCAGCACGCCCCAGGCCGTAGAGGACTGGGATGGCCCCAATGATGAAGCATGTCACCAAGGGGCAACCCTGGTGAGTGAGGGGACACCTAGAAAAAAAGCAATTTCTCCTTTTCTATCTACTATACCTTCCAGACCAACCCCACTGAGTGTTGTTGTGAATGGATTTATAGTGACCAGCAAGGCTCTCGGGTATCTGGCTACAGAGACCTTATGTTGAATATCGTTATCAATAATTTACACATAGGCCCTTTACTGTTGCATTCTTTCTTCCACAGTTGTCGAATGTACTACTTACTTTTCACTGACATGCATGCAGTAGTGCATGCACTTTCAAAGATTGATGGATAGGTTTGTACCCAAAGAATTGTTTATGTTCAATTGTTTGTCTATGCTGTGCTTTTTTTTACAGGGTGTCTTCTGGTGACCAACATCGATGGACGAAGCGTCGGCTGCAATGGAGGAGTGCCGCTAATAGGAGGATTTTTTTTCTGCAGGCAACTTACTTACCACTTCCAACAGGACCACTACAACCACATACATACAGTATCCCTTGCCTTTTTCTCTGACTGTGACTGCATTTCTTGGCTCTCTCTAGGCTTCTAAATTGATCCCTTAACACATCACTTAGTCCACTCCACTATCACATCTGCACCACACATAGTCATTTGTAAGTGCTCCTACGTAATTCGCAAGTCGCAGCACGCCCCAGGCCGTAGAGGACTGGGATGGCCCCAATGATGAAGCATGTCACCAAGGGGCAACCCTGGTGAGTGAGGGGACACCTAGAAAAAAAGCAATTTCTCCTTTTCTATCTACTATACCTTCTGTCAGGTTACGCAGCCCCTAAGCGCCTACCGTACTATGAAACTACATTTCCCATGAGTAGGCGGGAGACTTGCAGGAAGTTTATCTGGGGAACAGACGCGCTTCCTGTTGCGCGTTATTCTGGTTTCTTTTCTGCACCGGCATGAGAGCGGACGCTCTGCATGCTTTTCTATCGTGTCTCCTGTGGACTATCACCTCCCCCCCCCCCCCCGAGGCTCAGTGGGGAGCGCTTCCGTGTTCTGTCCTTGGCGGTAGACGGACTTCACGCGTCTTCAGGTAAAGCCGCTCTAAACTCTTCGGCCGCCCGTGCGGTCAGCTGATTACTGCCTGAACGGATTGTTAAGGGAGGTTCTGTGACTGTTTTCTAACAGAATTCTAGCTTTGATGAATTCCTGTTTGGTTGAATTGTGTGTGGCGGAGCACAGTGGCGGTCTATACCACGTGTTAGCGTTCACATCGGGGATCGTTTTTGTACTATTAAAACGGAGCGCGGTAGTAAGGACAACTACGCGTCTCCGTTGTATAACTGTGTATTTCAAAGGACCTCCATAACTG
The DNA here is from genome assembly GCF_964263255.1 of Lissotriton vulgaris. NCBI lineage: Eukaryota > Metazoa > Chordata > Amphibia > Caudata > Salamandridae > Lissotriton > Lissotriton vulgaris. The sequence continues at coordinate 1,404,714,446 of NC_141696.1, forward strand.
GTCATGTAGTGAGGTAACTACAGGCTACCCCAGTTCTCTTTGTGTAGTGCACCGTGGGGTGTGTTGTTGGCAGAATTCAGTGGTGGTCGCAACAGCAACTACGTTTTTCTGTTTGACCTTCACCAAAGATTCTCTACTGGGTCATTACTTAGAGAGCGCAGTGTTGTAGTTCTTGCTTCCTACACACTACCGTTTCCCTCTTCCTTTTTGTTGGACCATACATCTTTGCTTTGACTATTTGGAACCCCCTTTGTACATTGAGTCCTCTACCATGTTTGTGGTATGTTGTGAGTAGTGGGTTTGATGTCTTAGTATAACGCGAGTGTGTTTGGTGCGACAGGAGTGTGTTCGTTAACTATATGTTTATGTGTTTCTTAGGCCTTCCTCACAGATTGTGGCAGAAGGGCTATAGTATTTCCTATCCAAGGTCATGTTTTCTTGGTGCTCAGGTACTTGTCTACTTCCTTGGTTATTTAGTGAGACTATATGAGAGTACCCTTGTATGTTAGGACAGCACTTCACTGATGCCTGTCTTGTCTTCTGTTACAGGTATCCTTTCCCTGCTGACCCTACCTTTACCCATCCCACATTTTTTATTTTAGTTTGTTATTTTTCTCCCCCGCCTAATGGCTCGAACACCCTGTGTTTACACTTCTGGGTGTTGGTGACATTTGGAGGTGGAACCATATTTGCATCGACTGGATCACGGGGAGTAAACCTGACACCTTCCAGACCAACCCCATTGAGTGTTGTTGTGAATGGATTTATAGTGACCAGCAAGGCTCTCGGGTATCTGGCTACAGAGACCTTATGTTGAATATCGTTATCAATAATTCCACACAGGCCCTGTACTGTCGCATTCTTTCTTTCCACAGTTGTCGAATGTACTACTTACTTTTCACTGACATGCATGCAGTAGTGCATGCACTTTCAAAGATTGATGGATAGGTTTGTACCCAAAGATTTGTTTATGTTCACAATAGTTTGTCTATGCTGTGCTATTTTTTCTTGTCTCCCAAAACCTTTCCCAAAAACCCCCGTACCCATCCATTTTTCAAACCCTAACCCTCTTCCCCCGGGCTGTGTGGTTTTGATTGATGTGTGACTAAATTATTATTACAGCAATAAATCCACACACTTGCTGGGTGGGGAGGATAAGGTGATAGCAACAGGCTGGTGAAGAAATCCGAGGATATATTCTTACTCTGCTTGACAAAGAACCATTGCTAATGTGAAAGAACTTCAACCGAATTAGTACTTATACTTTACCATTTGTTAGGCTACAATGTGGCACTGCTCTACTGTACTTCTGTCACCTGCTATATTCTCAGTTGTACCGTTGAATTGCTCAGGAGGACAAACCAGATTTCATTTTCTTTTTTTTCATAGGCATGCAACTGCCACTGTGTCACACCACTAGTACCACCGCTATGAGGAAATTTTATCCGACCAAGATTGCCAACGTTATTCGGTGTTTCCCGTGGAGCCAGCCCTGGGTCTAGCCCTACTTTCAAACACAAATTACAGGTAAGATAAGCGTTTGGTGGTTTGGGGGTATAATGGAGTATTAGTACGAGAGACGAGAGACTGAAGGTAGTACTACTAAAGTCCTAGGACTCTTGGATTCACTTCACTTAGTCTGTGAGAGGCACTTAGTGTTGAAAACATTTGGGCATTTACACTTAAAGGAAGAAAATGGAACTAAACTTTCAGGAAAACAGTCAACGTTAAACCCCCACCCACCAGGCAAGCAGTAAAAAACAGGTATGCTCAGATAAAGTTTGAAAAAGTATATTTATATCCCTAACAAAATAATCTCCCGCAAGACCCTCCCTAACCCCAACGATTGTCCTTCAAAAGTCCCCAAAAACCCAACTCCCAATTCCCACCCCCCAAAAGTCTCTAAAAAAGGGGCAAGGGACACTATGGGTGGATGCTGTTAACTTTTTGGGCCAGGGCATCATGCTCCTCGCGGAGCAAGGCGAGCTCCTGCTGAAGGCGGGACACCATCAGGGTAGTGCGGCGCAGGCGTGCCTTCACTGCCTTGCAGGTGCAATGCCTGTGAGAGGCAGCTGTTGGCCTTGCTGCTCGGCGGTGGCGTTTGCCTTTGGCAGCCCGGCTCAGTCTGGGTGGACCACTGTGCTGGGTGGCAGCCCGTGGGGCCACGGAGGCCGATGCAGACGACGTTGTTGTAGTTGTCGACTGCACACTTTCCACGTCCTCCAGGGCCACCAGCCGCCGATATTCCGCAACAGTGGCCTCGATCCTCCGTTGCCGGGCCGCTCTAGCCAGCTCCTTCCTCCTTGTTCGTTTGGAAGGAGAACCTATATGAAGAAAGAAAGACATAGTCTGTAACCAATGCTCTTTAAGATTAACTCAATCATTCAGCAGAAATTTGTGTTGCAGTACAACTAGCAACTTGCAAGCGCATTACATAACTATTGAGGCCAGTATCTATCTAACCTCACACTTCTTCATCCTTGCTCTAACATTAGTGGGAGTTTAAGGAACAAATTCTACGAGCACTGTGGACTTCCATTGGAGTCGACTATGAAAGTACACCAGTCTTATTCTTCTTCTTATCTCTTGTTTTGGAAAATTGGTACGTTATTTTCTGCAAGCCGGAATAATGCCAGCGCAGTAAACTTGCACCCGAGAAAAAGAGACGCACGCCATGAGGAGTGACCTAGACTTGCGTTGCCGTTGCGTTACTGTACCCGTCCAGTACATGCAGGTGGTGAAGCTCTTACTTTTCTATTACGGGTGGCACTGAGAATACTCTGTTACAACTCAAGGGCTACTGCTTAATTAATTTAACTTTCACCCTACAGTGGAAATGAGTACTAGAAATGGAAAATTGAAGAAGATAAATAATCTGATTATCTATCACTTCACATGGGATGTTTTTGCTTATATATGGGATGACTTTAGGTGCTTTGCTTTTTATTGAGTGACCAGTGATACATCCACACATGAATGACTGAGTACTACTAAACTTATTAAGAGAGGTAGGGAGTGGCCACCATAATAACCGGATCTATGCAGTGCTTGCAATACAAACTACTGCTACTATTTATGGTAGTATTTGGACAAAATTAAAAGTTATTTTCCTTGCCTTTCCTACACTGGAACGGACGTGCGGGTGCAGTGTTACATGCTCTTCAAAGTTACACTTAGTTCATCCACTGACCGTCTACTCTCTCTAGATCATGGGTACTCACAAACTTTCTCTCAGGGGCTACATTTACAGTGTAGTTTGGGGCCGAGGGCCGCACTGGTGGGGGCGGAGTCAGAGGGGGCGGGGCTAAAGCAAAACGATAACTTGTGACCATGAGGTTGCACACAGGTCCCTGCAGCAGATGCCCTCATCCACTGAGCCACCAGACCCAGCATTTACATACATCTCTCTCCCTCCTGCTCTCCCTCCTGCCCTCCCTCCATCTCTCTCTCCCTCCTGCCCTCCCTCTCCCTCCCCCTCTGTCATCTCACTGTGTGTGTGTCTATCTGTGTCAGCCTTCAGCCCGGGTTGAGACCGCTTCCTCAACGCGCACACACAGACAACAACACCAAAGTACTTAACAGGTCTTTAAAAGACCATTAACATATTATTGAGGCTTTGTTTGTTTTAGCGCCCCTGCTTCTCCACCCTGACAATCACTGCTTGCCCGGCCCCACAGAGCAGAGGCTTTGTTCTATTTCACCTCTTTGTGGCCTTGCATCTCCACTCTGCTCTGTGGGGGCCGGGGGAGCAGTGATTGTCAGAGTGGAGATGCAGGGGCGCTAACAGGTGAAATACAAAAAAGCCTCTGCTCTGTGGGGGCCGGGGGAGCAGTGATTGTCTGCAAGGTCTGCGCACCGCCAAGGAAGGCTTGCCGGGCCACCACCGGCCCGCGGGCCGTACTAGGAGTACCCCTGCTCTAGATACACATATGCTATCTAAGAGTCAGATAGTAGCATGATCCAGGTATATGGACACATACAGTTTCTGTGTCACCCACCCAGGCTGTTGTCCTTCCACCCATCATTGCTTCATCATTCACCCAGCCATGCATCTCATATTCTTGCCTTCCCAGCTAGTCTTCAATCTCAATAAGTAAGGAATATATAAGAGCTTACCTCTGGCCGCCACCACCACCGTCTCAACTCTCACAGCCGCCGCCGCCGCCTCCTCCCCTGAAGAATCGGCCTCCGTGTCGAGCACCACCACCACCTCCACACTGGCCCCGCCACCAGATGTTCCACCTACAAAGTACATTTAACAATGTTAGAATAAAGCACTCACTAGTCACTAGTATTTGGTCTAGGAATGAAGACATGTGAAAACAATGTAATTTGTGACTGTCTACGTTAAAGTTAAAAAAAAGTCCCTTTTTCCAGGGAAGGTTGTCTTGCTGCACTTTTTGGCACAACTGATGAAGGCTGTTTTTTTAACACGCACCATTTTTCTCCACACAGACAGAAGATGGACTTCTAACAACAAGATCAAGTTGAAACCAGGTGAGAGCTCGGCTCGACCACAAGAAATGTCTTCAATTAATCGTCAGCACTAACCACTTTTCCATTATCAGTTAAACGTTTAGTTTTATTATGACTTCATTTTAATAAATGTGTTTACTTTTAATAAAGCTTTTAAACTTAAATACAATCTGTGTTTTTTGGTCCAGACTAGAGTGACTGAGCGAAAGGTTTTGCAATTTTTGCAAGCATGAGTCCAGATAGAACACTTCAAAAGACATTATGGACAATCCCAGAGGACTGCACTAAGTTGATAGAGCTATTGCTGACTAGAATCATGGGAGTTTCGCCAACCGTGCAATCTTAGTTAGCTACACAGACAGACTAATAAGAATAATCTAGTAATACCACAGGGAGTCATAGTAGAGGCAGGATAAGAATTTAGATACAGTCTACAAGAAGAGCAAAGACAATTTTGAAAAAAGTCAAATGAGGAACGCTAGGAAAAATAGGTACTAGTCTAAAATGAAAACTTACTGGGGCCAGCAGAGGAGCCCTCGCCTGCCCGATCCTGGCCCTGTTGAACAGCATCCGCCGCCTGCTGCTCCTGTGTCCTCCTCTCGCCCCTGGGGGGAGCTGACGTACAACATGAAAGAAAGAACAGAAAACATGGATGATTGTTGCTTGTCAATGTCAACCAAATCAAACATTTCAAAAGAACAATAACAAAATATTTCCGCGAAATTATATTGATTATGGTTACTTTTCATTTATTTGCGGACCTGTGACTTCGAAAGTCACGTAACTCACTAAACAAAGTACTGAAACGTTCACCTAGGACTGGCAGTCCGCAGTCCGCAGGCAAGACGCAAAGTGACAGACAAACTCCATTGTGATTTCAGTCAGATCAGTGACAACACTAACAGTTGCCTGCTACATTACCAGTCATTTAAATAGTCAAACTATCAATCCACCGCCACTATTTTTCTTATTGTCAGGGTTACAAAGGAAGGGGCAGATTTAAGCCCTTGCGGCTCTTTTGCGCCGTTCTTGCGTGACTTTTGTGACGCAGCAGCTAAACAAAAAAGGGCGCCATGGTGCGGCGTATAATATTATAACAACGTGACGCATTTGGGAGATGCATCCCGTTATAAAGCCCTGCGCCATCAGGGGGCGTTCCGGCGCAAGGGAGGGCATTCCTGCGCTGGAACACATCCTAATAGTGGCTGAGGGAAATCTACAAAATATCAATCAGTCACCTTTAGGACAATGATGCGTCACACAAACCCTGCACCTGCTTGAAGCAGACGTACGGCTTGACCCAGCATTGGGGAGATAGGGTACCCCAGAGCATTGATGGAGCTGCGCCATCGTTGCGACGCAACTCCAGCAGTAAAGCTTCGGTGACGTTTTGGGCCCATGGTGCGCCGCATTGCAAATACGGCGCACCATGTTTGGTGGTGGTAGCGGGCCGCACAATTAATGGCGCATCCCTGCTACTTTGCAGGGATGCGACGGTAATTGCAATTCTGCCCCTTAGGGGCATACTTACTTACGCGTTCTGGCGCATCTCCAGAGATGCGCCAGATCAAATGCGTCACGCAAAACTACCCTTGCGACACGGCAGATGTGCCTCATTTACAATGCGGCGCGCCCTGGCGCAAGGGTAGGCACTTGCGTGACGCATCTCGTCACGTAAGAGCGGCGCATCGCTGGAGTCACGTCGCCAACGCAATGCAACTCCAGTAATGCTCAGGGCCACCCAATACTTAACATGCTGTGTCAGTCCTTTCGCCTGCTTCGAGCAGACATAAGGAATTGAATTGACGTAGCAGCGTCGCAGAAGTGCCTGCGTTAAATCTTGTACATTTCACGCAGGCAATTTTGCGAGGCGCACAGCCGCTGGACCGCCCACCCTGCGTACTAGGAACGCACCCATTGTGGTGCAGGCCCATGGCTTTATAACGTGACGCATCTCCCTAGATGCGTCATGCTGTAAATGACTCGCAGGGATGCGGCACGTTTACGCCGCTGTTGCGTCACGCAAGGCAACGTAAACGTGGCGCAAGGGGCTTGTAAATGTAATCTGCCCCCTAGTGTCTAGCATTACGCAGTTCTGTAAAGTACACTCATACATAATAGTTACTCAGGCCAATGAGACCACGAAATAGAAAACAAATAAGCATAGTAGCAACGCCACTGAGAAGGAGAGCAGTGCACCTGAAATGCACAGAAGATTTTGAAATATAATTTAACTACAATGTAATCGTCATCAGCGGCATTATTGGCTTGCTCCATGTAAAAAACAAATATTTGCAATACAACAACACAGAGCAGGAGAAAACATCATAGTAGTGAGTGATTAAATGGCTACTACTACTCACCAAGCCCGGGGATCTCCAAGCCGAGCTGGTCCAGCAGGTCGCGCTCGCGGTCCAGGAGGTCCGTCCAGCGATGGGTGACCTGGCTGTAGGTGCGCTGGACCCCGCAGAGGTGGGATATGGCCCAGCACACCTTCTCCCACCGCTTCCGGCGCTCCCGCATGTTGTAGCCGCCGGCCGCGATCCTGCCGCCTCCCGCGATGGTCCTGGGCAGGCGGCGCTGGACGAAGTAGACCAGCGCGCCCACTTCCTCCGGGCTGAATATCTCCCGTCGCGTCACCTGCTCCCCCCTCAATCTCCCGCATGCTGTCCTGGCACTGGGTCCAGCACTACTCCCCGCCGCCGCTGCGGCCCTCAAGTGCCTGGGCAGCTTCACGGCGCCTGGCTTGACCATGGTCTGGGCAGGTAAGGTAGGAAGAAGTAGAAAATTAAGAAAGAATAGGATAGGGAAGAAGAAAAGAAAAGAGTTTAAAAAAGTAGTTTAAAAGTAAAGAAAAATAGCAGAAAAGACAAAAATATACAGCTAGGAAAAGAGAGGGATAGATAAGAAGCAAAATCGTAAAAAAAAAACTGAAAACAAGCAAAGGATGGCAAAGATACCAAGAGGATTAAACACCATGCCCAGACACAGGAAATGAATGAAAAACAAGATGGCCGGCGCCCGTTCACGAGCGCGAAAGTAAGTTCGCGCGAGATTTTCCTCGCGATCTCGTGCGAACCTCTAGATTTCCCGCGCGATCTCGTGCGAACCTCTACTCGCAATGCGCTTACTGCGCGAGATTATACATAGCGGGCGGAAACGGAAATACGTCACGCAAACAAAATGGCCGCGCCCGTACTTGACCTTGGGGTAAATTCGCGTGTTGCGCTGCAAGCGGCTCGCGAATACTGCAAAAAAACTCGCGAAACAACAAGCCGCAAAAAAATAAAATGCTCATTCGCACGAATTGGCGGCTTCCGCGGTCGGTTTCGCACGACGCCGCGCCCCGCGAATAGCGCGAAAAAACCGAAAAACGATTTCAGCAAAAGCAAAAGCAATGAGCAGGTGCAAAAGGTCAACCTCATGATTCGTAACGATTCTTTGTAGTGCTTCCTGAGGGGGCCCTCCAGAATTCGGTTGCCTGCTTGCAACTATTTTGTGTGACCCTGCTCTGACCTTAACTGTATGCCACAAAGGTCCTGATTTACAGCTAAAGGAGCAGACAAGCAGGTGCCAGGCTGGAACTTTAAATTCTTTCAGTGACACATTAATTATACCCTAATTCATTATTGTCAGTTGGGGCAGGGCAGGTGTTGTAACTAATTTTGCAACAATGAAAGCACTTAGCAAGTGCAAAAGATCACTAATCAGGGCGCACTAAGGAAGCAGGTGCCAGCTAAAAAAATATTCTGTGACACATTAATCAGCCCCAAATTAATTCAGGTCACTTGAGGCAGGGAAGGTGTGCTTTGCTTTGCCGAAAATAATGTACACTGGACAACCAGAGGGTGTGGTGATGAAACAGAGGGTGGCATGGGTGGGCCAGAGGGTGGCATGAGTAGTCAGAGAGTGGCAGTGGTGACAGAGAGTGGCAGTGATGAAGAAGAGTGTCCCAAACAGGCTGGACATGTAGAAACAACAAGTTCGCAAAACTTGCGACCCGACAGGTAAGTTCGCAAATTGCGAAATTGTAAAAACCCTCGCGAACTGGCAGAAACACGGGCGAACACAAAAAAAAAAAATCCGCAAATTCGCGGGAATTCGCGGATTTTGCGGATTGCGAATCCGCAAATCCGCAAAATTCGCGAACGCGAGATCCGCAAAATTCGCCCATGCTTAATTACGACCCATAACCTTAAAGGAAGTGACATCACAAGAAGTTACACCAGATCTTTAGACCTCACACTCCTGTTTAGTAGCTCCTTAAGAAATACATTTGAGGGCATCACCAGATTGAACAAATCAGATTTTGGGTCAGGGTTGTGCCAAAAAGCGGCAAAAGCCAACGTAAAATCTGTGCCACAATTTATACATTTAGTTTTAAAAACTCTGCCACAAAAAATTGATACAAGGAGAAACGTGTCAATAAATCTGTTCTGCTTAATTGGTTGGAAAGGCTGCATTTTAAAATATCTTACGAGTAAGATAATAATGGTAAGGTAACTCTTGTGGTTAACACATTTGCTGGAGAGATCTGTGTTTTGTCTAGCCTCAATTTGGAATCAAAGTAACATAGAAGGTTAATGTTTCTTCTACAAAGCACATCATGAAACATGCAGATGACAGATTTTTGTTTTATGTAGATAGGTAAGTGGGCTACTGATTTTAACACAAAGATGCTTTTGTTACTTGCAATTCATAAATTGTAATCCTCCTAATATAGTAAAATAAGCTATGAAGGACATGTGGCTCCTACAACTTGTAACCCTCATTGTCCTTTGTAACGCATCTTGTACATTGATTGTTGAAAATTGCCTTTTCAGGAGGGTCACCCCAAAACGTTTTGCCTCCCTGCTCTCCTTTTTGCTGAATTTGTTTTTATTGTCTTTAGGACTGTGTGCACTTTACCGCTGCTTACCAATGCTAAAGGGTCTGTGCTCTCTCCTTAACACCTTCGACGCTCATGACGAGCTCAGCTCGTCATGATGTACACCTCTCATACACTCATGACGAGCTGAGCTCGTCATGGAGCATGGGTTTCTGAATATTTCAGCACCCAGCGGGAATTGCTCTAGCAGCCATGGAGTTAAAACATGGTATATTTGGTTTACACCTGTTTGGCATTTTTCATTTACTTATAGGCCCCTAGTAATGTGTACCACATGTGCCCAAGGCCTGTAAATTAAATGCTACAAGGGGGCCTGCAGTACTGATTGTGCAACCCACCTAAGTAGCCCAATAAACCTGTCTCAGGCCTATCACCGCAGAGCTTGTAAGTGCAGTTGACTTTGCCATGTTGAGTTGCTATTTAAAACCCCTTGCCAAGCCTTATACTCCCCTTGTATTACATATAAGTCACCCCTAAGATAGGCTCAAACTAGCCCACAGGGGTGCTGTGTAATTGAAAGGTAGGACATGTACTTTTAATGTACTTTTAAGTTTTACATGTCCTGGTAGTGAAAACCTACCAAATTCGTTTTTCACTACTGTGAAGCCTATCCCCTCATAGGTTAACATTGGGGATTCCTTATTACATTAAATAAGCTAGCATTCCTGATTAAGAAAGGGTAGATGCTTAGTGCCTATGGAATTGTAATGATAAATCCTCTTTAATGGTAAAGTTAAATTTACAATTTTGAAAATGCCACTTTTAGAAAGTTTATCAAAAGAGAGGGTTACGTCCATATACACGGCCTGATAGGACGTGGTAAAGTTACAAAAAAGAAAGGTAACCAGGCCGTCGATTTCTGAAGCTGCTATTTATTTTAGCAGACTAGCAAGCAGTGCAATTAGTCACTGTCTCGTGCTAGACAAATTAACCTCATTTAAAGCCATTTCTATACTTCTTTTCACACTTTTTCAAGATGCCCTACAAAAGATATACAACTTGTATAACACTGTAAATTCTCAAAACATAAATCGTGATCATTAGAATCAGTGACAAGAAAAAACAAAACACGTCAATGTTAATCATAGGAAACAATTAAACCGGTCCTAGGATGCTTGATTCTGGTCCAGGGAAGACATGGCTTGGCAGTTCCGTCTGGACTGTTCCCATGAAGCACAGGGTCAAAACTGATTTGCATATGGCCATGTCTGAACTTGGGTGGCTTGGTGAGCAAAATAACGATGGATTAAACCCAGATCTGTGGCTGGGGGTGATTGTTTTGCCAATGTGCAACATTCCGTCCATCACCTTGTGTGTTTTGCTGTTCACCCTATGTGGGAAGGTTATGCCCAGAAGTGGGTCCCGTGCTCACTGCGCCACTGGAGTCAAGCTATCCTGGCTGAAGATGGCTGATAGCCAGAAACCGGTTCTAGGATGCTTGATTCCTGTCCAGGGAAGACATGGCTTGGCAGTTCCATCTGGACTGTTCCCATGAGGCACAGGGTCAAGACTGATTTGCATATGGCCATGTCTGAGCTGGGGTGACGTGGTGAGCAAAATAAAGATGGATTAAACCCAGATCTGTGATTGGGGGTGAATGTTTTGCCAATGTGCAACATTCCGTCAATCACCTTGTGTGTTTTGTTGTTCTCCCTATGTGGGAAGGGTATGCCCAGACGTGGGTCCCGTGCTCACTGTGCCACTGGAGTCAAGCTATCCTGGCTGAAGACGGCTGATAGCCAGAAACCGGTCCTAGGATGCTTGATTCCTGTCCAGGGAAGACAATGCTTGGTAGTTCGGTCTGGACTGTTCCCATGAGGCACAGGGTCAAGACTGATTTGCATATGGCCATGTCTGAACTGGGGTGGCGTGGTGAGCAAAATAACAATTGATTAAACCCTGATCTGTGACTGGGGGTGAATGTTTTGCCAATGTGCAACATTCCGTCCATCTCCTTGTGTGTTTTGCTGTTCTTTATTTTGAGCCTGTGTGGGAAGTGTATTCATGTTGTGTGTGATGACCACTGAGGCGCAGTTGTCGTGTTATGGGATGAAGCGTATGGCAATTTTGATGTTTTGGGGGAATGGGAGGGCTAGTGGAGCAGGTTATAATTGTAATGCATACTAAACATTTAGGCAGATACTCAATACGGCTCTGGCCCTAAAAGTAGTGGGATGTTGTGTGTGTGTGTGTAAACTGAAAAATAGGAATAATCAGAGAATGCCCGGTAATCAATATGGCAAGATGTGCCAGGTAGAGAAGCTGTCAAATGAGGAAAAAGATACAAAGAGAGCAGAAATTAGAATTGGTGACAAGAGCAGCATAAAACACACTTTTTTAGAGGCAACAACACTGCCTACTGCTGAGCAAATGTACCCCATGAACAAATATGGAAGTGGAAAAGAAATCAAAGCTGAAAACCTGAGCAGAATATGCACAATCCTTAGAAGGCTCAGATTCCACCTACTGCTACCAGGCCAAAAGAGTGCACAATCTTAAGCAGGTAGTTTTTTGTACCCTAAAGCTTTTTCAATCTGCCAACCTCCCATAGACAGATGAGCATCAGTTGGATAACCCTTAGGCAGGTCATGGCTCAAATCCTCGCCAGACTGGCACCATGCAAGTTTTAAAGGTGAGAGACAAAGTGTTTGGTCAGTCGCTGACCTACCAGCGCAAAAGTGGATCAATCCACCTCATTTTGCCATCTGTCCTCACCCGCCCATGTGAGCCTAATACTTTTCTTAGATCCCAGTGAGCCTTGCTCTTTCTAGTTTACATAAGGAGGCATGCTCATGACCTTCTATAATTTCGTCCCAGACAACTTTCACTTTCATTATTAATAGTGGGTTACATATCAGGGTGAAAAATATACAGTGTGGTGAAAGAAGCCTTAACCTGCTTCCATTTTATTGGCTAGGACAGCAGCATGGCACAGATTTGGTAGTTCTCATCTTGTCCAATCTTAGTGAGAAGTGTTTCAGTGTGTTGCATGATGACCACCGAGGTGCAGTTATAGTGTAACTGAATGCCGGAAGCTACAGCATCCATTGCTTGGTCCCACACATACGAAGGGAGGAGGACTTGCTATCATCCATAATTCCTCCAAGTTCCTGCATCATGAGCAAGCAACACTCCACTCCATGGAGCTCCTGACAATACATTTTAGACTCTATGCAACTTTGATAGCCACCTTACATCTCAGATATATAGGACTCTCTTGCACAACAGGGACTTCATTGCTGAATTCTCAGATCCCCTCACCACCTCGTGCCTCCAACATGCCCACACCGCCATCCTATGTGATTTCAACTTCCCAGATAACACTAGCTAAAAAAAACAAGCAACACAGTCTTCCAACTCATCTGCACTGTGGTACATAATATCACACAAGCAACACATTTCAAAGTCCACATTCTCAACTTTGTCTTTTCAATATCACCACACACAACAAGATGATGGAAGGAGTGCTGAAATGTTTTAACCACTCACCCCAGTTAACAGATCTGGGTTGAATGCATCATTCGTTTTCTTACTATGCCACCCCAGTTTGGACCCCATGCTTGTTTATGGTCCAGGGAGGACCTGGCCTGGCAGTTCGGGCTGAACTGTTCCCATGTAGAGCAGGGTCAAGACTGATTTGCATATGGCTGGATCCAAACTGGGGTGGTGTTGAGAGCAAAAAAACAATGGATTAAACCCAGAGCTATGACTGGGGTTGAATGTTTGCACCATTCAGTAGTCTGTCCATCATCTTTCCTTTTTGCTATTTTCAACATCTCCAACAAACCAACCATATGTCTAGACTGGACCAATCTCTTTGCCATCCAAATATCCTTGCTCAGCATTCTACTAATAAACCAAGGTCAATACAAAAGAGCAGACTAAGCCTTCAGGTCTTTCAAAAAATGTCTCATAGACAACCAAATGATTGAGCACATCTCTCTCCCTATCAACTCCTTGTCCGACCCCCTCACTCTTGTAAAGAACTTCAAAGCTCTATTTAAAAACTATGTGAGCATCCACGCCCCAACTAAAACATGCATGTGCAAGCCACAGCCTTCAGCCCTCTGGCATTCTAAACACATTGCTGACAATAAATTATCCTTCTGCAGACAAGACAGAAAATAGAATTAAAACTGAAAACCACAATTACCTCATGATTCTGAAGTCCCTACGTGCAACACACAGACAGCTCATAACATCTCCCAAAGCAAAGTACTATACCAACACCATCTATGAAGGCACCAGCAGTAGCAGAACACTTTTCAAGACAATCAAGCATTGCATCAACATCCTGCTAGACAAACCTGTGAGAAGTTAGCCTGGCATATGATGTCACTAGTTCTAGTGGGCACCTTGCACCAGTCTAATCGACCCTTATTGATGATGGTTGTAAAGTCAACCTTATAGAAAGCTATCCTAGGGGTAGCAATGGCGAGCAGTCTTCAGGCTAAGACTTCAGAGAGCGAATTAAGCTAGTTGTTTAACCAATTATAATCCCTTGAGTACCAAATGAAAACACACCACACAAGGTATATATCCAATATATATATTCTAAACACAACCCCTCTGCACTCTTTATGAGGTCAGAGGTAAAAGTACAATACAAGGAACTTAATTAGCATACAATAAGTTGCACATAATACGTTATGCCCTAGGGGCCTCACAAACCATATACTAAAATAGTGGTATAAGAACCACGTCTGAGATAGAAAGCAGGCCTAGGGCCTGTGGAATCACTGGGGGTTCTAGGAACAACCAAGGGTTAGGAAGTAGAAGGCCCACGGGAGTCTCGTGCAGTGCTTAAACACAGGTGTGGGTTACCGTTGACTTTCTATGGGAAACAAACAAGTTACAAATTTACAATTTAAGGACACTTCTAAATGAACTACGATAGAACCCTTTTAGACTTAGACACTAAGAGAGCCAATACCCTTGAGACTACCAGAGTACTCGTGTTACCTCACCCACTGAAGCCGGGTGCATAGGTGTCTTTTGATGTCGGGTTTCGTTGTCGATTTCAATGAAGGGATGCAAAGAAGTGCTGCATGGGGAAACATCCTTTACAACGCAACTTTTACCACGCAGTGCTTTTACATCGCAACTTTTACAACGCATTGCGCTGGGGGGGGCGCTCTAGGATAGGGAATAGATTTAATTTACTATCCAACACCTTCCCTACTATCCACGGGGACTGGAGTTGGAATAGTAAATTAAACTATTCACTATCCAGCACCCCTCAACACTATGCGTTGTAAAGGCATGCGTTGTAAAAGTTGCGATGTAAAAGCATGCGATGTAAAAGCATGCGTTGTAATGTCATACATCCGCTTCATGCGTCCAGAGGAAAAGTGTCCGGGTGGATCGAAGATCTGAAGAACCTGAACGCAGAAGGGACAGAGTCCAGGTCACTCGCCAGTGACCAGGATGGTGATGGAAAGCTGCCAGCCAATGTCGAGTGATTTCAGGTGAAAAGGTGAAGTTTGTCTCTTCAGTGTCGGTATCCAACAAGCATTGGCAAACGCAATCCACGCAAGTTGTTGAGATCGGCTTGGGTGCAGACCAGCAAGGTCTGTGGAACTTCTCTTTTGGGGAGAAGTTGGAGCAAGTCTGGAGCAACCAGGAAAGCAAAGTAGTTTAAAGTTTGGTCTTCTTGGGGGCTCACTAGCCAAAGGACTAGGAACCACGAAGATGCGTCGAGCGGAAATGCACAGAGCGGGCCCACGGGTCACTTATCGAGTGGGCGCCTCTGAGCTTCGGTGCAAATGGGGCTGGGGCTTCAAGCACCTCAATGCACAACTTCAGGATACCTCGGGAAGTCGGTGCAGGTAGCAAAATGCAGGATGTCCAGGAGTTCCAGTCCCACATCTCTCATGTCCGCCACAGGTCTCAGCTTTGCTGTGAGCGAAGGTCGGGTCAGAGATGTATGGAAGTCCGTGTCCTGTGTCGCAGATTCTTCGGGATCCAGCGGGAGCCTCGAAAATGCAGACCGGCAAAGATGCTGTTGGTGCCTGTTTGAACAGGGTGGTCACTCCTTGACCACAAGGGAGATGTCTTCCGTCTTCTAGTCGAAATGGAATGTCAAAGCTCCAGGATATATGTTTCAGAGTTTTGTCCAGGGTAATCTAAAGTCCTAGGGACTGGGACCCTATACTTATATTAATTTTAGGGGTTGGACTAACTTTAAGGTCCGTTCTATGGGTGGACCTGGGGATAGGGTGGTTACACCTCTTTCCCTTTGTCCAGTTTCGCACCAGAGCTGGGGCAGAGTGACCCAGCAACCGGTTTGAACTGGGAAATGCATGGAGCACCTAGTGTGCCCCAGGCAGTGGCTGGAAAGCATTCACTGAATGCAGCCCTCCTTGACCCAATACACAAAAGCCTGTCTGGGGAGGTGCCAGCACCTCCCTGGACAGGAAACCTATTGTCCAGGCCTCCCCTGCCGGAGTTTCATCCAGCAGCAGGAGGGCAGATTCGTGTCTGTGGCAGCTGCATACATTTTGTGATGATGAGGCTCTGTTTAACTTTAACCTGGTTTACCAGTAACTACATGTCTTCTCCCTCTAGAAGAGTGGAATGCTACCCCCGCCACCAGAACTGGCGGGGGAGGGGTAGTATTCCAAAGTGTTTGACACCTTTCACAACATGTTTTGATAAAGCCAAACCAAAGTTAGCATTAACCGCAAGGATTATAATGCACTTAAGAGTATATGGTATGGCTATATCATAGAACAGGTATAAGGAGATGGTTCCGAAAGCTGCAGAGGGGCTCAGCTCATGCTAGAGCACCTTCTCACATAAAACCAAGCACTCCACCTCCAGGATTGTTGGGGTCTGCCTTAGGAGTGGCTTATAGGTGTATATGTGTCTATATATGTATATCAATATAGGTATACTATATCTAAGTAAGGGGTGATTACACCACCTTACCCAGGGTGTAAGAACAGACCTGTGGTGTCCGTTTGGAAGGCAAACCAGGGGTGGCACAATACATGCTGCAGCCCCTGGTAGGCCTAGGGTGTACCTATGCCCTGGGTACCTAGTGTACACTATACCGGGGCTCACAAGGGTGACCCAGTAACCAATCTGGTATGTACCTAAAGTACATGGTATCAATTTAGAGAGAGAACAGCTAGGATGTGGGCCTCATTAGCAGGACCACAGCCATACTAAAGTCGAAAAACCAGAGAATCACAGCAAAAAGTGGGGGTAACCATAGGAAGCAGACCCTACTCTCCCACGGTACCTATTCCTCACTCCACAGAAAAGCACAATGCCATCAACCTCTTCTTCATTGAAAAAATACAGAAGACCCAACAGCACATTGACAACACCAAGTCTACTTTCTCTCTTACCCGCACCCCTCCTCGGAGAATCCTGCATTGTTCAGCATCAAAGATTTATTCCCCAAGAGCTCACTGACATACTCAAATCCCTCAAAGCCACTTCTTATAAAGATTATATAATTCTCTCTTCCTTCATCAAAGCTCTCTCTGACGATGCTCTCTCTACCCTACGCACCATTAGCAATACCTTTCTCTCGCAAGGCACCTTCTCTGAAGCTCTCTAGACCGGTCTGATCCTGCCATTCCTAAAATATTCTACACTATACCCTTATGTCCTTGGCGACTACTAGCCCATCACTCACCTACCAATTATTGTCGAGATAATTGAAAAAGCAGTCTTTTCAACTCCAAGATCATGTCAGTGCTAACTCTCTGACATTCTGACTTCACATCATGCTGCGGTACGGAGGTTGCTATCTTACACATCTCAGAAAATGCACTCTTAAAAACAAATGATGATGACGCCTGCCTCCTGATATATATATATATTTTTGCATAGTTAATTAAAACCATTGCAATACAAACATAAAAATTGCATCTACATGCAAAAAAACAGTATATCACCAGTCACAATTTTTCCTTTCAATTTAAAATCATAAAATCTAAATTTTTTAGACGCCCATAATTAGAAATATAAATAGTTTGTATTGTGATATTATGTAAAAGACAATTAAGAATCAAATCTTGGTATTTTCTTTTCCACTGCTTTCATAAACTTCACAAGACTACAGCTCAACTGAGGGTCATGGGGTGCGAAGCAGGCAAAAACTGCCTGTCTTCGAGAGCGTATTCCTCGTTGGTTAAAGTTGAATTTTAGCAGATGCTTTCGTTCTTCCAACAGTTTGTCACAGGAACACAACAAATGCGGCATGTCCTCAGGCACCGTTCCACATAAGCGACAGAGGGAGCCTGCCTTGTCCTTTAACCAGTGTTGGAAATGCCAGATACAGGATAACAGGCCCAACCTATACTTTAAAAATTTCATTTTGGTTCTTTTTGAATAGCCCAAATCGAGGTAGCTCTGTGGTGCTTGTGTGGAATACGAATTCAGGATCATCCAGCTGTGTGACCTTTTCACTAGGGATGCCTTGTCTTCAACCCATGAAAGATGTTTAATTGTTTTCCTAACCAGTTTTTTAAGCGTTATATGACGTGTGTGAGTATCCCAATGCTGATCTAGGCCAAGATTTGCCAGGCTCCTTTTAAGATACTTAGCGGCTGGTGAGGCTGGATGTTGTTCTAATTCCATCCATAGATAATCATTTAAGGTTCCTTGTTTGGTTTTTCGTATTTTGTCCCAAGCAGTTATGTACGCCCCCTATCTTTGCCAGGAGCGGTTTCTGGACGCCAAACTCTTGCCTAATTTGAGCCAGTGAGGTTTGTTTGGGCAGGCTAAAAATAATCCTATACACAGCTGTGACTGTATTGTCCAAAATCATGGCATCTCTGCCTCTCTGTACTTTGCTCCCATAAGTTATAGTTGGTAGGAGTTTAGCTCGTATTACTTGTGTCAGAGGCAGGAGATATGGGCCAGTGAGTTTACTGTTTAATGCTTTAAAGAGATTGCTGCGGCAAGGCCTTTACCTCTAATGCTGGTTTTCCGAACAGTAAACTGGCCGCTGTTGTCAATTTTTACTCCTAGATATTTGTATACTGATGTGTCCTCAATAAGAGTATTATTCCAAAACCAGGTGTATGACTTTTTCCTTTACTTACTGATTGTCATTGTCTGTGTTTTGTCCAGGTTTCTTGTCAGTTTGTTTGCATCCGAATATCTCTTTGTGGCATTCACAAGATGTTGTAGCCCTACTTTTGTATGGTTGATTAGGACTATATCATCCGCATAGAGACGACACAGTAATAATAGCCCTCCTAATATTGGTGCATGATTGTTACAGCTGTTGAGGATCAGGATGAGGTCCCCTAAAAACAAGTTGAATAGTGTAGGAGCTAAAACGCAGCCTGTTTAAGACCCTTGTTGGTTGGTATACGTCTTGACAGGAGTGAACCGTCTCCCAACTTTATCTGCATCCACGTCTCCGTGTCCAGGTTGATCAGCAGGCCTAGGTATCCCCCAACTCTTCAATTTGGACCATAAAATGTTCCGGTTTATGTGGTCGAAAGCCGCCTTATAATCTATAAAACTAAAGTGGATGGGCATTTTAGTTGTTTCAGCCTTATCTATCAACATGCCCATGGTTAGGATGTTGGTGGTTGTCCTCACCGATTTAGCAAAGCCGGTTTGGTTAACCGGAAATAGGGATTTCTCTGTGGCCCAGGCCTGCAGTTCTTCCAAAAGTGTACCTGCAAAATATTTTGCCTCGTTGTCCATAAGGGCAACTAATCGATAGTTTTGAGGGAGAGACTTGTCCCCAGATTTAAAAATTGGAGAAATTATTGAGCCATTCCAGGAGCTGGGCAATTTATTAAATGTTTTATTTCCAAAAATAGTGGCTTGAGCGCTGCAGCCCATTCATTTTCCTCTTGTTTATAACGAATGGGTGGAATTCTGTTCGGGCCTGGGGCCCCCTCTTTTCTTCCTTTTTTCATTTGGTGCCTAATGGTTTTTTAAAAACTTGTCACTCCTTCATTTGTGGTTGGTGTAGGACCTTCTTGATTGCCAGTGCTCCTATGCAGTGTCTGTGAATTATTGTTGACAAAACTTCTCATCACATTGTCAGTTTCTGTCTCCAAGTAAAAATCTCTATCCTGATTAAAATGATTTCTAAGGTGGCTTGCCCATACTTCTTCTGTGATATAAGATGAAACTCCATCGTGCATAGGTCTTATGAAGTGGTTTATGGTTTTCCAAAATCTTTTCCCATCACTCCGTTTGGTGTCCGCGTGTAGTTTTGCCCACATGTTATCCTCCACAGATCTGTTGGCTTCTTTTAGAAATGGGATCTCTGGCTGGCCAAGGCTTGTGCCAAAGACAGTCAGAGACCACCACTCTAAGTCAGGGCAAGGGAGTTACACGCCAAGATAACCCCTGCTCACCCTCTAGGTAACGTGACGCGAGCAGTAAGGCTAAACTCGGAGGCTATGCAGGTTAAGTGTTTGCGCGCGCACCCAGCAACAACACCCAAGGCCCACCACAAAAGAAACTCCACACCAGGTTATATGTAAAAATAGCCTTTGTATTATACCAAAACACATTAGATG
The DNA here is from genome assembly GCF_964263255.1 of Lissotriton vulgaris. Classification (NCBI taxonomy): domain Eukaryota; kingdom Metazoa; phylum Chordata; class Amphibia; order Caudata; family Salamandridae; genus Lissotriton; species Lissotriton vulgaris. The sequence continues at coordinate 1,404,734,318 of NC_141696.1, forward strand.
AAAACACACACTTTACAATGTGCTAACAGGCACGGGCAGAATTTACAGGAGATATGAACAGGACAGGGCCACCTGGACCACTGTCAGGAATATGCACTTTTAGAACTAGCACTTAGAACATAGAATATAAACTCACTGTAGCACAAATTAGAAAATAGCACACAACCAGTAACTACTGGTAAAAGGTAAGTACCACCTACCACCTTAGGAAAAGGTCACGCAGGGAACCAGGACTTCACTAACAACACCTGTACTAGGAGAAAAACAACCACCTAAGTGTCACCATACATTTAGGGGTAGAAGCAAGAACATAGTACATATGACGCATCAAAACACATTCAGAGGTGTAGGGAAGGAAAACACATGATGCCTAAAAGCATTCTGAGGTGCAAGAACAGTTGCGCAAAAATCACATTAGTCACCACCTGTGACTGTCCCCTGGCCAACTGGCCTCTCTGGGGCTAGGACGCCCTGTGTCCCAAAGTCAGGGGGGGCCTAAACGGAGCAGCTGCCCACTAAGTGCTGGGCAGCTGTGGAGATAATGGGGCCAATACGTGGAAGCCTCGCAGGCTCTGTGAAACCAAAATGCCCCCAGAAGCCTCTCAGGCTCTGAACCAATGTGGCCCCAACATTGGAGTCTCTCGCGGGAGACTCGACACAACCAAATGCCCCCGGAACCCTCTCAGGGCTATAATTACACAATGACCCTTTTGTCGGAGTTCCCCCTCTGGGGACTCGGGATCAACAAATGCTGCCTGGGTGGAGACTCTCAGGGCTCAAGATGAAACAATACCGCCTGAGCCTCTCTGGGCTCTTCGACACAGATACCCCCGGACGTTGGAGTCCCTCCCTGGGGGACTCGGATGCAGGAAATGCCCTGGGAGCCTCGGGGCTCCTAAGCTACAAATGCCCCACTCACCGGCTCTCTGGCTGCCGGTCTTCTTTCTGGTGCGGCCCAGCGTGGGGTAGGCTCCCGCCTGGGTCTTGACTCGGGTACCGGTCTCCAGGCGCCACGTGGGGCTCTCCCTTCCCTCAGGGGAGCCCTGCTTGAGCCGGCGCTGACTTCCAGTTTCGCTTCTCTCGGCTTCCATGTCAGGTCCCGGGCCGGCAGCCAATCCCAGCGCGGCCCGGGAATGACGTCACGGGGGTGCCCCGCAGTCCCGCCCCCGGCCTGCCTGACTTCCTGGTCGCGGGTTGGGTGGAGATTTCCTGCTGTCCCGGGCTGCGGCGGTGATGCGGGGAGACACGCGAGGGGTAGGATCCCTCTAGAGAAATACAACACAACAAGGGCAATAAGCGGCAGGCTCAGCGGTGTGGGCACCCGCTCCGCGAATTACCACTTAGAAAGGGGATCCCCACGCAACCTCTCTGCGCTGCAGGCCCCCAGCAGTCCCGGAATAAAGCGCTCCCAAGTGCTGGAGGACAAATAAAGCGCTTCCAGGCGCTACAGGGATTTAGGAGCAAGGGCAAAGCGCTCCCCAGCGCAAGGATGCCCCAGAGTCCAGCAACAAGTCCTTCAGGAGGTGAGGGGGAGGGCAAGGCTGGGCCCAGAGCCAGCTCACAGGGTCCTCCTAGGCAGGGAAGCAATCCCAAGTGGCGGTCCTCCTGGCGCCCAGCAGCAGCCCCCCTCAAGAAAAGGATTCAAGAAGAGAACAAATTGCAAGGGGACACAGCCCCTTTTTATACAGTGAAACCCTTTGTCTTTGTGCAGGGTGGGGGAAGAACCAGTCGCAGCTGGTCTGGGAGCACTCTTGATGTGCTCAGCCCCTCACTCTATTCACTGTCAGGGCTAGGGTCATCAGTCGCACCACAGTGGGCGGAGCCAGCATTGTGTGGGGAAAGCCCAGCCCTATTCAGGTCCCAGGTTCACTCCTCCACAGCCATCAGCATGCTAATCTCCACACTCACCACCGGGCAGACCCATCCAGACTCCTGGAGCCAGGCTCACCAGCCAGCTCCAGCCAATCACACGCCAGCACCCTTACTGCACACGCACACCAATGTCTAGAAGTGGCCCTTCCACACTAGACACATTCTCGCCGCACACATCATTGCGCAGCATTCAATCACACGAGTCCGCACATACCAAACTCGAGCCTGCACACCTCATGCATCAGGAACTACTAGGGACACAGACATTCCCCATGCATTCCTATGGGAGGGCAGGTCAACCTTACTCCACGCACTCAGAGTGCGCACGCACTTTCCACTGGGACACAGTGAAAGTGCGCACAAACCAAAAACCACTACCACCAATTCACATTGAAAAAGCAAAAAGTTTAGGAGTGAACCTGCCAGAAGGGCCAAGTCCAAAACAACCCCCTTCCAGCCAAAACGCAGGGTAGACCAATCACCACCGTGATGGACTTTCCTGCTTGGGGGCGATAGAACACGGATGCGGGCCCGCAAATGCAGGGACACCCTCCTGTTCTACGCCACGGTGAACCCCTGGAGTTCCTTCTAAAACTACTGTAGGGACTAACTGGACTACCCCACTGGTACTCCCCAGCTGTCCTCGGCCAGGACCAGGCCCTGGGCCACCCAGGTGCCACCGGTCCTTGCCTATTCGCAGAGTGGGGGGTAGTAACCCCTGGCACATAGTAGCCATTCTCCACTCTTCCTGTCTGCAAGACAGGACTAGACTGCCACTGGTTCTCCAGCCTAGGGTCTACACCCTCAGGTGGACCAGGAGTCTCAGGGAAGGCTCTCCTCCCCCTACCTCTTCTCCTAGGGTTCCTCCTGCTCCGGCAAGGGGTACACCTAGAACACCATTCCAACCCAGGGTGTAACCCCTCAGGTTGCACCGGGGTCAGAGGTGGGCTCTCCCACCCTCTGCACCCCCTTCCAGAGTCCTGCTCCCTACCAACTGGAGCGGTACCTCTGAAAGAAGAACCGGTCAGGACACTGGTTACAGTCGTCCTTCCCTCCAGGTCAGGCGGATCCTGAACCTGACCTCCCAACCTCTGGTCTAAAATCTTTGTTGGAATAATTGCCTGGCACTCCAGGACTTCTGGGGACTTACACACCATCCCCCTGAGGTTAACAAATGACATATATGTTGTGTGACGGTCTGTCTGGCGCAGATCTCCCGTCCCCTGTCCACCTGACAGTGCGCGAAGATCCCCCAGAACAGAAGTGGTGTCACCATGGTCACTACATGGGAACCTCGCCCAACTGGGTAGTCCCTGACCTATTGTTTCTTCCACTAGGGAACCCATACCCAAATCACTCCTCACGCTGGACTCCTGTACCCTTCCTACCGGAGCGGTACTGCCAGACTCTAGAGCCACAGGAGCTCTGTTTACAGACGTTCCAGGTCCTCTACTCACTAGGAGATCCTCCTCAAATGGAGTAACAGGACAGCCTAGGTCCCAACCTGGTGTTCCTTCAAGAAACCATCCAAGTCCTGAGGCAGGGCTTCGTGCGTCTGGGGACCCTCGGTCACCCTCTTACTCCTGCTCCACTGAGCCAGGCAGTAAGCCCCTACACCCTCCTCGCTATCCTGGGACCTAGCTGGGCTACACTGAGCCTCTTCCACCATGCTGGGCTGGAAGATACCTGAACCACTACTTTTGGACTCACTCACCACTGACTCTAGAGACCCTCTAGCACTTTTCCAGCGGTCTGCTTCATCTGCAAGCTCACTTGCCTCAGACAATCCACACCCCAACAGGTGTTGGTGCAACCCTGGTGAACAACTACAGAGCAGGTGCTCTTTCACAATCATTCTGAACAATACGTTAAAATCATCTTCCGTGTGAACCTGTACCCAATCAAACAGTGTCCCACAACATTCATCCTCAAAATCTTCCCAAGACTGGTGAGACAGTTTCCTACTGCCCCTGAATTTCAACCTTAACTCCTCCTCTTGGGAAACAGGTACCATACTCTGGGGAGTGGGACTGCTCGCACTGGGCTCTATATAGCTGCCACCACTAGACTCAACCCGCCCTGGGGAGTCCAGAAAATTACAACTGCGTGCAGGGGATAGTCTACCTTCTAGGGCTATCTTCTCCCTGGCCAATGCCCTCTCAGCCTCTGCAATTCTCTGTTGCACACCCAGTTGCGCTATCTCTCTGGCATGCTCTAACCTGAGCTTCTCCATAGCCAGCTGGTGCTCCCTCTCTTCCCTCCTATCCAACCACTCCTCTGGGGACAGGGAAAGGGATGGGGCGCTGCCCCCTACACTGGACCCAGCAAGGGACTCCCTACCTATGGGGTCTTCACTCTCTACTGGCGTCCAGGTACTGTCATCTTCTTCCTCCTCTTCTGAATCTTCAGGGCTCTCCACAGACCCACCACCCTCATGGTATGAGGCCCAGGCCCTTTCCTCACTGTGCTCTAGATCCCCTTGGTCCTTTTGCCATCTGACTAGGCGGTCCCTAAGTTCGTTATAGTTTGACTCACCCCTCCCTATGTCTCTCTCTTCACAGAACCTTTCCAGCTCCCACTTACTGTAGGTTTCTAGATCACTGAAATGAAAAGCAGACTCCATTTTGGCGGACGTTCTAGAGAAAAGATTACACAGGGAACCTAGGGTTCTGAGCTTAACACAGGAGTACACAATTCACAAAGGTATTCAGCAAGTTCCCTATCCCAGAGAACTCACACTCACTTGTCCAGTGCAACACACCATTCATCCACACACAACCCCCCCTCGGACTGGTAAGGCAGTTTCTACCACCCCTGATTCCTCAACCTGACCACACGTGGCACAGGTACCAACTCTGGGCGCAGGGCGGGGAACAAATGTACTGGACACAATTACACAATGATACCTTTAGGAGAAGAAATATGGAACTTAAAAAAAACAATAATCCCCAAAATTTGGTCATCTAAAATGCAGAGTTTTGTGGTGTGGCCTTTTGCCACTGCAGTGCAACGCAAACACAAATCCGGATCCTCACCGCCTGCCACCAATGTTAGAAATGGGATCTCTGGCTGGCCAAGGCTTGCGCCAAAGTCAGTCAGACACCACCACTCTAAGTCAGGGCAAGGGAGTTACACGCCAAGATAACCCCTGCTCACCCTCTAGGTAACGTGACACGAGCAGTAAGGCTAAACTCGGAGGCTATGTAGGTTAAGTGTTTGAGCGCGCACCCAGCAACAACACCCAAGGCCCACCACAAAAGAAACTCCACACCAGGTTATATTTAAAAATAGCCTTTGTATTATACCAAAACACATTAGATGAAAACACACACTTTACAATGTGCCTACAGGCATGGGCAGAATTTACAGGGGATATGTACAGGACAGGGCCACCTGGACCACTGTCAGGAATATGCACTTTTAGAACTAGCACTTAGAACATAGAATATAAACTCACTGTAGCACAAATTAGAAAATAGCACACAACCAGTAACTACTGGTAACAGGTAATCACCTACGCAACCCTAACCACCTTAGGAAAAGGTCACGCAAGGAACCAGGATCTCACTAGCAAAACCTGTACTAGGAGAAAAACAACCACCTAAGTGTCACCATACATTTAGGAGTAGAAGCAAGAACATATTACAAATGACGCATCAAAACACATTCAGAGGTGTAGGGAAGGAAAACACATGATGCCTAAAAACATTCAGAGGTGTAAGAACAATTGCGCAAAAATCACATTAGTCACCACCTGTGACTGTCCCCAGGCCAACTGGCCTCTCTGGGGCTAGGACGCCCTGAGTCCCAAAGTCAGGGGGGGCCTAAATGGAGCAGCTGCCCACAAGGTGCTGGGCAGCTATGGAGATAATGGGGCCAATATGTGGGAGCCTCGCAGGCTCTGCGAAACCAAAATGCCCCCAGGAGCCTCTCCGGCTCTGAACCAATGGGGCCCCAACATTGGAGTCTCTCGCGGGAGACTCGACACAACCAAATGCCCCCGGAACCCTCTCGGGGCTACAATTACACAATGACCCTTTCATCGGAGTCCCCCCTCTGGGGACTCGGGATCAACAAATGCCGCCTGGGTGGAGACTCTCAGGGCTCAAGATAAAACAATACCGCCTGAGCCTCTCTGGGCTCTTCGACACAGATGCCCCTGGACGTTGGAGTCCCTCCCTGGGGGACTCGGAGGCAGGAAATGCCCTGGGAGCCTAGGGGCTCCTAAACCACAAATGCCCTACTCACCGGCTGTCTGGCTGCCGGTCTTCTTTCTGGTGCGGCACAGCGCGGGGTAGGCTCCCGCCTGGGTCTTGACTCGGGTACCGGTCTCCTGGCGCCACGCGGGGCTCTCCCTTCCCTCAGAGGAGCCCTGCTCGAGCCAGCGCTGGCTTCTGGTTTTGCTTCTCTCAGCTTCCATGGCAGGTCCCGGGCCGGCAGCCAATCCCAGCGCGGCCCGGGAAGGACATCACAGGGGTGTCCCGCAGGCCCGCCCCCAGCCTGCCTGACTTCCTGGTCGCGGGCCGGGCGGAGATGTTCGGCTGTCCCGGACTGCGGCGGTGATGCGGGAGACACGCGAGGGGTAGGCTCCCTCTAGTGAAATACAACACAACAAGGGCAATAAGCGGAGGCTCAGCGGGGTGGACACCCGCGCCGGGAATTACCACTTAGAAGGGGGATCCCCATGCAGCCTCTCTGCGTTGCAGGCCCCCAGCAGTCCCGGAATAAAGCACTCCCAAGCGCTGGAGGACAAATAAAGCGCTTCCAGGCGCTACAGGGATTTAGGAGCAAGGGCAAAGCGCTCCCCAGCGCAAAGATGCCCCAGAGTCCAGCAACAAGTCCTTCAGGAGGTGGGGGGGGGGCAAGGCTGGGCCCAGAGCCAGCTCACAGGGTCCTCCTAGGCAGGAAAGCAATCCCCAGTGGCGGTCCTCCTGGTGCCCAGCAGCAGCCCCCCTCAAGAAAAGGATTCAAGAAGAGAACAAATTGTAAGGGGACACAGCCCCTTTTTATACAGTGAAACCCTTTGTCTTTGTGCAGGGTGGGGGAAGAAGCAGTCGCAGCTGGTCTGGGAGCACCCTTGATGTGCTCAGCCCCTCACTCTATTCACTGGCAGGGCTGGGGTCATCAGTCGCACCACAGGGGGCGGAGCCAGCATTGTGTGGGGAAAGCCCAGCCCTATTCAGGTCCCAGGTTTAGTCCTCCACAGCCATCCGCATGCTAATCTCCACACTCACCACCGGGCAGACCCATCCAGACTCCTGGAGCCAGGCTCACCAGCCAGCTCCAGCCAATCACACGCCAGCACCCTTACTGCACACGCACACCAATGTCTAGAAGTGGCACTTCCACACTAGACACATTCACGCCGCACACATCATTGCGCAGCATTCAATCACACGAGTCCGCACATACCAAACTCGAGCCTGCACATCTCACGCATCAGGAACTACCAGGGACACAGACATTCCCCATGCATTCCTATGGGAGGGCAGGTCAACCTTACTCCACGCACTCAGAGTGCGCACGCACTTTCCACTGGGACACAGTGAAAGTGCGCAAAAACCAAAAACCACTACCACCAATTCACATTGAAAAAGCAAAAAGTTTAGGGGTGAACCTGCCAGAAGGGCCAAGTCCAACAGCTTCCCATTTTATTTTTTTCAGCAATGCATTCAATTTCCGTAAAAGATCATGTTTAACTATATCCATAGGATTATACCGAAGTTGTCTCATCGTATCATAGATTGATGTTTTTATACACCTGCTCTTCTCTTTATGCTCTTGTGTAAAGTATTTCATGCTGCTGCGGCCCAGTCACACTTGTGGCTTAGGTCTTGTAGAGTAAGCTGCCATAGTTGTAATAAAATGCTCCCATTTCTCAACTTCCCTAGATCCAGTTCTAGCATGGAAAAGCTGTTTAGCCTTTTCTATTATGATTCCATCGGTTGCTGCTGAGTATTTGATCCTTTTACAGTTGATAGTATAAACTGACTCTTTAGGCACCGAGTATAGCTCAAATTTAGGCTTGATGATATTGAGAGCAATTTCTTGGGGGCAGTGGTCGCTGTCGGATTTTTCCTCCATCCGAAATGAAACCATTTGTTGAAATAAGGATAATGAAATAAAGGTATAATCCGGTATAGTATTGTTTCTAGTTGAGTGGAATGTGGTAGCTGGGGGATTGTTTCCAGTAAATCTTCCATTTAGTGCTCTGATGTTGAAGAGTTCGAGGTCCTCTAATATCTGCTTGTCTAGTTTGGTCTGTTTGGATATTTCCAACTTCCCTTGGAGTGGTATATTCCAGGCTGAATTTCGAATTAGATTCTCGTCTTCTGTCGAGATTCCCATAAGATTGAGATTAAAGTCCCCGGTGATCATAGGATCTGTTGATGGTATATCCCGTATGCACTCCTCCAAGAACTTACATAATTCTTTTGCTGCCTTTAATTTCCTTTTTGGATGGACATAGGTATTCATCAAGGTAAGATTAATTCCTCTCGTGCCTGTTTCTGGTTGCGAGATGGAAAGGTTTACTGCCATTGACTTGGAAAAAGTTGGTCCAAATTCTTTGACCACATGGGCACTTGTGGCTGAAACATAGGTTACTAGACCACCTTGAAGATGACCATATTTCGACATCCTTTTTGCACCAGTAAAAAAACGCAAGAATCCATGAAGGTACGGGGGGTCTGCTTGCCATGTTTCTTGCAATGCCACAATATCAAATGATCTTATATAGCTAACAAAGTCTGGATCAGACATTTTGGAGGCCAGGCAATTAACGTTCCATAAGCATATTCTTAAATGATTATGCTCACTCAATCTTAAATGTGAGCCTGTTTGTCAATTTGCATGGTTGTTTATTGTTCTAGCGGTCCATCTTAGATCACTTAGTCCTGTTGGAGATGATGCACCATCTTGGGTACTTCTAATGATGCTAAGATGTTGCACATTTCTTATTCCACCTTTCCCAATCCTCCTCTAAGTACCGATATTCTGTGTCTGTTTACAGAAACCTGTGCTCCCTCTGTTTCTACTGGAATTAATAATTCGGGGTATCTTGGTTTTGTATAAGGAGTTATTGTTATCCCCCAGTTTTTGAATGTTTGAGCCTCTGCAAGTATTTTATGTGCAATTAATGATGTTGTCCATGTTGCTTTAGTTTTTTCGCCGCTTGTTCCGTCATCGGTTTTGAATTCGATTGAAGCCAGATCCAAAGTTGTCACATCTTACAGGGCGGGAATGTGAGATAGCAGCAGTAAAATATTGCCTCTGTTCAGTATATCATGCCTGCCATTCGAGATATAATCCGGACTGAGCCATATAGTGTTTGTTACGTTTTTATTGATTTGGCTCATTTGTGTGGATTCATATCCTTTTATTACTGACAGTGTTGCCTGATTTGTGGAAAATGCTACTTCATTTCTCTCTTTTTGACTAATTGTTTGTTGTCCTCTTAGGTTAAACATTTGGCCCTCCTCTCCATGCCAGGGGACATCTAGCGTGGTTCCCAATACTTTTACGCGTGCATGTGTTTCATCTCTCTGGTTCGTCCTTATATGTATAGATGAAGTTACTTGTGTAATAGAAGCCAGTTCACTGTCAGTTATCTCTTTAAGATTACTCCTTGTTGTTTTTACTGGCATCTTAAGCAGTATACGTTGGTCATTTTCATTCTCAGGCCTAGTTGCCGAAGTCCGTTCACCAATTGTTTTATTGAAGATAGAACAGATCGTGGTATCGCTCTTTTGTGGTTGGTTCTGAACAGGCTGAAATTGTGTATTTCCTTTTTTAGTTGGTTTGGGAGTCAAGCTAGTCCCTTCCTGATGCGAGGCTTCTACTTCTTCATTCTTAGTATTCCCACGAACTTGCGTTTTCTCAGTTGCTCCCTTTACTATGTTGACAGACTGCTTTATTACTTTTGCAGTTACTGTATTTCGTTCAGGGGTCCCTGCTAAGCTAATGTCATTTCCAGCTTTAAGTTTGCTTTGTACTGATGGCATGACGTTCCAAAAAGACGCTTGAATCCTTCATGGTTTGAATTTATTTTTTGATTTCGGCCTTTCCGTTTTTTTTGCTCACCTTTCTTTTGCGTTCATTTGTTTATCTACATTATCCTCCAGTGAGGCTTCAGGCATTTGACCATCTGATGTTTTGGTTTCTCTGGCCTCTTACTCTTTAATCATATGAGCCTGGGAGTCCTTTATCCCGGAGCATCCCTTTTAGTTGGCTTTAATTGGTACTTTGTTTGTCGAATCGTGTGTTTCATTTTCTGTGAGACCTTCAAAATATTGCTTATCTGGGCCCTGCAGGGACTTTTTAATTTGAGTGCACAAGTCATTCAGTACTGCTGGGAGTGAAGCCAGTTTATAAATAATTGGACCACATCCACAACTCAAATTTACACCTTGTGAATGGTCGTACTTGTTTTGTAGAAGTGTGTTTATTGTACCCAACTTCCTGTTGATGGCAACCACAAAGACAACCAAGGTATCCAATAGCGTCAGTTGGGTGTCCATTTTGTCGGATTGGTAATGAAGGGCCTCTACCAAGTGTTGCATTGTTTTTAACAACTGGGCCAAGTACTTCCCTGATTTGTATTTTTAGTGATTCCTCCTGGCTTACTGGATTTGTTGTCACATTTTGGTCTCCTTTACATTCCCCCCCATATGTTGTTCTTGGTTACATTCAGTTATCATTTTCGAAGTGTTCGCAATAGGCCCACTCCTGCACTTATCTTGGGAATAGGCCGCCATGAGATCTTCCCACACTTCCTTTCCCAGGTATGAAGAGACTTCTGTCACTTCTACTGAATCAAATATTGGCATATCCTCTCCCCCCCCCCCCCTCATTTAGCATTGTGTTGTAATCTGTTGCTTGTTCGTTCTGGTGCAGAAATGGCGCAGAGAAATCTCTATTCTTCTCTGTTTCTCCCTTACCCTTATTTGGTTCAATTTGTTATCCATCAAGTGAGATTTTGCCTCTGGGCTTCGTAGATCGCGGATTGTTGGTACATCGATTGTGCCACAGTTACAAATTATATATTTTTTTGTGTTGATCCACTGGCACCAACTGTGTCATGGATGTTTGTTTGCATTTCTTCTAGATCGTCTGCAGACATTTCTTGTGCTTTGTTTGATCTGTGTACTTGGATTAAATCAGTGTCAATTGTCAGTTCTTTGCCGGTGGTAATAGTATCATATGTCATCTGAAGTTTATTACATTGTGGAATTGATGTTACTTGTAATGAGCTGATGGCTGTCATAATAGTCGTGCTAGGACTTCTCTTTTTGTGAGTAATCTTCTGTGCGCCAGTAAATTGTAGCAGTTGTATTGGCTGTACTGGCTGAAGAGGTGATTGAAGGCTAGGTACTTCTTTCACATTTGAAAAAAGAGTGTCCCCTGCATTCTTTAAAAAACATTTTGTGTAGATTTTTGGTTGGAACGAGGTCTGGCAGTTTTTTGGTTTATTGATTGTTTCCTAATTTGAAGGCTGCCTGCTCTTTTGTATCCCTGAAATATTTACATCTTCGGTTATTTCAATTAGGGAGCAGTCCTTCTGTGTTGCAGGCCTGGTTTTGGGTGGTGGTTCATCCCTTGTGCCCTCAAGCATCTTAGAGGTCTGCTTCCACTTCTTTGTACTCCCTTTAACCATTGTGCCTCCTCGGACCCGACCTGACCTCATGTTACCCTTTGGACGCTCTGACTAAATCCCACTATATCTTACTCCAGCAGTTGGTATCTCATACACATTTTGGGTTAGATTTAGAAAATGGCAACGTCAGACTTGCCAGCCTCACCTGTCACTTATGACAGTCACAGCTACAATTGGTTGTCGCTTGTGTAGCGTGATGCTGCTTCTGCTTCTGCCGCTTCTGGAAGGAACTTGCGGCTTCCGTTCACCGCACTCACCAGTTTACTGCTGTGCCAGGAAGGGGTTTATGACTGGATCTTAATTTAACTGGTGGCAGTTGTTGCCTAACAATTGATTGGTTGCGGCTTCTGCACTATGCACTATTCTGCAGCTCCTACACAGTTGACCATCCCACCCTGATACATACCCTGGAGTCTCGAATAGCAATTTACTTCACTGGTTCTCCTCCTACTCTATCAATCAGCAACAGTTTGTTTAGGTCCCAAACATGCCTTTTACTTGCAATGTCCCTCAGGGTTCCATACTGTCTCCTGTCAACTTCTGCCTTTTCATTGAGCTGCTTTGTACTTTATTCACAGATAGCAGCATCAAGATTCAGTAATATGCTGATGATACACAACTCTACTTGAAAGTCTCAGCTGCTTTAGACAGCCAAAGCTTCAACACTGCCTGCATCCCATCCAGACCTGATGTCCAGCACCCACCTGAAGATCCACCCAACCACAACAACATTTCTATAATTTTCCAAGAACAACAAACAAGAAACTGCAAACCTGGTTCAATAACATCATCTTTGACAATGTCAAACTCCAACTTTCATGGAATGACTAGTCACTTGTATTCACTCTGGATACCAACATCACCCTAAAGGAACACATTAGCAAAACAAACAAAGATGCCATGGTTCCAGCACTCTCTTCTAAAGAGTGAGAAACCTTTTCTTCTAGATAGATATTTTAGAACTCATACTCTTGCATCCGGATGGTGGTAACACCCTGCTCCATGCTCGCCCAGACTCCACACTGACTCCGCTTATGGGCATCTTACATGCTGCAGCACGTCTCCTCCATGGCCTAAAGAAATGTTATCCCATCTACCTGATCCTGATGGCCTGCACTATCTCCAAACCTAGCTTCATACTTTACCAAGCCATCAAAACAAGTTTTATCTTGCATTGAAACTCACCATCTATGATGGTTTTTGGTACACCCACAACCTAGAGACCATCTAACGGTGGACTAACAAGCGTACAAAATGAAAAACAAGGCCACTAGCCTTTTCAATCTATGTATCCAGGATCTGGAACAACATCCTCATATCTTTCAGGAATATCTAACACTACTTATGAAAAGAGTTACAAATTCTCCTTAAAAATCAAGACATCACTGTGCATTAATCGTTCGCAACCAAGCTTCCTCATCTATTAGTCATTGATTTATGCTGTTTTTTGACCCTGTGCAGCACTTCACTGCCTTTTGGCTAGGTTCACGCTATAGAAATATCATATACATACAAACATGTATCCATAATTGAAATGCAGTACTTAACAGAATGTGATCTTATCTTATCTTATCTTGACTTAAAAAGTGCATAGCTACCCTAAGGCTTCCCAGCAAACACCTATGGAACCAAAAAATGGCTAAAATTACTGGGGGAATAGCCAAGTTTTAACTCGCTTTCTGGATCTGACCTCGTCAATGTTGGAGTGACGGTCAGAAGCAGAAGCGAGGAGGCTGTATGGGGTGAATAATGTGGCATTTATTTGGATTTGAGAAGTAAAATGCGATACGTTTATAAGGACTTCAATGAACAAAAGTACGACAAAAGTCTGTTCCAGCACAGGGTGACAGAGTATTTCTTCTCTGAGACGTCCGGTATGTAGTAGGGGTCCAAGGATTGGATACTTCGGTGGCACGTAGACGGGGTCCCGGGATATACTCGAGAAGAGAAACTGAGAGAAGTAGCGGTCAGTATGGTATTCTATGGCATTTGTATACAGTCACTTAACCACGTATAGTCAGGAAAAGAATAAAGAAAGTGAGTTCTAAGAAGAAAAAAAAAACACCCAGGGCAGGCTTAACTATAGGGTTGATCACTGTCGGCTAAAACTCTAGGCTCTTACTGCACGGTACCTTTTGATGAGGAAGGGAGTGAGGGGGGTTGCGGTCAAGAGGTATGGCAAAGAAAATAGAGGCAGATATCAAGGCAAAGCAACCGTCAACAAAATGCTTTCTCCTGTGTGTGCGCTTCCCTTATACTAGTTCCCCCCCCCTTCGTCCCATCACGTACTACTAAAAGCCACAACTCTCCAGAGTTGTGGCGGCTCGTATGTCCTCCAGGGGTCCACCAGTCTTCCGTCCATGTTTCAGGAGCCTCGCAGTCCTCCTCCTCAGCGTTTCCGAATTTGGTTTCCAGGGCGGTGTCAGGCGGCATCTCGGCGTCTCTCCAGTCGTCCGCGTGTTCTCCTTTCGAATGCTTCTTCCTGGTTGACACCACGAAGTTGTCCTCACATCCACTTTTCTGCTGCCTGTGACCTGGGCGTCGTGCTACTCTTTGGATTGGTGGAATAACTGGTCCGCCTCCTCCAAGTGGTTCCGCTTCCGGTTTAGTGGTCTCGTCCTGCGGGAGGAAGAGGTTTTTATATATTCCCGGCAGAGACTCTTCGTCATGTTCCAGGCGGTAAGGCATCCATACGGCCTCAGATAGGGTTTGGGGGGTATTTATGTGCTTAATCCCGGGGTCTTCCTCACAGTCCAACTCCGTCCTCAGACTGATTGGCATTGAGTTCGAGTTTGGGGACAAGGTAAGCAAATGATGTTCCACTCCATTTGGCCTTATAAACCTATCGAACTGTCAAACGACCAGTGTAAGAGGATCTTAACCTCCTGTTTGGAACATAGCAGGTCAATAGGGCTCTGGCTCTGTGCATATGAGGGCCTTTGCCATTTACAGCCCTGTGTGTGATAGATGAAGACATGTGAGAAATAGGTGCAGTTTATTGTTTTCAGTAAGCTGGCAGCTCTAAAGAGTTCTACTGATTTCTTTAAAATATTTATTATGACCATTGTCCTCTAAACTGATTACTGCTGAGCTTTTTAGTTTAACATTTTCTCTTTTAGAGAAAAAATGGGGGAAATCTACTGGGTTGGATTTTGTTCCCACCTTCCCATATTTAATTGTCATTGTGAGATATCAAGAAGAGGTCATTGGATGTAGCTACTTGGGACCCATAGTGGTGGACTAAATTAGAGTCTTCCGTTGGACAGCAGTATGTGGCAGATCTATAACATGCCTGTTTAGTTGGTGATAGATGGTTAATTGCTGTGGACTGGTACATAACTGGGTGATGGATATGACCCATAGGGATTCTGTCTTGTGTGAGTGTAAGAGGGTCAAGCAGTAGAAAAGACTTATTATGCAGTCTATTTGAACTACAGTTAGCTGCCCCGCTGCTGAGTGCTTTTTATTGGTATTAGTGAGGAATAAGATGATTATATAAGTACTGACATCACAATTTAATACTCAGGCTAGACACAGGCCAGCTTGTCATAACTTACCTGGACATAGAAGGTTGTGTGCTGGTTGGGATATTCCACAACTGAAGTCTGTAGAGTGCAGACTGTACTTGAAGGAGAGATTATTGTCTTCTATATATTTCAAAGGCTTGCTTATTGAAAGGTGGTGTGATGATCTGTAGTGCTAGCCTGGAGTGCAATGTTCTCTGTTGGTATTGGTTAAATGTAACTTCTAGGTGTAATGGTCCGTATCCTTATGAGGCTCCTTGGACGATTCAGAGTAGACAATGGATTGACTGGAAGACCAGAGTCATGCATTCTCTTGCATGGAGATTAATCCTCACAGCAACATTTTGGGTTAGTTGTATTTTGGGTACGATGAAACTAGGGACACCAAGGTATATAGGCTTTTGGCACTGTCAAGCTTAGGAGAGTGCGGATCGCATGTAGCTTTTGTAGGTGTCCAAGGTAAGATGCATCACCATGTTCTTATTGTGTAGTAACTGCTCTTTGTGATCTTGCTGTCATATGGTGTGAAGGATAAGCCTGAATCAATGGTTACCCCTAGGTTTCCTTGGTCCATATGGTGGTAAGCTGGTATTTTTGTTATTGACGTTGGGTTATAAGCTCTGCATTTGCAGAGTTGAGCTTTAGTTGGTTTCTCGAGATCTATGGAGTTATGATGCAAAGCCAGTCATCTTGTCTTAGCTTCTAGAGGTCTTCCGGGTCATCGATATGTAAAATAATTTGCATGTCATCTGCATAGTTGTAAGAGGTGTGGTGGAATTATCTAATCAGGTTTGGTATTACTCTTGATGTTAAATGCTTGAGGCAATAGGATGGACCGATTAGAGCCGCCGCAGTGTTGGATCTGAGGGGCTGATGTGTAATGTGGTAGGTGTTCTAAGCTTTGTCTGTCTTTGAGACATGAGGCAGTCCCATTTTATAGCATTTCCCTGTATTGCAACAGGGTCAGATTCAGGGACACTTCAGACTTCCTCGACGTCTGTACGACTATCAACACAGTCCCTTCCACATAACAAAGTGAGACACTTCTGCACCCAGCGTGCACTGTGAACATCTGCTTCCTTCCATGTGTATAACTCCACAACTTGTCTACACCCAGTACTTTATCCACACTCATATGCCCCTCACCAACGTGCTGGTGTTTAAGCCCACCCATTCCATCTGTACTGACTCTTGTCCACGTAGTTCCCCCTCTGTAAACAGTGTCCCTCTATGGAAGACCTGGTGTACTCACTACCCATTGATTCAACTATCTCTGTATATACCTCAATTACCTGTGTGAATAAAACCTTTGTGTACTCACTACCCATTGATTCAACTTTCTCTGTATATACCTCAATTACCTGTGTGAATAAAACCTTTGTGTACTCACTACCCATTGATTCAACTATCTCTGTATATACCTCAATTACCTGTGTGAATAAAACCTTTGTGTACTCACTACCCATTGATTCAACTTTCTCTGTATATACCTCAATTACCTGTGTGAATAAAACCTTTGTGTACTCACTACCCATTGATTCAACTTTCTCTGTATATACCTCAATTACCTGTGTGAATAAAACCTGGCGTACTCACTACCCATTGATTCAACTATCTCTGTATATACCTCACTTACCTGTGTGAATAAAACCTGGTGTACTTACTACCCATTGATTCAACAGTCTCTGTGTATACCTCACTTACCTGTGTGAATAAAACCTTTGTGTACTCACTGCCCATTGATTCAACAGTCTCTGTGTATACCTCACTTACCTGTGTGAATAAAACCTGGTGTACTCACTACCCATTGATTCAACTTTCTCTGTATATACCTCACTTACCTGTGTGAATAAAACCTTTGTGTACTCACTACCCATTGATTCACCAGTCTCTGTGTATACCTCACTTACCTGTGTGAATAAAACCTTTGTGTACTCACTACCCATTGATTCAACAGTCTCTGTGTATACCTCACTTACCTGTGTGAATAAAACCTTTGTGTACTCACTACCCATTGATTCAACAGTCTCTGTGTATACCTCACTTACCTGTGTGAATAAAACCTTTGTGTACTCACTACCCATTTATTCAACAGTCTCTGTGTATACCTCACTTACCTGTGTGAATAAAACCTGGCGTACTCACTACCCATTGATTCAACAGTCTCTGAGTATACCTCACTTACCTGTGTGAATAAAACCTGTGTGTACTCACTACCCATTGATTCAACAGTCTCTGTGTATACCTCAC
Source organism: Lissotriton vulgaris (assembly GCF_964263255.1). Classification (NCBI taxonomy): domain Eukaryota; kingdom Metazoa; phylum Chordata; class Amphibia; order Caudata; family Salamandridae; genus Lissotriton; species Lissotriton vulgaris. The sequence goes on from NC_141696.1 coordinate 1,404,751,619, forward strand.
TTACCTGTGTGAATAAAACCTGGCATACTCACTACCTATTGATAACTTTCTCTTCGTATACCTCACCTGTGTGAATAAAACCTGGTGTACTTACTACCCATTGATAGCAACTTTCTCTGTATATACCTCACTTACCTGTGTGAATAAAACCTTTGTGTACTCACTACCCATTGATTCAACTTTCTCTGTATATACCTCACTTACCTGTGTGAATAAAACCTTTGTGTACTCACTACCCATTGATTCACCAGTCTCTGTGTATACCTCACTTACCTGTGTGAATAAAACCTGGCATACTCACTACCTATTGATAACTTTCTCTTCGTATACCTCACCTGTGTGAATAAAACCTGGTGTACTTACTACCCATTGATTCAACAGTCTCTGTGTATACCTCACTTACCTGTGTGAATAAAACCTTTGTGTACTCACTGCCCATTGATTCAACAGTCTCTGTGTATACCTCACTTACCTGTGTGAATAAAACCTGGCGTACTCACTACCCATTGATTCAACTTTCTCTGTATATACCTCACTTACCTGTGTGAATAAAACCTTTGTGTACTCACTACCCATTGATTCAACAGTCTCTGTGTATACCTCACTTACCTGTGTGAATAAAACCTTTGTGTACTCACTACCCATTGATTCAACAGTCTCTGTGTATACCTCACTTACCTGTGTGAATAAAACCTGGCGTACTCACTACCCATTGATTCAACAGTCTCTGTGTATACCTCACTTACCTGTGTGAATAAAACCTTTGTGTACTCACTACCCATTGATTCAACAGTCTCTGTGTATACCTCACTTACCTGTGTGAATAAAACCTGGCATACTCACTACCTATTGATAACTTTCTCTTCGTATACCTCACCTGTGTGAATAAAACCTGGTGTACTTACTACCCATTGATAGCAACTTTCTCTGTATATACCTCACTTACCTGTGTGAATAAAACCTTTGTGTACTCACTACCCATTGATTCAACTTTCTCTGTATATATCTCACTTACCTGTGTGAATAAAACCTTTGTGTACTCACTACCCATTGATTCACCAGTCTCTGTGTATACCTCACTTACCTGTGTGAATAAAACCTGGCATACTCACTACCTATTGATAACTTTCTCTTCGTATACCTCACCTGTGTGAATAAAACCTGGTGTACTTACTACCCATTGATTCAACAGTCTCTGTGTATACCTCACTTACCTGTGTGAATAAAACCTTTGTGTACTCACTGCCCATTGATTCAACAGTCTCTGTGTATACCTCACTTACCGGTGTGAATAAAACCTGGCGTACTCACTACCCATTGATTCAACTTTCTCTGTATATACCTCACTTACCCGTGTGAATAAAACCTGTGTGTACTCACTACCCATTGATTCAACAGTCTCTGTGTATACCTCACTTACCTGTGTGAATAAAACCTTTGTGTACTCACTACCCATTGATTCAACAGTCTCTGTGTATACCTCACTTACCTGTGTGAATAAAACCTTTGTGTACTCACTACCAATTGATTGAACAGTCTCTGTGTATACCTCACTTACCTGTGTGAATAAAACCTTTGTGTACTCACTACCCATTGATTCAACAGTCTCTGTGTATACCTCACTTACCTGTGTGAATAAAACCTTTGTGTACTCACTACCCATTGATTCAACAGTCTCTGTGTATACCTCACTTACCTGTGTGAATAAAACCTTTGTGGACTCACTACCCATTTATTCAACAGTCTCTGTGTATACCTCACTTACCTGTGTGAATAAAACCTGGCGTACTCACTACCCATTGATTCAACAGTCTCTGTGTATACCTCACTTACCTGTGTGAATAAAACCTTTGTGTACTCACTACCCATTGATTCAACAGTCTCTGTGTATACCTCACTTACCTGTGTGAATAAAACCTGGCATACTCACTACCTATTGATAACTTTCTCTTCGTATACCTCACCTGTGTGAATAAAACCTGGTGTACTTACTACCCATTGATAGCAACTTTCTCTGTATATACCTCACTTACCTGTGTGAATAAAACCTTTGTGTACTTACTACCCATTAATAGCAACTTTCTCTGTATATACCCCACTTACCTGTGTGAATAAAACCTTTGTGTACTTACTACCCATTGATAGCAACTTTCTCTGTGTATACCTCACTTACCTGTGTGAAGCTTCTTCTATACTTTAAACTTCTCTGTGCGCCACACACCCCTGTGTATACTCTGTGTGTCCCACATGAACAGCTGAAAGTATGTTCTCCTGTTATAAGCCCCTCTATAAGGCGGCCCCCACTCGCCGCTGCAATGGAGAGAAATGTGGCACACTATGACGTGCTAATAAACATATTCTCGTGTTTTTACTGCCCTGTAAAAGTTAAAATCCAAGTTATCACTACATTACCGGTTAGGAAAGGTTACTATGATAAAGAAAATCTGTACATTTCTATGTGCAAAAACAGTAACACAGGTGACGTCTGTGAATTTGCCATAGATAATGCGAAGGAGTACTTCTGAAAATCTTTTTGAAATGCAAGAAAACGTACTTGGACTTTCAAGCCAGTGGTTTTGCGAAACAGGACTGATGTAGTTAAATGACGCATTTTTCTGAGACCACAGTTTGGAATTTATTTCACGTTCCTATAATGCCAGTAAGCACTTTCGGGCTTTCATTAAGCGAATCAGTGCCTGGTGTCCATGTGACACCGTGTCACGGGTGAGCGGGACATCTTTAACAACCTTGTCGACTTAAACATCTGCGTCTTGCACTTTGAATCTTCCCAGTATGCAGAGACAGGTTAGATCAAAAGCCAAGGTGTTCAGAATACTTCAGTAGTCGTGCTTATTTGAAGTGCAGTTTATTCTGCAATTATGCACCAGCACAGGCTCCGCGAGGAGCGGGGCGTAACCGACGCATCCGCTCAGCAGGTCACCAGCTGTCAACTGTCAACATTCCAGTGGTGACAGCTGGTGACGTAAGGAGCAGTAGTACGGCGTCCGAGGTTGGACACTAAGACAATCATAACACATCTTCCCCCTGTAGAAAGAGAAAGAGAGAGAGAGAGAAGAGAGAATGAAAGAAAGTGAAGGAGAAGAGGCAACGAAATGAGCAATGCAGCAATAACAAAATTGGACTAGACAGAAGGTAACTAAAATAAGCTACCCACAAACATAATCAGAGAGCTTAACTGGTGGTAACAACCTCCTTCCTGCCCCACTAGTGCCATGGGTGGGAGCAGTGTCAAGCATGGGAGTGGGAGGTAATATCCTGCCTGCTCTACCAGTACTTGTGGTACACGGTCCTCTGTGAATGGGAGTGGCACTGGTTTGCAATGGTGTGGTGTGTGCAGCTGTGTCATGGGGGTGAGGTTCACAGTCCATTTCCTCGTCAGACAGTCCCGTGAATGTACTGCCAAAGGCAGGGATGTTAGGTTGAGCATCGCTGTCATGGTCAACAGGGATGTGTTTGCATTGTGAAAGGGCAGAGAAATGCCACACCTTACCATCGCTGCACTTTGCGTACAGATAGGGGCTGTGAGAATCTGTCCTTGCCCTTGCTAATGTGACCGCTTCTCTTAACCTTGACAATGTCCCCAATATCAAGCTGGACTGGTTTGCACTCATGTTTCTGATCATACCTTTTCTTGCAGTTGGCCTGTGCTACCTTCAACTTTCCCTTCACTTGCTCTGCTGACAATTCGACTCTTTTGGCTGCCTTAACCCAACCCACATTGTCCTTAGACATGGGAGTTCTTCCTCGCATTAGTTCAAAGGGGCTGTGGCCATTGGTAATGCACCGTGTGATGCGGTACGCCCACACGGTTTTGAGTATTTCCTGTTTCCATTCCCGTTTGCTGCTGTTAGCGAGTTGGATTATGCCCTTGATCACTCTGTTGAACCTTTCTACGGCACCATTTCTTGCGGGATGGTAGACTGAGGTGATCTTGTGACTGATTTGATTTCTCTGGGTGTAGCCCTTGAAGGTATCGGGCGTGAATTGAGGCCCATTCTCACTGATTATGTGTTTGGGCAGTCCCTCACGTGTAAATACCTCATCAAGAAATATGACAACACTTAACGAATCTGGTTGAGTGACAAACTTAAAACTCGGGCCATTTGGAGAAATGGTTAATCAGGACAATTATATACACCAGTTCCCCTTTTTCCATTATGGGTCCCATAATGTCCACCCTAACTCTATCCCACAGCATGGACGGGCATGGAATGGGTTGCAATGGTGGTATAAATGTTTCCTGGGATTTGTCGGAATTAATACATAAGTTGCAGTCTCTGACTACTCTTTCAACTGCTAGGCTGACTCCGGGCCACCAGTAACTGTCTTTGACTCTATTCTTAGTCTTGGCAATGCCCAGATGCCTTTTGTGGCAAATTTTGAGTATTTTCCTTCTTAGTGTGTTGGGTGGGACAGCCCTTCCCCCCCTCAATAGCAAACCATTTTCATGAGAGAGCTCATCTTTCACTTCCCAAAAGTGTCTTACATTTTCGGGCAATGTTTTCTTACATTTCCACCCCTTTGTTACCATATCAATCACCTCACACAGTGTTGAATCATTGTTTTGCTCTGAGATCCATTCATCTAAAGAGATGCCCTGTAGTTCCTCATGTACATTTGCAATAGACAGTTCGTCTCCCTCACCATGTTTCTCACGTTCTGCTACAAGCATGCGGCTTAAGAAGTCCGCGATTACATTTTTTACCCCTGGGACATACTCTACAACATAATTGTAATCAAACAATCGCACAGGTAGCCGTGCAAGCCTAGGCAATGCTGCATACAATCCCTTAGTAGTGAAGACTTTTGTAAGCGGCTTATGATCGCTGCGTAAAGTAACCTTGTTACCCCAGACAAACTGTCCGAAGTGTTTAAGGCCCCAGACGCACGCCAGTGCTTCCCGCTCAAATGACCGAGAATTTTTCTAAGACAATCATAACACAAGGCTGGTTTAATTTGTCCAGCATGATATGACAGGACATTTACCAGCTACATCAGTGCATTGTGGGAGTTATAGTCTTCATTTGCTTCCATTCAGCCAACTAGACTAATGTGCTTGATATGGTAATAATTTTCCCAGAAGGGACTTCACGTGGTTTTGAAACATAGCGCAACTATAAGTATGAACCAGGTGCACAAGGGCTGAAAGGGCTTCAGCACCCCCCCCCGTCGTGTGTGGCAGCGGGCTGAGACTGCTACCTGGGCACACACACAGCCGCACCCGAGTACTTCACAGGTCTTTGAAAGACCATTTACTTGTTAACAAGGCTTTGTTGTTTTTTCTCTCCTCCTTGGAGCCCCTGCATCTATCGCTGGAAGAATTAGCCCCCAGAAAATGTGGGTCTAGTTGCACCTCTGGTATGAACCATGTTCCAATCATTAAATTACTTTAAATTCCCAAATCAAAGATACAGATCCAACAATGGTCAACACACGTCAAATTTGACCTATCATCAAGGAGCCCTCATTGCCTACTTCAACCCTGGTACATGGCAAGTCACCACGCCTCTGACTCCGATCACTGCACTCAGTCCGATGCTCTCCTTGCTCTCCAGACTGTGCTGCCCTGCCTTTTGTCTTTTCTATGGGAATTGGGAACCCCATGAGTTCAGCACCAAAAGGTACCATGTGTGATACAGAGGTGCTCATGGCTAGATAGAGAGAGCTTCCTACTTCTAACAAGCATTAGAAATGCAATAGGTCTCACATTTTTTTGAGTTAGAGCTATTGGCATAGCTCAACAGCTACTGGACAGAATTTGCCACTTTGCAGGTGCCCAACAGAGCATTGCTCTGTGAAATGGCCTAAAAACATAAAACGATGTTGATACCCTACAAAATTAAAAGGCAGATCAAGAGGAATCGTGGACGTATTGAGATGGTCAACGAAAGCAAACAATGAGTGAAAGCGCCTGGGCTTGACCCAAGCACGTAAAGGCAGGAGAATCAGACCCGATGCACCAATGAAAACCCTGTTTTTCTAAATAGCACAACAACAAACAAATTGCAATTCATGGGCATCCCAAAAGCCAATAGAGGAGATAACAGGTGTTACAGACAGCGCAAGCACGCGGCCTAGGCTCGACCTAAAAATACCACAAAATACAAGTAAATATACATAAAGACACATATAAATACAATCACCCATATACATTTCCCTTCCTCCTCTCACCCAGTTCGTTTTTCCCCCTTCTTTTTCTTATGGGGGGGGGGGGTATTCTTTTCCATTGCGGTCCTTAGAAGCAGTCTCTAGAAACACTGAACAATATTACACTTTACAAAGTGGCCCTGAACATATGACTAACATTGAACATGAATGGGGATGCAGCTTGATCGATGCTTTGATGGGCCTTGGGATGACCATAGAAAGTTTTTGGGAAGGTCTGGATCTGTGGCGTCACTACTCTTTCATGGTGTAAACATTATTTCCACGTCACAGCCTTCTTGACACATATCTCATCCCTCCCTCATGTCAGAATCAGAATAATTTTAGTGCCAGATTAGTTAACATCTTTGCAAAGGAAGGTCGATCAATCACATAGCATGCAAGTGTTAAAAGCGCAGCGTAATGACGTACTACAACCAATGCATGATCTGTAATACATATAACATAGTAAGAGGATCCTCAGTATCTTAGCAACAAAATAATATACATTAAACTTGATTTTCTCTCTTTTAATGTACCATGTGGTTTGGTCTAAAAGGTGATTAAAAAGGCCGCTTTCATTGAATGTTCGATCAAATTAATCTCTGCAAACTAGTAAAGAATAATTAAAAATCGCACAGTATATCTGCTTTTGTTGAAAATAAAAGGGCGTGTGCGAAACCAAAACATAATTTGCTGCAGTGAAACACTTCAAATGGCCTTTTGCGACGTCGCGTGTGCAAAGAGGCATAAAACAATATCCAATAAAAGCATTCCGAAGGGCGCACAAATTGACCCTGAGCATGACATCACAGAGTTTAATTTGATCTGAGGGTGTCTATCGTGTATCATGCTCGAATGTCCACTCTAGCTGCATCATCAGAAAGTGCATGTGTGCAAAGTTGCATAGAACAATATCCAATAAACGCATTATTAAAGGTGCACAGTTTGACTCTGAGCATTCGCTGCATGACATCAGAGTCTAATTTGACCTGAGGGTGTCTTTCATGTATCATGCTCGAATGTCCACTCTACCTGCATCATCAGAAACATTTAAGACAAAAGTAAGGGTCTCGAAGACAGACATTTAACCACTATGTCCATAAATTGTATGAACCTCGCCATGATGATGGGAGGGTCACCTCGCACGCAGAATATTATCACTTGCCGGCATGTTCTGATTCCAAATTGATTAAAAATATTATGGAGCCAGAAGCGCCGATCATATATCAAAAAAGTGCACATACATAAAATGTGTGCTTATGATTCTTCCTGGTTGTTGCAGGGACGGTACAGCTTTGTTTAGGGTTTAAGTACCCACTTCGGCCAATGATCAAGTCTCAATGCACTACCAAAGCGGGGATGCATCAGGTGGATCTCATGATAGCATCTGTAATTCTCTATTAGACATGCCTGCGGCGTCAGATGCTTGTAAGCATTGATGGACATGCAAACATTGCTTCTGTGTTGGAATGACTCCTTATCGCTACTGAATGAGATGGATCTTGCATGTTTATTGAGGAAGTGTTTAAACTGATTTTTTGTTAAGGGTTGCTTCCACAATGATTCGGCTTCAAGCGTTGAAAGTGATTCTTCTAGTGCAGTTGCCTAGGCTTTTTATTATGGATCTGTTTGAATTGGTTCCCAAATCATGGCTTTGAGGGTTTCAGGGTCTGCCCTGTGCAAATACCTATTTCAGAAACTCTGATTTTTGGGCCAGGTCTTGGTTGATGGCCTAAACTCAAGCCTGATTTAGGGCTGCAAAGTGTCTCCTGGTAGGCCAAAAAATGCAGAAAACTTTGCATTATGCAATGTTTAGAAGCAATGTAAATTTGTTCGGGAAAGCTTCGTCCACATAGGCCAAAGTAGGAATTAGTTGCCATGTGAAGTAACAGACTCAGCTGAGGTTTGCAGTGTTGGCCAAGAGTTTCCTGAAAGGCAAAAAGGATTGAGTCAAGCTTGGGCTTCAGGGCGTTGAAATGCTGAAGGTGAGAGGCCCGGTCCAGATATTTATAAGAGCTTCTTCTTTTTATGATGGCGCCGCCCAGGTGCCATATGCCCTTTTTAATGAGGAGTTTCCTGAAAATTAGGATGTTTATCTTTTCCAGGTCGATGATCATTCCATTTTCCTAGCAACCTGTATCCAGGACATCAAGTAGTCTTTGAAGACCAATGCCAGTCTGGCTCAGTAAAACTACATTGTCTGCATATTGCAAGGTTGAGATTGGTGGTTGGGTTAGTTTTGGCGGATGAGAGTCTTCTTGATCTAATCAAGTTCTGAGATCCACCAAAAACAAGTTAAAAAGGAATGGGGCGAGGATGATTTAATCCTCTATTTGTTTATATTAGGGGACAGTAGATGGTTATGTCCCAGCTTCACTTGGCCCCATGTGTTTGTGAGCAGGAGCTGAATGGAAGAGATTTGATGGAATATTCATCCCTTGGAGTTTTTTCCAGGCTTAGTCCCTGTCAATATGGTCAGTTGCCTTCGAGAAGTTGCTGAAACAGGCAAAAAGTAATTGACTTTTGTTGATTCAATAACCCACAAGTACTTGAAGCGCTACCAGATTATACAGCATGCCTGAGTTGGGCCTAAAGTCAGTCCGATTAAAGGGATTTTTTCCATACACTGCCCACAATACTAGATCTTCCAAAAGAAGCTGTGCGAAATATTTAGCATCCGTGTCCAACAAGGCCATTAATCTGTAGCTTTTCGGTTTTGCGTAAGACCTTTTTTTATAAATTAGGTGCAGCACTGAGCCACGCCAGGAAGCGAGGACAGAATTATTTGCCAATCAATGGTTAAACAGTTTAAAACATGCTGCTGCCCAGTACATTATGTCTTATTTAAAAGTAATCACCGGAAGGCCATTTGGCTTGGGGGCACCATCTCCCCTGTTTTTGCTGATGCAATTCTCTATGGCTTTTAGCTAGTACTCCATAGGTGACCAGGATGAATAGAGGAGGACTAACTGCGAATCAGGTGTATTTCTAAGGTTCAAGGATTGGATGTACGATATCCAGGTCCGGGACTCCACAACCTTACCTTCAGTTCTCGATAAATTGTTCTGGATTCGTCTGATCACGTTCCAAAATACTTGCAGGTTTTTGCTGGAACATGCCTTGTGGAGTTCTAGCCAGATGTCATTTTCTTTGCTTTGCTGCCTGTTAGACCTGACATCATTGGCCTGAATCTCTCCTCCATTTTTTCTGTTTGCCTCCTCTGTTTACGATGTTTTTGCTGGTATATTGCTTTGGGCACTGTGCCACTGCTGATCAGTGCCACAGTGCAAGTGCTCCCTATGCTAAATTAATATTGATTGGATTCCGTGTTTGGCTTATTTGGTTTACTGTCAGTCCCTAGTATAGTGCACCAAGAGTGCCAAGGCTTGTAAATACAAATGCTGCTAGTGGGCTTGCAGCACGTATTGTGCCACCCACAGAAGCAGCCTGGTAAAATGTGTCTAAAGGTCTGCCATTGCTAGACCTATGTGCAGTCTGGTACTGTCACGCGGACTGCGCAAGTACCCCTACTTGCCAGTCCCCAAACCTTCCCTTAACTACATGTTAGTCACCCCTATGGTAGGCCCAAGGGCAGGGTGCATTGTAAGCATAAGGTAGGACAAGCCCTGATGTGTGTGGCATGCCCTAATAGTGAATTACAGCCATATTCGTTTTTCACTATTGTGTTTAAATTGTGTTTATTGCGCTGCACATTCAGTCTGAAATACCAACATGCTTTACAAGCTGGTTCGGCGTCAACATTCGGCCTATCCAGCAGTGATACAGCTTTTAGTAACAAATCAAAACAGTAACAGTAAAGGACGGACTCGCAGAATCAAGTGTGTCTCTCAGACTCCGGTGGTTAGATCAAGTGTGGGGAAAAGGTCCCTTGAATACTGCTGGTGGTAGCTCGGAGTCGCTGAATATCATATCAAGGCAGTGGCTGTGTCGACCAAGTCTGTACTAAGGCGTCATAGTAGTGTCCGAAAAATAGAACAACCTTTAAACTTTATATCCCCAACTCCGCCACCCCTCACTCTACCCACCCCCCACCCCTGTTCCAGGTCCAACCAACTTCCGCATAGCAGTGATCATTCATTCCGTGGGTCCTCCGACATCGCACTGTGACAGTCGCAGCAGGTGCAGATATCTAGGACAAGTCACCTCCCTGAACTCAGTGGCCAAAAGCTTCAAGAAGTGTCTCCATAATTCTGGGTATTTGTCTCCCTCCCCTTTGGCAATTAGTGACTGTTTCTCCATCCCCAGGACGTTCCAGAGACGGTGCAACCAGCCCTGAAAAGTGGGGACGTGGGTAGTGCGCCAATAAGTGAGAATATTTTGTAATGCAGATCCCAGGGCTATAGCTATCAGTCTACCTCGATGGGAGCGCAGTGGGTAGGTAATGGGGTTGGGCGAGCCCAGCAGCACATATGCGGGGAATCTCGGGAGGGTGGTGTCTAAGTGTAGGTCTACCTCGTCTAGTACTTGTTTCCAGTAGTCCTGGAGGTGAGAACAGTCCCACAGTATATGCACTAGTGTACCTCTCTCCCCACATCCCCGCCAGCAGAGTGTGTCTCGTGTGTGGTCCATCTCGTGTAGCTTTTCTGGGGTATAGTACCGATATGTGGCAATTTTAGTGAGGGTGTCTGTCAGGCCCATGTGATGAGCAGAATGACGGGCCCTATAACAAATGCCTTCCCATTCTTTATTACTTAGCGCGCGCCCTAATTCCTTCTCCCATCTCGCTTTCCCTGCATTATGGATGTGCGTGTACCTACCCATCAACATGCAATAAATATCCGATATTAATTTGCGGTCAGATTTCCTCGAGAGTAGGCAATACTCGTATTCGCTGAGTCTCCGATCCGCCCCATCCCTAGTGGTGGGGTGGAGCACCCAGTGTCGCACTTGGAGGTAACGGAGGCGTTCCTCCTCAGGCAAGCCGTACTCACGGCGGAAGGCATCAAAGGGGATAGCCCCGTCCTTCGCGTATATGTGGGAGAGAACCTTACATCCCGCCGGACCCCATCTCGCGAATGCCGCCGCGTCCATACCAGGACCAAAATTCGGATTGGTCAGCAAAGGCATCAGTGGGGACGGGAAGGACGTCAGCTCGTGTGCACACTCACTTGGTCCCACACCTCCAGGGGCGTCCTCGTGATAAATGAAGCATAAAGATTCGGGGGTCGGTGCTGCCGCCGCAGGAAAGGGACCTCCTGCAGAGTGCGGCCCGCCTCTGCCTGGTCTTGGAAGAGCCAGTGCTTCTCTGACTCCCATTTACTCCACTCCACTAGAGTACGCAGTTGTGCCGCTTGGTAGTATAAGAACAGGTCCGGGAGGCCCAGTCCTCCGGTTTCAGGAGGTAACATTGCCAGGCGAAGTTTCATGCGTGGGCGTCGCCCATTCCATATAAAGTGAGCTAATTCCGCTTGGGACTGACGGATCCACCCCCTCGGGGGGTCTCATAGGGATGGCACAGAATAAATATAGGACCTGCGGCAGGATCGTCATTTTGATTGCTGCCACTTTGCCTAGCCACGATAATGGAAGGTGTCTCCATCTGCCCAGTTCCGACCGGATCGTTTGCCCGAGTTTCGCGTAATTGAGGCGGACCGTGCCCTGCAGGGTCGCTGCCAACTGAATACCCAAATAAGGGACAGCCTCAGATGCCCAAGGGAAGGAGAAGAGTCTCTGTAAGTGTGCCTTCGTGGACGCCCCCAGGGAAAGGTCGAGTGCTACTGATTTGCTGAGGTTGACTTTAAACCCGGCTACCTCCGCGAAGGCATCCAGAATCTTCACACAGGCCGGGAGCGACTCGCCGGGGGAGGATAGTGACAGCAGAACATCGTCTGCATATAAACTTATGGTATGCTCGAAAGCCCCCATAGTGATTCCATGAATCCCTGGGGTGCTTCTCACCGCCTGTGCCAGAGGCTCCATATAGAGGGCAAATAACAAGGGAGAAAGTGGACATCCCTGCCGCGTGCCTCGCTCTATCGGGAAGCGGGGCGAGGAGCATCCATTGACACGAACCGTCGCCGAGGGCCTCGAGTAGCAGTTCAAGATCCAGGCGCGGAACCGTGCACCCAAACCGGCCCTCACCAAAACCTGCTCCAAATACGGCCAGTGGACGCGGTCGAATGCCTTCTCCGCGTCGATTGAGAGTAGCATATATTCTCCTTCCGTACGTGTGGCTTTCTCTATTAGGTGCATTGCCCTTTTGGTGTTATCAACGGTTTGACGTTCCGCGATAAATCCCGTCTGATCCGGAACTATTAGTCCTGGCATTTGTCGACCAAGTCTCGCGGCAAGGATGCTTGTGTATAGCTTCAGATCTATATTAAGTAGCGAGATGGGCCGATACGCTTCGCACCTCGAGTGGTCTTTTCCCGGTTTAGGGATCACGGAGATGGTGGCGTCCAGAAGATCCCCCGAGATCGCGCCCGGCTCCGAAAGATAATTAAAGAGAGTGGTAAGCAGCGGCACCACCTCTGCACAAAACGTTTTATAAAAGAGGGCCGTGAAGCCGTCCGGCCCCGGGGCCTTCCCCAGTTTGAGTCTGGAGATGGCCGAGATGACCTCCTCGGGTCTGATGTTGCATTCCAGGGCCGCCGCTTGGTCCGCCGTGAGCGCCGGGAGCGGGGCCGAGTCGAGAAAAGCCTCACCCGCCGCCTGATCTAGTGTCTCCCCTGTATATAGGGAAGTATAGAAGTCGCCAAAGGCGGCCGCAATCTCACCATCCTCTGTAGCCAGGCTCCCCCCGGGCGTTCTAATTTCCTTCACCGTTTGACGCTTCTCTCTAAGTGCCCGTCCCAATAGCCGCCCGCATCTGTCTCCCCCTGTATCGTACATGTGGCGCACCCTCAATGCTGCGAATTCTGCTCTATCCTGGTCCAGCGCGCTCAACTGTTTCCTAACCAAAGTGAGCTGTCTCCAGATCCTCGGGGCGCACGTCCGTTGGTGCATGCCTTCCAGCTCTCTGACTTTCTGTGTCAGCTCGTCCCTTTTCTCTGCCCGCGCCTTGTTTTCCGCCGAAGATAAGGCTATGAATTCTCCTCTAAGCACTGCCTTTAGTGCTGCCCAGTGTGTTGCCGGGGAAGTGTCAGAAGTGTTGTTATGCAGCAAATAATCTTGGATCGCACGTATTATTGTCTCAGGTACCTCTTTGCGGTGTAGCAGTGTGTCTCTGAGGTGCCAGCACCGGGAGAGTCGCTGCACTGGGGGGAAAAGGAAAGTCGCTAGAAGGGGAGCGTGGTCAGAAAGGGATGCCACTCCTATCTCTACAGTGGACGTCAACGCCTGTAAGGAGGTAGAGGCCAGGAAGTAATCTAGCCTGGCATATGTGCGATGTGCGCTCGAGAAATATGAGTAAGCTCTAGTGCCTGGGTGAAAGCTGCGCTAGAGGTCCACCATACCCAGCTCCCCTAGTCTCGCCAGTCCCCCCTCGGACAAGGACCCCGCTTGTGTAGAGCGCTGTGCTGACCTATCTAGCGTGGTGTCAAACACAAGGTTAAGGTCACCCCCCATGAGTACATGCCTGTCTTCAGATGCCGCCACTACGCTAAGCGCTTCGTGAAATAATTTTTCCTGTCCCTCGTTAGGGGCATATACTGAGCAAATCGTGAATTCAGACCCTCCCAGAGAGAAGTGGTATGACAGCAGCCTTCCTTTTATCTCCGCACCCTTCCGTAGTACCCGCCCCCGAAACCTTCGCGCCACTAAGATTGCAACCCCAGCTTTCTTGTTTGGGGCGGAGGAAAAGAACTGCTGCGGAAAGCTTTGTGCCCTCATTCTCATGCAGTCTTTCTGTAGTAAGTGTGTCTCCTGTTGGAGACAGTTGTCGGCTTGTGCATGTTCGAGGCAGGATAGTACTGCCCTCCGCTTGATGGGGTTGTTGAGCCCCCGCACATTCAGGGAGAGAATGCGTACTTCAGTGGGGGCCATGAGTCACCCTTTTCCCCTCCCGCTCCGTACTCTCGTGTCGACCCCGAATGCATACAACCCTGTTCCAACATGGCTCCCACAGTGTGCCGGATCTTGTCCAGACTTGGCCTGCCACCGGATGCCAAGAGTGCTCACCAGACTGTCGTGTCGAACCCCCCCGGACCTGGAACCCCTCCCTCCCCACCCCGCGAAACTGTACAGCCCCACCTCTGCCCCCCATCCAACCCCAACACCTCCTCCCCCCCATCCCCTCTCCCTCCCCAACCTCCCTGAACCATTAGTTGAAAGGCAAAGTGCCAGAAAAGTACACCATTGTCCATCATCTCTCCCAGATGACTGGTCACACTGTTACACGGGGGAAAATGAAGCCCAGACACCCACTCGTCCCCCCCCGTCAAACCCCAAGAAAGCATTTGAGACTCCATGGGTTGCAAGGTTCGAGGGCATCAACCGCCCGGTTGCTGCGATGCTAGGTCTGCAGAGACCGCTTCCACTGCCGCCCTTCGACCACTGTCAATTTCAGTTTTCGGCGGCCTCCTGATGCGACGTCGATTCCGCTGTTGGCGCCATTGAGATGAGGATTCTCCCGGTCCTCCGGTATGAGATGGCTGCGCTTCCTCGTCCGCCGGTACCTCTATGCCCAGCACCTGGTATGCCTCCTTCAAGGAGCGTAGTTGATAGAGTTTGTTGTTCAGCTTAAATACAATCCTGAATGGGTGCCCCCAACTATACGGTATAGACTGCTGTTGGAGATGGCTCGTGACTGGTTTGAAGCAGCGACGTTTCTGCAGTGTAAGCGCAGAGAGGTCCTGGAATAGCGTCGGGGTGTGACCACGAAAGGAGATGGGCTGCTTCTGCCGTGCTTTCTGTAGGATCTCTTCCTTTGTGCGGAAATCTTGAACGCAGACCAGTATGTCCGCAGGGAAGGCCGACTCAGTACGCTGGTTGCCTGCCCTGTGTGCTCTGTCAATCGGGAGTGCCGTGTCCTCTGGCCGGTCCAGTATGTGATTAAAGAGCTCCCTAGTGAACTTGAACAGGTCTTTGTCCTCTTCTGAGTACGCCATTCCCCGAATGCGTATGTTTTGTCGTCTGGAACGATTCTCCAAATCCTCCAGGTGCGATTGTAGATCCACCTGTTGATCGTGGAGGCGTATAATTTCCTGTTGCAGAGCCTCTGTTTCTGTGTGCCGACTATCTTGTTTAGCCTCCAGGTCGGCCACCCGCTCCCCGACACCGTCTAGGTCTGATCGCACTGACCGAATCTCTGCCGCAAACTCCTTTTTGAGAGTGTGGATGTCCTCCCTCAGGGACGCGAAGAGGGACTCGAGGAAGGCTTTTGTAATGGGCTCTGCGCCATCCGCGTCCGATGTGCCCTGTTTCGCGCCAGCACCAGAGGCCTCCTTGACCGTCGTGGGCGAGTGGGTTTTCGCAAACATGTCCTTCACTGTCCTATCCTTACGGACTTTCGTGCTCTGCGACATGACAGCGGCACTGCTGCGGGTTCACCTCCTGGAAGGGTACCGGGACCGATGAAGGAGCGTATGGAAGTCGCACTGGCCGTCAGGGCATACGCCGGCAGTCGCCTCGTCTCACACAACAAAATGGCGCCCGGCTAGGCCTTCGTCTCGTAGCGCTGCGCAGTTGCGCGCCACCTTCTTTCAAGGGGGCTCTCTCCGACTCCCACGAGCCTCCCCGTACCAGGCCTGGACCGCGTCGCCTGTCGTGGGCACCACACCGGCTCCCTGCGATGCGTGCTCCGCCTAACACTATGGGCCGCAACGTGGCGCTCACCGCTGCACTATGCTCCTAAGTGTGCCGCTGCGGCCACCCCGTGCACGTGGCGATCTCTGCTGCAGGCCTGCAGCAGCAGCAAGCGTAGATCCCGCCTGCTGCCTCGCGCAACTCCCCTGTGCGGGCCGGGCCTGCCTCGGACACCCGAAAGAGCATGGGGGTGTCTCAAATCAGGGGTTCTCAACCCCACCTGTCTCTGGGTTAGAGCCCCTCCGCCGTAGCTTCGAACTCGGGCCCTACTTTGCCACCGCTGAGCTGCCTCCCGCGGTCAGTTCGTGTCCGTGGAGTGCGTTGCTGGTCCAGCCTCCCGACACCCGGAGCCCGCCTGGCGCCCCACCAACCTGCGCTTATGCCCGAGGCGGCGGGTCTGCAGAAGCAATCGGCGCTAAATGGCACCGATGCCTCGCGCCAGTGCAGGCGCGGGTCAGACCCGCCGAGGACTCACCGGGCCAGGAGGGGTGCCGCGTGCGATCTCAGGCCTTCTGCTCGGCTGCAGTGCCGCTGGCTGGCCGCTCCACCCCCAGCTCCGGTCACGGGCGTAGGCCGCGCTTCAGATCGGGCAGCGGCCCGGCGTTCTGGCGATCTCCTCCGATCCGAGACCAGCCCTCCGGACCCCCGCCGTGTCAGGACACCGGGCGGGCTTTGTTGGGTCGCTAAGAAGGGGCTCCGTGACCCCAGAGCCCGTGCGATGGAGGGTCGACGGCGGGAGCTCGGAGAAGTGCGACCTTCTACGCCGCCATCTTGGCCACGCCCCCTCGTTTTCCACTATTCTAAGGTTACCTGCTCTCCATAAGTTAGAATGGGCTGCCATGGTTATTAAGCGCTATAATCCTAGCGGGCTCGGGAGCATGGTACAATGTCGAGTTTGGTATCCCTGAACTCAGGGTTTAATAACGCATCCGTTTGGGTTGATGGTTTTTGAAGCCTGGGTTTGAAAATAGCACTTTTAGAAAGTGGCTATTTTCTTGTCTGACTATTATCGGTCTCTGCTGGTTTGGTGTGTGTGTGACAGGAGCTGGGTGGCTCCAGGGGTCTGAATGAGTCAGTGTGGGGTGAGTGAGGCATTTGCATTGAGAGTAGGGGAAGAGTAGCTCCTGATAGCCTGCCCTGCCTGACACAATGCTGGCTCCACCTCCTGCCGGGCGACTGATGGCTCTGCTCCTGCCAGTGACAATACTAGCTCCACCTCCTGCTGGGCGGCTGAGGACCCTGCCATGCACAGTGAATAGGCCAGGTGCCTCGGCCTGGCAACACCCACAACAAACCCAGGATGAGGGTAATTCCCCTGCATGGACAAAGGGATCAAAGCAGAAAAGGGGTATAAGAGAAGGACCCCTGAACCAAAGAATTTAGATCAATTCTGACAAGGAAACCTGAACCAAGGACAAGAAGCCTGCTGATCCAAGGACTTGCCTACCCCTTCTGCCAGAGTGCTGTTTGCTGGGGGGAATCCTGCAGTCACTTCTTTATTTTTGCCAAGGAACCAGGAGAGAGGAACTGAGTGTGTACTCTCAAACTTTAACAACACATACAATTATGGGGGACCCTAGGGCAATTTAATGACCAACTCTGAGTACATGCCCTATAAATACTCATCACAAAAAGGGTATCAGAGGGTCAGGATTCCTACAGGTGATTATTGGGGACAGTAGTAGTGAGTTATTACCACTAGCCACACAACAGATTTTTTTAGTGAAAGTTACAAGAGCCAGGTCAGGTCAGTGTCTGATCTCTGGCACCCATCAGTCACCACTCGGAACCGCCCTTCATCATTTGGGGGTCCGAGGACCAACACAGCACCTGATCTTCTCTCCAGCAGGAAAGGACTGACCTTCCTGTTGGTCAGGGCGTAATCGTTTTAAGTTGAAAAGATATGTATTAGTGATGTAACTGCCGGGGTGAAAAAATGTGCAGTGCAAAGAACAAAGTGATATCAGAGGATACCGAAAAAATGAATAAAATTGGTTTAGGAAGCAAAATATTTTTTAATTGGATATAGCTCCCAATACCAATATTAAAAATAGCCAAGACAGGGGAAAATTTATAAACTGTCTAGTGGTGGAACGTGGTCGACATGTTTCAGCAATTAATGGCCATGTGGCCTTGCTTTCTTCAGGACCTTAGAATGACGCTACTGCAAACAAAAAAACCCCAACGTGTGAAGAAGTGTTTTTAAAAAAGAGAGGAGATTATTGGAACAACTAAGATACTGATATATGTGTCACCTGGACCTCCTAGGTGTACTTGTTCCGAGTCTTCTCACAAATTCAGTGGTACACTGTAAAATAAATGCATGGCATGAGTACATCACGCACCACCTGTCCACAACAAACCTTTTTTCTCACCAATGATAAGTACCGCCATTAGTGAAGCCTACATCCAACGAATAAGGCCAAATGCACTGTATGTACTAATGCCTTCCAGTTCCTATAGAACTTGAAACTTTTCAAATTTCACATACTACATCTTACCTGATTTGTAAAAAGTAGAGACCTCACCCCACCTGGCTGCGGCTCAGGACATAGGTGAAGCACCGCTCTGTAAAGGTGAATAAATTCAAGCCATTGAATCATTCACCATAAACATGCTAACAACACACAACACAGATTTAATTATTGCCGAGAAATTCTGTCGTAGTATGAAGCTAGTACATACGTGGATTTCGTTGCTTATACTGTACTAGCATGGTAAGTGGAGCGATATAGATATTGTTATATCCGCTCTAAGCCTATTAAATTAATGTGCCCACATGGATCCATGGGAGTAAAGCATGATAGCAAACCCGCTTCTCGAACCTTATGGTAGAGAGCGTGTGCCCAAAAGTGGTATTAATGCCATCCTATTAGCTCTACAGAACCAATGGTCTTGACCCGTTTTGTTTATATGCCCAAAGATAAACCATCTAAGTATAGCGGTATGGCGTGATGCAAATCCCGCCTTTCCAAACAACAGCGGAGGGTATATGCCCCAGGAAGTTACGCGCTGCTGCCGGCTGAATTAAAAGAAGAGAACGTTGAAAGCGTTTTAGGGGACCTTACCTTTCCGTCGGTACTCCAACGCGGCATCTGTGCCGTCTGGGGAGGTACCGGCGGTCTGTTTACTCACATTTTTATCACGTTGCTCATGATTGGTCGAGGCCGCCATGTGATACGCGAACAAGCCGCGTCATGCGTTGGTAATGCCACAAGCGCTAGGATTGGTTGAGCCCAGAGGGGATTAGACCAATCGCGCGCATACCGCGCGTAGTCATGGCAATAATTGGTAAATACACGGCGGTGCCGTAGACCTTCAGTGTGCGCTGGAGTGTTTACTGCGCTTTCTTTGCGATGTAAGTGGAATAAATGCTCAAACTGAGCCCCGCTCGGTCGTAATGTACTAGATGACTAGAGGATGTTAGTCAATCACCTGAGACTAATATCAGCTGAAAGTAACAATCTTGTAGGTTATGTTGCATACCGGAATCACCACATACAGAAGAAAGATCTTATTGATCATTAGTGTGTTGGTCGTCAGAATAAACACTAATCACGTGGTGATTTCAGAACGAGGACCAAGGTATGTCATCGTTCAGCCCTGTTTTATCAGTACCAAGTTTCAAAACCCATTTTTGTTCTTTCACTAGCAGGAAATTGCCCACATTCGTGACTTGTGATGGAATGAACGGTTTCTCTATGACCGTCCATTTAAATGACGTGGGTGAGTGATTCAAGGTGATGAAGTGGGTGGTAAGCCTAGTAGCCTGCCTCTTACAGTTGATGGTACTTCTGTGTTCAGACAGCCTCACCTTGATCTTTCGAGTGGTCATCCCCACGTATCTGAGTCCGCAGGGGCAGGTGATCAAATAAATTAATTTGTCGCTGTTGCAGTTAGTGAATCTCACACGGAGATAGCATCGTAATAAACCTGAGCAGACATATTCTTACTCAGACTGAACAGACGGCCCTCAATAGAGGCCTGGGTTTTGTTCCCACATATCGGAATGAACATTTTGAAACCCGACTAGAACTGGCTAGATTTATCAGGAAGGTGAGACTACACTTCTTTTTCATTGACAAAGAGAGATCAGAACAAGAGGATGTAATGACCAATACAGGGATCAGACCGAAGTCTAGGTTCAACCCACCCAAATGGACGGTCCTAGAGAAACCGTTCATTCCATCACACGTCACGAATGTGGGCAATTTCCTGCTAGTGAAAGAACAAAAATGGGTTTTGAAACTTGGTACTGATAAAACAGGGCTGAACGATGACATACCTTGGTCCTCGTTCTGAAATCACCACGTGATTAGTGTTTATTCTGACGACCAACACACTAATGATCAATAAGATCTTTCTTCTGTATGTGGTGATTCCGGTATGCAACATAACCTACAAGATTGTTACTTTCAGCTGATATTAGTCTCAGGTGATTGACTAACATCCTCTAGTCATCTAGTACATTACGACCGAGCGGGGCTCAGTTTGAGCATTTATTCCACTTACATCGCAAAGAAAGCGCAGTAAACACTCCAGCGCACTGAAGGTCTACGGCACCGCCGTGTATTTACCAATTATTGCCATGACTACGCGCCGTATGCGCGCAATTGGTCTAATCCCCTCTGGGCTCAACCAATCCTAGCGCTTGTGGCATTACCAACGCATGACGCGGCTTGTTCGCGTATCACGTGGCGGCCTCGACCAATCATGAGCAACGTGATAAAAATGTGAGTAAACAGACCGCCGGTACCTCCCCAGACGGCACAGATGCCGCGTTGGAGTACTGACGGAAAGGTAAGGTCCCCTAAAACGCTTTCAACGTTCTCTTCTTTTAATTCAGCCGGCAGCAGCGCGTAACTTCCTGGGGCATATACCCTCCGCTGTTGTTTGGAAAGGCGGGATTTGCATCACGCCATACCGCTATACTTAGATGGTTTATCTTTGGGCATATAAACAAAACGGGTCAAGACCATTGGTTCTGTAGAGCTAATAGGATGGCATTAATACCACTTTTGGGCACACGCTCTCTACCATAAGGTTCGAGAAGCGGGTTTGCTATCATGCTTTACTCCCATGGATCCATGTGGGCACATTAATTTAATAGGTTTAGAGCGGATATAACAATATCTATATCGCTCCACTTACCATGCTAGTACAGTATAAGCAACGAAATCCACGTATGTACTAGCTTCATACTACGACAGAATTTCTCGGCAATAATTAAATCTGTGTTGTGTGTTGTTAGCATGTTTATGGTGAATGATTCAATGGCTTGAATTTATTCATCTTTACAGAGCGGTGCTTCACCTATGTCCTGAGCCGCAGCCAGGTGGGGTGCGGTCTCTACTTCTTACAAATCAGGTAAGATGTAGTATGTGAAATTTGAAAAGTTTCAAGTTCTATAGGAACTGGAAGGCATTAGTACATACAGTGCATTTGGCCTTATTCGTTGGATATAGGCTTCACTAATGTCGGTACTTATCATTGGTGAGAAAAAAGGTTTGTTGTGGACAGGTGGTGCGTGATGTACTCATGCCATGCATTTCTTTTACAGTGTACCACTGAATTTGTGAGAAGACTCGGAACAAGTACACCTAGGAGGTCCAGGTGACACATATATCAGTATCTTAGTTGTTCCAATAATCTCCTCTCTTTTTTAAAAACACTTCTTCACACGTTGGTTTTTTTTTGTTTGCAGTAGCGTCATTCTAAGGTCCTGAAAAAAGCAAGGCCACATGGCCATTAATTGCTGAAACATGTCGACCACGTTCCACCACTAGACAGTTTATAAATTTTCCCCTGTCTTGGCTATTTTTAATATTGGTATTGGGAGCTATATCCAATTAAAAAAATGTTTGCTTCCTAAACCAATTTTATTCACTTTTTCGGTATCCTCTGATATCACTTTGTTCTTTGCACTGCACATTTTTTCACCCCGGCAGTTACATCACTAATACATATCTTTCCAACTTAAAACGATTACGCCCTGACCAACAGGAAGGTCAGTCCTTTCCTGCTAGAGAGAAGATCAGGTGCTGTGTTGGTCCTCGGAGCCCCAAATGATGAAGGGCGGTTCCGAGTGGTGACTGATGGATGCCAGAGATCAGACACTGACCTGACCTGGCTCTTGTAACTTTCACTAAAAAAATCTGTTGTATGGCTAGTGGTAATAACTCACTACTACTGTCCCCAATAATCACCTGTAGGAATCCTGACCCTCTGATACCCTTTTTGTGATGAGTACTCTCAAACTTTGCCAAGGAAATCTCCAAGGGCTGGAAGAGTGCCAGCCTCCTGTTGAAGTCACAGGGCTAAAGGACTTCACCATTTGCTGAAAGTGCTTGTTGCTGGAACCTGAAAGTCCAGCACCTCGGAAGAAATCCAGCAATCCCGACGCCGACGGACGCCGCCGAATCCAGCTCAACATCGTGAGTGCAGCTCCCGTGTCCCGCATCTTCGACGCCGGCCGCCGGGCCCGATCGACGCTAGTAGTGAAGCCGCCACCGACGCCTCGACACCGAGCCCTCTCGACGCCGTGAGCGCTGCTCACTCTTGCAGCATCGACACCGACGACGACGCCGTATCCTGCTTCACCTCGTGAGCGCTGCTCCTGCCTGACATCTGTCGACGCCGCTGCAGATCGCCCCAACTCCGAGGCCCGATCGACGCCAAAGACTCTACGCCGGAACACTCAACGCCATAGATCATCTTTTCTTCGTTTCCCAAGGTACTGTGTTGTGGGGGTCTGTTTCGACTCCGGGCTCGACGTAGCGCTCCTCGCGGTCGACGACGAACCTTTGGATTAACTTTGCCTCGACGTCGTGTGACTCCTGTGGGGGTTACATTGTTGCCAAGAACTGTGATTTAAAGAAGAAGAGTTGCTTTTGTTACTAAAGACTTAGTGCTAAGAAGAAACTACACTTGAACTATTATTTTTTCCTTCCAAGAGTATTTATTAAGATTGTGGTATATTTTTGTCGGTATTTGGTCTTGTGCTAATTCTTATATAAACATCCTTATTTTTATAATACTACTGTGTCGTGTCCATTTGTAGTGTATTCACTTTATTACTGTATATGGTCAAAAATGCTTAACGCACTGCCTCTGAGATAAGCCTGTCTGCTTTGCCAAGCTACCAAGGGGGTGAGCAGGGGTTATCTAAGTGTGTGATCCCCTTGCCCTGACTAGAGGAGGTGGGTCCCTATTTGTCAGAAGTGTATACCTCTGCCAACTAGAGACAGCCAAGTCTAACATTGGTGGGTCAGCGGTGAGGATTTGAACTTTGCATTTATGACCCATGTGCAGTGATTAGTGTGCGCTACATAGTGAAAGCAGACCATAGCGCAGCCACAATCTATTTTTGGTAGGATATTCTATTTTTGTTCTCCGCTTTCCTGGAGCTTGATTTTTTGAACACTGCCAGTTTTGACCATGAGTGATGCCGGAGTCACTGCCCTTGTTGTTGTGGAGGGATTTGATAGAGCAAAGATAAAGGACTACAAGTCAGGTCAGCTGAAATCCTTTTGCAAGCAGTTTAAAGTTCCTATCACAGGCCTCTCAAGGAAGGAGGACTTTTGCAAAGCATTGGAGGCCAGGTTAGAGGCCAGAGATCCCTCTGATCCGGTGGTGGTACCGCCAGGGGAAGGGGATGAGGAGGTGCCAGTGAATTGGCCCGAGTCCTCTCCCGGTAGCAGTGTGTCCTCTAAAGGTCTCTCTCCTGAAGAAAGAGTAGAAAGGGCGAAGGAGCGAGCATACAACCTAGAAATGGCAAAACTTAAGATAGAAGGGCAGTTGGAGTTAGAAAATGCAAGAAGCAGGAGAGATGCTGATATGGAGATCAAAAGGTTAGAGTTTGAAAGAGAAAAGTTAGCTTTTGAACGTGAGAAAATGGTGAGGGAGATGGAGCTTAAAACGAAGAGTTTAGAGTTGAATCCCTCTGGTGGCAGCATCCCATCTGAGCCTGCAGAAAGTAGGTTTTATTTTCCAAAGATGTTATCAAAGATTTTCATAAGAATGAAGATATTGGCCAATGGTTTAAAGCGTATGAGTTAGCATTGTTGGCCCACCGGGTCCCTAAGAAGGATTGGGGAGCGGGGTTGTGGGGTCGCTTTGTGAATGAGGGGAGAGATACCCTGTTGGACATGCCTGTTGAGGATAGGATGTCCTATACTCATATGAAAGATGCTTTAATGTTAAGGTATGGCCTAAACCCAGAAAAGTACAGACAAGCCTTTAGAGAATGTAAGAAATTGCCTGGAACTACGTGGGTTGAATATGTGTCATTTGTTTGCAGAGCCATGGATGGTTGGGTAAAGGGCAGCAAAGTGGAAAGTTATGATGCTCTTTATGATTTGTTTGCTTGGGAGCACTTGTCTAATAACTGTTTTCCAGAGCTGCGCCAGCACCTTATTGATAGCAAGATATCTAGCCCTAGAAAACGTGCTGAGGAGGCAGACCGCTGGGTCAGTACCAGGGTCCACAAGGGTCCAGTGGGAGACTCAGCCAAAGGTGGGCAGGGTCCCCAGCAGAAGAGTGGGGGGGACAAGGTTAAACAGAGGGAGTTTCAAAAAGGGTCCCAAAGTAATCTCCAAGGGAACCAAGGGATGTGTTCCCAGCCTCCCCCAGTGAAGAAGCCAGAGGCCCCGACAGGTAAACCTGTTCATAGGGGCCCAATGACCTGCTACGTTTATAAGCAGGTGGGACACCGTTATTATGATCCTCAGTGTCCCATGAAGAACTCTAATGCACCACCATGTGCACCCCCCGTCAGATGGCGAGTGTAGCCCTGGGAGGGGAAGTGATGGTTGCCCCTGGTGGGAGTGGTCCCGCAGAGATGTCCCTGGTCTCTTTAGGAGACATGGAAATGGTACCTCCACCCCCGCTGCCTAGTAACACTAAGAAATATAGGCAGTGGGTGACCATTAATGGCCATAGGGTGGAAGGTCTCAGAGACACCGGAGCGAGTGTGACAGCTGTCAAGTGTCACTTGGTGTCCAGAGAGCAGGTGGTCCCTCATGCATTCCACCCTGTTATAGCTGCTGACAACTCCCAGAGAGAGTGTGAGGTAGCTCAGGTTCCCTTTGAATGGGGGGAGGGGAGTTTCAGGTACTCTTCATGTTGCTGTAAGGCCCGCCATGCCTGTTGATTGTCTCCTGGGCAATGATTTGGAGGACTCCCCTTGGGCTCAGGTGGAGCGAAAGGTGCATTTGAAAATGTTGGGTGTGCCAGAGTGGGTGTGTGCAACTACTCGATCGATGACAGCAAGTAAAGGTGTTGATGGGGTCCTGGAGCCTGAAAGTATGGCCCAGGACCCAGCTTTAAAGAGAAGAGGCAGGGGGCGCGAGAAACCGTCCCCCATAGTTCTCATGGTCCAGGAGGAGGCAGACCTCGAGGGGGATGCCCTTGAACCTACAGGGGAACTAGTTGCTGAACTGGGAGACCTGCCCGAGCTGACCCACTGGCAGCAGGATGGTGGTCCCTCCAGGGAAGATTTTTGTGCAGAACAGAAAGTGTGCCCTTCTCTTGTGGGTATGAGGCAGCAGGCCTCAGCCCAAACAACAGGTGATCAGTCACGGTCACATTTGGTCTACTGGGAGAACGATCTCCTGTATAACAAGCCTAAGGCTGCTGAGCCTGGGTCAGCCCGTGTGCTGGTGGTACCCCAGCGCTTCAGAGCCTTCCTACTGGGTTTGACTCATGACGTTCCGTTAGCTGGACATCTGGGGCAGGACAAGACCTATGACAGGCTTGTCACCCATTTGTATTGGCCTCAGATGAGAAGGGATACAGATATCCATTGCAAAACCTGTCAAACTTGCCAGGCAAGTGGGAAAAGCGGAAGGAAGCAGAAGGCTCCCCTCCAACCTTTTCCCGTCGTCAGTACCCCCTTTGACCGGGTGGGGATTGACATTGTTGGGCCCCTGGACCCCAAGAGAGCCCTGGGCAACTGGTTCATCCTGGTCTTGGTGGACCATGCCACACGGTACCCACAAGCCATCCCTCTCAGAACAGTGACGGCCCCCGTGGTGGGACGGGCACTGATGGGTGTTTTTTCCTGCATGGGGTTCTCCAGAGAGGTGGTGTCAGACCGGGGCACCAACTTCATTTCCAAATATATGAAGTCTCTGTGGAAGGAGTGTGGGGTAACCTACAAGTTCATCACTCCTTACCACCCTCAAGGTAATGGGCTGGTTGAGAGATTCAACCGAACCCTCAAAGGCATGATCATGGGTCTTGAAGAACCAATGAGGCGTAAATGGGACGTCCTCTTGCCATGCCTGCTGTTTGCTTACCGTGAGGTGCCACAGAAGTCCCTAGGGTTCAGCCCCTTTGAGCTTTTGTATGGACACCCGGTAAGAGGACCTTTGAGTCTGGTCAAAGAAGGCTGGGAGCAATCTCCCAGGAAACCTCCCCAGGATGTATACAGTTACATGCTGGCCTTTAGGAACCAGACTAGGCACTTCAGAGATCTTGCTCAGGCAAATCTGGAGGCCAGCCAGGAAGAGATGAAGCGGTGGTACGACCGGAATGCCACTCTGGTGGAGCTTCAACCTGGTCAGAAGGTTTGGGTCATGTCCCCTGTGGAACCTTGTGCGCTCAAAGACAGGTGGACTGGACCATTTGAGGTTGTGGAGAAAAAGAGCGATGTCACCTACTTGGTGGACTTGAAGTCTCCTAGGAACCCCTTGAGGGTCCTGCATGTCGACCGTTTAAAGCCCCACTTAGAAAGGTCCGAAGTGGGCATGCTCCTAGCTACAGATGCTGGACTGGAGGAGGAGAGCGAGCCTCTTCCTGACCTCCTGCATGCAAAAGAGCAAGATGGGTCAGTGGATGGTGTTGTCCTCTCTGACACACTGACCCCTGAGTAGCAGCAAGATTGTCACCAACTGTTGGGACAATTCCCTGATCTGTTCTCCTTGATTCCTGGTGTCACTCAGTGGTGTGTCCATGATGTGGACACCGGGGACAGCTCTCCTGTGAAGCACAAGGCCTACACGGTGACTGACAAGGTCAGAGCATACATCAAGGAGGAGGTCTCCAAAATGTTTGCCTTAGGGGTGGTTGAGTCCTCTAGCAGTCCTTGGGCCAGCCCAGTGGTCTTGGTCCCGAAGGCTGCAGCGCCTGGTGCTTCACCAGAACTTCGGTTCTGTGTGGATTACGGAGGACTCAATTCAGTCATCAAGACTGACGCGCACCCCATCCCCAGAGCTGATGAGCTCATAGATAGGTTAGGGGCTGCCCAGTACTTTAGTACGTTTGATCTAACGTCTGGGTACTGGCAGATCGCCTTGACTGATGGGGCAAAAGAGAGGTCAGCATTCTCCACACCAGATGGGCACTACCAGTTCTGGGTTATGCCCTTTGGGATGAAGAATGCCCCTGCCACCTTCCAGAGGTTGGTCAACCAGGTATTGGCGGGACTGGAGGATTTCAGCACCGCCTACCTGGACGACATAGCAGTGTTCAGCGCCAGCTGGGAGGAACACTTGCGCCACCTCCAGGAAGTGTTGTTTGCCCTGCGCAGAGCAGGCCTCACAATCAAAGCCAGTAAGTGCCAGATTGGGCAGGGTTCTGTGGTGTACTTGGGGCACCAAGTAGGGAGCGGCAAGGTGGCTCCCCTGCAACCCAAGATTGATACCATCCTGGCTTGGGCACCACCCAAAGCCCAAACTCAGGTGAGAGCCTTCTTAGGTCTCAGGGGTTACTACAGGAGGTTTGTCAAGGATTATGGTAACATTGTGCACCCCTTGACTTCGCTGACTTTCAGGAAACAGCCAAGACTTGTGATCTGGACTGACGCCTGTCAGACGGCCTTTGACACCCTGAAAACTGCAATGTGCACAGCACCCATACTCCAGACACCCGACTTTTCTAAAGAATTTGTTGTCCAGGCGGACGCTTCAGAGCATGGCGTGGGGGCTGTTCTAGCTCAGGTGAATGAAGAGGGCCGATACTTACCATCAGTAGGAGGTTACTTCCTAGGGAACAGAGGTGGAGTGCGATAGAGCGAGAAGCATTTGCTTTGGTCTGGGCGCTGAAGAAGCTAAGACCCTACCTGCTTGGTACTCACTTCCGGGTTCAGACAGACCACAGGCCCCTCAGATGGTTGATGCAGATGAGGGGTGAGAATCCAAAGCTGTTGAGGTGGTCCATTTCCCTACAGGGGATGGACTTCACGGTGGAACACCGCCCTGGTACAGATCACGCCAATGCTGATGGTCTGTCCATATTTTTCCGCCTTAGTGATGAGGACTCCCTAGGTCAAGGGTAGTTCTCCCCACATTTCAGCTGGAGGGGACACATGTTAGACCTGACATCATTGGCCTGAGTCTCTCCTCCATTTTTTCTGTTTGCCTCCTCTGTTTACGATGTTTTTGCTGGTATATTGCTTTGGGCACTGTGCCACTGCTGATCAGTGCCACAGTGCAAGTGCTCCCTATGTTAAATTAATATTGATTGGATTCCATGTTTGGCTTATTTGGTTTACTGTCAGTCCCTAGTATAGTGCACCAGTAGTGCCAGGGCTTGTAAATACAAATGCTGCTAGTGGGCTTGCAGCACGTATTGTGCCACCCACAGAAGCAGCCTGGTAAAATGTGTCTATAGGTCTGCCATTGCTAGACCTACGTGCAGTCTGGTACTGTCACGCAGACTGCGCAAGTACACCTACTTGCCAGTCCCCAAACCTTCCCTTAACTTCATGTTAGTCACCCCTATGGTAGGCCCAAGGGCAGGGTGCATTGTAAGCATAAGGTAGGACAAGCCCTGATGTGTGTGGCATGTCCTAATAGTGAATTACAGCCATATTCGTTTTTCACTATTTTAAGGTTACCTGCTCTCCATAAGTTAGAATGGGCTGCCAGGGTTATTAAGCGCTATAATCCTAGGGGGCTCGGAGAGCATGGTACAATGTGGAGTTTGCTATCCCTGAACTCAGGGTTTAATAACGCATCCGTTTGGGTGGATGGTTTTTGGACTCTGGGTTTAAAAATAGCACTTTTAGAAAATGGCTATTTTCTTGTCTGACTATTACCGGTCTCTGCTGGTTTGGTGTGTGTGTGACAGGAGCTGGGTGGCTCCAGAGGTCCGAATGAGTCAGTGTGGGGTGAGTGGGACATTTGCATTGAGAGTAGGGGAAGAGTAGCTCCTGATAGCCTGTCCTGCCTGACACAATGCTGGCTCCACCTCCTGCTGGGCGACTGATGGCTCTGCTCCTGCCAGTGACAATACTGGCTCCACCTCCTGCTGGGTGGCTGAGGACCCTGCCCTGCACAGTGAATAGGCCAGGTGCCTCGGCCTGGCTACACCCACAACAAACCCAGGATGAGGGGAATTCCCCTGCATGGACAAAGGGATCAAAGCAGAAAAGGGGTATAAGAGAAGGACCCCTGAACCAAAGAATTTAGATACATTCTGACAAGGAAACCTGAACCAAGGACAAGAAGCCTGCTGAACCAAGGACTTGCCTACCCCTTCTGCCAGAGTGCTGTTTGCTTGGGGGAATCCTGCAGTCACTTCTTTATTTTTGCCAAGGAACCAGGAGAGAGGAACTGAGTGTGTACTCTCAAACTTTGCCAAGGAAATCTCCAAGGGCTGGAAGAGTGCCAGCCTCCTGTTGAAGTCACAGGGCTAAAGGACTTCACCATTTGCTGAAAGTGCTTGTTGCTGGAACCTGAAAGTCCAGCACCTCGGAAGAAATCCAGCAATCCTGACGCCGACGGACACCGCCAAATTCATCTTGACATCGTGGGTGCAGCTCCCGTGTCCCGCATCTTCGACGCCGGCCGCCGGGCCCAATTGACGCTAGTAGCGAAGCCGCTACCGACGCCTTCAACACCGAGCCCTCTCGACGCCGTGAGCGCTGCTCACTCTTGCAACATCGACATCGACGACGACGCCGTATCCTGCTTCGCCTCGTGAGCGCTGCTCCTGCCTGACATCTGTCGACGCCACTGCAGATCGCCCCGACTCCGAGGCCCGATCGACGCCGAAGACTCGACGCCGGGACACCTCGACGCCGTAGATCATCTTTTCTTCGTTTCCCAAGGTACTGTGTTGTGGGGGTCTGTTTCGACTCCGGGCTCGACGTAGCGCTCCTGGCGGTCGACGCCGAACCTTTGGATTAACTTTGCCTCAACGTCGTGTGACTCCTGTGGGGGTTACATTGTTGCCAAGAACTGTGATTTAAAGAAGAAGAGTTGCTTTTGTTACTAAAGACTTTGTGCTAAGAAGAAACTACACTTGAACTATTATTTTTTCCTTCCAAGAGTATTTATTAAGATTGTGGTATATTTTTGTCGGTATTTGGTCTTGTGCTAAGCCTTATATAAACATCCTTATTTTTATAATACTACTGTGTCGTGTCCATTTGTAGTGTATTCACTTTATTACTGTATATGGTCAAAAATGCTTAACGCACTGCCTCTGAGATAAGCCTGTCTGCTTTGCCAAGCTACCAAGGGGGTGAGCAGGGGTTATCTAAGTGTGTGATCCCCTTGCCCTGACTAGAGGAGGTGGGTCCCTATTTGTCAGAAGTGTATACCTCTGCCAACTAGAGACAGCCAAGTCTAACACTGCCCAAAGTAATTTTTAATAGGCTTTCCTTATTATTTTGATTTCTTTCTTTTCCTCCTATTGGATCTTCTGAGGTGTTACTCACCTTGGCTTGCTTGTTTAAAGTTTTCCTCTCTTATCTTAGTGTTTTAGTGTAGCAATTTTAAGTTTGAAGTCGTCTTTGGATGTATTGAGAAGTTGTTTAAACTCCAAGGAGTTGTTTAACCTCTGTTTGAATTAGATCCCAGATTTGGAAAGTATCTCCATCTGCCCAGATGGTGGGATTTGTAGCTGTTTACCAGTTCTTTTAATGGCCCAGTATTGTGAGGTTCCATAGAACACGCCCTCTTGCGGTTGTATTTGTTTGTGAGCTGATGTGTAATGTGGGGTTATAGGGGCTGTTCAAAATTTGAAGTCATATGTTTTGAGGATAAAGGTTGCTTTCACATCTGGGTATAATTTCAAAGGAGCTGATCTTAGAAAACAAGAGCAGGGATACAAAATTGTAATCAGGTATTGAATTCCTTTTGCTTTCTTCGTGAGTGCAGGCCATTGATATACCAGCAGCTTTGAGGCCATAGTGAGCACGGAGACCAGTACCCTCTAGGAAGCTAAGGAAAGAATAATTGGGCTTAGGCAGGTCCATGAAATGCGAAGTTTGCTGTAGAATTCTCGGTTTGGTGTTTACTTTGTTAAAAAAACCTTATACCCTGATTGGCCAACTTTAAATTAAAATCTCCAGCCCGTATCCATGGATTGGGGCCAAGGATACTACTCCAAAAAGCCCTATATTTCGTATATTGTTTTTCGGGTGGTCTTGGATTTATATAGATATTCATTAATAGAAGTGGACCTGTGGTTTCTGTGAATTTCTAGTTGTTCATTTTAATGCCCACCATGTATGAAGTGTTTAAATTCAGATTTACTGTGGTTAGGGCCTTATTAATTGGTACAAAGATTGAGAGCCCTCCCTACAAATGGCCTCTATTTTTTCCCTGCTCAGCAAGTGATGTAATCCTGTAAAACCCATTCTAGTTTCTTGTAAGCATGTTACTTCATTGGATAATAAAAAAAACTTTCAGATCTGAGTCCCTCTGTATGAGGCGGTAGCAAAGATCCGAAAAGATTTGGCAGCTGATTTAATTGTAAACCTTTTGGCGCATTTTCTTTTTTAAAGTTGTTTCCTCCTACTCTTTCTTTTGCCGTTGGACAGTTCTTGGGCAGTTGTCTCTGTCAGTTATGAGGACAATACCCGTGCCACAGGGTCACTTTTCAGGTTTCCTTCTGTGTGAATATTCGAAGAATTGTGATCATTATTTTCCCCATTAGGATTCTCTATCATTGATTATTCTTTGGGCCCGTGGACTTGTTCTTGATTTACCAGGGTGTTTAACTGCGGTGTAGCCAATTGATTATGTCTAAGGGATTCTGCCAGTGATGTTGGTTTAGTATCTTTGACCTCTTTAACCAAACTGACTTAACGAATGGTAAAGATGTTAGTTTTTCCAAGATTGGTACACACGGGCAACCAAGGTGTGTATAGGAAGAGAATTTGGATGATTCTTTCAGGAGGTCTTTTACCTTGGCCAAAAGATGTTCGAATTTTGAATCAATTGATGTAATATATTGAGCTGGTGTTTCCAACAAAGTAATCTGGATGTCCAGCTTATGTGATTGGAATTGTAATACCCTGGAAGTTGTGAAGAGGGTGCTAAGAAGTCTCTTTCATACAGCTGGCTCTTGTGATTGGCATCTCCTGGGTCAATGGAAGAAGCCTGAAAAACCATCAAGTCCGTCAAAATATCTTGTAAAGAGTGAAGTTGGAGTAACCTCATCGCTTTCTTGATTGTTCATAGCATCATTAATTGTTCTATAGATGAGGGGGGAAGCATCAAGCAATTAAGACGAGTCATCTATAGTTTTAATAAGCTGCTCAGGATCCAGAGTAGGCAAATCATTTGGTGAGTGGGGCGGAGGATTGAGCAAGATTTTATCTTCCAGATCTTCTACCTTGCTGTGGAAAGGCTGGTTATAGAGCCTAGGTCCCATACTATGGGGTATGTTAGTCGCTAGAGTTCGTGAAAATTCTGATTGATTAAAACTTTCCGGATAGTTTGATTGGTTTACATGGCTCCCTGTGAGTACGTTTTTTGTAGACCAGACTCATGGATTTCACATGATGGATGGCTGAATTAGTTTAGGTGTAAAATTATGACTGTGGTTGTTGGTCTGGATCTTGAGGCATTCTGCCATTAAGCTGCCATGTAACAATCAAATCAGAATGGCAACACAATGAGCTGCAGGATTGCTGCCTGTCACCCCTAGATGGCAGCGGAGAAAGGCAGCAGGGAATGCACATAAGCCACACAAGCCTTGTGCCTCTCGCCTTTCACCTTCCTTTGTTTTCTCTGCCACGCGGTCCGGCTCCAGTTCAGATGGCGGCTCCCGATGCTGTCTCCTCCTCCTTGGTTGCTGCTGGATACTCGCTTCCTCCTGCTTCTGTCGCTTCCACAGAGAGGAACTGATGAGAATGGATCTGGTAGAAAGGGGGCCAGCACCTGTGGAGTCACTCATGTTAGTTAGACCTTGTTTAGAGGGCTTTACAATAGACAGGGTCTACTGGGCCCTCACCATGGTGTTTGAGGTCTTTTACTCCTTGTCTCCTGGGATTGGGCCTGATATGACTCTGCAAAGTGGGACAAAGTTCTGCACCTGACTCTCACAGTAGCATGTGTGAGTTGTCATGCCTTTCTCACGGAGGTAGTGTGGGGGCAGGAGCTCAGAACTCAACCTTCAGCCAGCAGTCACAATATTATAATGTCCAACTCAATTCAATGACTCTTATTGTTTCTTTACGCAAAGGATTTTTAGGTTTAGGGTGGTGCCATTTCCAGGCTGCTCTGCAGATACAGTGTTTGTGTATTGTGTTGCTTCTCACAGCAGGTAGCACAGAGCCAGGGTCCAGATAGAAGAACCCAGAATATGGTCACAATGAAGGGTGAGTTCTTAGCTTATGGCTGTCATTGGCATACCTGAACCAGTAGAGTCAGACAAAAGGACAGGCCTAGCATAGAACCGTTCTCACCTTAAACAACAGAACCTACAGTCACCACTACCATCCACCAGATGACATTGTCAGGAAGAACTACTCAGCAGTCAGCCCCTTGGTAATAGAATCTTCTTAGAATTTCTAAAGGTAGCCCTGTCTCCATCCTCCTCACTTTAGTGTCAGGTTCTCCATCCTTCAGTCACAGAAATGCAGGCAATGCACTTCCACTTTCTGGGAAACTGATCCTCACTCATTGACATAGAGAAAAAAGCCTCCTCACACTATAAATCACAAACATGGTGTAGTGCCACCACAACTTTATGAAATACACTCTGAAGAGGGATATTGGCTCAGTCTACTACAAGGACCGGACTGGTCCTGGATCTCACAGTGTCATTGAGAGGCCAAGGTCTCTATGCATTCACTAGATTAGTGTGACGTCAGAGCTAAACAAAAAATGTCAACAAAGTAGTTTCAAATACAGTTAGGGCACTTAGGGAAGGGATACATACCCACTCACCATATAAAAGACTTTCCCATCTCAACAATCTCTATGACAATAATTGCCCTTTTCACACCCACAACGGTCCTCCACCTTGCTATGGTAAATAGTATTCATCCAAGGACATCTTACTGTATTTCCACCCTACACACTGACCCAACCCGTTGTCCTGTCTCTGTTCCTGTCTACCAGAATTGTTCAGAAGGACCCAGCTCCCACCTTCAGTCTTGTTACCACTCTTTAACACATAGAGAAAAAGGCCAAAAAGGATAACACCCAAAACACCTTTTACGCGGTCTACCCCGATTAAAATTGGAAAAGCAAAGTATAGTTTAATTTCTCGCATTGCTTTTAACCCATGTTAAGTTAGGATACTGGCATAGTGCACTAATGTATTTCACAAGCTTATGTATTTTCTTTGTATAATTCAGGTACTTTATAACTTTCATGGTTGGGTATACATTTTAGGCATATGTGTTTTCATGTTTTGAAGTTTTTCGTTCAGTTGTGTATTTATAATGTTTTAACAGGCCTAATGGTTTAAGTCATTTGTTTTAATTGTTTCATTCCTACAGTTTTACCTTTTGTTGTTGTGTTTTAGTTGTTTTAAACCTAGATTTGGGGCAAGTGCTTCAGCAGCTTTCTTCTGAGCATAAGCGTTGGAATAGGGAGGCAATGTGTAAAATCGAGAGGACATACCACCTACGTGATCTGTAACTCTCTGTGCCACAATCCAAACCATACATAGTAAATAGGAGACGTGGTCAATTATCAGATAAATTAGTATCTGATACATAAGAATATTGCATTCTGGCTGTTTTTTGGACTGGATACAGTCGGTTTTCGCTTTCTGGCAAGTCTCAAGACTGTAGTAGTAAGTTTATTGTTTGATTAATTAAAATCATTACAAACCCCCCCAATGTCCTTAAAACGTATAAAAAATGTCATTACCTTTATGAATACACCTAATTTTGACATGGTTCAACAATTAAAAAAAAGGATATTGTTACTTTTCATTAAAAACTTGTGAGGGGCTACAAAAATTTAGAGACCTTTTGAAAAAGATGATTGTATTATGTAAGCCTCAGTGTTCCGAAATGTTAATATTCATGCACCACTTTTTGCGACCTGCTGCTAGACTCTGGTAAGCATGCTGTCCATTCATTAGTTTTATTGCTCGGCTGTTAAAAGGTGACATTGATCCTGCTTATTTTGTTTGCTCTCCGTCAGCTTGCCGTAAGAGGTTTCTGACCATTGTCATGAATTTGACGCCCCTGCAGACCAAGATAATGGAAGCACCTTCCAGCCAGCTTATCACTGCTTTTCAGCATGAGCGAATGTTCAAATCATTGAAGATACATTTTAAATACTGTCTCCTCTGTTCCAGGACTGCTGGACAAGCACATAATAAGTGGGGTACAGATTCCGATTTAAAACCACATAGTCGACAGTTTGCGGATTGATAGGGCTTTTTCCAGGTTGGATACAGGTCTTTTGAATCATGCAAGCCCATGCGGAAGTGTATAAAACTCTTTTTTAATTGCAAGCTGAAGTGAGCGGATAAATAATTTTGGGGCCTTAGGGTTCTGTATGAGTTGATAACTGTCCACCCATGCCGGCGCTTGGTGATTGCTTTTTTGTCAGCCAGCAAGGATTTCTTCTTAGCTGCGGCATTTACGGCTTTGCCGAAGCTTACTCTATCTTCCCCGTTTTCCCACGCTGTTTGTAGTTCCAGCTCGGTCAGAGCTGTTCTTAAAAAGCTTCCCCATGAACTCAGTGTTTCTAGGTTCATCTGGTGCTTAATTTCATTCCAGCATAGATTGTTCAGGGTGTCCGGGTTGGAGCAGCGGAATTTATGACAGAGTTTGACGAAGCTACTCATTACCCGGTATTTCTGGTGCTGTAAGCCAAATTCCAGTCGAACCTGAGAAGGAGAGGCAGATTTAGGCAGCTCAAAAACAGCCTTGTAAATCCTAGTCTGGAGCTCATTCAATAAGATTGCATCTTTTCCACACAAAGTGACTAAACCGTACGATAGACTGGGCTGGATTTGTGCGGCCATGACTTTTAGCAGATGAGTGTAGTTCGGACAGTCTATTTTTTTTCGTAATAGTCTGTAAGCATAGATTAATGATTGGGCTTTAGCTTTTAAGGCCAATTTGTGTTCCTTGTGAGATGTGCCCTGCTCAATTATTATGCAAAGATATTTATATGAGCGCTGCTCTTCTACAATTGCCCCTTTTACTGACCATTTAAACTTTGTTTTTTTAGGATCCACTAAGTGAACAATTTTTGTTTTTTCTTTGTTTAGCTCCAGTTGTACCTGATCCAAGTAGATGCTAAACAGTTTATTGATCTCTGTGAGCCAATAGGAGTTTGGCTCAACAAGACAATGTCATCTGCATATTGTAGGATGGCGGCTGACTCGTTGGCCATGTTCGGAGGGTGACAATCGGCTTTTTCAATATGCTGTGCGATATCTGAAAGAAACAGATTAAAGAGGCTGGGAGCTAGAACGCATCCTTGTTGCAATCCTCGCTGCGTAAAAATGCTCGGGGTTGTGCTACACCCGTCGCCCAGCTTTACTCTGGCCCAGGTTTCCGTGTAAAGGGCAGTTATGGCGTTAAGCAATTCTCCTGGCAAGCCCCAGCCCTTGAGTTTGTTCCAGAGAAGACTCCTGCTTACTCGGTCAAAAGCGGATTTGATGTCCACAAAGCATGCAAAGAGTCTGGATTTCTTTCTTGAGGCTTTTTCAGTTAAGAGTGCTAGGGTGGCCAGGTTGGTTGAGGTGCCCATCCTTTGCCTGAAGCCCGTCTGGAACTTGGGGATTATGTTCTTTTCCTCCATCCAATCTTGGAGCTGGGCCAACAGACAAGAAGCATAAAGCTTGGCCTCCACGTCGATCAGTGAGATCAGTCTGTAATTGCCCGGCTTACGGTGGTCACCCTTTTTATATATAGGGTGGATAATGTTCCCTTTCCAGGAAGCCGGGACTTTGCACTGTGTGTAGATCTCATTGAAGATGGGAGTAAGGTAGGAGGACCAGAAATCTGGGTCGTTTTTGAAGATAGCATTGGGGAGGCCATTTGGACCTGCCGCACCCTTGGACTTGAGTTTTAAAATATGACCTCTTAGTTCCTTTGCATTGGTCAAGTTATTCGGCTCTTTACTAGCTGCCTCTGGACTGGTTACTCTTCCTCCCAGATAGTGCGGGTTGGGAACTGATTGCATTTCCTCTTGGACAGGATGCTGCCCTCCAGGCCGTTCTGCAGGGCCTGATGCTATGTTGCTGTACAGGGTTTTCACATGGTGAACCCACGTTTCTTGACCGATTCCCGCTTCTTGCTGTAGTGTTGGGCCAGTTGACAATTTGTTTATTATGCCCCAGAAGTCGCTGCTATTGGGCTATTGGGCTTTTTGCTTGCGGACAATAATTGCCCCCTTGTACGCTATTTTTGCTCTACTCAGGTTCCTCCTATAATTGATCCTTAATTGGCACAGCTTCCAATTTTTTATTTTACTTCCTTTGTTTGCTGCTCGTGATTGTTGTCGTACCTCTCTTGCAAGCTCTCTTTTTTGATCTCGCAGCTCATTATTGAACCAGGGCTCTCTTTTAGTCGCCATCCTTGAAGTCCGACCTGATGTGGCTGGGAATCTTTGGACTAATAACTGGGCCAGCTGTTCCCAAGTTTTGATGCAATCGGCTGCTGCTTGTGGGCCCTGTTTGCCCTGGTATTCCCTAACTGTCTCCTGGATGGCTTGTGACACTGTTCCCTGCCATTTTAGTTTTCGGAAACTAAACTTTTCAGGGTATTGTGATATGGACTTATTTTTTGGGCAAGCTTTGCTTTGATGGTCATTCTTACGATAAGGGGCAGATGATCACTTTCGACTCGTGATGTAATTTTTAAAGTGTCGATTAGTGAAAGCAGATTGTTGCTGGTGATGAAAAAATCTGTTGTTAAAGACACTTTTCCGGTCAAAAATGTAACAGCCGCTGGAATGTCACCCGTGATTTTCCCGTTCAAGATTGTCAGGCCGAGAGGTTCTAGTTCGTCCACTAGTGTTCTGGCTCCCAGGTTATTTTGCTTTTTACTTTTGCGCAGGGAGTTCGCTATGAGGTTGCAATTAAAGTCACCTGAAATAACCATTTGGCAGTGCTGATGACTTTTCTGTAGAGATTTTATTAAATTTGTTAAAGTTTTGTATTTTTCATTCTGGTTTTTTCTTTCAGGATGGATATAAACATTGATTACTAATAGTTGCCACCTACTTTCATCAAACAAATGTTTGCCGTTTAGTTTGGTCACTTGGACCCAATTAGTCCCCGTGTCCAAATCCTCGGATGACCAGTCCAGATTTCGTGTTACGTAAGTTGAAAGGCCCCCTCTTGGGTGCCTGAAGTTCGAGAATTTTTCTGCCGAAATGTGGAATTCTATGAATCCAGGAATTGAGGTTGGAAGCAGATTCCACGTTTCCTGGAGCAGGATTATGTCATGTTGAATAAGGAACGCTAATGTTTCATGGTCCTGCCCCATATCTTTAAACCCATGGACATTCCATGAGCAGAACGTGACGTAAGCTGGTCGCACTTCTTCCATGTTGGGGGCCCGCCTCCATTTGCCTGATGCACTTTTCTTTTCTGCGTTAGGTATACTTGTTGTTTAATGTTTTTGAGACCCAGGACCAGTCCCTGTTTTCCTGAGAGCTTCCCTCTATTTTTCCAGGGCTTCCCTTTTTGTTCAGCCTGTTCTCATTACAAGGGATGGGGGGCGAATTGGAGCGAGCGCCGCGCACGCATGTGTTATGATTTTTCCCTGGAATGTCCACATCTTTTAGATTTTTAAGGAGGGGGTGCGATACCTGGGACGTTCATGAACCTCCAGCATAATTCCCCAGGCTAGAAACCTAGCGCTCTTAGAGAATATTTTATCCACCACATCCTTTGAGGACCAGGTTGTCAGGGTCTCTTCGATTGCCGTCCTTGGGGATTGTTTAAATTCTACGGCTATTAGA
Organism: Lissotriton vulgaris; assembly: GCF_964263255.1. Lineage (NCBI taxonomy): Eukaryota > Metazoa > Chordata > Amphibia > Caudata > Salamandridae > Lissotriton > Lissotriton vulgaris. The sequence goes on from NC_141696.1 coordinate 1,404,790,618, forward strand.
TCTTGAGAACGGATTCCTTTTAGTTCCGGAATTTCATTAAATAGCCTCAACAGGTTCCCTCTATTTAGGATATCTTGTTTTCCTTTGGTCATGTATTCGGGAATGAATGACAGTTTTGGTTCAAACCCCTCTGACTGGTTATGGTCGCTATGGCTGGGGGATAAAGTTTCCTTGCTTCCGGTTTCAGAAGTTGGTGTTGATGGGGTGGCCTTTTCGGGTCGTGGTACATGCTCTTTGGGTGCGGCATTTACCTCCCTCGTATTCCATTCCCTCGTGTTCCATTCCCTTATTCCCGATTTTTTGATTGCTTTTTTCCCTGTTTGCACTTGCTCTAAATCCTGGTGTTGGAGTTTGCAATGACCAGCAGTGCCAGTTATTGTGATCTTTATTGGGTTGATATGGATTTCAGCCTGAGAAGTTGTTGTTGCATGAGGCTTCTTAGCGGAGGAGACTTTTCGGTTTGCCGGGTCTGACTCTTTTTTCCTTTCCTCTTTGGGGTGCTCCTGTGTAACTGTACTTGGATCTCTATTACACCTGAATTCTCCTTTTCCTGACAAGTGAGTTATTTTCCCTCGCCCTTCTCCTTTTTCTTTTACTTCATTGCTTTCTAATTGCAGCGCTTCCTGCGTAGTTTTCTGGCCTGCTTTGCCCTCCGGAGAGGACCCTGTGTCTGTACAGATGATTTGATCTAACTTTTGGGGTCTATGGGGGGGTGTAATACTTTGTTGTGATTGATTGGAGGCCTGGGGGGGTTTAGAGTGGTCTGTTTCGAGGTGTGCAGCGTCACGGGGAGTGTGGTTATTCTTTTTCCCTTGCAATGGATTTGTAGTAAATAGCGGGAATATTTTTTTCAGAGCTGGACTTGGCTGTTTGTTATATTTGAGCCGGGCCTTCCTTGCACGTTTTTTTTCCCATTTCGTAGGTTTTGCAACCACCTCTTGCTTCGGAGTGGGCTGTGAGGCTTCTGATTGAAAGTCTGTTATATCCAGTTGGACTTGGGGCTCTACTTTCTTTGTTTGGTTATTGACGCTGCTAGTTTCATCTATTACTAAGTTGGTGAGATTTGTTTTTTCCTCTGGATCGGCTATTTTTTGCGATTTATTATGCTGCTTGTTGTTACAGGATTGTTTTACTACCCCCAGGATATCGTTTAGGATTTCAGGGAGGGTTACCAATTTCTCTATAATTGAGCCGCAGCCACAATTCGAAGGTTGTTTATTGTGTTCTATTCGCTGATCCATGTCTCCCCTATGTGTTAGTAAGGATGTTATTAAATCCATTTTGCTGTTTATGCCAGATATATGGCTGGCAATAAGATTTACTAGGTCTATTTGGACATCCATTTTGTCTGACTGGAAATTCAGAAGCCTTATTGCTTGTTCCAAGGTAGTTATCAGGGTTTGGGTCCATTGTGTGTGGGAATTGTCTTCGTTAAACTTTGCCGAGACCTCTGACCCGAGGTCTATCTTACTGACTGATGTGATGGTTATTGGTGGTGAATAATTTGGATGCTTGGCTCTTATAGAGCTATGCATGTCCTCAACTAGTGTAGGATACAGGAGGACAAACTTGCATAATGAGCTTAAGCGAGTGGATGCCGCTATTGTGGATCTATTCTGTGGAGTTTTTTTACTTGAGTCTAGTTGTGGGTCCTTTCCTAGGAGTGTTTTTTCCTGACTATTGTATTGCAGTATTTCCAGGATTTCCACCAAGTTGGAGTCATTTAACATAGAAAATGATTTGGCAGGAGCTTCTTTCGTTGTCGCTGCCTGGGGTATTGGAAATGATGTTTCGTCCTTTGTCCCTTTTTTGCTTGAAGGACCTTCTTCATTTGGGTCTGATAAAGGTTTATCCTTCTTTGATCCCGTAACTATTGTCTGGCCGTCCGGAGCTGCATTGAGAGCTGCAGTGCTGTCGTTATGTTTTTTCCATTCTCTCGTTTTCTCCTTGGGGGTGTCATGCCCCCCCTCTTGTATGATGTTGTTACCTTGCTCAAATGTATGAGAGTTAGAAATTTTGGCAGACACTTCGAATTTATTTATGAGTGTTGAGGCGAGCGTAATGGGCGCTGTCTGATACACCTGAGCTGTTGTAGTTACAAGCTTTCCCGCATATAAACTTGCCAAGTTTTTTTGCGGGAGGTGATCCCCTTGAGGCGCATTATTCTGGTTTACGTGTGTCTGTAGGGGGGGAACCCTTGGATTACCAGGGAGAATTGGGCTTGGTAGCTGAGCAAATTCAGCGGTTGGAGCGTATATTTTCGCCATTGGATCCTTTAAGAAAAAGAATTTACGGATCCCTGTTTTGTTTTTCGGGCTTGGCGTTATTGTTTTCGGGGTTGGTGCTGAGACCAGCCTCTCCCTTGGACTTGATTCCTTTGTTGTTTTGTTGAGGTGTGAAATCTCCTCGTTAGATTTTTTTGATTTTGTTTTTTTGTTTGTTTATTTGCCTGTTGCCGCTTGCCGCTTGGCGGACTGTTCCCGATCTCATTTGAACGACCCAGAGTTTGGTCTAGAACCTAAACTGAAGTCTTCGCCCTTTTTGGAGAGCTCCGTTTCTCAGCCCGTTATATTATGTTGGGTCGTGGCCAAGCTTCTCAGCAAATTAATACTACCAGCTGGTCAGTTTGACTGAGTTTGTTTTCAATGGTCAGGGTAAATGAATCGGGTTTGGTCAGAGCTGTGTTGGTTCCTAGCTGTGACTTTTCCTCGTGAGTTTTTCAACTTTGGACTAGGATGTGAGGATTAAGTGACTTTTGGTTGGCGGTTTGTGGGAGTTTGGTTGTTGTGGCTGAGCTTGAGTAATTTTCCACGGCGTGATGCAGCGTGGGTATTTACCCTCTCCAAACACGCTGTGTGGCGTTAAGCCTCCCTCCTGGCAAGCAGTGACCAACAGTATATGTAGAGCAGCGTTGTGGGCTGGCCTGTGAACAAGGTGGGGTCTTGTCTGGACCCTCAAAGCTTGCCTCTGGCCACTGCTCTCAGAGCCTCATCCACTTCCCACTGGCAGCCTCTGTCTTCTCCCAGCGCCGGTGGCCCCCCGTGCCCCAGGGTTACTTGCGCGATGGACCTACTCGGACAGTCGCGATCTAGCAGTCTGGCAGTCTGCTGGCAGTCTTGTAGAGCCAGGTGGAGTAGTCATATGCGGGCCTGTGCGGACTTTTGGGCAGTTTTGAGCGGTTGCGCGGTTGACCTTTTGGTCAATAGTGAGGTGACGCGATATGCGGGCTGCGTTGGTAGATAAATGTTCACCTTCTTTGTAACTTTTATCACTATTAACAGTTGGGTTTTATGTTAACTCTGTTTACTTGGTAAAAAGTTTGTAGTGTTTGTAGTGAGTTATATTGTTTTAATTTTGCCAACTGTGATAGGAATTAGGAGGACGGCAAATGGCAGACAGCTGACAGAGGTGAGCAAGGTGGCAAGCGGAGCACACGGGGCACTCTGGCTGGGAGGACCTGGTCAACCAGCCTCTCTGTGTCCACCCCAGGCTCTTACTTTGCGGCAGCCTCTAACGGCTGCCGCGCTTGCTTTCGTCTCCCCCTCCGGCCGCCGCCTCTTACCTTGCTGGCACCTGCTCGCTTGCCCAAAGGTGCAGTTAGCGGCTCCTCAACCGCAGGCTGAATGCGAGCAACAGTCTCTGCGGGAGACGTTAGTCAGGTGATAGCCGGTAGTTGGGCTCCCGCTTCCGTCGGGCAGTCCCACCAAGATTGCTCCCACAGCTCCTGCGGCCCCCTGGACAGCTTGCTACGGCTCCCGCCACTCCCGCCTCTCTCGGGCCGTTCCCGCTGTTCCGCCGGCGTCTTTACAGGGCGGGCCGCCTTCACCTGAGAGCCGCTCTCCTGCAACCACCCGGTAACCACCGGCTATCAGGGGTCTCAGGCTCAGACAGCGGTTCTTGCTCCCGCGGGCGGGGAACTTTTCGAGGCAGAGGCAGTGGCAGTAGGAGCTCTAGGATAGCGTCTGACCTCTGCACATGCGTGATGCAGTCAATCGGCTCAGGATGTGTCAAGACTGGTTGAAGTGGTCAAACAAATCTGAGTTTTGAAAACCTGGCAAGTCTCATGTCAGCACAATATTCTATCGGGGTCGAACTGGGACAGAAAGCAGGCCTGGGCACCAAAATAAAAGTGGCTCCCATTAGTGAATTAGAAAAACTTGGCTAGTGCTAGCAAATTGAGGCAGTTTTTAACTTGGATAGTCACTCTGTATATCCGTGGATATGTGCTTGCTGCAGGCAATGTTTGTTTTAAGATCAGGGAAATCAACAGTAAAAACCGGGCCAGAGAACAATAAAGCAAGCACACAAACAGCCCAAAAAAATGGCCCAGACACTGACCCGTGAGACACTACCCGATTGCCTTTCCAACTAATGACCCTGTATTCAATGCACACAAAGAGGCTTTGGCCTTCAGCCATTGGCTTGTTTGAATACTCCGCCTTCATGCCTAGCTATCTACAATGGCTGTCATGTTTTGTACAGCTTTAGCGTGTCAGTGCTATTTATGTTTTTAATGTAAGATTTGCATTTGTGAGAGTGCCACAAACTAGTCAGCATTGGCAATTGCTCCTGCATGTAGTCTACAACTCCCAGAAACGACTTCTCATCGGAGGCCTCGAGTGTACCACCCCACCTCTTCCTTAAGGCCATGAATGCAGAGGTATTGCCTCAGTGCTTAGCTTCATAATGAGCAAGGTCCGGTTAGCTTCTGGCACAGAGAGTTAATGTAAATGATAATGTGACCTCCAAAATGGCTGCCATTCAGAACCAGTGCTGAATGCGGCTGACATCTTGAAACATTATTACTGCAACATTATTCAATGAGCCTTTCTTACTTTGTAGAATTCAAAACTGTGCTTTTACCATTTTGCCTTTCATACTTTTAATTTGGGGTAAAATTATTACCTGAGCGAATCTGGCAAACTGTATATTGGATGAGACATCCATTTATTTAATTTAAATAAAGCTTTTGTTTGTCCAAAGCTGACATAACAGATTATTATTAACACTTGGTTAATGAAGAATGTATGTCTTACCCTGTGTCGTCTGAGTTCCCACATCAGCATTGTTTTAAGATGGCTGCCACCCTTTTCTTATTAGCTACTCTGTATGGGTAGCCATCTCTTTGACAGGTTTGACTGCTCTCCTTGCGGGAAGGCACCTTTGGTGTCCGACCGTATGGTAGCCGTGAGTGGTGTTGAGCTAGGCTTTCCCCAGCTGCGGGTCCTAAAGTAAACTTGGTTGAAACCCTACATGGTGTGAAGTTCTTGCTGTGGCATGGAAGCAGCTGAAGGTGTAGGAGGTGACCGTGGGGGAGTGCGGGCAATTAGCGCATAGCACTTACAGAACCATGGACCAGGTGGAAGGTGGGGCATGGTGGTTATAATTTTAATATATTACCCCAGCAAGTACTACAGCACCCACTACCCCAGGTGTGGCTATAGCCCCCAGTATCTGAACCTGATGCTCATCATGCACAACAGGCTATTTGCTAGATTTTAAAAACAGTCACAGTGTCACATATGCTGCAATGCCTTTCTGCATTCCAGCGCCATGCAACCCTGGCTACACTTCTTTCTCTGCGGTTCACCCTAATGCACCTCTTGCCAAAGTTACAGATGTGTAATCTGTCGTCCTGTGCTCACTCTCCACTCTAGGAGTAGCTAAACCTCTGTCCTTGGCACTCACCCTGCACAACAGGCCGCTTACCAGATAAAGGAGGCCTTTGCAGTGCTAGATGTGCCGCAGCAGCAGCCGTGTGCTCCAGCACCCTGTATCTATGGCCCTCTAACAAAGGAGCTGCATCTCTCTCACCTGGGAGTGGAAGCACTGCTGTGTCTGGCACTAATTCTGCAAATGAGCTGCTGTACACCCCAGAGAGATTGGTGCAGTGCTACATAACCGGCACTGCACTGTGATCAGAGGAAGCGAGTGCAGCTAGCAGATCATCAGACTCTTTACTTACAGGCCGTGCTAAGTAGGTTAGTACCCGGCCCTTTTTCACATTGTAACAGTTTAATGAACTTCATATAGTCTCAACAATAACTAGTATTAGCAAAGTCAATAGCTCAGGCATTGGCTGCCAACCTTTTGGTTTTGTCAATGCTTGCTTTGTTTTTTCATGGTTTACCAGACGTTGTCACTCAATCAATCAATCATTCAGGGTTGGTAAAGCGCAGCTACTCACCTGCGAGTGTCTCAAGGTGCTAGAGGGAAGAGCGGGTGGCACAGTTGAGTGCTGAGGTCATCCGAAGAGCCAGGTCTTGAGGTCGTTCCTGAACTGGAGCAGTGTAGGGACTTGCCGGAGGTGGAGGGGGATGCTGGTCTAGGCCTTGGCTGTGAGGTAGGAGAAGGATTTTCCTCCCGTTCTGGTCTTGTAGATGCGTGGGATGGTGGCCAGAGTGAGGGCAGCTGATCGGAGGTGTCTCTTGGGTGTGTGGAAGGAGAATCGGTTGTTTAGGTATGCTGGTCCAAAGTTGCGGAGGGCCTTGAATATGTGAGTGAGGAGCTGGAAGGTTATTTTTATTTTTATGGGGAGCCAGTGGAGATCGCAGAGGATTTGGGTGATGTGGTTGTGACGGGGGGTGTCTAGGATCAGTCTGGCTGCAGCATTCTGGATGGTCTGAAATGTGTGAAGTAGATTCTTTTTGTTTCCGGTGTAGAAAGCATTGTCGTATCCAGTCTGCTACTGATGAGGGCGTGCATGACCGTTTTTCTGAATTTGCCTGGGATCCATCTGAACGTTTTTCGGAGTATGCCGAGGGTGTTGAAGCAGGCTGAGGATACGGCTTTGATCTGCTGGTTCATCATGAATGATGAGTCAAGTATAACGCTGTTGTTACTAAAGGGAACTGCTTTGTGTAGGAAGGTGGCTACCTGACTATGGTTACCCCAGATTTTTTGCCTTGTGTTTAGCTGCTTTTCGACTTAGTTGGCCTGGTTCCCTGCTAATCAGGGCCCCAGGCTATCTGCTCTCTCTGTAAAATGGATTCCATGTACCCTAGGTGCATAACTAAATTGGCTTGGGTCACCTTATCAGCCCCTGTACAGAGCAATATAGGTGCCCAGGGCATAGGTGCATCCAAGGCCTACCAGGGGCTGCAGCATATCTTTTGCCACCCCTGGCTGGCTATCCAAAATTGACACAACTGGCTGATCACTCAGCTGGGGCAAGGTGGTGTAATCACCCCTTGCTCAGATATAGTATGCCTATATCTAAACCTAACTGGACACATATAAACCTATAAGCCTCTCCTATGGCAGGCCTTAACAATCCTGGAGGCAGAGTACTTGGTTTTATGTGAGATGGTGCTCTAGCATGAGCTGAGCCTGTCTGCAGCAGTCGGGACCAATTCCCTAAGCTGTTCCGGGATAATGCCATACCATATACTATTAAGTGCATTATAATCCTCGCGATTATATGTTAATTTTGGTTTGGCTTTATCAAAACATGTCGTGTAAGGTGTCATACGATTTGGAATACTACCCCCCCTCGCCAGTCCTGGTGACGGGAGTAGCATTCCACCCCTCTAGAGGGAGATGACATGTCACTTTGCTAAAACGCGGTTGATTTTAAAAGAGTCTCAGATCCACAAAATGGATGCTCCTGCCACAGACACAAGTCTGACCTCCTGCAGCTGACCGAAACTCAGCCAAGGAGGCCTGGACAAAGGGTTTCCTGTCACCGGGAGGTGTCACACCACCCCAGACAGGAGATAGTGGATTGTAGCAGGGAGGTTTGAAAGAAACCAGACACTGCCTGGGGAGCACAAGGCTTCCCCTTGCATAATCCGGCCAAACCGGTTCTGGGGCACACCAGCCCCTGTCCCAGCGCGGCCTGGATCAAAGGGAAAGGGGTGTATCCACCCCCTTCCTGGGTCCCACCCATAGAAGGGGACCTAGCAGGTAATCCAGCCCCCTAGATTGGTATAAGAATGGGAGCAGTGCCAACGCACTCAAATTATCCTGATGAAACATTTGAAACAAAACTCTGGACCCTTCGACATCCTACTCAACGTAGAAGACTGAAGAATCTCCCTTGTGGTCAAGGAGTGACCACCCTGTGCAAACAGGCACCATCCAGCACCTCGATGTCTGCTTTGTTGCAGTTCCCGCCGGACCTCGAGCGACAGAGATCGACGATATCAAGCTTGCCTGCCTTCTTACAACCCGATCCACAGTCCCTGCAGAGCTGAGACCCGTGGAGGCGACCGGAAGCGTGGGGAATGCCATCTTGAAAAGACCACGAGACGCTGACTGTGCAGTCCACGAGTGACCCTCAAAGCTGTACACAGGGGTTTGAGAAGCCCCAACCCTGAGCCACTTTTGCACCGAAGCTCCCCCCTCTACACTCGACGAGTGCTGCGTGGGGCCCTTCTGCTTTCTTTGGCTCAACGCGTTGGCCCGGTCACTTGCCAGCTGGCTTGTGGTCTCTGTGCCCGCGAAAACCTAAATACGACTTGTGATTCTGGTTGCTCCAGACTTGCACCCGCTCCTCTGAAAAGGAGCACCCGCTCTGACCCTCCTGGTCCGAGTGAGAAGCAATCTTCCAATCCCGCGTGGATTGCTCTTTCCAAGTGTTGTTTGCTCCGATCTTGAAGCCGACGGTAAGAGCCTGCGTGGGACAGCTCGTGACCCGCTCCTGGACGTCGCAGATGCCCCAGAGCCCACATGGCAGCGGAGAGAAGCTCCTCGACAACCACCTGATTGCGCCCGACATTGCCTGGTTCCGTCCTGGTTCCACCCTGGTCACTGCTGAGTGACCCAGACTCTGTCCCCTCTGCTTTCAGGTACTTTTCAACTCTGATCCACCCTTGGATCACACCGGACACTTCTCCTTCACATCGCCTGCAGCATCTTCAGCTTCAAGCACCAACAACCTGCGTGATGACCCTATGCACCGGCTTCCTGTGGGTGAGGTAACTCAGCAACGCCGGTGTTCCCACACTGGTACACACCTCTAGGGTCTGTGTCTAAATTTTTGTCCTTCTAGGTTCAGCGGAAGTGGTATGCGACGTTTACAACGCAACCGTTACTACGCCGTTCCATTACGACGCGGTCATAACAAAGAAAGTTGTTACAACGAATTGCGCTGGGGGGCGCTCAAGGATAGTAAATCATTTAATTTACTATCCCAACACCTTCCCTACTATCCACGGGGACTGGTGTTGGAATAGTAAATTAATTTTTTTTAATTTGCGCCCCCCCAACGCAAGTCGTTGTAACGACTTGCGTTGTTTGGTTTTTTTTTTGTTAAATTTATACTTTATTACACCTTCGATGTAAGCACACAGCACTCATCGCCTACAACCCGGAGGCCGGCGGCAACAATAGGTAGCACCCAGGGCAATGGTCAGTAGTCGCATACACAGCCGTAATGCCAGCATCCCGGGGGCCTGGCGGCGTACACATAGGAAAGAAAGAAAAATAAGACCGTTCTGTGGAAATAGCGTATGACTGATATCAAAAATAAAGTAGTTAATACTGGTGCCGACACCCATGACCATAGTTCAGTGTGCAAAAATAATGCAGGTAATTCGTGTGTGCTAAACAAAGTCTCGGAAGTATAGGAGCAAAATATCCTGAGAGAGGGAGGAAAAATGGTGCAATAAACCCACATCCAAGCAAACCCCCACCCTGCAAACAAGCCAGCCTACCCGTACCCGTATCCACCCACCCATCTGCACTAACTACTGATTCTATAGATGAACTCAGCACCCATGGCGAAGGACCCGAGGGCCCAAAGGTGTGATGCAGAATTCCAGAGGGACCACTAAGGCCACCCTCCCAGCACAGCCGTCCCGGGGACTCACTCACTCAACTTCACAATTGACACCCAGATGGAACCAGACAACCACCTCCGAGAAGGGGACAGTCAACCATGCATCATGCCAGCCTCCGCCGCCTCCACCTCGCCCTCCTGCAGCTCATCCAACTCCTCCCCTTCGGGGTCTGACTCACCGCCCCCCTTAGCGCACTGGTATTCCCTATATAACCCCCAGAAGTTCCTAGGGCGACTCTTTGGGGGAAGCAGTTCATTATACACCTCAGATTGTGTACAGCAATACAGCAAATCCGACTCCAGGCGCCTTTTAGTAGGAACCGGCCCCCTCATCCAGCACAACGCAACCAGGCGCTTGGCCGTCAGCAAGGCCATATCAGCCAAGCGCCGTATCGCCACTGGCAACGGTTTGGAAAAACCCAGCAACGCCAGAGCCGGGCACGGCAGAACCTCCGTACCCAGCATAGAACTAAGTTCCGAGAATACCTCCCGCCAAAACTTATGGATACTAGGGCAAGTCCAGGACATATGCAAGAAATCAGCTGTGGGAAAATGGCATCGCTCACACTCCGCCGACTCCCGCAATCCGTATCTATGTAATCTGTCCGGTGTGTAATAGACCCGCTGTAAATATTTAAAATATATCAGACGATGTCTACTATTAAGTGAAATCTTCCTAGTGTTCGTACAGCAGTATTGCCACATCTCATCCGAGATCGTCAACTGAAGATCACACTGCCAGGCCAATCTGGCCTTGGAGAGAGGGTACTGCCGGTGCCGGTCACCCAGTTTCTTAAGATTAGTTACCAATTTACGGGACGAGGGGTTCTTAATAACGTACGTGAGCTCCGGCACTTCCTGCGGCTCTGCCAATTCCGGGCCCAGCAACTCCTGCAACGCCCTACGGACCCGGTGGTATTGGAAGCTGTGTAACAGCGTCGTTCCAGAGTGGGATTGGAGGACTTGTTGCGGCGTCTTCACTGTGCCGTTCAAAAAGAGGTCCCCCATCTTTTCTATGCCCAAGTCTCGTAACGCCTTCAGGACACCCTTCTCTGTCAGCGGGGCCAACCACACCGCCCATTCCACTCGCAGAAGGGGAGAGTACAACAGCTCACTATCACGGGAGCGGACTAGCTCATGCCAAGCGTGGTTTGTGGCGGCAATTGAGTCCAAATTGCCAACCCTGCGGTCGACAGGACAGCATATTGTGGCCGGAAGCGGGGTGGGGTCCGCAAATAGGCGCTCCTGCTTCACATGCGGGATGCCAGGGTCCCCATGGATCCAGGTGTGGAGATGAGCCCCCTGTGCTATCCTGTAATACCTTTCCAGATCAGGGGCTCCCAGACCCCCGCGCTCATAGGGAAGCATTAGAGTTTGCCAACGAACCCTCGGCTGTTTGCCCCCCCACGCAAGTCTAATAAGCGTCTGAGTAAGCTGACGAAAAAAGGCCTTTGAGAGTACAACAGGTATGTTAGCAAAGAGAAAGAGGAACCTGGGAAGAACCACCATCTTCATAATTGCTTCCCTGCCCATTAGGGATAGCGGGAGCCTGCACCACACCTCTACGTCATCCACTAGCTTAGAGTACGCAACCCCATAGTTCTCGCGTATCAGGATCTCGGGATCGGTGTGAATACGGATCCCTAAATAACGTATAGAGTCCGTGGTCCATTGCAACGGGTATTCTGAGTCAAACGGGAGAGTCACCGGAGTCAGAGGCAACGCCACAGACTTGTTCCAATTGACCCGAAGGCCCGAAAGGGCTCCGAACCTCACCACCTCCCGCAAGACTGCCGACAGATTCACCTCCGGCTCTCAGACATACAACAGAGTATCGTCAGCATATGTCGATATGCCAATCTGATAAGAAGGGAAGTTGATCCCCTCGAACCCATGGTATTCCCTAATAGCGCAGGCCAGGGGTTCCGCCACCAGGGCATACAGAAGTGGGGAGAGGGGTCAGCCCTGCCGAGTGCCCCTGCTGATCTCAATCGGGGCAGTGACCGCGTTCCCTATCTTTAGCCGCGCAGTCGGCTTGTAGTACAGGGCCCCTAGCATCTGAAGGAAGGGTTCGCCGAGCCCATACTTACGCAGCACCCTGAGCATAAACGGCCACTCCACTGAGTCAAAGGCCTTTTCCATATCCAGGAAAATAGCCACCGCCTTGTTCTCTTGCCGGACATGCTGAATGGTGCCTAGCACCGTACGAATATTATAAGTCAAGTTCCGGGCGGGGACAAACCCTGCCTGTTCCGGGGCAACCAATTCTGGGACATGTAGGGCCAACCGTGCCGCCAAAACCTTTGCATACAATTTGACGTCTACGTTAATCAGCGAGAGCGGCCTATATGAGCCACACTCGTTGGGGGGTTTTCCCGGCTTCGGGATGGTGATGAGAAGCGCCTCCCTCATAGACTTCGACATGCTACCCTGTTGACAAATGTCGTCAAAAAGGAGCATCAAGTAGGGGACCAATTTGTCTTGAAAAGCCTTATAGAAGGCCACCGTAAGGCCGTCCGACCCTGGAGCGCTGCCTGACCTCATCCCCTCCAGCGCCTCCGTGATCTCCTCTTTCTGGAATGGCGCCATCAGAAATTCTCGTTGCCAATCAGCTAAAAAGGGCATCTGGATGTAACTCAGATAGTCGTCTATTTCCTCCTCTAGGTGGCCTGATCGCGACGTATACAGTGCGGTATAATAAGTATGGAATTCCGCCAGTATATCCTGTTCCCCAGTCACCACATCACCACTAGCTGTTAATAACTCCTCGATCACCAGGGGCGGCCTGCTATTACGCATCAGTTTAGCAAGCAGGGAGCCAGGGCGGTCCCGTTCCCCATACGTGCGTGCCGTGGCGTACTTTCCCATATGTCGTATCTCCCTATCCAATAAACAACAAAGGTACCAGAGGGTCTCAGGTAAATGTGCCCATAAACACAGAAAAAACAACCAAGGACTCACCCTTGCCCCCAGGTTATGTCACAGAGAGCTCTCCGTGGATGAGGAAAAATACCCATCAGTCACCATTCGGATCCGCCCTTCATCATTTGGGATTTTATCCGTACCACCCGTCAGAGATTATTGGTACTCTCCTAGGAGGTCAACCCGGTGGTAGGGGGTATCCTCACTTGAGTAAAGAGACGACAGTGTGGTATACCACTCGATGTTGGTGAGTGGTAGAAAAGATGGAACTGGGGTGTGCAGTGCAAAAGAAAGTGTGGGGGGAAAAAACCCAGAGAAGTGAGTTTAAAATTGGTTTAGAATAAGCACCAGGTAAAGATTTATTTCAGTTGTGCTTACCATACCAATGTTAAAAACAGTGCACCCGCTGACTATCTGTTTATGTAGACAGCCTCAGGTCAATGTGGTCGACTAGTTTCAGCAATTTAAAGGACTAATTTTGTCATTGCTTTCTTCAGGACCAAAATTAAAATAAATGCTACTACACCAAGTGAAAAAAGTTACACCCTAGAAACACAAAACAAGTGCATACAGTCACCTGTATGTTCCGGGTGTCCTTACAGTCTGTGTAAATCACTGTGGGAAGAAGGTGAGGAGAAATGGGCTTTCAAATAATAAACGGGCCATATAGTCCAACCATCAAATATGCTTTGGACTAGAACACACAAGGTGTTGATTCGAAAAAGCACTACCTGAGTGCAGACATGATTCTAATACATATGGGTGAAAGATTTGTAATACCAAATGTTAGTAAGTTCTTACCTCAACATGTAAGGTCAGATGGCCTCACCCCACCTGGCAGTGGCTCAGGGGAAAATGAAGCACCGCTCTAGAAAACATGTAGGACACACATTAACACATCAATTGCACGTGACAGAGACAAAACTGCTGTATCTACCATTTAGCGGAAAATACATGGTCAAGTGGACCAGTCAGAGTTACTGAATATTCAAAAAGGGTCTCAGCGTGAGTAAATAGCCCTGCTGGAAATATGCTAGCGATAGCGCCTAGGCGCGAGGGTTCGCCTTACCTAACCGTCGGTACTCCTGGCCGGCGTCCTGGCCATCTGGGGAGGTACCGACAGCTGGCGAGGGAGTGTAGATAAGCCCTGTCATCATTGGGTGGAAGGTCACGTGGGGCTACTCACTCGCGTCTAATGATTGGCGTGTATCCCCGTGATGAATTGCAGTATCTCCCTATCCGCCTCATCATGGAATTCCGATAGCAGGGGCTTAAGCCTTTCAGTTATGTTTGCATCTCCAGCACCCCCCGCTTGCCGTTCCAGATCGGACAACTGAGTTTCCAGATATTTCAACCGATGCCTGATAGCCTTAAGCACCCCTGAGTGTTTGGCCATCGTCATCCCCCGTATGTACACTTTGAATGCATCCCAGAGCACCTGGACACTATCCACCGACCCCACATTAGTTGAAAAGTACGTATCAATATCCTCAGCCAATTCCCCTCTGAAGGCCTCATCTAGAAGTGAATACGGGGGGAACCTCCAGGTGAACGGGGGTATCCTTCTAGACGGGGCCTCTAGTAGCAAAAGCAGCGGCGAGTGGTCAGACAACGTGCGGGGCAACACAGCACACCCCTTCACGGAGTTAAGGAGGGAGCGGGAGACAAACCAATAATCAATCCTCGTGTGTACATTATGATAGGCTGAGTAGTGAGTGAATCCACCCTTCCCCGGGTGCCTATGACGCCACACATCCAGCAGATCGAGTTTCACTAGCTCCGCATGCATAAGTAATGCCGAGGCCGCTGGGGTCCTGGGAGCGCCAGCCGACCTATCCAACTCCGGGTTCAACACAAAATTGAAGTCCCCCCCCCATAGCAACCTGGAGCCCTCATACTGTCTACAGAGGTCCGCCAGCGAGGTGTAGAAAGCGGGTGTGTCGTAATTGGGGCCATACACATTCACAACCAACAGATCGTGGCCTTTCCCCACACAGCGGGCTACAGCATATCGACCCTCCGGGTCCACAACAACCTTCTGCAGTGTCAACTGAGATTTGGGATTAGCCCACGTAAACACACCTCTTGCATGTGTAGTGAACCCTGCAGAAACACAAGCACTCCCAAGATCCCTGGTCTGCAACATAGGACTAGTCAGAGGCAGGTGGGTTTCTTGGAGCAAGGCGAGATCAACCCGGTGCCGCTGCAAATAAGCTATTACCTTCCTAAGTTTACGGAAGTCATTCAGCCCCCTCACATTCCAAGAGAGCAGTCTGAGAGAGTTGGGGCCACTCTCCGGCCCTAGAGACTCAACGTCCACCATTGTAGGACAGGGAACAAATCTGGGTAGCACAGGTGGCACAGTGGACACAATCCAGTAGCAGGCTTTACCAAACCCTCCCCCCAACAGACCCCGAACGACCGACATAACATGGTCAACAAGAGAAGAATAGAGCTACCACCCACCCACCCACAGCCGACCAACCCCAACCCGGTCAGACAGGTCCCACCACCACCCACCATCCTCCCTCCCCAATGAAAAACACTACAGACCCAAGGGCCCTCAGGAGAGCCAAAAGCCGAAAGTGCAGGGGCAGAGGTTCCCAGCTGGACAACAGTACAATTAGGGCAAGGACCTCAGACCTCGGTGGCTCCACCACCCCGCCCCTCAGTACCATTCGGCACCCTCACCAGCCAAAAAAACACACAGTCAAAGAACAGGTCTCCCACGCGCTGGAGAGCCTTCCCCAAAGCTACCAGCTAACAATAAACCGTGTTGACGCTACAACCCTGTTGCAGTCCACTAATAGCAAGAGCACACCCCACATTGTCAATTAAGTAGGTTCACAGCACCTGCTGCAGAGAGAAACATTCGGAAGGGGCCCAGCCGACCCGGAGAAGAGTCCACAAATTAGATTACCCCTGACCGTCCATGGAAGCGGCCTCCTCCGCGCCCTCACGTTGGCCCCTCGGGCTGTTGCGTTGTTCCTTGGCCCACTCCTTCAGAGATTTTTTCAGGTCCGCCGGGTCAGTGAAAAAGTGCGAGTGTCCCTGTTTGTTGATTCGGAGTCTCGCTGGGTACAACATGGCGTAGTCCAGCCCCAGGTCTCTCATCTGTTTCTTATACGGGGCGAAGCGCTTCCTCTCCTCCTGCACTCTCGCCGTGAAGTCCGGATAAAGAGAGATGTTCATGCCCTCGAATTGCAAGTTTCCTTTCTCCCTCGCCAGCCGGAGCGCCAAGTCTCGGTCCCTATAGTTCAAAAGTTTCGCAATAATCGGCCGCGGCGGGAGTCCTGGCTGCGGTTTCGGCCCCAGAGTGCGATGAGCCCTCTCGACGATGAACATAGGGGAGAAGACCTCCACCCCCAGCAGTGTCTGAAGCAGTTTCTCCACGAACAACTCCATTTTGCCAGTGTTGGTAGATTCCGCCACCCCAGTAATGCGGACGTTGGAGCGCCGTGAGCGTGCCTCCAAGTCCTCCGTCTTGTCCTGAATGACTTGAAGTAGGCGTCCGAACTGCTTGCGGTCTTTATCCCATTCCGTTTGGGCTTCCTCTGCTTCCGTTAGCCGCCGTTCCGCCATATCCAGCCGCTCAGCATGTTTATCCACCCTCTCAGACATGCGGTCCATCCTGAAGGACAGAGCGTCGATTTTTGTGCCAATCGCCGCCATGCTGTCCTGTAGGCTCTTTTCCATGGCGCCCAGCATTTCACGAATGTCTGCACACAATGAACTGTCGGTAGCCGTAGGCCGCGGCGAGGCATCCGGGGCCGGCCCCTCAGCACCTTTTGTTTTCCGCTGATCAAACGACAGTTTGGGTTGATTCTTATCGCCTTTCCCCATAGCGTTCCTAGTAGACATTCAGCAAGGCGCTCAACCGCCAGCAAAATATCGCCAGCGAGTGTTAGTGGGGCGAAGAGGGGACACTGGGGGAGCAAGCTCCGAAGGGCGAGACGTTGCGCAGTTAGAAATGCAGCCAAGATGGCGGCCGAACGCCCCGCAGCACGAGTAGGCCTAGGAGCCGGAGAGGCACGCCACCAAGCACTCTCTCGGAACCAGGCCACACCAATGTCAAGCAGTTGGGCCCCCACACTCCAGCACCCTTCCAATCCGCAGCTCCGCAGTGGTCCTTGAGACGCGGAAGGTGCAGGCAACGGCCGATGAAACTCTCCCCAAGGAGACAGCAATCCGCCGGTGGCTTCCTGCAGCGTCCAATTGTACCTCAAAGCATCAGCACTCCTTCTCCTATCTAGTGCACAAACCAGGGCCAGTCCACCACTGCCGCTCCCGGGAACACGGCTTGATAACACACAGCAGGAACAGTTGTGCAGACACCAAATAGGCAGACCGACACCACTCTAGCTCCACTGGCCGCACGTAGCGTGACGCAGCTCGGGCGGCTCCTCAGGATAGACCGCGGACTACGGCCTGGTCCGCCACTGCACCCTCCTCCAGCGAGCGAAGCGAAACCACTGCTGATTTCGACTGGGGAAAGGTCCCCCACCAGGCCGGGGCGTAGATGGAGAGTCCACCACAGGTTTCAGGGCTGGCTAGGTGCCGAAAGGATAGTTTGTCAAATATTAAAGGGGCTCAGGCGAGGAGCTCAGCGCTCACACGTCTTTCATGGACGCTGGTAAGCTCCGCCCCCCTACGACTTGCGTTGTTACAACCGCGTTGTAATGGAACGCGTTGTAAAAGTGTATGTGGTAATGACGTACATCCAGCGGAAGTATCCTTAAACTCTATTTGTATAACTTTTACGCACCATTGACTTTGCATTGGTGCATGCGTGTGCTTTAAGCGCTGCACCCGAATCCCGCGGGCTTTTCCCGACTTCAGCATTGCTTGTCCCGACTGCTCCCAGCGATTCCCTAGGCCCTAGGCCTAACCACTGTTCGATTGGTATCTCTTATACCACTTTCTTAATATATGGTTTGAGTGGCCACCCGCCCTCATCCATAATTGTGCAACTTTCATATGTTATACTGTGCTTTTGATTTAACGCTTGTGCCCCTTTGCTCATAAAGAGTACTGGGGATTATTTTAGTAATAAACACATATATTTTTATAATACATACTTGTGTGGTGTCCTTTCATTTGATATTACAGGATTGTGATTGGTAAAACAGCTCGCTTAACACGACCTCTTGAGTTTAGCCTTTCAGGCTGCTTAGTCCATGCTACCCCTAGGATAGCTTGTCTATAAGGTTGACTTACAACCAGACACGATAAGGGATTGTTTGGACTGATACAAGGTGGTTCCAGAATTGGAAACATCATATATCAGGCCAACTTCTCACACTTTGCATATGTACTCCTTATCTAGGAGCAGAATGCTGTCACTCACCGTGAAGTTGGTCAATGTCTATAGTGGGCTGGCCCGTTGACCATTCAGTATGCTGTAGTCTGTGGAAGAACAATGTAAGTGACACTAAAACAGACCAATGGTTGAAGGTTGAAAGACCCTGTAAGTAGCTATAGCATATGTATAATTTTAGTAAGATCAAAAGATATTGGCTAACGACAGACCTAAAAAGAGTAACTTAATTACTGCTATAGGATGCATTACAGGTGTCTCAGGGTTGCCTAGATCATGTGCATCCCTTGGATACAGTTCAAGATGGTGTCTCCTAGGTGTTATTGCAAGGGGTTCCCCTTAATAAATGATAATCTTCTGTACTAATAGGGAACACTCCCACAAAAATGTACCTATGCATCGATCTGTGTGCTATGTCATTCTTCAATATGTGCATTTACTCACCTATGTATCATTTCCAATAGCCTACCCAGTTACCCACTCGCCCAGCCATCCACTGATCTATCAGGTTCAATAACTTTATTCGGATTGCTTGAAATCCATAAAAGCACAGCAGCATGACAGGTTAGTCGACAATGATAATAAAATTCATTAACAATAAACAGTTTATGGTAATGTGCAATAGCAGTTCATACATCAATTTGATAAAATGGTCATACATGGATATAAGAGCTCAGGGCTTGGACATCGTCTTACGGGCTCTGGCGGCGATTTTCAAAAAAGTGCAAGTGCGAAAGACCAACTCTTCATTGGCCAGGGTGAGTAACCACAAATAGGCATTGTCCAGGCAAACTGGTCTCTGCTTTTTTATAAAAATGGAGTTAAAAACCACTTGGTGTATTTAAAAAAATATTTGCAAAGAAACAAAAAATGTAAAATAGTTTGTCCACTCACACCATCGCATGGGCAGGGGCCTTGATCAAGATTAGGGTGGTAGCCAAGGGGAAAACATAACACACATTTAACAGTACCAGCTCTTAAACGGAATAGAAGGCTTCTTTCCCAGTGGCTCATTGGTAAGGTGAGATAAATGATCTATCAATCCTTCTCCATTTTATTCGGGGATATGATACTGAATGTGAAGAATGGGGAAGGCATGATTTTGTGAGAACTATACAATGTAATCAATAGTCTGAACTCATCGACCATGGAATAGTTAAAGCCCATGCCTAATTTGTAAAACAATATGTGCCGGACCCAAAGTTTTGCTGAGAAGCCTCCCTCTGGTGCCACGATTATTGGGGCTGCTGATTACCCAGGCTCCATAGTCTTGGTTAAACCTCATGTCTCTTTCTTCCACTACCCGAGAATCCCTGCCCCTGTATTTCACTTTCACTGGTTCTTTTGTATCCCTACTTTCTCTCTTTGTCCTTGTTTATGCATCTTTCTCTTCCTCTGTTACCCCTTTTGTGTTTTTGTCTCTCTTGCTCTGGGTAAAAGTCTGATGAGGAACATAATTGTCAGTTCCCAATAATGAGTGCTGGTGGTCGCACTTGCAACCACTGGCTGATATTATGCACTGAATAAATCCAGTTGCGTTTTCACAATGACTCAAACATGGGCCAATACCCCCCTCTAAAACTCATTTGCCTCATACATATTCATTGTGCATATCCTTAATCTGACTGGAATTTTGACATATACCCCCTCATTACTATTGCCCTTTTCGTTTAGATAGAGCCAGTAACAGCAGTTACTGACCCCACCAGCAGGGGCGTAGCTTGGTCAGTAAGATTGGCGGTGCGTGATCATCAGATTTGCCAACAATCACACTGGCATGCAATGTTAAAAAAATTCGTTATACGACAAGCAGGGCGCATGAGAAGGAACTACGGGGCAGTGGAAAAGGACAAGAATGCGGATTGGTGGGGGCACTAAGTGAGAG
Source organism: Lissotriton vulgaris (assembly GCF_964263255.1). Lineage (NCBI taxonomy): Eukaryota > Metazoa > Chordata > Amphibia > Caudata > Salamandridae > Lissotriton > Lissotriton vulgaris. Next base: position 1,404,810,523 of record NC_141696.1, read on the forward strand.
AAAACACAATATTTTGTTAAATAACCAAAATATTTGAGGAATTATTTTAAACAAGGAGGTAGAGTGAGTATCTGTGCGTTTTTGTATGTAAAACTTCCTGGTGAAATCCGACACACACCTCACTATACCCGATTAAAAGCACCTGTACCTCAGTATTTACCAAAAAGTACATTTATTATGGGGGTGTAACACCACAAACACTTCCCTGAAGCTATGCTCCTACCCATCAGAATTATGAGACCCATGGGAACACCTCAGATCTCTTGACTCGTCTCGAAATTTCGATTGCTACAAGCAACTGAAATCTCAAGATGAAAGTACGGCCCAAAATGAGGCATTACCAGGTGAATTAGACCACGAATTACTGATTTCCTCCAGTCATTTATTAGTGGACCCTCAGTGTCCAACCAGTATTCAGCTGGATTTTTCCCCACGCCACCACCAGCATCACTTGTACTCAGTGCTTGAAATGGAAAAATATAAGTGCAGGAACTCTGTACCAGAGTACCTGCTTGCTTCTGAGAAGTGCCGGTACTCTCAAATTAAAAGTATTTCGTCACTCTTGAGAAGTGCTGGAACTTTCCAAAGAAAAGTATTACATTACTCTTGAGATGTGCCGGTAATCTCCCTCTCAAAATAAAAAAAAAGTGCTGGTACTCAGTACCAGACAGTATTGGCCCATTTAAAGCACTGCCGGTATCCAGTATCAGAACTTTCAGGGGTGGGGAAAATCCCGCCCTTTTACCAGACCACCCATAACAAGGGACTAACTAAGTGGTTCGCGCGCCCAGTTCTTTTTAGCCAGCGCCTCTGCCTGTCAATGGAATCTGGATTCTGGTCAGTAATGCAAATGTTGCAAGTATGACGACAGAAGCAACAGGTTGCATAATATAGACAGAGTCTGTGAGCGGCAGAAGCGCAGAGCTCTGCGTGTTGGACTTGGAACTGCGGTTACACAACCTCGGCTTTGCAGGCAGGAGTCACATGCAGGGGCGGGCACAGCGAGAGTTCCCTTCTGGTTGTAAATCCGGCTCGTGAATGGCCAGCAAGAAATGAGGTCATGGGAGACTCCGCATTAGCGTCGCGTGACTCAGGCCTGCTTTGCTTGTCTCGCTGGCGGGAATGGCAGAAGGCGGGCCCGACCTGGGTGTGATGACACCCGTGTGCAATTGCAGCAAAGATCTGCACCCAACACAGAATGTGAGATTGCATTCGTAAAATAATTTGCCAGGGCACTAGTAAACGGGCAACGCCGCCCAAAAACACAAGAAATTAAATGGTATGTGGTAAATTACAGGTGACACGTAATGTAAGAAAAAAATAAAATCACCTCAAAACAATGATATACATTTATTTTTTGTAAAGTGTGCAATCTACTATTTAGTAAATACTGGAAAGAGACGTTGCTTCACTATTCATTCCCCTGCTTCGTACGTGAAAATGGAGTTAAAGGCGTTGGCATCCTCCCTTTATTTAGCCAATAAATGCAAGAACTATATAGAAAACAGGGCACTGTTTCCGGCAGTTAGACTAAAAAAAATGATACCACACTGGAAATGTAACACGCCTGACATCCTTTGCGTGACGCAGGTCAAGACAATAAGGGGCAGAGTTCTACAGCGCCCCCAGCAGGAGCAGCCAGTACCCCTTCCAGGGGCAAATGTGATCTAATTTCCACAGGAGGCGGTGAGACCAAAACAACCCTGTGGCACTTGATACCTCTTCGTACAAGCTTGATTTTATTAATTAACTCCTTCCCAGTGCAAGGATTAATAAGTAACATGTTTTATAGTACTGGCTCCACCAATAACTCATCATTTATGTAGATATTTTTCAGTATAATAATCTTGTGAGATGTAGCTACCGCTCTTTGCATTTGATGCCAGACGTGACATAGAATACATCGTGGGTTGAAATGCACACGCAGACATTAGGCTCTAAAATATATAAATCCAAAACATTCCTATAGGTAGGAGCGAAGGCAACAGTTCAATACATTTTCAGCGTTTTACAGAGAGCAGAGGGGAGCAGGCATGTTTGATGAACTGGCAAAACACAGCCCAGCTAACCATTAACATCAATCCAGGCCATGGGAAGCCCAGCCGTGCAATGGGGCCACTTGTTTGTTTGGAATAGGAAGGGGACTGGCAGACCAGGAGACTCAGTTTGCCAACCAGGTTGGAAAGTTCATATGCAAGTAGCGCCTCTGCACACACAAGGAGCGTTGATGGGTAGCACAAGGCTCTGGCCTTTGGATATGCAAGTGGATGCTTTAGTTTGTCATTTTATTGTGTTTGGTGGTCTGGCTGAACACCCTGCGTCAGCCTGGCTGATGGCTTAGTGCAGAAACCTCTTTTTGATGTGGACCAAGTTAATGCAGCTAATATCAATGCAAGGTATTGACCGGCGGAAACTTGTGTTGTCCACGCAGTAGGGGGCGATATGTGGAGCCCTGTCGGCATGGAGCAAGGCTGTAGGCTGGCACAACTGGCCTCTATTGGGGTTGCATGGGAAGGCTGAGGTGGCCAAGTCCAGTACACTGCCCTAGTGATAACTGGGGCTTAGGTTGGTGACAGAAATGAATATCTCGACCACTGGATCACACAAAGACGCAGAATCAAGGTACACTGGCACTAAATAAATTGAGGCAGGGAATGTGCTTGCTCTTGGTGGCCTGTGGCAAAGTGAGAAGCACTTGCTGGGTATGTGACGAGTAGAAAGTAGATAAGAGTGATAGGGAGGTAAAAGCTTTTTCTAAGAAATTGGTGTGTTAGCTGAGGGGGGAGACCCATGATGGAGCGTGGGCCGGATACAGAACCAGGTTCATCCTGCTGGAAGTTTTAATCTGCCTTTGCAGCGGGGACTGCGCCTTGATGCTCTATTCAGCGCGGTGTCCCTCTGTTTAGGGCCCAATGAAGCTTTCAGGCGGGAGCTGCGTAGCAGGGTTCTGCATTGCTCTGCCCAGATACGATAAAGCTTTCAGTTAGGAAATGTGCAGTGCAGCTCTGCGTTGCTTGGCCTCAGATCCAGTGAGCTTTCAGTTGGGAGTAAGGCAGCTCTGCAGGGGTCTGCGTCGGTTCCGGTGAGCTTTCAGTTGAGAGTTGCACAGCTCTGTGTGGTTCTGCGTTGCTCTGCCTCAGATCTGGTGAAACCTTTATTTAGGCATGGGGAAGTGCTCACCGACTTCAGTCAAGGGTCCAGGAACTTAAGGACACCACTTGCGGGGATCAGAACCCACTCCACAGAGGTCAGCTGATGAGACCAGGTCAGGCCCAGTTGGGTCAGCTGGAAAGAACAAAAGACCTCTGAAAACTTGTTGTATCCCTGTAGTTCACACAGGAAGTCAGCCAACTGACCATTGGAGTCACTTCTGGGATCCTGGGCTCAAGGCAAGAAGTCTTCCTTCAGGCTTCAGACAGAAGGGACTTCCTTCTGAGTGTTCATAATTCCAAGAGTGTTCTGATTTCAGGTTCTGCTGATGCTACTTTTATTCCCAGTGCCAGTCTGTGGTTGGGGGACTATCTTTTGTCTACCTTCTAAACTGGTTCTGGTCAGTTCCTCTCTTTGTTTTGGGTTTTGCTTCAGTCTGCCTAGTGAAACAAAGTATCAGGCCTGGTGTCTGTTTCTTCTGTGTGTGCCAGGGCAGGCCCCGCTGAAGTCTATCCAAAGTAGAGGCATCGCTTCTCCCCAGCTAACCTGTCAGGCAGACCTAAACTTCCTCAATCCAGGCCTTTTGTCCACTGTCTAGGAGCAATGCACAGTTCACCACAACGGAGCCCTTAACAGTCAGGTAACACTGGGCACTCACAGAAAGGCACATTTTATTTGGGCAGAGAAATGACAACTTTCTATAAGTGTAATTTCTAAAAGAGTAACCTGAAATATGACTTGTCCATTAAGTATGATTTTAAATTACTTTTAAACTAAGTCATTTAATCATGATTCTAGCTGCTCCTAACTGAAGTTAAGAATTATAAATAGTTATAAGGTAACCAGGTGTTTTCCTATGGGAGGGCTACCCTTTCCACAGAGTAAAATGAATTTGGAAGTTTTTACTGCCAGGACATGTAAGACATTAAATATACATGTCCTACTTATCAAATATCATGCACCCTGCTCTTTGGGCATTTAGAAGCAAAAAGAACTAATGATGGATGTAATGCTGAACAAATCAAACATTTGACCCCCAGTCACAGATCTGGGTTTAATCAATTGTGTTTTTTGCTCACAAGCCACCTCAGTTTGGACCGACTATATGCAAATCAGTCTTGACCCTGGCCCCCATGGGAACACTTCAGACCAAAAAACACTAAGGCAGGTCCTTCCTGGACCAAAAACAAGGATCCTGGGTCCTGTGCTCACTGTGTCACTGGATTCAAGCTAGCCTGGCTGAAGAGGGGCGACCCCACAAAACCAGTCCCAGGATGCTTACTTCTGGTACAGGGAGGACCTGGCAGTTCGGGCTGGACTATTCCCATGGGAAGCAATGTCAAGACTGATTTGCATATGGCTTGGACCAAACTGGAAGGGCATGGTGAGCAACAAAAAGGTGGATTAAGGCCCAGATCTCTGTACTGGGGGTGAATGTTTGACATTGTTCAGCATTCTGTTCATCAATTGTTCTCTTTGCTGTGGGTAGTTAGAGCTTACTGTGGGGTGATTTACAAGTGTTAAAGAGGAAGGTTCAGGCTTGGCAAGAAGCTTTTTTTGCTAGGTCGAAATGACAGGTTAAAACTGCCCACACAGACTACAGTTGCTGGCCAGGAGATTCATTTTACTGTGCTGTAGAGAGTGGCACAATGAGTGCTGCAGCCCACTTGTAGCATTTAATTTGAAGGCCGTAGGTCCATGTAGTACCAAATACTAGGGACTTTCAAGCAAACTAAATGTGCCCATACGGTGTATGTCAATTTATCTTTGTTTAGAGGGGAGAGCACACACACTTTACTACTGGTTAGTATGACTAAAGTGCACAAAATCCTAGGACAAGCAAAAACTGCATTAGCATAAGAAGACAAAAATCTGGGGGAATACTATACAAAAGATGGTCCTCTCCAACACTTATATAATGAATGTGATTTTAAAGTGCAATTTAGTGTCAAGGGATGGCTTGATGAGACCAAGAGATAAGGAACTCTAAACAGAAAGGTGGCAAACAACAAAATAATATAGACAAGCAAACTAGTCGAAAGTCCAGAGGTAGATGAAGAGTTGGTGCTCAAAGAAGGGCGGTGGATAGAATCAGACTTTAAAGAAATGATAAATTAAAGGGTGACATCTGACAAGATTGTGATAAACTAAACTATTTAGTTCGGAGGGTTGAATCTCTTCCAAGTGCTTAAATGGTTCATGTGGGAGGAAGGCACTCGGAAGATCAAAACATAGAAGAGAGTTTAAAAGACACAGTGAGGCCTCAAATAACAACTGACCAGGAAGTTAACCACAAATGAAAATTCAAACCCAGAATCCATTCAAGAAGAAATCATATTTACAATTTTGACCAATTGGAATCAATGCACACAGGCTATATACATGGCTGGCGCTAGGCATGGGCAGTGTGGGCAGCTTCCTAGGGCCTCGCGCTCAACTGAGAAACAGGGGGCCCGCTTAGGCCACACTTTCACAGTTATTCCAAGCGTGGTAGCAATCCTGGGTGTGCAGGGGTGGGGGGAAGGAGCAAACAGAATGGGGCTGGTACAGCAGCTGGGCCAGCAATTATGTTGGCTCAGTGTCAGGTGCGAGGCAGTGCCCCCGTTAAGTACCGGCCATTCTAGACACCCTTTCGGCATTTTCTTGCTAGGTTACAGAAGGCCCCTTTGTTTTCAGGACCAGCTGGACACAGGTAAGGAGAGGTGGGTGAGGGGAGGAGGGAACAGCCAAATCAAGTGGCTTTTGTAATCTTTGCATCACACGTAGCAAAGATTGCTTTGATGTAAATGCCCATTTAAAATTGTATGTAGAACTGCCGGAGCTGGGGAGTGTTGTGCAAAATGCTGCGTACTGCTCAAGGCCCAGGGGGAGGGGTGCCCCCCTTTCCTGGGCCTCGAAGTGCTGGAGCCAGCTGTAAGGTCTAGGTGTGGGGCCCCCTTCCCTGGGCTGTGTAGCCATTACTCCCTCTTTCCTCTCCTTACATTTAATTGGTCCTAGGTCTTTTTTGGGGAAATATTTTCTATTGCAAAGTGTAGCCTCGGGATGAAGAGAAATAAAAGTTTCAAAATGTGAAAAATAACTAAATGAAGCAAGACAGGGCGGGACACAAAGTGACCAGATTGCTTTTATTCACACCAAAACACATTAGCGCTACTTTACAGAGTTTGCCAGTCAAGCACTATGTAGCGGCTTCGGGCGGAAGCGGTACAGGAGTGAAGGGCAACAGACGGGATTTGATAACTGTAGGCTTTATTGCGGCCAAAAGTAAATCGGAAGAAGTCTTTCTGACGGGGATGGGTCTTCGAGGTGATCAACTCCGTGAGGGCCTCGGATGCCGGTGCTTGTCATCAATCCTCCGATAGCCGTCCGGGCTCCGTCGGGGCTTGCGGTCCTCTGCGTCCGTCTTTGCTTTCCAGACTCAGGACCCAAAACGAAAGTAAAGAAAGCACTAGGTGAGATCGATGTCTCACATGTAATCGTGATAGGGGAAGGGAGTGAGAAGGCACAACCACCCGTGACTTGTTCTCTATGTACAGTGCAAGTGCGGGGACAGGGAGTGCTCGGGAACAGGGAACCGGGACAAGGGGATACCACTAGGTTGCACTGGCTCCGCCCTTTCATCCCACCCAACCCCTGATCTTATCACGCACCTGGAGTAGCCACACACCTCCCCCGGGTGAGTGGCTGGGCGGCTCGTGGTAAAGTTGGCCTCCAGGCTTTTCCTCCGTCTCCGGGGACTCTCCTCCTTCCTCCGATCTGCAGGGCTTCGGCTCCGTAGTTCTCCGTGTGCTTTCTTGCTCCTTCTGACTTTCCACGCTCTTCTCCCTCCGGGTGTACAAACACACTGTGTCTTCCTGCTCTGTCGTATTTGACGTCGGCACGTCGTCCTGTAAGCCCGCCCACTCGTCCTCGGATCTTTCATTAAAGGGCCATACACACTCTTCGTCCATGTGATTGTCCACCTCATATTCGGTCCCTCGGTAGTCCGCCTGCTGCGAATGACAAGAGTGTGAGGGAGTGATAGCACAGTTATCGGGGTGAGTCGGCGAGCCCACCCCGTTACACACTACTTTTATTTTCTCCTCTTTCTTTGAACAACATTGTTTTCGCAGGATGGGGAAGTGCACCATTCCTGGAGGTACTGAAATACCTGTTTGATGGGTTGATTGGAAAATGAAATGGGTACCACGCCTCTGTGTTCACGGATGTGGTCTTTTTAAACCATAGTCACTGTTCCCTTTAACCTGCGCACCTGTGCGCCCGTGCACCTGTTAAATCTGAGCGCGCAGTCACCTCTTTGAAGCGCGCACACCACCAGAGGCAAGTATTCATGTAAATCGCAGCGCCCCGTAGAAACATGATGGGCGGTGCAATTAACATGAATACTTGAAGAAATGCAGACAATCTGCCCCCTCCGCGCTCCATCAAGAAAAGGCAGGCCGCAAGCTTAAAGTCACAACGTGTGCTTTCACAATCATTAATATACATTAGTGATTGTGAAAGCACACGTTGTGCTGTTAAGCTTGCTGCCTGCCTTTTCTTAACAGAGCGCTGCAGTTTGTGTGCCTTTTTGAAAGTTTTTATGTTAAATACAGCCCCTTGCGTAAGCATGTAGGGATCTGCAATTAACAAGAAAACTTTCAAAAAGGCACGAATTTGCCGCGTTTTATTAACAAAAGGCAGGCAGCAAGCCCAACAGCACAAGTGTGCTTTCACAATCCCTAATATGTATTAGAGATTGTGAAAGCACACGTGCTGCAGTTGTGCTTGCTGCCTGCCTTTTCTTCACAGAGTGCAGCAGTTTGTGTGCCTTTTTGAAAGTTTTTATGATAAATTCAGCCCGAGCATAAGCAAGTCGGGAGCTGCAAATGGACATGAACACTCTCAAAAAGGCACACTATCTGCTGCACACTATTAACAAAAGGCACGAAGCACGATGTGTGCTTTCACAATTCCTAATATATATAATAGGGATTGTGAAGTGCTTTTAGGCTTGCTGTGTGCCTTTTGTAGATAGGCCGACCAGAATTTTAAAGCCAAAAATGGGACATTTCACTCAAACAGAAAATGGACTGCACATAGCTGCCAAGGTTTCAGATTGCTATATGTGACATTTTCATAATTTCAGTGCAATCAGGGCACAAGTGCTAAAAAAAAAAGAAGTGGGGGACTAACCTAGTTAGGCAGTATGCAAGTGACATCAAGGCTCACAACATCACGGCGTGCGACATCACACATGGCATCACAGGAATTGACATAATAGAAAGTGGCATCACAAGCCACGACTTTACAGGAAGTTACATCAGATCTAAAGCATTCACATATATGTTTAGCGAGTCTATCATGTGTACGTTTGAGAGCATTGCGAGGATAATAGCACAGTGAGCTATCGAAGAGGATATGTGACTTCTATACTTCGCAATCTCCCAGTTTTACATTACACATCCTGTACAATAATTTACAAACTTATATAATGTATTGTACATGTAATATGCACATGTTGATGTAAAGCACTTTGACACCCTGCATTGGAATGGGTAGCGCTATATAAGAAAAAACAGTGGTACTTACATTATTTCAACGCCACCTCAGGGGAATTAAGCTCTATATAAATGCAATTTGCGTTGTGTAACTACTGGGAAAGACCAAAACATCTGATATTCTTCCGATGCATATTTTACTCCTTTGCACAGGTGCACCTCATAAGAAATTGGACAACAGATTATATAAAATACATGTCCACAAAATATTCTTCAAAAAATGTCTTCTTTATTCAATGGAGTCTTTAAAACATAGTCAGGATGATTGAGATACAGCCGACGCGTTTTGTCCTTATCCGAAGGACTTCTTCAGGGCAAACAGATCTTCACTATAATGTCTATCTAGAATAGTTAAGCCATAATTCAAGAATATAAAAGATGCTTCTGTTTTTCAAGATATTATATAAAAAAGTATGTTTAGTGCCATGGAATGGAAGCATTGGACGAGAGAGAATGTATAAATCCCACTTTTATTAATCCTAATTCCAGGTAAGGGAAATAAGAAATGTGTAAGAATAATTGCACAGTGCTGTAACCAACCAGAGTCAGTCGGGGCAGTCCTCATCACACGGAGACCAGCGCTGGTCAGTTACAGCACTGTGCAATTATTCTTGCACACTTCTTATTTCCCTTACATGGAATTAGGATTAATAAAACTGGGAGTTATACATTGTCAGTCATCCAATGCTTCCTTTCCAAGGCACTAAACATCATTTTTTATATAATATCTTGAAAAACGGAAGCGCTGATATTGCTCGATCTCAGCGCAGCCTTTGATACGGTTTCTCATAACATCTTGTTAACTTGTCTGGAGACCATAGGGATAACCAGTCTTGCCCTGGAGTGGTTCCGCTCATTTCTGAAGGACAGATCCTTCCGGGTATCAGCTCCCCCGTTTCTCTCCCAGCTCCATTCCATCGGCCAGGGAGTTCCCCAGGGCTCTGCACTTAGCCCATCCCTTTTTAATCTCTATGTGCAGCCACTTGCGGCACTGGCTAAGGAGTGGGACCTAACGCTGGTGTCATACGCAGACAACACGCAGCTGGTCATCACCCTCACCGAAGGCCCTTCGATCTCGGCCTCGAGATTTAGGGAAGGCCTGGCTGCAGTAGCCCAGTGGATGACGGACAACTGTCTGCAGCCTAATGCATGCAGGACGGAGGTGCTGCTCCTCGGGAGGAATACCAGTTATTGGAATGAGCACTGGTGGCCCTCCTCTCTGGGCGCCATCCCGCCACCCAAATCCTTGGTCAAGAATCTGGGTGTCTGGATGGACTCCTCGCTCAATTTCCAGACCCACACGAAAAAAGTGGCTGCTACTTGTGTGGGCCTGCTGAGGAGCCTTAACCTGATACTCATTTTTTTTTACTCAAAAATCCGCCAGCTCATTGTTCAGTCCATCATCCTTTCACGACTGGACTATGCCAGCGTTCTACTTCTAGGCCCCAATAAAGCGGAGATAGCTCAATTCCAACGCATACAGAACTCAGTGGCTAGAGCCCTGGTGGGTCTCCCCCGCAGGTGCTCAGTCAGAGCTACCATTCGGAAATTACATTGGCTGCCCATTGAATCTCGGATTCAATTCAAAACCCTTACTATGGCCTTCAAGATTCTCAAATCCGGATGCCCAGAACTCCTGCGCCCGCTCTTAACACCTCATGCGCCACAGCGCAGCCTGCGCTCTTCAGGCCAGCACCTAGTGACGATACCCCGTACTAGGCTCTGCCGTATTGGTGGCCGATCCTATAGGGTCCTGGGAGCTAAGCGCTGGAACTCCTTGCCACTAAACATTCAGGTTCAGGCTTGGCAAGAAGCTTTTTTTGCTAGGTCGAAATGACAGGTTAAAACTGCCCACACAGACTACAGTTGCTGGCCAGGAGATTCATTTTACTGTGCTGTAGAGAGTGGCACAATGAGTGCTGCAGCCCACTTGTAGCATTTAATTTGAAGGCCGTAGGTCCATGTAGTACCAAATACTAGGGACTTTCAAGCAAACTAAATGTGCCAATACGGTGTATGTCAATTTATCTTTGTTTAGAGGGGAGAGCACACACACTTTACTACTGGTTAGTATGACTAAAGTGCACAAAATCCTAGGACAAGCAAAAACTGCATTAGCATAAGAAGACAAAAATCTGGGGGAATACTATACAAAAGATGGTCCTCTCCAACACTTATATAATGAATGTGATTTTAAAGTGCAATTTAGTGTCAAGGGATGGCTTGATGAGACCAAGAGATAAGGAACTCTAAACAGAAAGGTGGCAAACAACAAAATAATATAGACAAGCAAACTAGTCGAAAGTCCAGAGGTAGATGAAGAGTTGGTGCTCAAAGAAGGGCGGTGAATAGAATCAGACTTTAAAGAAATGATAAATTAAAGGGTGACATCTGACAAGATTGTGATAAACTAAACTATTTAGTTCTGAGGGTTGAATCTCTTCCAAGTGCTTAAATGGTTCATGTGGGAGGAAGGCACTCGGAAGATCAAAACATAGAAGAGAGTTTAAAAGACACAGTGAGGCCTCAAATAACAACTGACCAGGAAGTTAACCACAAATGAAAATTCAAACCCAGAATCCATTCAAGAAGAAATCATATTTACAATTTTGACCAATTGGAATCAATGCACACAGGCTATATACATGGCTGGCGCTAGGCATGGGCAGTGTGGGCAGCTTCCTAGGGCCTCGCGCTCAACTGAGAAACAGGGGGCCCGCTTAGGCCACACTTTCACAGTTATTCCAAGCGTGGTAGCAATCCTGGGTGTGCAGGGGTGGGGGGAAGGAGCAAACAGAATGGGGCTGGTACAGCAGCTGGGCCAGCAATTATGTTGGCTCAGTGTCAGGTGCGAGGCAGTGCCCCCGTTAAGTACCGGCCATTCTAGACACCCTTTCGGCATTTTCTTGCTAGGTTACAGAAGGCCCCTTTGTTTTCAGGACCAGCTGGACACAGGTAAGGAGAGGTGGGTGAGGGGAGGAGGGAACAGCCAAATCAAGTGGCTTTTGTAATCTTTGCATCACACGTAGCAAAGATTGCTTTGATGTAAATGCCCATTTAAAATTGTATGTAGAACTGCCGGAGCTGGGGAGTGTTGTGCAAAATGCTGCGTACTGCTCAAGGCCCAGGGGGAGGGGTGCCCCCCTTTCCTGGGCCTCGAAGTGCTGGAGCCAGCTGTAAGGTCTAGGTGTGGGGCCCCCTTCCCTGGGCTGTGTAGCCATTACTCCCTCTTTCCTCTCCTTACATTTAATTGGTCCTAGGTCTTTTTTGGGGAAATATTTTCTATTGCAAAGTGTAGCCTCGGGATGAAGAGAAATAAAAGTTTCAAAATGTGAAAAATAACTAAATGAAGCAAGACAGGGCGGGACACAAAGTGACCAGATTGCTTTTATTCACACCAAAACACATTAGCGCTACTTTACAGAGTTTGCCAGTCAAGCACTATGTAGCGGCTTCGGGCGGAAGCGGTACAGGAGTGAAGGGCAACAGACGGGATTTGATAACTGTAGGCTTTATTGCGGCCAAAAGTAAATCGGAAGAAGTCTTTCTGACGGGGATGGGTCTTCGAGGTGATCAACTCCGTGAGGGCCTCGGATGCCGGTGCTTGTCATCAATCCTCCGATAGCCGTCCGGGCTCCGTCGGGGCTTGCGGTCCTCTGCGTCCGTCTTTGCTTTCCAGACTCGGGACCCAAAACGAAAGTAAAGAAAGCACTAGGTGAGATCGATGTCTCACATGTAATCGTGATAGGGGAAGGGAGTGAGAAGGCACAACCACCCGTGACTTGTTCTCTATGTACAGTGCAAGTGCGGGGACAGGGAGTGCTCGGGAACAGGGAACCGGGACAAGGGGATACCACTAGGTTGCACTGGCTCCGCCCTTTCATCCCACCCAACCCCTGATCTTATCACGCACCTGGAGTAGCCACACACCTCCCCCGGGTGAGTGGCTGGGCGGCTCGTGGTAAAGTTGGCCTCCAGGCTTTTCCTCCGTCTCCGGGGACTCTCCTCCTTCCTCCGATCTGCAGGGCTTCGGCTCCGTAGTTCTCCGTGTGCTTTCTTGCTCCTTCTGACTTTCCACGCTCTTCTCCCTCCGGGTGTACAAACACACTGTGTCTTCCTGCTCTGTCGTATTTGACGTCGGCACGTCGTCCTGTAAGCCCGCCCACTCGTCCTCGGATCTTTCATTAAAGGGCCATACACACTCTTCGTCCATGTGATTGTCCACCTCATATTCGGTCCCTCGGTAGTCCGCCTGCTGCGAATGACAAGAGTGTGAGGGAGTGATAGCACAGTTATCGGGGTGAGTCGGCGAGCCCACCCCGTTACACACTACTTTTATTTTCTCCTCTTTCTTTGAACAACATTGTTTTCGCAGGATGGGGAAGTGCACCATTCCTGGAGGTACTGAAATACCTGTTTGATGGGTTGATTGGAAAATGAAATGGGTACCACGCCTCTGTGTTCACGGATGTGGTCTTTTTAAACCATAGTCACTGTTCCCTTTAACCTGCGCACCTGTGCGCCCGTGCACCTGTTAAATCTGAGCGCGCAGTCACCTCTTTGAAGCGCGCACACCACCAGAGGCAAGTATTCATGTAAATCGCAGCGCCCCGTAGAAACATGATGGGCGGTGCAATTAACATGAATACTTGAAGAAATGCAGACAATCTGCCCCCTCCGCGCTCCATCAAGAAAAGGCAGGCCGCAAGCTTAAAGTCACAACGTGTGCTTTCACAATCATTAATATACATTAGTGATTGTGAAAGCACACGTTGTGCTGTTAAGCTTGCTGCCTGCCTTTTCTTAACAGAGCGCTGCAGTTTGTGTGCCTTTTTGAAAGTTTTTATGTTAAATACAGCCCCTTGCGTAAGCATGTAGGGATCTGCAATTAACAAGAAAACTTTCAAAAAGGCACGAATTTGCCGCGTTTTATTAACAAAAGGCAGGCAGCAAGCCCAACAGCACAAGTGTGCTTTCACAATCCCTAATATGTATTAGTGATTGTGAAAGCACACGTGCTGCAGTTGTGCTTGCTGCCTGCCTTTTCTTCACAGAGTGCAGCAGTTTGTGTGCCTTTTTGAAGGTTTTTATGATAAATTCAGCCCGAGCATAAGCAAGTCGGGAGCTGCAAATGGACATGAACACTCTCAAAAAGGCACACTATCTGCTGCACACTATTAACAAAAGGCACGAAGCACGATGTGTGCTTTCACAATTCCTAATATATATAATAGGGATTGTGAAGTGCTTTTAGGCTTGCTGTGTGCCTTTTGTAGATAGGCCGACCAGAATTTTAAAGCCAAAAATGGGACATTTCACTCAAACAGAAAATGGACTACACATAGCTGCCAAGGTTTCAGATTGCTATATGTGACATTTTCATAATTTCAGTGCAATCAGGGCACAAGTGCTAAAAAAAAAAGAAGTGGGGGACTAACCTAGTTAGGCAGTATGCAAGTGACATCAAGGCTCACAACATCACGGCGTGCGACATCACACATGGCATCACAGGAATTGACATAATAGAAAGTGGCATCACAAGCCACGACTTTACAGGAAGTTACATCAGATCTAAAGCATTCACATATATGTTTAGCGAGTCTATCATGTGTACTTTTGAGAGCATTGCGAGGATAATAGCACAGTGAGCTATCGAAGAGGATATGTGACTTCTATACTTCGCAATCTCCCAGTTTTACATTACACATCCTGTACAATAATTTACAAACTTATATAATGTATTGTACATGTAATATGCACATGTTGATGTAAAGCACTTTGACACCCTGCATTGGAATGGGTAGCGCTATATAAGAAAAAACAGTGGTACTTACATTATTTCAACGCCACCTCAGGGGAATTAAGCTCTATATAAATGCAATTTGCGTTGTGTAACTACTGGGAAAGACCAAAACATCTGATATTCTTCCGATGCATATTTTACTCCTTTGCACAGGTGCACCTCATAAGAAATTGGACAACAGATTATATAAAATACATGTCCACAAAATATTCTTCAAAAAATGTCTTCTTTATTCAATGGAGTCTTTAAAACATAGTCAGGATGATTGAGATACAGCCGACGCGTTTTGTCCTTATCCGAAGGACTTCTTCAGGGCAAACAGATCTTCACTATAATGTCTATCTAGAATAGTTAAGCCATAATTCAAGAATATAAAAGATGCTTCTGTTTTTCAAGATATTATATAAAAAAGTATGTTTAGTGCCATGGAATGGAAGCATTGGACGAGAGAGAATGTATAAATCCCACTTTTATTAATCCTAATTCCAGGTAAGGGAAATAAGAAATGTGTAAGAATAATTGCACAGTGCTGTAACCAACCAGAGTCAGTCGGGGCAGTCCTCATCACACGGAGACCAGCGCTGGTCAGTTACAGCACTGTGCAATTATTCTTGCACACTTCTTATTTCCCTTACATGGAATTAGGATTAATAAAACTGGGAGTTATACATTGTCAGTCATCCAATGCTTCCTTTCCAAGGCACTAAACATCATTTTTTATATAATATCTTGAAAAACGGAAGCGCTGATATTGCTCGATCTCAGCGCAGCCTTTGATACGGTTTCTCATAACATCTTGTTAACTTGTCTGGAGACCATAGGGATAACCAGTCTTGCCCTGGAGTGGTTCCGCTCATTTCTGAAGGACAGATCCTTCCGGGTATCAGCTCCCCCGTTTCTCTCCCAGCTCCATTCCATCGGCCAGGGAGTTCCCCAGGGCTCTGCACTTAGCCCATCCCTTTTTAATCTCTATGTGCAGCCACTTGCGGCACTGGCTAAGGAGTGGGACCTAACGCTGGTGTCATACGCAGACAACACGCAGCTGGTCATCACCCTCACCGAAGGCCCTTCGATCTCGGCCTCGAGATTTAGGGAAGGCCTGGCTGCAGTAGCCCAGTGGATGACGGACAACTGTCTGCAGCCTAATGCATGCAGGACGGAGGTGCTGCTCCTCGGGAGGAATACCAGTTATTGGAATGAGCACTGGTGGCCCTCCTCTCTGGGCGCCATCCCGCCACCCAAATCCTTGGTCAAGAATCTGGGTGTCTGGATGGACTCCTCGCTCAATTTCCAGACCCACACGAAAAAAGTGGCTGCTACTTGTGTGGGCCTGCTGAGGAGCCTTAACCTGATACTCATTTTTTTTTACTCAAAAATCCGCCAGCTCATTGTTCAGTCCATCATCCTTTCACGACTGGACTATGCCAGCGTTCTACTTCTAGGCCCCAATAAAGCGGAGATAGCTCAATTCCAACGCATACAGAACTCAGTGGCTAGAGCCCTGGTGGGTCTCCCCCGCAGGTGCTCAGTCAGAGCTACCATTCGGAAATTACATTGGCTGCCCATTGAATCTCGGATTCAATTCAAAACCCTTACTATGGCCTTCAAGATTCTCAAATCCGGATGCCCAGAACTCCTGCGCCCGCTCTTAACACCTCATGCGCCACAGCGCAGCCTGCGCTCTTCAGGCCAGCACCTAGTGACGATACCCCGTACTAGGCTCTGCCGTATTGGTGGCCGATCCTATAGGGTCCTGGGAGCTAAGCGCTGGAACTCCTTGCCACTAAACATTCGTTCCCTGGATAATCTGGCTGTCTTCCAGGAGGCTATTAAGACCCATCTGTTCCCCTCTCCTAGGACTCCCTCCCTCTCCCCTCCCCCTCCCCCCCCCCTTAGGATGGCTTCTGTGGTTACTCAGCGCCGGGACGCCTCGTTGCTGGGGCAGCTGTTTGCGCTTAACCAAATGACATAACATAACATAACATAACATAACATAACATCTTTTATATTCTTGAGTGATGGCTTAACTATTCTAGATAGACATTACAGTGAAGATCCGTTTGCCATGAAAAAGTCCTGCTGATAAGGACGAAATGCGTCGGATGTATCTCAATCATCCTGACTATGTTTTAAAGACTCCATTGAATAAAGGAAGACGTTTTTTGAAGAATATTTTGTGGACATGTATTTTATATAATCCGTTGTCCAATTTGTTATGTGGTACACCTGTGCTAATGAGTAAAAATTGCTAAACTCCTGTATGGGAATTACACTGTGACAGTGGGTGTTTTTCAGTGTGCACACTTGTTTTCTGGGTAATTCCACACCACTTATATATTGATTAGGGATAGCGATTTAGGTGCAGATGCCCATGGGGTTCCACTGTTTAGTCTATTTCTAATCTTCCAGTGCATGCATATCTCCTAACCAGGGACTGCAGGGTGTGAAAAGCCGCCTCTCTTAAGTAAGTGTGAAGAGCTAACAAGGTTGGAGCCTTTGTTTCCCCTCCGCTTAATTTACATCAGGTCTCAGGCTCCTGACTGCTCACAGCCAAGAGACTCGACCAAAAGGAGGCCTGATGACCCCTCTAATTCCTCCTTTCTTATGGGCCCAGCAGGAGTGTTAAATAAGAAAGCCCCGTCTCGGCCTGAGCATTGTTGCTTGTTGGAGACGGAAAGCAGACAATATGCAGGGGCTGCTGAAAGTGTCCCAGTGTTTGAAATAACACCAGGACGAGTTCAGAACATTATTTAGTGGGGTCCAAATTCTTGGCAGGGTGAACCGCATTCACCCAGTGAAAAAAGTGGGTGGATGCCATCCACCCACGTGTACCCCCTATTCGTGCCCAGAGTGCATTTATGAAAGACATTTGAAAGGCTTTGAGTGACACTTTCTTGAGAGTAAATTCAGCCTTATTTACCCAGTAAACTAGAACCCCATTCCCAATATGAACAAACCTGCCCCACACAGTGCATTCAACCACCACACAGCCATTAGCGCTAACGCCATTCATATCCACCAGAACCAACCTGCTCCTTCGCATTCCATCTTACCCACATTCACATCTGCAGTGTTCAGCTCACCTGCGCCAAGCAAGAATCAGGCCAGGTTGAGATGGGGTTAGCGGTAATTGGTGTTGCTTTGCTGATTATTGCAGGAGAGAGGCCGGGCGTGGCCTTTCAGGACTGGCCTCAGATTGTATGGTGCTTCGTTATGGGTATTTAACAAAAGTGATAGCAAGGGATACATTGTTACATTAAAAGACTTTTAATGGAGAATATGCTTTTGAATTCTGTATCCTTTTTATGTTTGTTGTAAGTTGCCAACCTGTCTTAAGACCCGTCATGTGGTGCTGTATGTGTAGAAATACAGTCTTTTCACTTTATTAAGCAAATGTTTGAGTGATAATTGCACTGATATTTGTCGCTGCACCCACACACGTGGTTGGGTTCTTGGCGCACATAGCCTTGGCTGCAGCACACAGAGACCTTATACTGTAGCACACAGAAGAAAAATATTAGAGGGAATATTGACCATACTGCTTATGATTTGTATGAATATAAGTAATGAACATTGAAATGGGTCTCTTCTGGGCCCTGTAGTAAAGCCTGTAACTTTTCAGGCAAAGCACTTACTGATTTCTGAATAATGAGTCCAAAAGCGTTTAGTTAACCATGTTGTTCCTTCCTACATTTCACATGTGTTACTTAATCATGCATTCCCTATGAGTGTTTGCTTTTTCCAGTATGTTGTTACTTTTTTTAGGTAGAATTTTACTCTCAATTAATCGTAATTTTGAATTGTGTCGCATTCAGGTGTTCATAGCGAGGCACAATTAGGTAGTAGTTGAAGGCAGTGCGAGTTTCTCTCAGTGGGGCAGTATAGTGTTCAGTGGGGGAGAGGATGTGGCACTATTGTCAGAGCTGATGAATATGGGACTGGGGAACCAGGTTCAGCCATCATGACCAGTCCACCAGACCACTCTCCTGAGGGAGCTCATTCCGATGTTAGACCTTAGAAGGTCCTGCTAGACCAGGGGTACTCATAGTACGGCCCGCGGGCCGCCAGCGGTCCAGCAAGCCTTCCCAGGCGGCTCGCGGACCTTGAGACATCTGTGTTCTAATTTTTTTTTTTAAAGAGTTTCAGCAAACGGCAGCATGACTCAGAGACCTCAGAGACTCTGCTGCTCTGTGGGGGCCGGGCGATTCCCGGCATAGTCAGAGTGGGGCTGCAGGGGCGCTAAGAGGTGAAAAGAGCCTCTTTAATATACAAATGGTCTTTGAAAGACCTGTGAAGTGCTCGGGTGCGACTGTGTGTGTGTGCCCGAAAGCTGTTTTAGCCCGGGCTGACACATAGGCAGGGTGAGATGAGAAAGGGTGACAGAGGGAGGTAAAGGGAGGGAGACAGAGGGGGGAGGGAAAGGGAGGGAGACAGAGCCAGACCGAGGGAGAGCGAGGGAGGGAGTGAAAGCGAGGGCAAGCAAGGGAGGGAGGGAAAGGGAGGCAGACAGAGGGAGAGCGAGGGAGGGAAAAGAGGGAGGGAAAGGGAGGCAGAGAGGGAAAGCGAGGCAGGACGGGAAAGGGAGGCAGACAGAGGGAGAGCGAGGGAGGGAGAGGGAGAGCGAGGGAAAGAAAGGGAGGGAGAGTGAGGGAGAGCGAGGGAGGGAGAGAAAGGGAGGCAGACAGAGGGAGAGAGCGGGAGCTAGACAGGGAGGGAGGGGGAGGGAGAGCGAGGGAGGGAAAGGGAGGGAGAGCAAGGGAGGGAGGGAAAGGGAGGCAGACAGAGGGAAGGAAAGGGAGGGAGAGGGAGATGGAGGGAGGGAGATAGAGGGAGGGAGGGAGGGAGGGAGAGGAAGAGAGAGGGAGGGAGACAGAAGGAGGGAAAGGGAGGGAGAGGGAGACAGAGGGAGGGAGGGAGGGAGAGGGAAACAGAGGGAAAGGGAGGGAGAGGGAGACAGAGGGAGACAGAGGGAGGGAGGGAGAAGGAGACAGAGGGAGAGGGAGGGAGGAAAAGGGAGGGAGCGGGACGGAGGGAGAGGAAGAAAGGGAGAGGGAGACACAGAAAGGGAGAGAGACAGAGAGAGGGAGGGCGACCTCAGAGTGATGGAGACCTCCAAGTGAGGGAGAGGGAAAGAGAGAAAGGGAAGGAGGGAGAGGGAAGGAGAGAGAGAGAGAGAGAGAGAGAGAGAGAGGGAAGGAGGGAGAGGGAAGGAGAGAGAGGGAGACAGACTGAGGGAGAGGGAAACAGAGTGAGGGAGAGGGAAAAAGAGTGAGGGAGAGGGAAACAGAGTGAGGGAGAGGGAAACAGAGTGAGGGAGAGAAAAACAGAGAGAGAGAGAGGGAGACAGAGAGAGAGGGAGACAGTCAGAGTGAGACAGAGGGAGAGCGTGAGTGAGAGGGAATGTACCATGCAGATCACAAAGTGCACATAATGTAAATAGGTAAATCAATCAATCAATCAAACATTTGTAGAGCGTGCTACTCACCTATGATGGTCTCAAGGCACTAGAGGGGGGTGGGGTAAGTAGTAGCTACTGCTCGAACAGCCAGGTCTTGAGAAGTCTCCTGAAGGTCAGCAGTTTATTGGTCTGTTGCAGGTTGATGTGGAGGGTGTTCCATGTCTTGGCGGCGAGGTGGGAAAATGATCTGCCGCCGGTGGTTGTTCGGCAGATGCGTGGGACAGTGGTGAGGGCGAGATCAGCGAAGCGAAGCTGACGGTTTGGGTAGTAGAAGGTGAGTCATTCATTGAGGTACACTGGACCGGTGTTGTGAAGTGCTTTGTGAGCGTGGGTGAGGAGCTTGAAGGTGATCCTCTTGTTGACTGGGAGCCAGTGCAGGTCTCTCAGGTGGGCGGTGATGTGACTGTGGCGAGGCGTGCGGAGACATTTTGTATGCGTTGGAGTATTTTCTGGAGTTTGCCCGTGGTTCCCTGTAGAGGGCATTGCCATTGTCCAGCCTGCTGCTGACGAGGGCCTGAGTGACCGTCCTCCTGGTTTTGGTGGGGATACATCTGTAGATCTTACGGAGCATGCAGAGGGTGTTGGAGCAGGAGGAGGAGACAGCGTTGACTTGCTGGTTCATAGAGAGCATTGAATCCAGGATGAACCCCAGGTTGCGTGCATGGTTGGTGGGTGTCAGGGCAGCTCCCAGCGCCGCTGGCCACCAGGAGTCGTCCCATGCAGAGGGGGTGGAGCCAAAGATGAGGACCTCTATCTTGTCAGAGTTCAGTTTCAGATGGCTGGTGTTCTCCACTCTGCGACGGTCTTCATACCTCGGTGGAGGTTGGATTTGGCAGTGGCTGGGTCCTTGGTGAGGGAGAGGATCAGCTGGGTGTCATCAGCGTACGAGATGCTGTTGAGGTGGTGCGCTCGGACGATGTCAGCAAGTGGAGCCATGTAGATGTTGAGTGGGTTGGGCTGAGGGATGATCCTTGGGGAACGCCCAGGTGATCGTGGTGGCTTTGGAACAGAAAGGGGGAGGCGGATTCTCTGGGTTCTGCCGGTGAGGAAGGAGGTGATACTGTTCAGGGTTTTGACACGGATCCCTGTGTCATGGAGGAATGTTTGCAGGGTGTGGTGGCATATGGTGTCGAAGGCGGCGAGAGGTCCAGGAGGATGAGAGCAGCTGTTTCGCCATTGTCGAGCATGGCCCTGATGTAGTCGGTGGTCGCGATGAGGGCATTTTTGGTACTGTGATTGCTGTGAAAACCAGATTGGTAGGAGTCCAGGATGTTGTTCGCTTCCAGGAAGTGGGTCAGTTGTTTGTTGGCGATCTTCTCAATGACTTTTGCCGGGAACGGGAGCAGGGAGATGAGACGAAAATTCTTGAGGTCTTTTACGTCCTCCTTGGGATTCTTGAGTAGGGTGTTGTTCTCTGCGTGTTTCCAGCTCTGCGGGAAGGTGGATCATCAACAAGGAGTTGTTGATGATCTTTTGGAGTTTGGGTCCGATGATGGAGCTTGCTTTGTTGAAGATGTGGTGGTGGCAGGGTTCGGAGGGTGAGCCAGAGTGGATGGTGTTCATGATTTTGATGGTGCCTTTGTCGTTGACATTGATCCAGGAGAGTAGGAGGTCAGTGTCTTTGCTGGGCATTGGGTTGGGGAAAGAAGGTGGCCAGGGAGTTGCAGAGTTCCTGCGATGGCGGGCTGTCATTGGAGCTGGAGCTGGGGGTGTCGAGTTCTTTCACGATGTTGAAGAGCTCTTTGCTGTTGTGTGCGTTGTTGTCGATGCGTTCCTTGAAGGAGGACCTTTTGGCGGATTGGATGAGTTGGTGGTGCTTGCGTCTAGAGTTCTTGAGGGCTGCGTGTTTGTATGGTGTCTGGTCTTGGTGCCACTGCTTCTCGGTCCTAGGATGCTTGTTTCCGGTCCAGTGAAGACATGGCTTGACAGTTCGGGCTGGACTGTTCCCATGAGGCACATGGTCAGACTGATTTGCATATGGCCATGTCTGAACTGGGGTGGTGGAGTGAGCTAAAGAATGATGATGGATTAAACCCAGATCAGTTGACTGGGGGTGAGTGTTTGATTTGCTCAAACACTCCGTCCATCATCCCCTTTGGTATCGCTTTGTTCGCCCAAAGTTGGGAGGATATGCCGAGACGTGGGTCCCTTGCTCACTCTGCCACTGGATTCAAGATAGCCTGGCTGATGAGGGTTATGAACCCGAAACCGGTCCCGGGATGCTTGTTTCCGGTCCAGGGAAGACATGGCTTGACAGTTCGGGCTGGACTGTTCCCATGAGGCACAGGGTCAGACTGATTTGCAGATTGCCATGTCTGAACTGCGGTGGTGGAGTGATCTAAAGAATGATGATGGATTAAACCCAGATCAGTTGACTGGGGGTGAGTGTTTGATTTGCTCATCGCTCTGTCCATCATCCCCTTTGGTATTGCAGACGTGGGTCCTGGGCTCACTGTGCCACTGGAATCAAGCTATCCTGGCTGAAGAGGGATGAAACTCCGAAACCGGTCCTAGGATGCTTGTTTCTGGTCCAGGAAAGACTTGGCTTGGAAGTTCGGGCTGGACTGTTCCCATGATGCATAGGGTCCAAACATGATTTGCATATGTCCAGTTCCAAACTGTGTTGGCATGGTGAGCAAAAGAATGCTGTATTTAACCCAGATCTCTTGACTGGGGGTGAATGTTTTGATTTGTTCTGCATTCGGTCCATCAATTGTGTGTCATTTGCTTTCTCGAGTTTTCGGCAGGTTTGCATGGAGGTTTGGAGGTCATTGTTGAACTAGATGGTTCTCGTGTTGGTGCACCTGTTTGAGGGTTTCCTGAGGGGGCGAGGGAGTTGGCACAGTCGTTGATCCATTTTCTGAAGTTGTGGGCCACTGCGTTGGTGTCAGAGGTCAATGGGTTACTGCTTTTGTCAGTGAGATCCTTTGGTTACTTACAGTTCATAAGACAAAAATCTTCACATAGAACAGTGAGCTATTATTTGTCATCTTAGAGCTGCATGCAAACTGCAAGGTATAAATTAGAGCATTATGGTTATTTCCCCAGTCTTTGAATATCCAAATGTTGCAAAAAGGGTTCATTTGGATAGAAATCAATTCTGGGTACTAAAGAGAACCCACAACCATGATATTACATTCTAAATTCATAGTTTGTGTTTCTCCAGATCAATCACTATGAAATTATACTGCCTACTAGTATGATTGACATGTGACTTCTACACCTTGTAGTCCTTTGTCTTTGCTATCATTTCCTATACAGTGTTTTACATATGTTTGATTCATTGTCTCTGTGTAATGTGTGTGATGTAAAGTGCTCTGACACCCTACACTGGTATCAGTGGCGTTGTAGATCAAAATAAATGCATCTGAGCGAGAATGTGGTTGCGGAGGTTTGATGGGCACTCTTGAGGGAATCTGTGGCAGAGGGAGTCATTGGGGGGCACCAACAAACATTGTCTCACAGGACTCAACCAGCACTAAAGTTGGCCTCTACCACTTCCTACTGTTCCATCTCTAAATCAAAAACATTGATTTGAAAACCCCTTGAATCTGCAGCATACCTTTAAGTTAATGTATGGTTTAGTAGTGGTCTCGTGGTTCTAAGTATTTTTTAAAATTTATGTACAATCTTTATTTGTTTGCAATGGTGTCTTGTAATCTTGTAATATATGTGTTGTGGTTTTACACTTGACATAATTCTGGAGAGAAATGAGCCCACACACAAAAAAGACTGTCCTTCAAGTCATGGTATGTGCGTATTGGATACTGGTGAGAGGATTTACTTTACAACAGCTTACTAAGTATTAATGTCGTGCTAAGGTAGTACAATAATGGCACGGAAAGATAACGAGCCTTTTGAAATTTGCGGTTATATTCATGGTGTGAGGGTTTTTGTCCTGTTTAATTTTATATTTTGAATGATCCCACCCTCATTACCTCAACAGGATCTCTCCCCTTTATGAAACAGAACTGGGATTTTTATCATGCTCTCATCTGGAAACAATCATGGAATCTGGAAACATGGAGTAAAAAATATCCATCTTTGTGACACCTGCACCTAGCTATTCCATCCAATGTGACAAATGTAATCCATTTAACACAGTCTTCAAATATATGGACTTATTTCACTTGTATATTTATCTTTTTGTCCATGTTACGGATATCCACATTAAGGGCCCGATGTAGGTAGGCCGTTACCGATCGGTAACGGCCGAAAATACCGATTTTTGGCCCTTACCGATCGGTAAACAGCCATCGAGATGTAGGGAACAAAAAAAAATCAAAATCGGAGTGAAAACCGATTCGGAATGAGTACTGAATGGAAAAGAATCCGATACGTACATACCGAAAATCGGATATGTAACGAATCGGTAACACACCGAATCAGATGCAAACACCGATTCGGTCAATGTACCGAATCGGTAGACACACCGAATCGGAAAATAACCGATTCGGTCCATGTACCGATTCGGTAGTGACACCGATTCGGAAAATAACCGATTCGGTCCATGTACCGATTCGGTAGTGACACCGATTCGGAAATTATCCGAATCGGCCCATGTACCGATTCGGTAGACACACCGAATCGGAATGAAGCCGATTCGGTCCATGTACCGAATCGGTAGATAGACCGAATCGGACATGAGCCGAATCGGAGAACATACCGATTCGTATGAATCACCGATCGGGAAATTCCCCGATTCCGACAGATGGGGAGATGTAGGGAGGCACAGAAACACCGAAATCGGCTCAGAATCGGTAGAATTCACTCGGTATTTACCATGGATTACAATCAGGTGGTAACCAACTCCAACCCATATAAACAGCCCCAAAATGCATTGCAACTTGCAGGATGGCAGCTTTTTATGTCATTGCGAGGCGGCTACGGCTACAGCAGGAAGGACAGAGGGAATGGCTAAGAAATGAACAGGTCTACAGACAGAGGATAACCCTGTTCATGCTCACAGAGGCAGAGATCCTACAGAGATACAGGCTGGACTCTGACACCATACTTGAGCTCATCAGGGATCTCAAACCATTCTTGGACCACCACACCCCAAGGGCACACGCCATCCCAGCACACGTCCAGGTGCTATGCAGCCTACACCTGCTAGCGTCTGGCAGCTATCAAAGTGGAGTTGCAGCGGCAGGAGGGGTGAGCCAGAGCAGCCTGTCAAGGTTCTTCCACACATTCCTTGACGCCATGATACACAGGATGGACCAATACATCTCTTTCCCTGCAACCCACGCAGAACTGCTACAAACTAAAGCTGACTTCTACCAGATGGCACAATTTCCCCAAATCATTGGTTGCATAGATGGCACGCACATTCCGATTTGCCCACCAGCGGACACAGAATACATATACCGCAATCGGAAGTCTACACACACCATCAACGTGCAGGTGATCTGCAATGCGAAGTGCACCATCACAGACCTGGTAGCAAAATTTCCAGGGAGTACCCATGACTCCTATATATTCCAACAGAGCGGCATCTATGCACGGCTGATGGCTGGCGAATTTGGTGAAGGATACCTCCTAGGTGAGACACATCATCAGACCCCCATAACACACAGTAGCTAGGTGGAATACATGTATGCATGTGTGTAATGTTACCCCTTTCTCTTCCAGGCGACAGTGCATATGCCCTCCGCTCATTCATACTCACCCCCTACCTCAACCCCTCCACACCCAGCCAAAGGAGGTATAACCGGGCCCACATACGCACAAGGAATGTCGACGAACGGACCTTTGGCATCTGGAAAAGTAGATTCAGATGCCTGCACAAGAGTGGAGGTGCAAGGCAGTATACCCCCATCACCTGCTGCAAGATCATAGCTGTATGTGCAATGTTACACAACCTTGCGGTGAAGAAGGGCACTGAGGTGGAGTTGTCTGACTACGAGGACCATGACGACGACGAAGCTGTGCCACTGACACAGCCAGCTGGGGTGTGTACGCCAAGTGATGGCAGATACAGACGTGAGGAGATTACAGAAAACTATTTCTGAGTGAGTACAGATGCAAAGACAGCTAAATGGTTGTTGTGAAAAAACAATTTTTAATACTGTTGCAACACAGTTACTGCACTGATGTGCAACAAAAAAAAGGTGTAATGGCAAAGAAAACAAAAGTCCAAGGTCCAGGTTGCCTCACCCGCCCTTGCAAGGCTATTTCTTTGACCGCTTGGCAGCCCCACTGGGGTGTCCCTCAGCCCCCTCAGAATGACCAGCGGCATCTGCGGAGCGCCTGGTGCTCCTGCGTGGCTCTGACGCAGCGCTGGCCGGGCTGCTGCGGCTGCTGCTGTCCCCAGCATCCCCCAGGTCCAGGGCAGGATTTGCGGCAGTGTTAGAGATGATCATGGCCTCCATTGCAGTCGTGATGCGGGCCATTCCCCTTGTTATCTCTGCCGTATTTTGTGTGAGGCTAGACTCCATGTTGGCACTGCGCTGGCAGAGTTGTGCCGTTGCCGCAGCAAGGCGGCTCATGGAGCGGTTCTGCACCCGGGCATCCCGCCTGCGCACCAGCTCATGCTCCTCCATTCTGCCACACAACTGGGTTATGGCAGTGGTTAGCCTGCCTAAACCTGCTGCTACCTCCTTGTTTGAATCCACGAAGGCCTGAAATCCTTTTACCATTTCCCCCATCTGCAGGTTGTGCTGCAGGAGCTGGCGTTGGCAGGCCATCATGGATTTCGCCTGCTGCCTTTGTATCTTTACCATCTTTCCTTCGAGGCCCAGGAAGACACTGCCCTCCGGTGCTGATGCTGCAGTGGTGGGGATGGCACGGCGCCGGGTACTGCTGCTGCCGGCCTGCTGAGTGGGCTGGGGTGCCACTGGTGGGGGTGTGGTGCTGGCCGGGGCCTGAGCCCCTGCTCCCAGGACAGGTTGTACTGGTGCCACAGCCATGGTCGTGGCAGGAGCTGGTGTAGGTGGAAGGAGGTCCCTTGTCGGGGAGTTCTCTGGGGAGAACTGCAAGGGGGGTGTGCTTGGCATTTGTGGGGAGTGCAGTGCTTCAAAGTCTATTACCAGGTCTCCCTCCATACCAAGCCCTATGGTGTTTTCGTCCTCCTCCTCCTCGGCAGCCTGGCTGGTGCTCGGCCCTGCGAGTGCAGTGTCAGATGGTGCTGCTGCCTCTGTTGACATTGTTTGTCTGCCTGATGGTGCCCCTAGGTACAAAGAAGCATTTGTAAATTGAGTGCCGATGTATTACAGTCAGTACAATTAAAGCATTCCACATGTCCTTGCATCTCCTTAGAATGTGTTCCACTGTTTCCTGTCTTGTGATTCTGCACTGCCATAGTTTGCTAACTTCTGCTGACTACATGTACCATGATGCTTGTCTCTTGTATGTTGGTTACAGTACTGTGCTGGGGTTTGCCTATGCATTGTGTCTAATGGGGAGGTGTCTGGTAGGGTGTGTCATGATGCGCATGCTTCTTACCTGTAGCTGTAGCTCTGGCTGAGCTGTCCAGGGTCCCAATTCCAGTTACGCTCTCCCTCTCAATGGTGGTGGACACCATTTCCTCGAGGTCTGTGAGGGGTGGCGCCGGGTTCCTGCCTCCACCAGTGCCTCCAGCCTGCCTCTGGATCTCTGCCATCTTCCGTTTTGTGAGGCTGCGGATGTCATAGAAACGCTTCTTCAGCTCTTCCAGGGACCTGGGGGTGACACCCACAGCATTCACCTTTTGGGCGATTTCGCTCCAGATCCTCCTCTTGGTGCTGTCTGGAACATTCAGGGACAGCTTTCCAAATAGCTGCCGGTGCACCCTCACCACCTCCTCAACCAACACCTGCAGCTCGGTGGTGCTGAACTTAGGCTTCCTCTTCTGGGAGGACTTCTGGCTCTCACTCTGGTTTGCCATCTTGTTCAGAACAGTTCACAACCTCCTACTCCCACTGCTGCTAACTGTGAGTGTTCAGCTCAGGCTGGCTCTCCAGAAAGTTCTTAATTAGCTGCACCTGCCAGGGTTGCCACTCCCTGTTTGGGTGGGGGAGGGGGAGCCACCTCATTGGCTGAATCGGCTTTTGCCGAATCGGCTTTTACCGATTCGGATATTACCGAATCGGTAAAATCCGATTCGGTATTATCCGAATCGGATTTTACCGATTCGGTTTCTTCAATGCATTCCTATGGGCTTTTTGGCCATGGGTGTGTTTTCATAGCTACGATTCGTTAATTGCCGAATCGGATTTTACCGACTCGGCTATTTCCGATTCGTTGGTAGCCGATTCGGCTATTTACGATTCGGTGGTAGCCAATTCGGTGGTAGCCGATTCGGTCCGTGCCGATTCGGAACGTACCGATTCACATTACCGATGCCGACCGAATCGGTATTATTTCGCCGTTTGTTTGCTACATCTCGTTTTCCGATTTCAGAATACCGATTCGGCCCGCCTCGGTATTTTGAAATCGGAAAATCCCTTTTACCGACATCGGGCCCTAGGTCTCTTCAGTGATGCCAAAAGAGATCAATAGTCCTGCGATGTCACTTTCTGCGATGTCACTTTCTGTGATGTCACTTCTTGTGATGTTACATGCAAATTAGAGGGGCCTCACATCTTCCCTCTCGTCCGGGGCCCCAGAAGTTCTAGGACCGGCCCTGGCTATATTTATATGTGGACATGCAATGGAGATTTGTATGGATACAGTCTGTGTATTCCAGCTTTGGTAGGAATCTGATGATGAATGTTCTCCATTGGTCAAAACACTACCTCAGAGTGTCTAGATAAATGTGTGTTCTAGTATTACCGGAGACAGACATAAGTCTGGCTAAAAAAGGAGGGAAAAAAAGGAAGAAAAAAAAAACATTTTATCAACTGAAGAATGTTCTATTTTTGTACAGAAGCAATGCACTGTGATCTTAATGTTACTTAAATATTATTTTATTTTTGTTTAGAAAAAGTGGTTGAATATCCATTTGTCCTGATGAAGACAAAAGATTTTGTCGAAACGCGTTGACACACAGCCCTATTCTCCATAACCAGAGAATATAATTGAAAGAAAAAGTTATTTTTATACATACCATGATGTTTTTCGAATATATATGAAAAAAGCCACATAAGTCTTAAGAAAAATCTTTTTATTGTGTAATCTGTCAATTATATGTATCTACGCATCTTTTATATTTATATTAAAAATTATCTCTTTTGATATCATTCCAGTCCATTGCATTAATTTTTTATCTTTTTTGTGTATATAAATATGTCTCCTTAAATAGCCAGCTTTTGTACTAAAAGTCTGCCTGGGTATATGCCTTTACATAAAAACTAGTATTACCAGAGTACAGTGTTTTTCAACAAACCTTCCCCGAAATGCCATGACCTTGATGGACGGCCTGTCCATTCAATGGCAACCCTTGAAAAACACTTGAAAACCAAGAGCTTAAGGGGGCTGGTCTAAAGCCCACACTCTCACTGCACTTCTTCTTACAGTATTTTTTTGAAACATGGATAACAAGTTATTCTAGATGCTAAAGATGTATATGGCCATTTGTAAAATGTACCCCATCTGCCTTGCTTCTGGTGGGAGGTTAATCATAGAGCTGGGGTTGGCAATGAATTATGCATGTGAGGTTCAAATTAACCTATACTTATGGATGTCAATGAGAGGTAGCAAAGGGTAGAAAATGCCACCCCAGTGATCTCATTGTTACCCCTGTCACTGCCCTTGCTACCCTTCAGTAGCTTCTCAGGGTTCATGAGGGTAGGGGTTGGAACTGGCATCCTTGTCCTTTCAGGGCCAGACTGGCCCTAGTGGACACCGGGTGTTATCTGAGTCATCCGGAGGGCGAGTGCTGCTTTTCGAGAGGTGGAGGCCGCTTTTGTTATAGGGAGTCGGTTCTGCAGCAATGTACCAATAGCAGCGGCAGTGCTAAAGAGGTAGCAGTGCTTCTTCTCAGTAGCAATCACCCCCCTGCCCCTGCCCCACCCCCACATGTCCAGTAGAATTGCCAGGGCTGGTTGGTGTTCCCTGTCCGCCCTGTGTCCTTTTCTCGTCCCTCTCCGATAAATACATGGGATAAGGGTGAGACAAGACTGGTCAACCCTGTTATGTCATCAGAGTTCAAAGGGTGTGTCATTTCTCTTTTGCTACTCCTGGCATTTTGGGCATTTGAAGTCCATGATGCTCATGCTAGCAGCAATTGACTTATAAACTTCTTGCACCCGAAAGAACTGTGTTGATTCTTAATCGGACCTACAAACCATCAAAGCTGGGAGACTGTGTGCGCCCAGGACAGTATGAAGAGGTACCAGAAAAAGAAGAATTACATTTGGGTGGGGAAGTGGAAAGAAGATTACCTAGAGAGGAGAAAGGACAGCAGTGCTGAACCTCGACTTAAATATAAAACAGGTCTTTGCCAACATTTGAAAATCACACATTTAAAACAAAGCATCCCAAAGAAGGTAAATCCAAGCTATTCGACTGCTATATGGCCTGCCCCTGATTGATATGGTAGTTACCACACAATTGGCAAATGTCTCCTTCACTGGCATTGGCCCATTTTCATTGTTTCAATGTTGAAGCTGTATCCCAAATGTCAAAGTACTGTCATATAGTTACTGCTTTTCTATATATTGTGTTAAGTTAGCATGAGTTTATTAAATGTTTAAACGACATATTTTCCTTCGGCTTTAGTTTGCACACGACACATAATTGTTATTGTAGCTTTCAACCTTGACGAAAGATGTGATTTATTTGAGAATAATATGTTATTGCTCTGATATCAGTTGTGCTTGGTACACTTGGTACACTGTCGGCACACTGAGAACTGCACCCTCTAAGAATAACCTAACACAAGGTTGCTGGGAAGCCTGATCCTCGCACCACATTAGACATAACACAAATAATGTTGCTGCCAACATTGGGCTCTAAGCGGGTTTAAGATAGAGTTACAGAGAATGCAAAAACACACTTGATGGTGCTTCGCATGCAGAGAGTTGGTAGCTGATGATGTGATCTTCTTCTGCTGACATTTAGAGGTATGGGCCCGCCCTGCTAAAACCCAACTGAGACCTTCTTAGATATAATATAGTATGCTAAATAGGGTGCGCGAAATATAGGTGATACAGATTTCTATAGATTTTGCATTATAATATGCTATCACCGTTCGCTTACAATGGATTAGTGACTATGCTGATAACTCTGATTTTTATAATATGTATGTTGGTATTATATAAGATACTGCGTTTGAGAACCTTGCATTGAAAAATAAATATTTCAAACTTGCACGTGTGTTCTTTTACTCCCCGTTGTGGTTTGAAATGATTACAGAGCGAAAGAGTGTTCATGTGTTCCACGATACCTGAGGTACCCTAAGTTCATGTTCTGGTTTGTCTAAGTCATTGGGAGTTTGATATGACCAATGAGACACTGTAGGTAGCTCGGTAAGGGGATTTCTGATACTAAGGTGAGTTTTGGGTCACCCTAATTCACCCAGGTTCTAGATCTCTGTGCACAGTTCTGTGGGAGAACGGAAACCCTGCTACATGGCGCCCAACGGTTGTTGGCCTTATATCATGACACTCGAGTAGTATATCATTCAAACCTTAACCCCTTCATTCCCGTTTCCGGAAAACGGCTGTGTCGGAAAAACCTACCTATTTTTAAAATAGGTCTTTTCAAGCTTGAATCTATCTAAAAACGGTTTCCTTGAATTACTATCCAGTTGTGCTACAAAGTAATCTTTGTTTTTTCACGTTCCTGTGCAGTCATGGCACAAGCCGTGGACATCCCGCTGCATAGTCGCATTGCGGTGCGTGATCATTTGCGGACTTATGATGTACCTTTGGAAGGGTTGGCTGTGGTTCTGGTGGTGAGTGCGGAACATGCTTACCCGTACGAACAGTTTTATTCGTGGGTGACATTTCCGCCAGTGGACGCGACTTCTGGTGTGTTCCACTCATACACTCCGTCACCTGTACCTGCTGCATATGCTCTGTACAGAGCACAGGAAGTACCTATTGATGTTTGGCAGCATGGAGTTTGGTTTGGTGGCGCCCTACCACACGCTTTAACCGCTCCGAGGTTAGGTCCTTTGTCCATTCCGGGCACACCTTGGCCCGCTTTGGCTGGATTTACTCCTCACCCTAATCGCGCCACTTGTAACGTGGGTGACCTGCGACGTCTTCACAAGGTCGCGGTTGAAGTGATTAGGGCACTTGTTCATTACACGAGTCGTAATGTTCAAGGCGCAGCCCCTAGGGGTGCGCAGTTTCAAGCAGGTCAGGCTGGTTTGAAAATCAGTCCTGTCATGGTAAATTCCGTAATGGGCAAGAAGCCCCAGGATAAGGATGACTTTCCTTTCTGGCTTGCCGAGAAATTCAACCAGCAGGAGGCTGTGTTTCCTAATACGAATCCTGGTGAGAAACTCCGGATTCTTACGCTTAGTTTGCCGAAGGATTTGGCCCCTGAGCTTGTTGACTGTGAAACATGGGGTAAGACTTTTGCAGCGGTCTATTCGAGGTGCTTTGGCTCCCCGTCTATGTCCAACCTGTCTACGGTCCTTAAACGTGTTCAAGATGATCACGGACCGGAGGCAGCGGTTGAGTTGGGTATGCGACTGTGTGGCTCCTTTGAGGTGGTTTGCGATCTGATCCTTGCGAATGTCAAGGGAGATGCAGTGAACTTCCAGGTGGCTAACGCATTAGCGGTGATTCCCGACGCGGACAAACCCCGTCAGTTGGCAAGGATAATTGTGGCGGCTTATAAAATGGTTGGCCGCAATGCCAAGGGGCTTAAGTCTTTTTCTGATAAAGAGAAAAAGCAGCCCCAGGGACAGTCTTCGGAGGCGAACACTCAGCCCAAGTCCAAAAAACAAAATTGGCCTAAAAAACAGAATCATGGTAAGCAACAACAACAACAACAAACACAGGTTTTGCGCCCTGCGTCTCCGTTGCCTGCGCAGTCGGAACGAGTTTATGATTTGCGCGACCGCGCGATGATTAAATCTCCTGAACGTTTTCAGGCTTCTGACCAACGCTCTCCTCGTTCCTTTCAGGACTCATCGGCTCCGTCAACCGGTAGTGGAGGGGGCGGCAGGGGCCGGGGTGGCCAGCAAGGACGTGGTCAGCCCCGCCCGCGCAACGGTGCAGACAAGCAGGAGGGCTCTACGCCTCAGAGACCGCAGTTTGCCAAGAAGAAAGTCGCAGCCTTGACAGCGCATCGATATGCCCCAGATTGTGAGAACGAGGCTTCGGAATCTGACTTGGACTCTGACCTTGCTGGACAGCGCGGCGATGATTACCATAGTGAGAGAGGCCCTCCGTCCACTACTGAAGGTGACAGCGACTGACACTTATGTTGTGATTGAAACAGCAGATACAAGAGTTGCTCCCCCTGATAGACTTTTTGAAATTGTCCTGTTAATTGAAGGTGACATACAGCGTACCGTTAGAGGGGTATTTTGGGAAAATCCTTCGTCTACATATGACATTTTGCTTTCGGAGGCTGACTGGCCCCCACCTTTTGTGCTCGCAGCTCCACGAGGGGAGGAGGTAATCCTCCCCAGTTTCGCGAACACAGTTTCGAGAGTGGAAGCGCTGCACTTTGCAGAAGAGTGGGCTCTGACGCTTACACCGGCTGTGTACCGTAATCAGTGTGGCTGGGATAAATTGTCCCCAAACCACGAGATTCCTTTACGGTCTCAGCCGCAGCCTCAACCTCAATATCCCATACGACGTGAAGCCAAAGCTTCAGTCGCAGCGATCCTTGAACAATTGGAATATCAAGGTGTAATTGAAACGTGTGTGTCACCGATGAATAACCCCCTTTTTACTGTAAACAAACCGGACGGCTCTTACCGTTTGGTTTTGGATTACCGGCATTTAAACCCGCATTGCCGTAACTGTGCAGTACAGAATACTCACGGCTCTGCCCTTGTAAATAGTCTTGTGCGTAAGCAGTTCAAAACCACGCTTGACATTTCCAATGGTTTTTATGCCCATTCATTGGACAGTCTTAGTTCCCAATGGACTTCTTTCACATGCGGCGGGGTCAAAAAAAAATTCGCCGTCTCCCAATGGGCTATAAGAATAGTCCTGGCGTATTTTCCGCACGCATTGTCTCTCTGTTGGAGAGGGTCGACCCAGATTCTTGTTCCTATGTGGATGACATCTATCTCACAGATGACGAACTTTGGGAGCATCTGTGTCGAGTGAACAGTATTATTTGTAACTTCGCAGACATGGGTTACAAGTTTAATTTTGCAAAGTCGCACATTGCAGAATACACAGTGTTGTTTCTAGGCTATGAACTAACTAATGAAGGAAAAGGCTTGGCTCCTCACTACCTGGAGAAGTGCGCACAGTTGCGCTCTCCGACAACACTGAAAAAATTACAGTCTTTACTGGGCTTTTTGAATTTCGGAAGGACTTACATTCCGGAATATGCCCAGCGTATCAAGCCTTTGTATGCTTTGATACAACCATCTTTTTCCAAATCATGCTGGCTGCCTGAGCATTCAGCTATTCTGCAGTCATTGCAAGCTGATTTGCTCGCTTCTGAATACTTACAGACTCGTGATAACCAGACCAACCTGGTGATAAGAATTGTCCCGGGGACGGTAGGTTTCACGTACCTAACTTTTAATGAAGGAGATACAGTACCTATGGCTTACAAGTCACACTTGTACACTTCGGCTGAATTGCGCTTTTCCACTGTGGAGAAAGTTTTGACGGCTGTGCAGATGGCAATTCTCAAGGAACGTGCCCTGTCACAGGGAAAACGCATGTTGGTTGTTACCCCGTGTCCTGCCTTGGAGGCAGTTACGAAAGCCAGTGTACCAAATTCTAAAGCTTTGCACCCTCGGTGGATTCAATGGGCTGCATCCTTGTCATCCCAGGATGTCACGTTTATTTTTGACGCCACTTTACGGTCGCAGGAGTTCTTACAGTATGAATTTGTTCATCCTGCTCCTTTAGCAATGCGGCCGTTGGAGGATTTCCATTGCATCATTTACACTGATGGTTCGGCGCAGGTTGCGCATGGCTCTAAACATGCCTACGTTTCCGCTTGCGCCATTGTGGTCGGTGCCATGGTGAACGATGAGTTCAAGTCCAGTGTCGTGCACACGCAGACGCTTGGAGACTGCACCGCACAATTGGCTGAGCTTCGTGCTCTGATGCTTGCATTGGAGTACGCAGATCTGAGTGTGACGACTTTGATCGTAAGTGACTCTTACTACTGTGTCCAGTCTTACAATGAGAACGTGTTCTTTTGGATTCAGAATGAATTTCGTGATTCCAAAGGTAGCACTATAAAACATAAAATGATCTGGGTCCGAGTGGCGGAACTCAAAGAGAAGTTGCCACTCGTGTTTGTAATTCATACTCTTGGCCATCAGCGCGTGGGGTCCACGCTGTCGGAAATTCGCTTGCTGATGTAGCAGCGAAGTCAGCAGTATCAAAATACTTAGTTGCAGCAGTCACGAGGTCCAAAAGTAAGATAGATGATGACATCTTGGCAGCGGTTGCTGTTACTGAGAAGGGAAGTAAATATCCTGCGGGGTTCCCTTCTAAATACACATACCACTTAAGTCCAGATAAGGTTCCTTATGTGAAAATTCCTGAAGTTGGCGAACGTTTAATTCCCAACTCGGATCGCAGGGCTTGTTTGATTACAGCGGCTCATGAAGGTGTGGCGTCTGCGCATGCGGGCGTCTCGGCCACTGTAACTCAGCTACAACAGAGGTTCTGGTGGCGGGGACTGTACAAACAGACGCGCGATTATGTCCTTCAATGTGACATTTGCCAGCAGATTAAACCTTCAACTGCTGCGCGTCCGCCTCAGACACAGTTGTACATTTCTAATAAACCACTGGGGTGCGTTTATTTAGATCACTGCGGTCCTTTTTCTTCTGATACTGCATATAAGTATATCTTACTTGCAGTTGATTCATGCACACGCTTTGTGTGGGTTTGGCCCCATCGGAGCGCTGATTCACGGACTGTCATTAAGGATTTGCGAGTCTTTGTAGGGATTTTTGCCTGTGGTACCTTCCATTCGGACCAGGGTCCGGCTTTCGCCTCTAAGGCGTATAAGGATGCTATGGTTTCGTTGGGGGTCCAAGTCAAGTTTTCGTCTCCGTACAGACCCGAGGGAAATAGTGTAGTTGAACGAATGAACCGTGACTTAAAGCAATCTTTGACAGCTCGAGTTATAGGCACTGGCAGAAACTGGCTGGCCCACCTCAATGGCGTGCAGCGTGTGCTTAATCTCCCTAGAAGGTCTCTGGGTGGGCGGACCCCATACGAAATGCTCTTTGGTATCAAGATGTACGTCCCTGACCTCGACGGTCTAGACTGCAAGGCCCAGGCCACGGCCTTTGACGTAGATGAACATTGCAATGTTTTACAGGATCTACAAAAGGCCAGAGACAGTCTAGCAAAGGAACATTTGCCCTCCACATCGGATGATGCGTTGCAGATCCCGGTAGTTGGCTGGCTACCTCAAGTTGGAGAACTGGTTCGAGAGAAGATCGATAACAAGAAAGAGTTTGGTCCTTCATATCGTGCACCGGTTCGAGTTCTTGGAGTGAAGGGCACGAGAACAGTCATATTACCAGCACTTCCAGGTCGTAAGGAAAACAGATTTATCTCTATTGACAATGTCAAGACACACAGGGTGGCCGATTCTTCATAGCATGACACCGGCTGTATCCTGTCCTTCCATGGTGAGGCATTCTGTGCTGGCTATTACTTCTGGTACAGAACAGGAGGTGTCCCTCGAGATGCCTGCCATATCCAGTCCTTTATTAAATACTATTCCTGTTACTAACATTGATGAGCTGAACTACACCTATCCTGCTGACTTATCTATGCCAGATTTGCAGACTCGTTTGGCCGACCAGTCAAGATTCTCTTTTGACTCTGTTTCGGAACTTTCAAAGAAACCCTCAACTGTTGCTAAATATGCCACCTTATTTAAAAAACATTTTTCAATCCCCCCTTGGACATACATTTGGTTCATTCTATTTTCATTTTACCTTTTTATGTCAATTGGTTTTGTGTTTTATTTTTTCCGCCTGATCGATGGTCACTATGTTAAAGAAAGAACAGGAATTCGGTACCCTAATGGAACATTGACCCCTCTTTCCTCTTCACATTCAGCACACAGACTGAAACGAAACTTGAATACGGTCAACATTACTGCTTGGCCTGTCCTTGATGGGATTGTGTGGGATGCGGTTAGATTTCAAATACATGGGCCCACTGAAGTGATTAATGTTCCGAATGTGCTTAGAGTAAACATGGGGGATGTGATTAAACAAAATATGCGTTCTGATGATTGGGATAATCAGGCCGTAGAAGCATTATTCTCTGATTTGAAATACTATGCTGCGTTTGATGCTGAGGATTCATATTTAGATTCTATTAATTATGATCACTGATCACTCCGTACCAACCTGCACGTAACCTTCGGTCAGCTCATCATCACCTACTTGTCACTCCGAAAGTCAAAACCAGCAAGGTTGGGGGCCGTCGCTTCGCCCACCTCGCACCTAAATTCTGGAATTCTCTTCCAATAGTCATTAAATCTAATGGTTCCTTACTCCAATTCAGGAAGCTTTTAAAAACTTTTCTGTTCTCCAGCACCGGTTAAGTTTCTGCATTGGGATTCTGTTTTTGTTCTGTCAGTTAGCGCCAAGAAACCTCTGGTGTTAGTGCGCTTAAGAAGTTTCACCTAACATAACATAACATAACATAACATGGTGATTTGTTTTGTTTTCAACATTATGGTAATCATTTTTTATATAAGACAAATTCCAGGAGGGTTGCTGTAAATTACACACAGTGGGAACATTGCCCTGCTCCATTGGGAGGCAGCTCCAATACATTTCTGAAAAAATACACTTATTTTACAGATTTTAATCAATCAAATCCTGAGTCATTTTATTTCAAAATGACACAAAAGTCCATGTCCAAAGTTAGACTTACCGATACAAAAATGCTGTATTCGAAGTCCTTTCTAGACAGATTAGCTGTAGATGGCTACGAGTTTTGGAAGGGAACAATTGACCTTAAATCGGTTTGGGGTAACAAAGATTGGCAGGTACAAGGCAATGAGGCTTTGCACCGTGCATGTCTCATCCCGAATCACATGTTGTTTCTAAATTCATCCATTTCCCAAACAACATGCTTTGGATTGGCTACTTCTAAAAAATTAAATACACCAATTATCCCCGAATTGGAAGAATATTCAGGATGGGGTAATTATACTGAATTGTCCATTCGTGAGTTACAAGCTCTATTGCACAATTCGACCTTTGATATATCCAGGTTGGATCCAAAGGGTTGGCTGATGTGGCAAAGAAGTGCTGATTCTTGCCAACGTCGTTTTCTGGGTTTGGCTGAAGGGTTCACACAAGTCAGACCTGATCCACGTTTTGAAACTGATTATACTGTCACTGGAAATTGTGTCAGAATTAGTTACAACATTCCACGTTAGCTGCAGTTAAACTACATCTGTCTCAGTTGAATGATAATGTGGAATTAAATGATTTTATAAAAGGCCCGGCTAATGGTAGGTCTAAACGGTGGATTTATGCGGTTTACAATGAAATTTGGAAATATTCACAAATTGAGGCTGCTAAACGCCTAAGGGCGATTGACCAAGCAAATTTGGAAAAAGTGCTTGCAGTTGTCGATAACAGTATTAACATGCTTTCTTCCCGAATTTACACGTTGAACAATATTGTCTCTTCTTTAGTTGACATTGTGAATGATGAAGTATCTGTATTGTACCATGGGCAAAATCAATTGCGTTCTGTGATGCAATTTGCATGGACACTACAGACTCTGAAAGATGGTCGCGTTCCTTGGAATTACAGGAACGTGTCATCCCTATTTGCCCCATTTAATTTGACTGACAAGCAGCGCATGCTTTCTATGCGAGATGCATCATTTTCTATGTTACACATTGAAAAGTTAGAATCTTTACCCTTCTCTGTAGCTGAGGCAGCTGCTGCTACATGGCTTATCCATGGTGTTATTACTTTACCATTTGCTTTGTATAAATTTACTAATTGTATGCGATATATTGCAATAGGGCGATATGAACCATTAGGCAGTGCTTTCCTACATGAGGCATGGTCTTTACCATACACGTACAGATGCCTGAAGGATGGAAAGGAAGTGAATCTGAATGGTGAAGAATGCACACAGTCGCCTGACCGTTCACTGATATGCAGACACATCCAGTTGCATGGTTCTTGTGATCAGGACCGGCCTAATTTAGCCTGTGTTTTGAAAGGCACACCGGTTCCTGCAATAGTTCCCACATTCACTTTATTGACAAACGATAGTTATTTACTTTTGAATAACGAGGAGTGTTGTGGGTTAATGGTCTGTATCGCCTATGTGGTTACTGTATCAGAACGTGTGGTGTGCTGCAAGAACGTGTTATATCCA
This sequence comes from Lissotriton vulgaris, assembly GCF_964263255.1. Taxonomy (NCBI): domain Eukaryota; kingdom Metazoa; phylum Chordata; class Amphibia; order Caudata; family Salamandridae; genus Lissotriton; species Lissotriton vulgaris. Next base: position 1,404,849,886 of record NC_141696.1, read on the forward strand.
CCCACGCATGGGAATTCAGATGTTTCCATCTGGCCGCGCATCCCAACCTTGAATGCGGAGTTCAATGGTATGAGCCGAATAAGGGCTCTTTTGTCTCAAAAGGAAGTGGCCCTGAGCTCGGCCCGTGAAACTTATGTCCTTCACATAGCTAACACACGCACAGAGGTGCAGGCACTTTTAAATACTGACTTGCTGTTTCATTTCTGCGAATTAGTTCATCAAATCTTTAATGCCTCCTCCACGTCTGGGTTGGGTCATTTTTTTAAATTGATTAGTAGTGGTCTCGTGACTACATTTGAAAAGATTTTTGGTGTCATCCCCGCTTTCTTTCATTCAATATTTTCGAGTTTGTTTGGCGGATTCCCTGTTTTGCTGGCGCTAGCTGCAGGCGTTTTAATATTATTCTGCTTCCTGAAACATGGATGCCCATCCTGCGCAAAAAGCCGCTCAGCCCCTTCTGACACTGTTTCGCAACCGGATGCTTGATTACTATGGCACCCTGCCGCTTGCGACTTTAAGCACCGCATTTGGATTATCGTTTCGATTTTCCTATTTCACATGTGTCCAGCCTGTGTTTCATTGCCTGAGCTGCGATTTTGACTGGGCCATTGATTTGCGTCTCTGCCTGCCGTTATCTCCTGAAGTCGATTTTAATCACCTAATGGGCCCCGTAGTTGCTCACGAGTTGGTTTGTTCTGGCGAAAGGATAATGGCCTTGGCAGCGATGCATGGACTAATGGGCCAGTGGGACATCCCCGCAGCGGCGCATGAGTTTCTGGCACATAGCATTCTTGAGAACCCACGAGTTGTCCTCTGATGTTGCTAGAGGGTCCGGTGCTGGAGGAGCACGTATGTTCTTTCCCATTGCTTAATTGGATGGCTGAACTGTTTTCGGATGATGACAGTGATTTCATGTTGGAAGCTGTGGCTACCTATTTTGCATATTCTATCCACCCATGAGTGGCTTTGGAGACTTTCACTATACTGGCACGTGACTTTTTAGTAATTCTGAATGGTGCCTTTTCTCTTACGGACAATCGACTTTTATATGTTTGTTCTGACCGACTTTTTCAGCCCTCCTTTGAGGGAGGATGATTGGAAGTGACTCCAGTCTATTATCATTCTAGTGCAAGGATTAGAACCATAGACAGGGCCTATTCATAGGGCACAGTAATGCACTTTCGCACCCTTTTCTTTAGATCAGGGCTTATAAACTTATGTTAGGGGATAGATTCATTAGTATTAGTGATAATCCGTCCTTTTGCAAGAGTGTTAGTATACCTTCTATGGAGTTATGCTTATTTCGGGCCTTGTAGGCCTCAAACGGGAGAGACTCCATCTTGCTTTCTGCCCCGGCAGCTTGGGATGCTTCTAGGTCAAGTGTAATGTTTTAGTTTCGAAGTGTTGTTCGCTTGGAGAGAACCGGCTCAGGCTGGCCCTTATCGAAAGACTGTATTTTTCTCCACTCCGAAGACACAACATCAGATCGGCCGACTGAGAACGTGTCCTTGGTACGGGGAGGTACAAGAATTTGGTGGGCGGCAGGTTACTGGCCGTAACTTTCCATGAAAGGACAAGCTTCCATATTAGCGAAAGCATGAGGCAGTGAGTTAGTCAGTCTGTAGGCGGCAGCTAGCCGTTAGCCTCAATGCCATTAATTATTTCCAGGCAGACAGTCACCATTTTGAAGTCCGAGAAAGACCGAGAAGCTGATACTCTCTTAGAAAGATTGAAGTTATTTTAGTTGGAGCAGCTGGCGAGCTTTGACCTATAAGATCAGAGCATTCCGAATGAAGCAGTTAGTCAGGAGAACGAATACCAGAGTGGCTGAAACTGAGTTATAAGATCGAAGCCGAGAAGTGAAGATGGTCCGTGATTGAGAGGAGTAGCGCAGAACAGCCAGAGAGAAAGCAGCTAATGAAAGGAAGGTTCCAGTGACTTGGAGGGAAGCAGAGAAGACAGAGCATAGCGGTGCAGACGTGTACCCGTGACTGCCGAAGTGTAACTTTAAGACGAGCCAAGGCACAGACGAGAAGGGAACCTAGATGACTGCTGAATCCAGACTTCACATTAATCAGGTGACGTTGACCTTTTCTCCATAGTGTGCACATTCTAACCTTTCACTTTCCTTTGCAGGATATATGTCATAGTATAGTATTGTGTTTTTATGATCATTGTAATAAAGTACCCCAGTTCTTAGTGAACCAGCATGTGCCTCGTATTCTTGTTCAATCAGGGTAACCTGTTCTTCTAGTCAGGCATTGTTTTCATGAACGGATGTAATTCCCGGTCAGGTAAGTAGTGACTGAGCAATGAGGGAGAGAGGGACCCCTTGATGCGAAGAATAGATTGTACATCCTCTTATTTGGTGAACTGTTGTGTAATTCATAATATTGTAGTATCCTATCCCGAGTAGCCAATGAAAGATTCCTTCCAAAGGTATTTATAGGAAAGTGATCGTCGTTGGTAAGCGGCGTTAATGAGAACACCAGGCAGGATACTGGTGCTTAGATCCGCCGGATTGTGGATCGGAATGTGAGTGAGAGAACACCAGGGAGGATACTGGTGCTTAGACATGCAGGATTGCGGCTTGTCGAGCGGGCACTGACTGTGGTCAGTGTGTAATGGTACCTAATCGGAACTGCCCTAGGGTAGACTAGTCTGGGCCTAAGTTGCCGTGAGACTAACTGGTATGAGTGGGATATTGTAGAAAACCTATGCATGTATATTGCTAATTCCCCATCCTTAGGCACAAGGCATATACATACCTATTGTAAATACGTCCCGAGGAGGGAGGTGATTACGTTCCGGCTGGGTTGGAGGTGCTCTGAGGAGCTGATCCTATCTGGTCCGAGAATCCGGCCGTTACAATGTTCTAGGCCTATGATTTTATGTTTGGCCTCAAGTTCAAGACTTATATTACATTTTTTGTTTGGCCACTGTAGGCGTTCATACATTTTTTGTATTGTTAATTTTTATATACATCTACATACATTTAGCTTGGCTCAATATTGTTGAACTCTGCTTTCATGTTATGCCTTTATTATGATATTGGCTTGTTCTTTTTTGACCGTCCTCGGATCATTGGGGGGGTGTCAAATAGTTACTGCTTTTCTATATATTGTGTTAAGCTAGCATGAGTTTATTAAATGTTTAAATGACATATTTTCCTTCGGCTTTAGTTTGCACACGACACATAATTGTTATTGTAGCTTTCAACCTAGACGAAAGATGTGATTTATTTGAGAATAATATGTTATTGCTCTGATATCAGTTGTGCTTGGTACACTTGGTACACTGTCTGCACACTGAGAACTGCACCCTCTAAGAATAACCTAACACAAGGTTGCTGGGAGGCCTGATCCTCACACCACATTAGACATAACACAAATAATGTTGCTGCCAACATTGGGCTCTAAGCGGGTTTAAGATAGAGTTACCGAGAATGCAAAAACACACTTGATGGTGCTTCGCATGCAGAGAGTTGGTAGCTGATGATGTGATCTTCTTCTGCTGACATTTAGAGGTATGGGCCCGCCCTGCTAAAACCCAAATGAGACCTTCTTAGATATAATATAGTATGCTAAATAGGGTGAGCGAAATATAGGTGATACAGATTTCTATAGATTTTGCATTATAATATGCTATCACCGTTCGCTTACAATGGATTAGTGACTATGCTGATAACTCTGATTTTTATAATATGTATGTTGGTATTATATAAGATACTGCGTTTGAGAACCTTGCATTGAAAAATAAATATTTCAAACTTGCACGTGTGTTCTTTTACTCCCCGTTGTGGTTTGAAATGATTACAGAGCGAAAGAGTGTTCATGTGTTCCACGATACCTGAGGTACTATAAGTTCATGTTCTGGTTTGTCTAAGTCATTGGGAGTTTGATATGACCAATGAGACACTGTAGCTAGCTCGGTAAGGGGATTTCTGATACTAAGGTGAGTTTTGGGTCACCCTAATTCACCCAGGTTCTAGATCTCTGTGCACAGTTCTGTGGGAGAACGGAAACCCTGCTACAGTACCATCCCACTTATTGCCTCAAACATTATAAACTCAACGCTCCTCTAACTCGCTCCCAGAAATATTCGCCTGTTGAACATGACATTTCAGTGTTGCAAGACATGTTTGCAAATCATTAAGTGCAGGACATCCCCGGGGGAGGTGGGTGTGGTTCAATAATAATTACTTTCCATTTCAGTGAATTATCCAGTGTCTGTACATGTTGTGGGCTGTGGTGGTGAGCATGCTGCTGCCTGGGCTGTGCTCTGGTGCTAGGCACCCTGCCTGCAAATGTAGGTGCAGGCGCTGTGTGAACAGTGGTAAGTCAGTGTGCATATGTTTTCACTCATCTAAACGAGCACTTTCTTGATATATTTTAATTTATATCTGTTTTGGCTATATCGGGGTATGTCAAAATCCCGGATCACACTGGGAATATTGCTATTTGGCTTTGATTACGAGTTTGGTGGTAACAAAAAAAAAACCTCACACACTCGGAAAATAGCGCTTCACTTGGGTTCAGTAAATAACGTGTGTGTTACAGAACACTGAAGGTGAGGTCTTACGTGCCTTGTAGAATAGTTTTTTACAGCATGTGATACAACCTGACCATCCCACCTGCATGTGTTAAATACCGAACTTGCGTTTTTCTAGGTGCTGTAAGTACAATGCACAATAAATTCCACATGCGCACAACACCGAGGGATGGGAGTTTAGTTTTCAGACATAGCAATAATCCTTAGAGAGGAGAAACAGCCAGAGCAGCACACAGACTAGGATAGATATTTATAAAGAGCACTAAATCCCGCAGGTGTCAAGGCACTAGGCAGACGGAGAGGAGAAGAAAGGCACAGATCAGCCAACGATGTTGAGGAAAGCCATCTTTTCAGCAACTTTCTAAACACGGAAAAAGATTCAGAATTAGAGATAGAGGGGGTAGGGTGTTCCACATCTTGGTGGCCACCGCAGAGAAGGAGCGTCCGCCCCATCTGATCCTGCAGAATTTAGGAGAGATCAGTTTTTCCGGGAGGAGGATCTCCGGGTCCACCCGGGGGTGTACCATTATCATTGAAACATGGTTTTCAGCTGCAGCGAGCATTTTCTGTGCGAGACCTTGTAGACCGTACTAAGGACCTTGAAGGAGATGCGCTTCTTAATGGGGAGCCAATGCAGAGCACGGATCCCCACCCTAGCGGATTGATGCTTCGGAATATTAAGGAACAGCCTGGCTGCCGCGTTCTGAACGACCTTGAAGCCCACATTGATGTTGAGGTACAGCGCATTGCAGTAATCAAGACGGGAGTGACTAGTGCAATGATGGTGGGCCAATGCAGTGCGAAACGAATATAAGGAAGCACCTTTCTAAGGGTTTTCAAGATGTAGAAACAAGTGCTAACATTGCGGCTGACTTGAGTGCTGAAGGTCAGTTTTTAGCTGTCCAACCGGGACGGGAAGGGGACCATATTCTGCCGGCCACCAGGTGTTCGACCAGATAGAATTCTGTGGCCCATAAATGAGAATCTCGGTTTTATCTGCATCAATCTTAAGGGAGTTGTTCTTCATCAAACTGATAGTGCTTGCCAAGCAGTGGTTACATTTTTCTGCGACCAGTTGCAAATCATTATAAATGGAAACAATGATTTGCATGTCGACCGCATAGAAAATCACCTGGAACCCAAAAGATCTCACCAAATCCGCTAAAGGGGTCACGTAAATATTAAAGAGGGTGGGGCTTATTGATGAGCCCTGGGGAACCCCGCAAAGAAGGCCAAAGGCCTTAGCTCTGAAACGTCTGCAGCTGACGATGTTCGTTCTCCCTGTCATAAACGAGTGGAGAAGCTGCAAGGCCTTTCCTGTAACTCCCACTTCCTGTAAGCGCTGAACCATGCGCATTGGAGAAACGGTATTGAATGCTGCCGACAGATCAAGCATAATCAGCACCGCCTATCCACCCTTATCTACCTACATGCAGATATGATAAGTGGCAGCAATGAGGGCAGACTCTGCGCTGTGACCAGCGCAGAAAACATTTGGAAACTGGTCTAAGATCTCATGGAATTCAACGTACTTCATCAGCTCAGTGTTGATGAATTTCTTTAAGATTTTTGCTGGGCTGGGAGCAGGGAGATAGGGCGAAAGCTCTTCAGTTCTGAAGGGTCAGCATTGGGTTTTTACGGTGTGATATGATAATAGCCTCCTTCCAGGTGTCCAGGTAGCTACCAGATAGGAGATTGTTAATAAACCCCCTGCACAGGAAGTCTCCAACCGGGTAGGGAACCAGCTTGAGTGTGAGAGGTGTACAGGGGTCCGAAGGTGAGCCGGATTTAAGGTCCTTTAGGAGACCCTGGGTTTGCTGAACAGTAATTTGTGGGAAGGCATTAGGAGCGTAGGGAGCATACTTCTCTTGGTCCTGAATGACCTCCTCAACATCAGATTCTTCGGTTTCAGTATGACTGAACTCCTGAAAGATTTTAAGGACCTGGTCATGGAAGTAGCTGTTATTCTGTCACAGAAGTCTTGGGAGGGGGGACAACAACTGTGTCCCTGGTGGCTCAGAGATCTCCGTAATGACCTTGAATAGCATGCTTGAGGAATTGTCTGCTGCAAGGATCTTTTTGGTAAGGAAGTGGGATTTGGCTTGGAAGATGGCAAGTTTATACTTCTGCAGCAGAGATTTCGGCTTGGCTTATTCCCTTGCACAAGGGTCCATGGGCTATCTATGTTCTTATCTACGGCATTCCCTTCTGAGGAATCTAATGCCGACATGCATCAACATCAATTGCATTTGCAAACGGTGCGAATAGCAATTTTCGGGCGTTTGCGAATGCAATTGACTATTTTGGAATGCATCATGTATTTCGCAATTTTAGGAATCGCAACCATGTTGGGATTTCTAAAATCTAAAAATCTAAAAATCTAAAATTTAAGAAATCGCAATTTCAGATTTCTTAAATGCAATGCATGATTATTTTTAAATTGCGAATTCGCAATTTGGAAGGGGTAAATTAGCATGAAGTTGAACTTCATGCTAATTTACCGAAAACTTTCAAACATGCACTAGTTTTATATTTGAAAGTTTTAATTTACACACACACATGTCCTTGGGTCATGTGTGGTGTAAATTGCACTTAAAGTTAAATTTCAGGGGTGCAGGGAGGGGTTCTTTGGACCCCCCTTGCACCCTCGAAATTGCATTCACATTTTGCGATTCGCAAAATGTGAATGCCTTCCCATTCATTCCTATGGGCCTTTTGGCCCATAGGAATGAATGGGAAGGGTTTCCTTAATTGCGATTCGCAAATTGTGAATCGCAATTAAGGAAAAATACAGAATCGCAATTAAAAATGCAAATTTTTCATGCATTGCCGTTTGCGATTCCTAAATTGCGATTCCTTAATTTTCGCAATTTAGGAATCGCAAACGGCAACAATGATGCATGTGGCCGCTAGTTCTTCTGAGAACCATGGGCCAGCTGGTTTAGCTCTCGTGAAGATGCAGTTTTTAAAAGGGGTAGCAGTGTCAAGGGCCTCACTGATCCAGTTGCGGAAACCCTCTGCTGCGGGAGGGAACGGGCTGTGCCTCCCAGCACAGGCCGTGGCCAAGGCTGCCTCCCATTTGGAGGCTGGGAGCTTGTTCAATCCCCTACACCGAAAGCACCTAGGTGTGTCCTCTCCTTCGCATTTATGGGAAGGGTAGGACAGTCTTTGAATTAAATCAGCCAATGGTCCACCCAGCTAAGAGGCTGAACATTCTCAATCACTAGGCTATCGGTGTTGGAGAAAATGCCATCTAAGGTATGGCTGGCGGTGTGGGTGGGGGATTGAACAAGTTGCTCAAGTCCCAAGGATGTCATGAGTTCTAGGAAGTGTACTGAGTCATTTTCCTGTGTGTTTTCAAGATGATAGTTAAAATCTCCTAAAATGATGAGGTGAGTGGTGGTGACAAATGGTTCCAGTGTCTTGCACCAAGATTCCGAAAACCTGGTTCTAAGACCTGGCGGGTGATACACTAGCAAGCCGTAGGAATTATAGTTGTTGGACAGCTTAATCCTGAAAGAAGCTGCTTCTAATAGCGAGCCAGTGTCCCCTTCCACCATGGTGAGGATGCAACTAAGAGAGTCCCAGGCTACCAAAGCCAGATCACCGCCTCTGCGACCAACATCTGAGAATAGTATATCCAGGGGCGACGGCATCCGCCAGATCAGGCCCAAAGTGTCTCTGGCCCATGCCTCAGCGACAAACAGGCAGTCGAAATTGAGTGTTTTGGGTAGTCAAAGCAATTTTGTTTTTATTTTTGGGCATGGAGCAAGCATTTATCAGCACTCCCCCGCCCCCCTAATAAAACTGGACTCGAGACCAGCCATGGCATAGGTCCCTTTTGTCTTTCCACCCCCCCAGTTTCTCGGGTTCCATACGGGAGCCAAGGGCAGGGGCCAGACCATTGTGCGTCTGAAATTGCAATGCTGGCAGTGCACCAGCTCCCCAACGAACAAGGCAAACTTAGCTGCACACCCAGTGACAAAGTTTAGGACATAACCCAAGGAGACCAGTCCTGGAGTAAGTTCTTACCGGGCAACCTTGTTTTAGGGAAAAACGGGGAGCATAATTGGCCCCTGGAGTTGTCCAGGCGTGGAAGGGCGCAGACGGGCTTGCCTTTGGCGCGCCATCCGGGCGCCCGCTGCGCGCCCGGGGTTGCGTTGGCATTTAAAGCCCCAACCCAAAAGCGTATGTATGGCTGGACCGCCAACCTCCAAAATGGTAGCCAGCCAGGGAAAAATTCCGGTGCAGGGGACTCTCTCCGCGCAATCATGAAAACCTGTGGCGGATCGGACAGACCCTGAGGGAATGAGGGATAGAGGAAGGTAACCCCAGAAATTAGGGAAAAGGCAGGGCGCCACTCATATGTATAGAGGAGGCGAAATAGTGCACTCACAATAGTGCAGAATTAAAAGTCCCCACACATCCCAAGAAACTGTTCTTGAAAACACTTGTAATGAGGCAAAGTTAAAAACATGAAAGCATTAAAACAATTTAAAGATTGAGGTCACTTGAATTGCCACATACATCAGTAGAGGTGCTTCTAACTGCTCCTTGCGTCCGCTGTGCGCCAGGGGTTGTGTCGGCATTTAAAGCCCCAACCCGGGAGCATATGTTATGCTGGACCACCATCCTCCTAAATGGCAGCCAGCCAGGGGAAAGTTCCAGTGCAGGGGACTCTCTCCGCGCAATCTGGAATACCCGTGGCGGACCGGAGATACCCTGAGGAAACGAGGAAAAGAAGAAGGTAACCCCAGAAACGAGGACAAAGGCAGGATGCCACCTGCATGTATAGGTGAGGCGAAATATTGCAGAATTAAAAGTCCCCACGCACCCCAATAAACTGTTTTTTAAAACACTTGTGATGAGGCAAAGTTAAAAACATGAAAGCATTAAAACAATTTAAAAATGAAGCTAGCTTGAATTGCCACAAACATCAGCAGAGAGGCGTCTAACTTCTCCTCGCGTACGCGAATGACCTCAAGACTCCCCTAGAGCACACACACATCCTTTCTGTGTGGGACTGTGCAGGTAATCATTTTGTGTGGCAAAACACCTTAAAATAAGCCAAACAGAATCCATCACCATCTTCTGACATCAATCATTCATCACAAGCAGAAACCTGCCAAAAATCTTCCATTGTGGACCTCAGTAGGGTTAAAGATTCAAGTTTACTGATCCTTTCCTAGTTTCAGAGCCACTAGCTACATTTAGTTAAAGTGAGGGCCTAATGACAAGAAGAAACAATGTTCATCTCCTGACTGAGAATGATTGAACATACATCATGTCATAATTGGTTCTGATGAGTGAGGTTCACATTGAAACCACATACTCCAGGGAGTCTGAAGGATTGCCTAGTTCACCTTGCCCACCTTCCACATTTGTCTGAAGGGCAGGACAATCATCAAGAGTGTCAACATGATGTATGTGTTCACTGTCACACAATGCATCATGATATTGGCTCAGATTCCATTCCCCATCATATCCTGTTGTTACTGAGGCTCATCTTCATCTGCACTTTCTCCCCATCTTTCATGTTCTCAGGCATTAGCATGAGTTGCTTAATGTCCATGATGAAGCACACGTTATCTGATGTGCACTGTAGAGTGGCTCTAGTATGATGCAGTCATTTAAACCTCTCCTTTTGGATGTCAAAGGCACTCTCTGCTGTATTCCTAGTTCATGGTTGTATATTTCCTAATGGACATTGCTGGGTGGTCGTGCTGGCAGTGGAGGGACACATGGGTGTGAAGAGTGGAGTACTTATATTGCAACAGACAAGTTGCAATAGAGGTACATGTAGAAGTTTAAAAATTGAAATTTCTGAGAATCATCATCAATGTGAATAGTGACGAAGTAATTTGTTACATATATTCACATTGGTCTACATATGTGCTGTACTGAGCTTGGGCCTGAGTATTCCCATGATGCACTGTAATATTGACGACGAAGGGTTGATTTGTCTGTTACTCACTCATTAACCAAGTACTTTGAGGGTGATGTGTCACCATAGTATGATCAGTGATCTTTCTCCCCAAGACCAGGGCATTGTGGTTTGACACTAGCACACCATTTCAACGAACACAGGTCAAGCAATAGACAACAATAACACACTGATGGTGCAAATCATTTTACTGCGGCAGCATACTTTACCGCCAATGAGTGGCCACCAGGGGTAAATGAGAGCAGTGCATTTTGAAATCCCAATATGGCTTCCAACTTTGCTTTAATGACATTGGCTGTGAGGTGTCCATGAGTATTTTATATGTTGCCTACTCAGTTTCAGCAAAGCATCCATCATCTATTCGATTATTTTGGTCATGGCTGACTTAGAAATGCCATGCACTAATTCCACTGTCTATTGTGTGTTGCCTGTTCCAAAGAATTCTAGCATTGACCACATTTTCAAATGGGGGGCAGGGGGAAGTGCAGATCCATATGTTGGGGTTCAGGTTATTCCTTAATGTTGTAAGTATGTTTTGTATACTGCTTTTATCAATCTTGAATGTTCTAAGGATATTAGGTTGACTCATGTTTAAGGGTGCTAGCCCTACTCTGTCAATTATTGTTCCCATCTTGTGCTGCTGTGCCCTTTAAGGTCATGGCTGAGTGGCCTGGTTTGTGTCCTCTGGCCGCTTGTGGAGCTGAACTTGGATCTAGCATAGAATGATACAGTGGGCTAGCACTGCTGCATCAATGGTGTGTTAATGTAGATTGGAAGTATGAGTAGCGCAATCAACCTGTGAGTGCTTCCTCTCTATACTATTCATGTAGTTCAGTCCCTGTGTATAGGCGTGTGATTTTGTTAGCTCAAATAGTGCATGTGTTGTGTTTTTTGTTTGTTGGTAAGTTAGACGTTTTTTAGCTGTTTTTCAGCATTTTGTCAATTTCCAGCCACGGCCGGCAGTGCACTCAATAAAATTCGTTTTATTTATTTAAATGTTTACTTACCTGGGAAGCTCTGTAATCCATACATTACTTCCCCCCACCCTGTCCCTCCCCCTTCCCACGTCACCATCCTGCAGGTACTCCCACTGCCGGCCGTGGCTGTTAATTTCCTACTTTTACTACCTGACTTTGACTGGGACATTTTTATGTGATATTTTCCACTGGTTTCATACATGTAACTGTGTTTTATGTACAGCACAGATTAATTTTTGCCTGAGATAATTATTGCATGCAAGACTGCCCTGATCGCAGCTACGGACGACATCAGACACGGCAGTCCTCATCCTCCTTGACCTCTCTGCGGCTATCAACACCATCTCTTATCACACTCTCTTCACCAGGTTCCGTCACACAGCCATCCAACTCAGAGGATCCACCTTCCTCCATTCTCCTCCGACCTCAAGAACATCATCTGCGGCATCCCCAAGGGCTCCTCCCTCAGCCCCACCCTCTTCAACACGTACATGACGCCGTTCGCGACATCGCCCACACCCATGGACCTAACATAATCTCAGACGGCGATGACGCACAGCTCATCTTCTCCCTCACAGACGACACCAGAACCAACTTCCAGAAAACAATGTCCGATGTTGCCTGCTGGAGGGGGACCACCTGTCTGAAACTCAACTCAGACAAGTTGGAGGTTCTCACCTTCGGAAGCAACCTCTCCCCCTGGAACGGCTCTTGGTGGCCCACTGCACTCGACCCAGCACCCGCAAGCCACGCACACGGCCTCAGAATCATCCTTGACAGCCAACTAATTAATTAGGATTAAAAAGATTATACTTTAATTAACTTCTGACACTATTCACAAACAAAAAACAACTCGCTACTAAAAAATAAATTACCAACCCAATATTTTTTTAAATATATTGTACTGTAAAATTCTACAAATAAAATGAATCCAACAATTGAAACAAAAACAGTTTAAATAAATAATTAGTAAACAATTACATAATGAATAAAAAATTGAAGCCTATTTATCATTAATATAAATATATTAGTAAATTATATAAAACATCCTATTCCCCAACAAAAACCAACAACCCATTACTACTATAAAAATAATTCATCAAAATTTAGAAATGTAATTATACATTAAAAATAACAACCCAAAATTTCACCATGCACACTGCCAGAAAGGACAAGCTCTCCCCAGGAAACTCAGTGAACAGCTTATTCATATGGGGAGGAACTGAACTGGATTTTGGGACTTGGATTACCAAATTCTGCTTCAAGCATACACAGGACACTTCTGCTGAGTCGCGCTTTCATACAAGCATTCAGAGGATTGTTATAAAAAATAACAAACTTAAATACATAAAATAACAATTAAAAAATGTAAACCTTTGAATAATTATTAATCAATTAAATATTTTTATATACCATACAAATTAATTAACAATAAAATGAATCAAAATGTAAATTACTTCCCGCCCCATTCTCCTACCAACCAACAACATGCTACATTATAAATTGCTAACCTAATTAAAAAGAATAAATTCAACATTTTAAATTACACATTGTAGAACAACAAATTAATAACAATTATACTAACAATACTAAAACCTAAAATCTATATTTTAACTAATATATTAATCCAAACAACTATATTTTTACAACTGTATTTCAGTAAGCAATATTCAATAAAACAATATTATTTAAAACAATATTATATACCAGAAAAAACAATATGCTTGAAGACGATATTCTGTGACACAATATTTCTGTACTAATTATATTTTTGACAAGATATTTATGTATCATAATATGAAAATCATGATATATTGTTTAGACGCCCTGTATCTAGTACTTACGAAATACTTATGGGCCGATTACGATGTCGGTCGAAAAGACTCTGACCACTAGTTGGAGGCTTTCTGACGGACAAGGTTGGTTTGCGGTCTGACCGCTGAATCACCGCCTTGAGACCCTCTGGGTATGTAGTGCGCTATATAAATTTTTCTGACTTGACTTGAATGTCAGTGGTCAGAGCGTTAACCGGTCGGTCATTCCGACGCGGTTCCGAGTGGCTCTCGGAGTCTTCCAGACGGTCAGAACTGCATTGTAATCCCCTTTGGATGGTGTTTCGCCATCGGGATTACGATGTTGGTTTCCAAAAGCCTTTCCTTGCCAGCCTTTTCGACATGAAAAGCAACTTTGGGGCACTAGCAGGGCCCCCTTGCCTCTGCAGCCTACAGTTGGTGGCCGACGGGGTACCTAGCGGGCACCCCTGTAAGTCCATGCACTGTGTAACAGGCACCAAGTGGTGCCTGCCACAAGGTTCCGGTTTTACATCCCCCCCCAATTCCTTATCGGAGCCTGTATTATGGCTGGTTTACGGCCATAACACAGGCTCCCATAGAAGAATGTGAGTATCTGACCGAACAGTGTTCGGTTGCATCATAATCAGGTCGACGATCCCGAGACCGAGACAGTTTTGGTCGGTGGCAACTCTGACCGACATCGTAATAAGCCCCTAAGTCCTTCGTCTATGGCAGTCCAGAACTCGCACACCAGGCTTCTACTTAGCCTTCCTCATCAGTTAAATATTGCTAGCGGCCTACATCAGCTACAGTGTTTCCCTATTGACAAGCACTTTTTATTTAAAGCTGTTTGCTTATATTATAGGGCCATTTATGCCCAGGATCATGCCAATCTTCTGACTAAATTCATGCTTTAAATATCTTCCTGAACTCTTCATTTTTCTACCACACTCCTTACTCAAATTCCAAAATACACTTAAAATCAAAGGCAACCAAGTGTTCTCGTTCTTTGTATCAATAGGCTTGACTCGCCTTCCTCTGTCACTTTGTCTTGTATCCAATCAATTTATTTTTTGTAAAAACTCAAAAATCTCCTTTTCTTCTCCCCTCTTGTCCTATGATTGGTTGCCTTCGTTTACTCTCCTCCATAAGGCTAGTATCACCAAGGGTAAAGATGTATGTTGGAATATGTTTTTCATCTTATTTGCAGACAATTTCAGAATGTATTCCTGAAAATAAACCTGTAAAGTGGGCAGCCACCTATAAAACGGTAAATTCTAAGGGCCACATTCTAATACCATCCAGGATTTCAGGTATGTCACATGAAATGTTTAGAAGAGTCTGGCTGCCCAATGTGTAGGTGCTAGAGTGTGTATGCATGTTGTAATTCCTAAGTTGAAAATTCACGTTAAATTCTGCTATATCAATGGACAGCTGGTCTAATTCTACAGCTTGTGATAAATTTAGGACATCTCGGTTCATGGTATGATTCTAGCATCTTTTATTTGAACCAACATAAGATGTACTTGGATAATTAAAGTCTATATGAGGATTTTTGTTTTTGGTCAGTAAAACCTACGCATACGCACAGCTGTAAGAGAGGGAAAGAAACACCTATTTCACACAGTATCTGTGTGCACAGGTGTGTGGTCAGCATGCAAATCATTGCAGAGCAACATACGCAATGCTGTGCCTTCTAGCCGAAAATGAACAGAGCCACTGGGATCTTCACCTGAGATTGTACTTTAATTCTTATTTTATGTCCTGTAGTGTGTGCCCTACACCCTGGGGCCTGAGAAACTTGTCATGCAACACTATGTGAACTCTGGGGTGTGTTATGCAATGAATGACTATATAGTTCATAGGAAGGAACATGATATTTTAAGCAACTGCCTGGTAGCCTTGAAGTGAGGATAGTGTGAGCAGGAGACCCCCAGCTATGTGGTACTCAGGTTCATTGAATTAGTGCTGCACAGTGTGTAGTGGAGAACAGAGAAGCAGGCCAAGCAGGCGGGTAGTAATACAGGGGCGGTCCAATAAACTTTCCTTGGTACTTGTCATTACACTCAGTCTAAACATGGCTAATAAAGGCATTGTGTTCCATTGACTGGTAATGCCAAATCAGCTGGAACCAATCACTGCATCACTTATAGTTCTTCAAGTGAAAATAGACACTATGGGTGAAGGCAGTAATCACAAAAACAATTAAAGAGTATGAGCACCGTGAACTGAGCTGTCAGACAAGTAACCTGCAATATGTTGAGGAGACATCTAGGACATTGCACCAGTACCGTTTGACGATGATACTGCGATTGATGTCTACTTTAGAGCGCGCTATTGTTGTTCCTTTTTGGGTAGGAGAAGGGTTGTATCTGTCCTAATCTTCTATGTGATATTTGTTCTGTTTGCACTTTTATATTGTGCAGCCCAGGCACCAAGAGAATAAGACGACTGCTCGTGGATATCTCTGGATGATGTACTAGTACATAAGCCACAGATCACTTTATGTAAGACAACCAAACTCCATCAAATGTTTCTCACTGAAGGATAATCTAAAAGAAGCAGTCCAAGCAATTGCTGTTGTCAATACCAACCATGGTAATACTCTCTTGATGGGCCTGCCTGGGATCCGTCTCGCCCCACTCAAACCTCTTCGATGCAGCAGAAAGACTCATATCTGGTTGCCACAAGTACAACTGCAAACCCCCAGTACTGTGCACTCTCAAATGGCCAGCTTTGGAAATTGACATGTATCATAAACAAAGCTCCCAAAAGAAATACTTCAAGATATGTAAAAAGAAATGTAAAATCTCAGTAAGAACAGGAACTATACACATTAAAAATCTCCACGTCTCGAAGGCCCGTGATGTAAACACAAGCCACACTGATACTCTCCTTCTCAGATGGTGCCAAATGTCTGTATCTTCAATAAGCCAGAAAGAAGATCCGCTCCTTTTCCCACCTTCAATTACACACTCAAGAAACACCTATGGGGGAAACAATCAACAACTACACCTCGCTAGCCATTCTTATCTACAATGAACATTTCTGCCCAGTCTCCACTACTCTTTTTTTCTCGTGCTTAAATCCTTCTTTCATCTTCAAGGCAGGGTCAGCATATTGGAGCTCCACCCACTAAGTTCTCTCCTCAACACATTCATACTCTTAATCTAGACCTCCACCAATCCTAATAACATATTTAACACCACCTCCACTTTTTCTCTCCTGACTTCCATGTAACCCTAAGTACTTCTCCCTAAAGGCATTCTTCCGGTCCTTCTTGTATGGCCGTATGTAAGGTAGCACTATCAAATTTGCATATATTTATCTTTTACTTTTCTCTTTTTATTGTAATGTAATGAATATAATATTGATTTTAAAATAGGCATGTACAGGTTTATGATGGCTACTGAAACTTTCTCCATATATTATGGTTTATATATTTTGAAGAAGATCTGGGAAATAACAGAAGGTAAACCAGAGTATCTCAATTGCCTGTGAGATTACAGAAACATATATCTCAGGCACAGCAAGGAGGTTTGGCAAGGAAACTATTCAAGAGATGTTTTGAGGTTTTGAGGTTGGTAGGGCATTCAGGAGGAGAGTCCATGCTGCCATGCAACCATTGGAAGTTGCCTGAACGTTGGGTGGAGTGAGGGCAGTTGTGCAAACAAAGCTAAGGGATTTCTGGAAAAAGTAATTAAATAATTAGGAAATGATAGTGAGAAAAGATGCTGAACAGTAGTCTGGGACAGATGAAGGAGTCTGTGTAATGATGTCACTTGTTCCCTTGCTGGAATGCCCAGCGTGGAACCAGGTCCACTCTATGTTCTACTCCACTGTGTTCTGTACTTGACAGTTGAGATGTTTTGGCTGTTGGGTGAGGTTGTATTAAATACCTCTTACACTAACTACATCCTGTGTCCTCCTACTTTGTTATAGTCTGCTGTTAAATCATGCCTGTAAGTGGGAAGTATATTTAATCAGTACTCAATTCCTGCCACACACACCTTGCTCTTAATGTGGCATCTAAGGCTTCATTGAGCGTGAACTTGCAGGTAGCCACTGTATTCCAGATAATTTGGAAGAGAAAACATGTGGAACGATTGCTCCTAGTCTTCTGCAGGACAGAATATTTGTTTATAACTTTTAGACATGCTCTGTGAAAGCTCTGGATCTTGCGAAATGCCTATTACAGGATCAAATAGGAGTGGCTAAAAAACAGTGAACATATATGATTTCAGAATGAGCCTGTACAAACACAAATGGCCAAACAGTAGACAGAAAGAATAGAAAAAGTTCGAGAGGATGACAAGTTTGGGAGAAAGGAGGCCCTGTGCATCAAGAACAGGCACAAAATAGGTAAACCAGATACTCTTGTAGTTTTTATCAACCATCTGCCAGCAGTTGATTTCTTGGAGAAGAAGTGGTGTTACAACCATAGCTGCCGACTCTGGAACTAGGAAACCAGGTTGGAGTCTTGGCGTCGGCTCAACATCCTGTGATTCTTGGCAAATCCCTTAGGGCCCCATATAGAGTTCGGCTGATGGGTCCACCGTATTACAAGTTCATTTTATCTTTTAGCTAAAATATTTGTAAAAGGGTTTTTAGATTAAGGGGAATTCCTGGGCGCACTGCTTACTGTGGACGCAAAGGGTATCCGAGGATAAAGGGTTATGGTGTGGTGCAACTGGGTGAGGGGATGGGCCCTATAACTCCCCAGAATGTGTGATGGGAAACCAACACACTGTAAAAATTGCAACGAGGTACCCACTGCACTCAACAAGATGAGTAGAGCAAACGTGTGTCACTGTAGACACATGTGAACTTCAATACAAAGCTGACAGATATAACCACAATGTCTTTTTGTTTGATGGAAAAGTGTAGGTCTTCATTTAATTCCTTCAAAAAGCCAGCCGACACGTGTTTCATCTTCGTTACCACACATGGAGCACCAGCATGTTTTTGAGTCAGGAGTTCACATCGTACTCACAACTGCCTCAGGTTACTTGCAATTTTTTAGTCATCTTTCTGGCTACTGCTTTTTCCCTTTTTGATATCTCTCGCTTACCACACTGTGGTAAATATTTGATTTACCGTCCTAATTTCTATGCAGGTAAGTACTTAATCAATAATAACTCAATCGGAAAGAAAGAGGCAGAGTCCGTGGTGTTAGAGTTTCTTAGGGGTTTTATTCCTTAAAAAGGAATGGTCAAGACCGGATATCTTGTTCCTGCCACCACTGGGGTGCAGGAAGGGATAGAGCAATATTTTATTGACAATACATAGCTTATATACTTAAGTTGCATTATAGAAACCAATACAGTAGGCGTAACAGCTGAGAGAAACAAGATAACAGCATCCACGTGTTAGTAATACGTAATTGGAAGGCGTGAACTGGGCGTGAACACAGAGGTGTGTGCTAGAAACGTCACAGGTAGGTGTCACAAGTGGGTGGCAACAAAGCAGAATTTTGTAATGTCAGCAGAAATCTGAGGCATGGATGCGCGCGCAGCTGCATGACGTATGATTGACGTGAAACTGGAGGGTGCAGGGGACTTGACATTTACACTGGCGGAAAGAGACAGAAGTCTGGCATGTCAGATCAACTCGTACTTCTATCATATCTGATATCTGATGTTTGGGAACCATACTATCTAGAGGGAAAGGTCTCTGGGGCAGAAGCTATTCTATACTGACTGTGAGTGCGTGTATAAGCGCCTAAGTGTCTGCATGGGATGCGAGGGGCATGGGCCTTCCATGGTAACAGAGGCTATGAATTACTTGCATGGAGACAGTGAGGCCGGGCCCTTTGCTCTGCAGCTGGGGGGATGTTTACTTAAACTAGTAGGCAGGAATGCAGTTTCGAGGAGCGGAACAGATAATTCGAAGGTTGAATACAGTCTTGGCAGGCAGCAGGCTGAGCTAAGCGCCATGAGCCGCACAGGGAGTAAGGCAGAGGTCACGGGTACAGAGACAGCCTGGGCTGAGGCTTTCAGAGTCAGAAGGCAGGAAAAAAGGCTCGATGGCAGAATTCAGGGCCTACTTCGCCAGAGCTGAAAAACGTGTAAAGTACACCATAAAAAGACGTTGGCATAGCATACTTGGAAACGGAATATTCAACCCATTCAGGGTGGGTCTGAAAGAGGACATGTTAACGTTGGACGCAAATGTATTTGCGTCTTCATAGCTGGCACAGGAGGGAAGTTACATGCACTTTAAGCTGGTACATGGAGACGGTGGGGTACACGCTAGGGAACATTACTTGACCATAAAATTTATATTTCCTCATTCCCTCCTTGTTCCCTACGGACCCTTCATGATATATCGATCCTCATGAATCGATCAGTCTGTTCTTGTAACATTATTTGCTCATCTTTCTTTCTTTCACGTTTTGAGAAAAAACTGGAATGTTCAATGCACGATGTGGCACACAGTCCACAAATCGCTGGCCCACACTGTAGGCACAGGCAGCAACTGAATACTATGACGAGGGCAATGCCTAGGAAGGATAGGATCTTCCATCCCCAAGCGGTCAACGTTGTCCAGAACCAACCGGACCAAGTCCAGGTGCCTGGATTCTGATGTATCAGATTTGCAATTTTATGAAGACGTGTAATAGCTTGGTATACTGTTGGCGCGTTTTCTGGGATGAAAACACAGCAACTTGACCCGATGACCTTACAAGCTCCGCCTCTATCTGCCAAGATGACGTCAATAACAAGACGATTCTGAAGAACAACAACCCGCATGGCGGACTGTTCCTCTGTTAAGTTACCTAGGGCGGAGGCAGTTTCATTCACTACTGCTTCAAGTGTTCTGGTTAATCTGCGGATTAGTTTACTGTTTTGGACGGGGCCTGTGAAGAAAAAGAATCCTTTATTGAAATCTGTGTATTGCTCCCATGCCGTTTCAGTGTAGTCGACAATCGGGAGATCTCTTCGGAGTCTATTCTTTACTAGATTTGTATTTCTGTGATAATCAGGAGGGGCTAGAAAAACAGGTGGCAGAAGGAATGCAATATAACAGGTACCATCCCAATCTGGAGGTAAGCGTATGTATGCGGTATGACCACAAACAAAGTAGGAATGACGAGTAGCTCTAAAGGAAGATTTGCCTTGGTCACTGAATTCGACCACAGTAGTACATTTACTATGACCTAAGTGTACTGAACCCTTCTTACTGACACATAATTCACCAGTGACTGGTAATACGGACATAGCAGGGAGAACTGGTGCAGCTTCGGATTCGACAGTAAGAATCATAAGGTTAATTGTATAATTACCTAATCCATATACTTCATTTTCTAGATCAGTTCCTATTCTAATGGGAAGTCCCTTTTTGTCAGGATAACAGGTATTAAGCAGAACTAAGTTCAAGTTTCCCCAAACCCAGCTCCCCTTAAAAACAGCAATATCAGGATCTAAGGAATTAATTATTCTAAACCAGGCACCACAGGAGCCATTGTGTGTGAACGGGTACGGAAAGAGGGGCAGAACTCCCTTGTATTTCTGGTAGGGAGGGAGTCGGCCACATATCCAGCAGTTTGTAGCATTGTTAGTCTGATGGGAGTGATGTAACATACTAATGAATGTGTTGTTGCGCAGCGCAAGTCTGTAAGAAAGTTCGTGGGGAGGTAATTCACTAAAGGAATGTTCAGCAGTGACATTGTAAGCAGATTGTTCACGTTTAAAGATAGGGTAGTATATGGGAAGCAATATACTTGCAACGATAATCAGGAGACTTAGAAAAAACATAATCAATAATGTCACTATACAGTGACTGCGGAGTGATTTGCAATATGTACGTTTCTTGAGTTGTCTCTCTCTCTCTCTATCTCGATCTAGGGGATACATGTCAGAAACTATTTAACCGATTCACCTAGGGGAGGACTTAAACAATTAAACTGTCTGACTTGCTAGATCGGAGTTTCAATCTGTACTCCTCTTGGGGAGTTTTCTCTTGTTTCGGAACTTTAAAGTCACTAGGTTCGATGCAGTCTTTGGAAGGGGTGGACGAGTCTTTTTCTGGCATCAGTTCATTGCACTTTTTTATATGGCTTGTATGGATCCACCCCTTTCTGCCTTCAACTTTGATAGCGGTCCGCGTTGTAAGAAGGACGGTCTTCGGCTCTTTCCAGCGGGGCTCCAGCGGACTTTTCCTGTCGAAGTTCCTAATTAGCACCATGTCGCTGGGACGGACATCATGCGGCTTTACATCTGTGTTGTCCGGGAAGGCTGCGGCAACCTGTGAACGACATGATTGGAGTGCAGACATCAAGGAGGCAAGGTAATCTGTCAGCATATTACAATCAACATCGGTAATTTTCTTAGGTATGGGCGTCCCCCACATATTCGGTGGTCTGCCAAAGACCACTTCATACGGGGATAGTCCTGATCTCGAGTGGGCGACCATCCTCATATAGAACAATGCAACGGGCAGGGCGACTATCCAGTCGACCCCTTTCTCTTTACAAACTTTAGCAAGACGGGTCTTTAATGTCTGGTTATGCCTCTCTACAAGGCCAGCGGCTTCGGGATGTCGGACACAATGGAATCTCCACTGATATCCTAGCAGCAAGGAAACCTGTTTCATGAGTTCGGATGAGAATGGCTGTCTGTTATCTGAGTACACGACACGAGGCAAGCCGTATCGTGGGAAGAATTCTCGAACCAGCTGCCTGGCAGTGGTCGGAGCAGTGTAATCTGGGACTGGATATGCTTCGGTCCAACGGGAAAGTGCACAAACAATTACGAGGACGTATTTGAATCCTCGACAACGGTCCATCTGGATATAATCCATCTGGAGGACTTCAAAAGGGTGATCGGGAGGATGAAATCCACCTTGCTCTACAGGGACGCTTTTACCTGGATTGAACTGACAACAGATCATGCAAGTACGCACTTTCTGTTTTGCTGCTGCTCGTAAGTGTTTGTTATACCAGAGAATCTGTAAACTGTCTAACATAGCTTTCTCTCCTAGATGTGCTGGACTATGTGCTGTATTGATTATGACTTGAACCATAGAGTCGGGGAGAAACCATGTAGATTTTCCCTTCGTTATCCAACCTTGATCTGTCTGGATCCCTCCTAGTTCAGTCCATTTCTTTATTTCATCTGTAGTAGCATGTGTCTGAATATCAATTACATCTAGTGTGGGATCCCTAACTGTCATACAATGTGTCGGTACTATTGTCTTTGTCACGTCAGTTGTCTGAGTGTGAGTCAATGCTGTATGTTTTGCTGTCTGGTCTGCCAGGTCGTTACCCTGGGAAACGGAATCTGTAACTTTAGTATGTGCTTTACACTTCATGATGGATATGCCTGAAGGCAGATGTATTGCTTCTAACAGTGCTTGAATGAGGGGACCGTGTTGGATCTTGGCACCGTGAGAGGTCAAGAAACCTCGTTCTTGCCACAACATTCCGAAGTCGTGTACGACTCCGAACGCATAACGGGAATCAGTGTATATGTTAACATTTCTGTTCTTGGCTAGTATACAGGCTCGGGTCAGAGCGATGAGCTCTGCCGCTTGAGCAGACAGCGTATCAATACGATATGTTTCTTTGACTTCAGTTTCAGTGGTCACTGCATATGCGGCCACTAATTCTCCTGTACTTGTTCTCATGCATGAACCATCCACGTAAATTGTCAGGTCTGGATTTGTCAATGGAACATCTGTTAAGTCTCGTCGGGGCTTTGTTACTGCATTAATGATCTCTATACAATCATGCGGGGCTGGATCTGTCATAATCGAAGGTAACAATGTTGCGGGGTTTAGAATGCTGCAGCGTCTGATTTCTATGTGTG
This sequence comes from Lissotriton vulgaris, assembly GCF_964263255.1. Lineage (NCBI taxonomy): Eukaryota > Metazoa > Chordata > Amphibia > Caudata > Salamandridae > Lissotriton > Lissotriton vulgaris. The sequence continues at coordinate 1,404,872,960 of NC_141696.1, forward strand.
GCTGGAATAGTGTTAATTCATAACCTGTCAGTCGTGCTATAGTCAAGTGTTGAGTCTGAGTTCTGTTTAAAAGAACCTCTACAGAATGTGGAACTTGAACTGTTAATTGATGTCCTAAAACAATTGAGTCGCTCTGTCTGATTGCTAGTGCTGTTGCTGCTACTGATTTTAAGCACGCAGGGAGTGCCTGGGCTACTGAATCCAATGTACTTGAAAAATAAGCGCAAGGCTTATGTGAACCTGCCTGATCTTGAGTGAGGACAGACAACGCTGTACCATCACGTTCTGTAACAAAAAGTGTAAAAGGTTTGCTGTAACATGGTGTCGCTAAAACTGGTGCTTGACATAAAGCTTTCTTTAATTCTTCAAAGGCTTGTGTATGTTCCTGAGTCCAAGGAAGGGCAGTCGAAGTCGCTGCCTCCTGTGTTGTCAACTGAATGAGTGGTTTAGCTAGAAATGCATACTGAGGAATCCATTGTCTGCAGTACGAGGTGAGGCCTATAAAGGCCCGCACTTCCTTTTGTGTCTGGGGTTGTGGCATATTTACGATTAACTGGATACGGTCAGGAGTGAGCTGTCTCCCCACTTTGGACAGCAAGTGACCCAAGTACACAACTTGCTGAACACAGAATTGTAGCTTCGAAGGAGACACCTTGTGTCCCTTGTCGGCCAGAAAGTGTAAAACTGTCAGTGATGCTTGTTCACATTCGGGTTCACTTCGTGCGGTGATCAACAGATCATCGACGTATTGCAGTAAAGCGGTGTTAACTGGCATTTGAATACAATCTAGTTGTCTTTTCAGTGCTTGACTATAGATGCTGGGGCTTTCTGTGAATCCTTGAGGTGCGCGTGAAAATTTGAAACTTCGTCCATTTAAACTGAATCCGAAGAGATATTGGCTCTCTGGATCAATAGGCACACTAAAGAAGGCGTTCTTGAGGTCAATTACAGTAAAGAACGTTGCTTCTGAATCAATAGTAGTCAATAGGGAAGAGATGTCGGGAACCACAGGGTACTAGTTTCTTCATTTCTAACAGTTCTAATTTGGTCAGAGGCGTGTGTACATACACACGTTTCAGGTTATTATTGGCACCCATAACTGGATGTACTTCTCGTAAGGGGTTCTGACTTTCAATGCCATGCAGACGCTCCATATGATACATTTTTCTTTCTGGGGGCGGAGCGGGAACATATTCGGCACTTAAGAAAGTGTTGTATCTATGTCGTTGTTCTAGAATTATTTGTATTAACTTGGTACTTAGACCTCTCCATCTGTCCATGAGTAGTGCTTCTAATGTATCGTGTAAGGGACCTGGATCAGAATGTTGGTTTCTGTATAACGTGAGGAGGTGCTGAATCATGTATACACCTGCTAATTTCTGCTCGTCTGGGGAAAGGTTCAGAAATGTCTGCGCTACTGTGTCATCACTATATATATTAGGGTTGTCAGCCCATAGTACTGCTGACCGGGCTAGTTCTTGTTCATCCATAGAATTGAGTACATGGTACCCCATTCGTTCTCGAAGCATTTTATCAGTCTCTTGGAACTGATGTTCAGGAGAATTCGGTTTTGATATGCCAGAGAGAAAAACTCTCTTGCTTTCTGGACGAATGCCTTTCCTAAGGTAAGTTCCCTTACCTACATACGCTATCGTATCAGTGGTCTTTTCTGGTTCTTCGGGTTCTTCCTCCTCCTCGGAGGAAGCTTTTTCTTTCTCTTTTTCGTGTATTTCTATCACTGCTTTTCTTATTCTCTTGTACATACTGGCTATGCAACCCCCTTTATCATGTTTTCCTTCGGATATATTTTGACCCCACTTGTTGAGTCCATCTAATTCATCTTGTTCTGTCTCAGGCCTGTCTCGTTCTCTTATTAAGCAATTTATAAAAAAACGTAGTATATATGCTTGGGTGTCAACTTTCTGATGCGCCATGGCCTCCTTAATACTGTCAGGGTCTTCCCCAGTCTGGACAAAATGATATATTCTATCTAGGTGCTCTTTCATTCCTGAGAATAATATTAGGTAATCTGTAGCTTGTCGCAACCGTAGTGATGCTATCAACATCCTATCGTCTTTTCCGGGTACTGGATCGTATCTGCAAACTGGAAGCGGTTCTTTGAGTATGTCGAGGCGGGGTGATTGGAGTGTAAAAGGGTTCTGCATATCCCTAAGCTGTAATCTGTGTGTTGGTGGCGGGGTCCGGTAACCCCCGGTCGCACCTCCTGAGGCGGAAGCTTGGACATTATCTCTCTGTGGAGTCTGTATCTGTACTTGAACTTGTCTTTTAGTAGGATCAGGTAGAAGCGGTTTCGGTATATCAATTTTAGGTGCGGGAAGTGGTGGAGGTGGAGGAACGATGGGCTGTCGAACGGGGAAACCTGGTTGCGGTAATGGCGGGATATGGTCTGGAGGCGGATTGCCACCCCCGTCACCGTCAGTAGGCGGGACGTGGGCACGTGGATTGGTGTAAGCGGGTGCTACATCGTTCAGATAGGAATTCAGAAATATGTCCTTAGTAGTCCTGTGATTTACTTTAGTTGGAACCAATGGTGGCGGCAGATTTTTCGGTATTTCTGAAGTGGCTCCAGGCGAACCCTCGGCCACTAAGTACATGCCATTTACAAGATTGTTTCGTGCGCGGTCTACTTGTTCTGCTTTTACTCGAATCCCTTCAGTAACTAGTTCGTTTTCTTGGGCTTTATCTGATTCTTTAAGTCTGTCTTCTCTACGGAGTGCCTTTTCAGCACGTTTATGTGATTCTTTACGCCAAAATTCTATGGCGTCCTTCTGAGATTGTCTGGCTTTCTTTTTCCATAGTGCTTCTTCTACCTTCATGATGCACTCGGCATCCCATGTTCCGGTAACAGGCCATCTGTGTCTCTCGTCTAGATGCTTAGTATAATCGGCCCATAAATCTAGATACAATATGGCGTCTAAGCCATGTTTATGGTACATGAAATTTCCAGGAGTGTCCCTAGGGGGGATAGGAATTTCTTCCTCTAGTATCCCTTTCCTAGTTCCTATCTGCTTTAACTTATTGAAAAACGGCATCTTGTTTACTCAGTTACTGAATGCTCAATCCTTGCTACTTAATTCTGAACACAGCTAGTTACACAAAAACACAATAATGCACATTAAAACAGTCACTCATACCACGACATTAATCACATGAAAGACATTTGAGACATATATGACTACCCCCTATACCGGATGTACTGCTAAACAGCACAGATACACTGCTAAGAACAGTGCAAGAACTTGAAATAACTGATATACTGCTAAACAGTACAGATACACTGTTGGAGACAGTGCAAGAACTTGAATAACTGATGTACTGCTAAACAGTACAGATACACTGTCTAAAACAGTGCAGACCGAATTTGTGTACCCAAACCCGTCTTGATACGTCCCAGCAATGGTACTCACCGGGAAGCACGGAAACAGAAGGCCTTGGAAAACTCGACTGGACCGGACTGGACTCGACTCGACTCGACACGTGGATACTTCGGAAACTGGTGGGCCTCTTGACACCTCGGACCTTGCTTTCTTTCGGCTAGGCTCTGGTCGGGATCCTCCGCACTCCTCACCGCCTCGTCTGGGTGCTGATCGCAGTCTTCGTCACCTCCGTGGGCCAGAGGGAGATACAGGAAATCCTGCCAGTACGCGTAGTTCCGTCTAACTGATGGCAGGGGACAGAGCTTGCAACGCACCAACCGGCGCGTGGGGTGGGGGAGGGGTCCCTATTCGGGCGCCAGAATAATGTGGTAAATATTTGATTTACCGTCCTAATTTCTATGCAGGTAAGTACTTAATCAATAATAACTCAATCGGAAAGAAAGAGGCAGAGTCCGTGGTGTTAGAGTTTCTTAGGGGTTTTATTCCTTAAAAAGGAATGGTCAAGACCGGATATCTTGTTCCTGCCACCACTGGGGTGCAGGAAGGGATAGAGCAATATTTTATTGACAATACATAGCTTATATACTTAAGTTGCATTATAGAAACTAATACAGTAGGCGTAACAGCTGAGAGAAACAAGATAACAGCATCCACGTGTTAGTAATACGTAATTGGAAGGCGTGAACTGGGCGTGAACACAGAGGTGTGTGCTAGAAACGTCACAGGTAGGTGTCACAAGTGGGTGGCAACAAAGCAGAATTTTGTAATGTCAGCAGAAATCTGAGGCATGGATGCGCGCGCAGCTGCATGACGTATGATTGACGTGAAACTGGAGGGTGCAGGGGACTTGACATTTACACTGGCGGAAAGAGACAGAAGTCTGGCATGTCAGATCAACTCGTACTTCTATCATATCTGATATCTGATGTTTGGGAACCATACTATCTAGAGGGAAAGGTCTCTGGGGCAGAAGCTATTCTATACTGACTGTGAGTGCGTGTATAAGCGCCTAAGTGTCTGCATGGGATGCGAGGGGCATGGGCCTTCCATGGTAACAGAGGCTATGAATTACTTGCACGGAGACAGTGAGGCCGGGCCCTTTGCTCTGCAGCTGGGGGGATGTTTACTTAAACTAGTAGGCAGGAATGCAGTTTCGAGGAGCGGAACAGATAATTCGAAGGTTGAATACAGTCTTGGCAGGCAGCAGGCTGAGCTAAGCGCCATGAGCCGCACAGGGAGTAAGGCAGAGGTCACGGGTACAGAGACAGCCTGGGCTGAGGCTTTCAGAGTCAGAAGGCAGGAAAAAAGGCTCGATGGCAGAATTCAGGGCCTACTTCGCCAGAGCTGAAAAACGTGTAAAGTACACCATAAAAAGACGTTGGCATAGCATACTTGGAAACGGAATATTCAACCCATTCAGGGTGGGTCCGAAAGAGGACATGTTAACGTTGGACGCAAATGTATTTGCGTCTTCATAGCTGGCACAGGAGGGAAGTTACATGCACTTTAAGCTGGTACATGGAGACGGTGGGGTACACGCTAGGGAACATTACTTGACCATAAAATTTATATTTCCTCAACACTAGTCACATCCCATCCTTCCACCCATATGTTTCCGTTGCACAACCACACACAATCCTCTCTTCTTCACAACTAACCCCACCTTAGGTATAGTTTTTTTATGCACTGCAAACAACTCACACTTACAGGTTGTTTTTGGTTTAGGTTCCACCACCTGGCAAGAGGTCATATTGTACAACTTGTACATGCCTCTTGTCGTATATTCTATCGTTGTCCCTTGTATCTTTCCCAGCCCTGAGGAGTCGCGGAATTAATCTTCCATTGCGACGAAACACGTGTCGGCTGGCTTGTCGAAGGAATTAAATGAAGACCTAAACTTTTCCATCAAACAAAAAGACATTGTGGTTATTTCTGTCAGCTTTGTATTGAAGTTTACATGTGTCTACAGTGACACACGTTTGCTCTACTCATATTGTTGTGTGCTGCGGGTACCTCGTTGTCATTTTATCTTTTGACACTAGTAATATGGCAGCCTTTACATTTGTGATGGAGTACCCTATCCACCAAACTCTAAATCGGGCCCTTAAAAAAGTGACATTGTGTAATGTAACTGGTCCTTATGTAAAGCGCTTCAATACCTATGGGTCGAGTTTGCGCTATATCAAACTGCAAAAAATTCAACTACTGCTGGTCATTCTGAAGCACGATACTATGATACTGGCAGCGCAACCGATCACAGATTTCAAACCACTAGCAACACGGGATTTTCCTTTCTTATATCTTCAACGAATTTGACATTAAAATGCCACAATTGACCTCCAAAAACCCAAACCTCAAAATGTCACCCCTTTTGACAATAAATTAAAACGCGAGCATTAAGATAATCCCTTCCTACAATAAGTTAAAACGTGCCTTAAGATCACAATAACTTAAAACGTGTTTTGAACTCACAGCTTCTGACAATAACTTTAAAAATGTGCCTAAAAATCACCCCTTCTGACAATACCTTAAAACATGTGTCTCATAAAGGTTTTGTAACGTATTTGAAAAACAAATCACTGTGCTACTCCTCAGGCTCCCCTCTTCTTTTCAGCATTGAGCTACCTAGTTCCAGGAGTACACTTCTAGTAAAACTATAGCCTCCACCATTATGCCCATCACCCACTAATAATAATCAGTTCATGGCCACCTGCCCCTATCACTCAGCATTCCTTAGAGGCTGCTCAGATCTGCCAACCAATTAGCAATCCTCGCGGCATGCTAATGGCTGCCACCTGTCGCATGAAAAACCTCCTGGGTGTGAGAGCCTTTAGTGAGTAAGGCCTGACTTGGGCAGGGCAACAGACCCACTAGCTGTGTTGTGGCCCAACCAATGCCATGTCTGCCTTGGATTTTCCTTCCTCACAGTTCTACTACTTTTTTCACACATTACTCACTGGATGGGCATGGAGAATAAGGAATTCCACCTTTCAGCAGCCAAGGAGAGGCCAATGGTTGATTGGGAGTTTTCACTTACTCTCTACTACAAAATGTTCCTGCAGAAATGGGTAGAATTATAATATTTCAGGTTGATCCAGCAGAAAGAGTAGCTACCACAATAGCTTCTGCAGAGCTATTAAAAACTACATTTATGAGCCCTGGGAAGCCGCCAGCACCAGAGAGCAGCACCGGAGCCACAGGGGGGACTTCAAGCCCCACAAGCCAAGTGCCAGGAGTTGCTGACTGTTGTGTCTATGAAATAATGAGAGACAAGTCTATGTATATCTATATCCGAGCTTTATTGAATACCTCCTTCAGTGTCCCTGTCCCTACTCTAACTAACCCCATCCTGTCCACGCTCCTCCTCTTCCCTTCCACCCCAGCTAGCTCCACCCACCCAACTACTAGACTGCTGACTACATAGCATCTCCCCCTTTCTTAACAAAACAACAGAACAGTGTGCCAGCTCATATTTCTTCAATGAGTCTCTTTGGTCGCTGGATATCTCGACGGGGCCGCATAGACATGGCTCGAGTCATATCATCTATCAGGGGGTCACTTATCTGATTCCTACTCTCTTGGTCACCTTGGTCAGACTCTTCAGGAGTAAGCGTTTCAGTCACGTTCGTCAAAGGTCCTTTCATGTCCCGAGGGCATTTCTTAAAATGCGATACATTCCTGGTAACTCGTCGTTGATCAGATTCCGCAGTTAGCATAGTGCCCTTCTGTTGGGTGACCAGCAAAGGTTCATCTCGGAAACGACAGTCAGTCTTTCTTTGTTGGTCTTGTTTGACAATAACGTAATCTCCTTCATGCACAGATGGCGATCTCGCCCTGCTCTTGGCATCAGCATATGATTTCATTTTGTCCTTGTTGCACCTATCAGTCCCCATCACCTCTTGATGGCTGCGGAGCGGCAAAACTGCCCGCAAGGCCCCTTCCCAGGTCGGGATGCGATTTCTCATGGGGCGCCCCAGCATCAGTGCTGCAGGACACTTTCCGGTGGTTGAGTGAGGGGTTGTCCTATATGCTCTAAGGGCCTCATTGAGGGCCGCTTGCAGGTCCTTCTTTTCAGCAGTGGCTTGCTGGAATGTCTTTTTAAGCGTGGCCATGAATATTTCAATGGTGCCATTTGCTTGTGGCCAGAGAGGTGTATTTCGCCTGTGGTTAAAGTCCAGGTGCTTTGCAAACGCAGTGAACTCGTGCCCATTGAACGGAGGTCCATTGTCCGTTTTCACCTCTCTGGGGACACCCCATGTTGCAAACACTTCATCTAGCACGTTGAGAGTGCTAGAGGCACTTGTGGATGGCACAAATTGCACAATGGAAAATCGTGAGTACTCATCAATTATGGCTACCACGTATTTTCCGGATTGTAGTGGTCCGTAGAAAGTTCTTGCCATACTCCACTGGGTAGAGTGGTCATTTGTAATGGGTCCGGTGGATCTCCTTTGTTGGTCAGCTGGCATAGATGGCAATCCTTCAGAGTAGACTCTACCATCTGGTTGATGAGGGGAAACCAGACGCGTTCCCGGAGAGCTCGCTTTGTTGATACTACTCCTCTGTGACCTTCATGGGCAAGGTTGATGACGCCTTGCCGTAGTTGACCAGGAACCACGATCCGTTGACCTCGCAGTATTACTCCATCCGTGGTGACAGACAGTTCGTCACAGACGTGTCGGAATGCTTGCATCTCCTGCTTGACAGCCGGATCATTGTCTTCTCTTTTAGAATCATGTCTCCACCGGTTGGTCTGAATCCGACGGAGTACTTTCTGCAAGACGACGTCTTGCGCAGTGACCTCTCGGATGACTTCCATGGGAATGGCAGGTGGCAGTGCTTGATCAGCCACGAAGTGGATGTACTCCTCGGCAATGGAGGGATTGGAGTCCGACGATGCATGAGGGTGTCGTGACATGTAGTCTGCCGGGTTCTCCGCCTTCCCGGGTTTGTGGACAATAGTAAAAGTATATTCCTGGAGTCTCAGACCCCATCTCTCAATCCTCAGAGCCATTTTGGATCTGGGGTTGCCGTAGATGGTGACCAGTGCCTGATGATCGGTGATCAAAGTAAAGTGCTTGCCGTAAATAAAAACATGAAAATGTTCACATGCCCAAACCACCACAAGACTCTCCTTTTCAGGTTGTGAATATGCCCTTTCGGGATCAGACAGACTGCGACTGGCGTAGGCAACGATGCGTCTCTGGTCAGAGTCATTGTCATATTGTGCCAAAATTGACCCCAACCCTACAGGGCTGGCATCCACAGTGATTTCAGTTTTCCGTCGAGGATTAAAGTACGAGAGGTTGTCGGCGGACTCCACCGCCCGCTTAATCTCTCTGAATACTTGTTCACACTGGGGCGTCCAGTCAAACGGTTGGCCTTGTTTAGTGAGAGCGCGAAGGGTATGGCTGATGGTCGCATAGTCTCTGATGTAACGGGCACAGTATATGGCCATCCCCAGGAACGATCTCAATTCACTGACGTCTTGTGGGCTCTTGGTGTTGTTCAGAGTCGCTATCTTGTCCGGATCAGGTTTCATCCCTACACCCGAGAAAATGTGACCAAAGAATTTCAAAGTGGACTGGTGAAACTCGCACTTAACTTTGTTTAACGTCAGGTTGGCATCCAGCAGGGCGTGACAGATGCGATCGAGTGCCATGTCGTGTTCATGAACGTCGGAGCCATACACAAGAATATCGTCACTGTAATTTAGAGTGTTGGGGATGTGTTGAATGATTTGACGGATTGCCTCTTGAAAAATTTCCGCAGCTGAGGAGACACCAAAACTCAGTCGCTTGTATCTGAAAAGTTCTAAGTGAGTTGCAAATGTCGTAATGTAACGGGACTTGACGTCCAACTCCAGCTGGTGGTAGCCTTTATTTAAATCCAGCTTCGAGAACTCCCTCGCCCCGTTCAAAGCAGAAATCATGTCGCTTAGATGCGGCCCAGGGTGGCGCTCCCTTTCTATTGCCGTGTTGGGTAGTCGCATGTCAACACACAGTCTCACCTTGTTAGTGGTGCCCTTCTTTGGTACGATGACCACTGGCGATACCCATGGAGTTGGACCATCAGTCCGTTCAATAATGTCTGCCGACAGGAGGTCTTGAAGTTTATCCTCCGCAGCTTTTGGAGATGAAATGGTACACGTCGAGGGTGCTGTGCCACAGGCCTGATCTGTTCGTTGATGTGTAGATGTATTTAGCATCCCTTCATTTTCCCTAGTCCCTGAAACAGCCTGGGAAACTTGCTGACGATGTCCTGGTCATCACTGACCTTAAATAGGATTTCAACGAGGCGGAGACGCTCTGCAGTTGGTAGGCTGAGTAAGCAGTCAGCCTCCGGGCCTTTGATGACATGTATGACAACTGGTATGGTTACGGTGTCGTGTTTGAGTGTTGTTGGGAATTTTCCCAAGCAAAGGAGTGGCTTCTTGGACATCCAAGTGAAAACTCGGACCGGTGCATAAGTTAGTGGGGGCTTAGGATTCATTCTCTCATATTCTGTGACCGGGATGTAGTTTAGCGAAGCCCCGCTGTCCAGTACGAATTTGGTGTCATGGTTCCCTACTTTTATATCCAGGCGTGGATATTTCTTGAGTTAGTCGGGATCTGCGATCATGTACACGTATTCCACTGTGTATTCAGAGTCTCTGGATGATGACCTGGAGTCCCGGGACGGTGATCTTCGCTCCCATCGAGATCTGCGCGACTCTCGGCTGGAGTGTGACGAGCCTGAGGACAATGTAGACTTTCCTTGAACTTCCCTTATGTGATGTTTTGTGGTGTCGGAACGAGACGACCTCGTCGTTTCGCTTCGCCTCTCCTTGTGATAGTCCCCACACATCGCTTCGAAGTGATTCGTCCGCCCACATCTCCTACATCGCTGACCCATGGCAGGGCAGGTATCTGCATGAAGATAGTCATATCCACACCTGTAACATCTTTTCGTCCTTTCCGGTCTCCTTTCTCTCCACCCAGGGTCTCGCCTCCTGTGCTCTGGGTAACTTTGACGAAATGACGGTCTGGGTCTCCATTGCTTTTCTTTCGAGTTTCGTTGGCTGCTGCCTTTAGCTTGGACACGACGCGCTTGTTCATGATTTACATTGCGCCCCGTTTCAATGTTGGTGGCATGTTCCTCGGCCTGATCATAGACGCGAGTCATTTCTTCAATGTCATCTAGTTCATGGGGTTTTCTTAGTAGCCGCCTCCTGAGGGTTTCCGAGTGGCATCCATCTATGATTTGTGACTTTATGTGCATCTGTTGAGAAGGTGTCAAATTCACAGTGTCTCGATAGTCGCCGCAGTCGGGTGATGAACGCGCTCATCGTCTCATCCTTTCCTTGGCGTGCTTGATGAAACGCATGACGTTCATAGTCCACATTTCTTTTATGGAGGAATTTTTTGTTCAATGCCTCATGCACCTTGTCATATGTTCCAGCATCTGCAGGGGGAAGATCTTTGATTATCTTGCTTATTTGCAGAGGGCAATCAATTTTTCTTTATCAACTGTTACCTTGAATCCCTCAATGTAGTCTTTGAAATCTTCAAGCCACTCTTGCCACTTAGGGCCCATGCTCCCTCCTGTGGTCAGTGTCAAAGGTTCCGGGGGCCGCAGATGCGACACTCCTGCGATAATAGGCTTGACTTCATTTCGCTGTGGGGATGTATCTGGGGTCACCATCGTGGTATCACGTGCTTCTCACCCCTTTCTCTGACTCTGATTGGCCTGTCACTTCACGTTCACAGGTGCTTTGGTTGCTTAATTACTGTCGTCTTCAGTCAATGTTATTTAACTTTACTTGTGTTTGTTTATATTGTGCAGCTGCTCGTGCTTGTTCAGCCTTGGTTACTCGAGTTCATTCATGCTTGCTATGCTTCTTTATAGCCTGTGCATGTCCTTTCTTACTGGCCAACTAACATGCCTGACCCTAAAATGGCCGCCTCACACTGCACAAGGAGTCTGTCCTTGAGGCTGCCTGACCTCAAAATGGCCGCCGTTGCTGAACTCTCACTGCACACGAGACTTTCTCCCTGTTCATTCAGATTCAGGCTGATTCAGTCGAGACTCACCGGCCGCCGTTTCCAGGAAGGGCAACACTTCTCCAGGTCTCCACACCCTGTGCCACTGCTGCCACGTTCAGGTAAGGTTGGGGTGGGCTCCCACCTTGCTTCTTGGAGTCTCGTGCTCACTCGGCGACACCTTGCCGAACCTCACGCATCGGGAGGGAGATCTCGATGTTGCGCACCACTCGAGCTCCATTTGCACCACGCTCGCTGGCACGGGTCCGCAGGCCTTCTAGGGGCGACGCTCGCTGTCGGGACAACTCCGGATTGCTTTTGGGTGGCAGGCAGAGTCGGAGTGGGCTCCCGACTTCTGCTCTTTCAGTACATGCCAACTTGCATGCATCAGGCGTGAGTCGCGGTTTTGGCGTGAATGGTTCTTCTTTTCTCGAGCGTCTCAGCGCTCGTTACTTCGGCCCCTCTTGACTCCCTCGCAGTCGCCGGACTGGGGAATAGGGTCACCTGCTGCTGGCCTCTCACCTCAGGCGGCAGCTTCACTCTGCACAGCAGCGCTTTTCTTTCTGGACGCTGCTCGGGACGGGACGCTCCTGTAGGGTTCTGTGGGTGGTAGGCATACCAATCCCACCCTCGTCGCCAGTTGTCGTGTCTATGAAATAATGACAGACAAGTCTATGTATATCTATATCAGAGCTTTATTGAATACCTCCTTCAGTGTCCCTGTCCCTACTCTAACTAACCCCATCCTGTCCATGCTCTTCCTCTTCCCTTCCACCCCAGCTAGCTCCACCCACCCAACTACTAGACTGCTGACTGCATAACACTGACGTCACCGTGTTTGCGCCCAAAGGTGCTTAAAAGCACATCGCAGCTCCCCCAGCGCGGGAGCTGCCAACACCAGAAAACAGCACCGGAGCCACAGAGGGGACTTCAAGCCCCACAAGCCAAGCACCAGGAGGCGCTGACGTAACTGTGTTTGCGCCTGGAGGTGCTTAAAAGCACGTCGAGGCTGGGCCATCCCTCTTTGAAGCAGTATTTGGAATCAGTCATAACACGGGTGAGTGCTCCATCGTCCTTTAATTGACTTTACTGAGATCATTTTACACCAACGTAGCCCCACCACGAACAGCCATTATGGGAAAAAGTACCATGCTACCGCCTGCACGCCCAATAACCGCTAGTATTGACAGCATGCTTGAGAGGGCGGTCAGTATTGTCTCGGGCGAAATGGAACTTACAGAGCGGCGTATATCCCTGGACATTGAGGGGCGGGCGGCCATTTCCAATTTTAGAGGCACCTTAGTAGACTGTATTCAAGACCCACCCTTGCCCCAGCCCCGGGGGATTGAAACTGACAAATCTCCTACTGTTAGTGGGAGCACAAGTGGGGCGGACATAATTGATTTAGCCGAGTTATTGCCGGTCATTAATACTGCCATACCTGCAGGAGTTCCTGCTGTCAAACAGAAGAGGAAGGCTGGGAAACCTACCTGCACTAAAAGGAAGCAGCCCACCCGCACAGCCCCCGCACATACTTGTCTTATAGACTATATACAGCCATCTTTAATTAATGATATTCCTGGAATTTCTAACTCCCCTGTGATAACACTGAATATGAAGCTGAGCTGCTCAACCAGTACACAGACTGAGGCTACAGTTTGTCTTGAGAGTTGTGGGGACACTGTTGTCAAAGTTGTTGCCGCGCAAGTGAATAAACAAATTAATTAACTTTTGGAGAAGAAACTTGCCCCACTTAAAGCTTGCAAAGATAAACTGGCTTTACTTATGGGGGGGCTGTACAAATGCTAACCACTGTAAAGGGAGGAGAGGGGGTAGCACGGGCGCAATATTGAGCACACCAAATCATGTATTACAGGGAACCCAACCCCCTACCATTAGTGCTAATACTTTTGCAAGTAATCCATGCATGTTACCAGACCATACTCTACCCCGCTCCCAATCGAACCCCCAATCGAATCCTGGTGGGCATTCCAGTGCATCTACTGGTAATTACACCACTACCACACGTATTCATCTCATTCAGGAGAATGCAGATGGCCCAAGTAGACCTAATGGAATAGTTCAGAACCCATTGATCAGTAGCTCGAGTAGTAACGCTTCAGCCACCCCAAACTGTAATACACAGGTAGCTAACCAAGACGTCTTGAGTCTGCCACCCACTGCGTGTCCCTACGTACTGGTTTTGGCAGGGGTACCAACATTTAAAAAGGGATCAACATAAGTCATGGACTAAATTGCATAATAAATGTGTAGATTGGTTATCGAAGTATAGGAGGTACCACGTGTCTGACATGAAGGATATTATTATGGTACGTAGAGTTGGGTGGGTTGGCGCATCTACAAAGAACATCGAAGGGAACTGCATTGTAATTAATTTCCGCAGGCCAGCCTTGATGAGATACTTATTAAGGGCCTGTGAGTCTGTAACATCTAAGAGCACCAATATATGTTCACTACCCCTTGGTTATTTCTATAAACCAAGTCACAGGCCCTGTCCTAACATGACCTCTTCAACTCTCACTTTTAATAGGTTCCAGGTACTTTCTGGTTTGGACACCCAAGATTGACTACCTCCTCCTGTGGCTGCACCTGTCTCTGCTGATAGCCTTCCCCATTCTACCCCTGTGGTAACGCCTGTCTCTGCTGACGTTCCCTCCCATCCAATTGTATCTTGCCCTCCAACTCAATTACAGCGGGTTAACTCAGCAGATTTTTGTCCCACTACTACTATCACTGACGATGCTATGACGAAGGTACTTTCCTGGAACATAACTGTCTTAAGGTCGAAAAAGGGTGACATCTCCTGGGAGCATTTTCTTGCCACACATCACATCATTGCTCTACAAGAAACATGGGAGTCAACTGACCATTTCTATTTGGATGGTTTTATATCATTTTGTAAATTTGCTACTCCGTTAAACATGGAAAGAGCCAGGGGGGGGGGGATCTTCCTTTAATGTTTAGTCTCAAATTCTCGTATAGTGCCAAGTTGATTGATTCCTGTTCGCCTCATGTGCTAGCTGTGGAATTGTCAGGGAAGAATTTACCAACTTCGTTAGTGGTAAATTTTTATAATTCCCCCACTAGAACACACAAGACTGAGCACCTTTTGGCACTAGAGGTATTATTGGGACGTTATGGGGAAGGAACTGAAGCCTACTTTGACATATTAATTTTGGGGGACTTTAATATTCATAATTGCCCCCTCAATTGTTTAGCAATGCTGGAGGAGGAGCATGGCCCGTAAGAGCAAAATCACTTTGAACATACTCCGTCTGGCATCTTTCTAGAAGGCCTCCTATCCGCCCATGACTTTAATTGCTTACAACAATCAGATAGGTCAGCATTGGTGCCAACCTATGTGGGCCATGGTAGTCAAAGTATAATTGATCATATTCTGTTATCCTCTCCGTTAACATCATCCGTAAAGAACCTAAGAGTCACCTGGAATTGCTTTAGCGACCATAACTGTTTAATTTTGGGTTTTTACCTTCAAGCTCCCCTCAAGGGAAGGGTCACGAGTCAAGTCACTAATATAAACAATAGTCTCAAAGATCAAGGATGCAGATTGAGGTGGGATAGGATTACCCCTGAGAGCTTTATTGATAATCTATATATTACTTGTGCCTTGTAGTTTCAAGTATGTTTAGATTAGGAATCTCATGCTAGAGCCATCTTAAATGCCTTTGAATTAATCACTAAACAGGTTGCTTTTAATTTATCTACCACAACCAGAGAAAGGCGCCCAAAACTGATAAGGTGGTTTAACAATACCTGTGTGGCTACCCTTAAGGAGCTCACGCAAGCCCTTAAGCAAAAACTGATTCACATAATATTAGTCAAGAACAGTAGGAAGGTGTAGGAGAGTAGGGTCTGCAATCCTATGGTCACCCCCGATTTTTGCTTTTTGCTTCACTGGATTACGACTTTCCCTGGCTGTGGGCCTGCTAATCAGACCCACAGCCTAGCTGTTCTCTCTCTAAATTGACAAGCATGTACCTTAGGTGCATTTACCAATTGGTACTGGGCCACCTTATCAGTCCCTGTACAGTGTACTATAGGTACCCAGGGCATAGGTGTACCCAGGGCCTACCAGGGGCTGAAGCATGTATTATGCCACCCCTGGCTGGCCATCTAAACAGACACAACTGGCTGCACGACAGCTGGGGCAAGGCGGTGTAATCACCCTTTGCTGTAGATATAGTCTCTCTATATCTAACCCTAAAATGGACACATATATTCCTATCAGTCACTCCTATGGCAGGCCTTATCAATCCTGAAGGCAGAGTGCTTGGAATTATGTGAGATGGTGCTCTGGCATGAGCTGAGCCCGTTTGCAGCTTGCGGAACCAAGTCCTAATAGCTGTTCCATGATAACGCTATACCATATACTCTTAAGTGCATTATGAACCTCGCGGTCAAATGCTAACTTTGGCATAGCATTATCAAAACATGTCGAGTAAGGTGTCATACGATTTGGAATACTACCCCCTCGCCAATTCTGGCGACGGGGTAGCATTCCACCCTTCTAGAG
The DNA here is from genome assembly GCF_964263255.1 of Lissotriton vulgaris. Taxonomy (NCBI): domain Eukaryota; kingdom Metazoa; phylum Chordata; class Amphibia; order Caudata; family Salamandridae; genus Lissotriton; species Lissotriton vulgaris. The sequence goes on from NC_141696.1 coordinate 1,404,888,934, forward strand.
GGACACAACATGTATGTAACTGTGAACCCCGGTTAAAGTTAACTCGAGCCTCAACATCACAAAATGGATGCTGCCACCACAGACACAAGTCTGACCTCCTGCTGCTGGGAGTCCTTCCAGTGAGGGAGACTCGGACAAAGGGTTTCCTGCCTTGGGAGGTGCTAGCACCACCCCAGACAGGATTTTGTGTATTAGGTAGGACAGGGCTGAAAGGAATGAGACATGCCTGGGGCACACAAGGTGTCCTGTGCATACTCCGGTCTAAACCAGTTCCTGGGGCACTCCAGCCCCAGAGCTGGCGCAAGACCGGACAAAGGATAGGGGGTGTAACCACCCCCCTTCCTGGTCCCACCCAGGGGAGGGACCTAGTCCTAGTACTGCCCCCTTTAGCTGAATAAAGGTAGGAGCTGGTCCCATTCCAGATTAGATTAATCTTGACAACTTCCACGAAGAAACTCTTGACCTTCGACCTCCTGATTACCAGAAGACTGAAGAATCTCCCCTATGGTCAGGGAGTGACCATCCTGCTTCGCAGGCACCATCAAGCTCCTGTCCAGATTAGATTAATCTTGACAACTTCCACGAAGAAACTCTTGACCTTCGACCTCCTGATTACCAGAAGACTGAAGAATCTCCCCTATGGTCAGGGAGTGACCATCCTGCTTCGCAGGCACCATCAAGCTCCTGTGCGGTTTGCTGCAAGTCCTTCCATCCCGGAATCAGATTACTCAGCTCCACAAGACCCAGGCCTCCAGACTCCTCTGACCTCTACCCACATCCACAGCACAGCTGGGACCTGTGGGTGCGACGAGCAACGTGGAGACGGCCATCTTGAGAAACCTGCACAGCGCTTCCAGCACGACCGCCGAGGGATCCTCGAGTGAGTGCATTGGGGTCTGAGAAGCCCCACACCGACGCAGCTCCTGCACCAAAGACCAGCCCCCCAGCATCCACGAAATCTGCGTGGGGCCCTTTTGCCTGGTTGCTGCTTTTCCTGTTGTCTGGTCACTTGCCGGCTGGCCTGTGACCTCTGAGACAACGACCCGAAGATTTCACCACTGCTGGTCTGGTCCCCCAGACTGGCCCTTGCTTCCTTGTAAAGAAGAAGCACCCCGGACCCACCTGATCCGCACCAGACGCCATCTTTGTTCCACCGCGTGGCTTGCATTAGCCAAGGCCTGTTGTCCAGATCGACGATCCGACACCGCCAACAGCAGCAGACTACGTGGGACAGCTCGTGCCTCCAGCCTGGTCGTGAAGAACAGCTCCTGGTCCGCGCAGCTACAGAGAGAAGCGGCCCTTCCTCCACCTGAACGCGGCGACAGCATCTGGTTCCCTCCTGGTTCCAGCACCGTCACTGGCTAGTGACCGAGACTCTGTCCCCTTCCCTTTCAGGACTTCTTCTTCCTCGTTCCATCCTTGGAACCACCGGACTTTTCCATCTGGCTGCCTGCCAGCAACTCCTCGTTTCAGGCATCACCGGGATCAACGCAGCAAACCTGACACCACTTCAGCCCTATGCACCCGCAGCCTGTGGGTTAGGTAACTAAAGCTTCTAGGTGCTTAAGTCCGTGTTCACTATCCTAGTGTTCTGGTCCACTGTTGTTTTCCCTCCATCCAGTCGGGTTTGTCCGGAATCCGTAACTTTCTAAAACTGTAGTATCCATAGACGCTGGTACGCATCCCGCGTGAGAGTTTCCACTCTGCACGTGAGTCCCCTGGGCCTCCTGCTCCTTACTTACCTAGCTTGTAGCGTAGGCCCAGCAATCCTCCAGCCTCTGGATCTCCTTGCAGTACTTTCTTTTCTCGCATTCCATTGTTTTGAGTATATGGTTTGTCGTGCCCCTAAGGCGCACTTGTAAATATTGTGTGAACTCGTATTTCCTTTTTAGTATTGTTATGTGCTTAGCCCTCTGACCTCATAAAGAGTTCAGAGGTGTATGTTAGTTAATAAATATCTGTTTGTTTTCATAACAACCTGTGTGGTGTCCTTTCACTTGGTATTCAAGGGGTTATATGTGGTAAAACAGCTGGCTTCACATGCCATTCAGAGTTTAGCCTAAAGACTGCTTTTTGTCCACGCTACTAGGATAGCTGGTCTATAAGGTTGACTTACAACCAATCACCATAAGGGTTGTTTGGACTGATACAAGGTGATCACTAGAACTAGTGAGCATGGGAACTGTTTGTCTCGCGGTATCTCCTAAATTGGCATCACTATAGATATTACCAAAGTGCTGGACCCATTTCTCTGCAGGCACTAAGCAGGCTCTACTGGAGTTTGGAGTGTCAGAGAAGAGATGACTGTTAACAAAAGACCAAAATGTAGTGCTATTAGCACACTGGCTTGGCTAAGCTCCCCCAGGCCAACTCCCTTAACTGTTCTTTCCTGCTCTGGACTGCAAGTTTATGAGCCTTCCTACTGTTCTTGTCTCATATTATGTCAATCAGTTTTTGCTTAAGGGCTTGCGTGAGCTCCTTAAGGGTAGCCACACAGGTATCGTTAAACCACCTTATCAGTTTTGGGCGCCTTTCTCTGGTTGTGGTAGATAAATTAAAAGCAACCTGTTTAGTGATTAATTCAAAGGCATTTAAGATGGCTCTAGCATGAGATTCCTAATCTAAACATACTTGAAACTCCAAGGCACAAGTAATATATAGATTATCAATAAAGCTCTCAGGGGTAATCCTATCTGAATTGCATAATAAATGTGTAGATTGGTTATCCAAGTATAGGAGGTACCACGTATCTGACATGAAGGATATTATTATGGTACGTAGAGTTGGGTGGGTTGGCGCATCTACAAAGAACATCGAAGGGAACTGCATTGTAATTAATTTTCGCAGGCCTGCCTTGGTGAGATACTTATTAAGGGCCTGTGAGTCTGTAACATCTAAGATCACCAATATATGTTCACTACCCCTTGGTTATTTCTATAAACCAAGTCACGGGCCCTGTCCTAACATGACCTCTTCAACTCTCACTTTTAATAGGTTCCAGGTACTTTCTGGTTTGGACACCCAAGATTGACTACCTCCTCCTGTGGCTGCACCTGTCTCTGCTGATAGCCTTCCCCATTCTACCCCTGTGGTAACGCCTGTCTCTGCTGACGTTCCCTCCCATCCAATTGTATCTTGCCCTCCAACTCAATTACAGCGGGTTAACTCAGCAGACTTTTGTCCCACTACTACTATCACTGACGATGCTATGACGAAGGTACTTTCCTGGAACATAACTGTCTTAAGGTCAAAAAAGGGTGACATCTCCTGGGAGCATTTTCTTGCCACACATCACATCATTGCTCTACAAGAAACATGGGAGTCAACTGACCATTTCTATTTGGATGGTTTTATATCATTTTGTAAATTTGCTACTCCGTTAAACATGGGCAGAGCCAGGGGGGGTCTTCCTTTAATGTTTTGTCTCAAATTCTCGTATAGTGCCAAGTTGATTGATACCTGTTCGCCCCATGTGCTAGCTGTGGAATTGTCAGGGAGGAATTTACCAACTTTGTTAGTGGTAAATTTGTATTATTCCCCCACTAGAACACACAAGACTGAGCACCTTTTGGCCCTAGAGGTATTATTGGGACGTTATGGGGAAGGAACTGAAGTCTACTTTGACATATTAATTTGGGGGGACTTTAATATTCATAATTGCCCCCTCAATTGTTTAGCAATGCTGGAGGAGGAACATGGCCTGTAGGAGCAAAATCACTTTGAACATACTCCGCCTGGCACCTTTCTAGAAGGCCTCCTATCAGCCCATAACTTTAATTGCTTACAACAATCAGATAGGTCAGCATTGGTGCCAACCTATGTGGGCCATGGTAGTCAAAGTATAATTGATCGTATTCTGTTATCCTCTCCATTAACATCATCCGTAAAGAACCTAAGAGTCACCTGGAATTGCTTTAGCGACCATAACTGTTTAATTTTAGGTTTTTACCTTCAGGGTGCCCTCAAGGGAAGGTTCACGAGTCAAGTCACTAATATAAACATTAGTCTCAAAGATCAAGCACGCAGATTGAGGTGGGATAAGATTACCCCTGAGAGCTCTATTGATAATCTATATACTACTTGTGCCTTGGAGTTTCAAGTATGTTTAGATTAGGAATCTCATGATAGAGCCATCTTAAATTAATCACTAAACAGGTTGCTTTTAATTTATCTACCACAACCAGAGCAAGGCGCCCAAAACTGATGAGGTGGTTTAACGATACCTGTGTGGCTACCCTTAAGGAGCTCACGCAAGCCCTTAAGCAAAAACTGAGGGACATAATATTAGTCAAGAACAGTAGGAAGGCTCATAACTTGCAGTTCAGAGGAGGAAAGAACAGTTAAGGGAGTTGGCCTTGGAGGAGCTTAGCCAAGCCAGTGTGCTAATAGCACTAAATGTTGGTCTTTGGTCTTCTCTGACACTCCAAACTCCAGTAGAGCCTGCTTAGTGCCTGCAGAGAAATGGGTCCAGCACTTTGGTAATATCTATAGTGATGCCAATTTAGGAGATACCGCAAGACAAACTGTTCCCGGATCAGTAAGTTCCTCCTTTTATTTTAATATAGATGAGGTCTATAAAGCCATAATTTCAATCTTAAGTCGAAAGGCGCCTGGTCCTGATGGGGTACCGGCTGACCTTTACGAGGCAAACCCAAAAGTCTGGGCTAAGATTTTAACACGTCTTTAACACCTTGGCTACTAATGGTTTTCCCCTTTTGTGCTGATGATTATCGAACCCCATTGTTCATGACGAGCTCAGCTCGTCATAAGCACAGCTCCACTCATGACGAGCTCAGCTCGTCATGAGCAGGGAAGGGGTTAATGCAGCTTGTGTGTCCGGTTTTCCCTCATCATGGGCAAATGTGGTTATCATCCCCATTTGGAGTCCTGGATTCTTCTGCCCCTCAATCCCACTGTGCATCTGTCTGACTGTCTGCTCTGTGCGAATGTATGTGTGTGTTCTGTGTGTAAGAGCCCCTGTGTACTGCCCTGTGCACATGGGAGCCTGTGTGTTAACATCTCTGGTTGTCTGTGGGCTAGGGTGCCAGTTGGCCTGTGTTTTGCCCTCTGTCTTCGAGATGTTTGTAGGTGTGTTCTGCCTTTATGTGCGTTTGGAAGTTGAGTGTCTCTGTTTGCAGGCACAATACAAAAGTAAATCCCATTTGCTCTACCAGTGTAGGTCTAGATTTTGAGAAGGCTCCCAGTTTTCTGGTATTTATTATTTTAAAATTTCCATCTGTATTTATCTACATTATTAGTATTTATCCATATTTATTTTGTGGTTTGCGAATAGGTACACTAAAAAATTGTACATTTCACCATTTATTTAACTGATAAAAGGGGAAACCTTGCAGCAGCGCGGATTCTGTTCTGGCAAAGACCGAGGAAACGGACAGGGGTTAAAACGCTACCCGACCGGAGGATTTCTGCACTGGTGACTGTGCCTTCACTTCTCGCGTTTCCCGCTTCGCGGGAAACGCTCGCAGGAGCAAACACCAGGGCCAGAACGTGTGGGAAGGACTACGGGTCCCAGGAGGCTCAGCGGAGCAGGGACAAACACCTGCCACGCCCACCATTGATCACCAGGTGATTTAAATCACCACTGGACCCGCGCATCGCGGGAAACCTTGCAGCAGCGCGGATTCTGTTCTGGCAAAGACCGAGGAAACGGACAGGGGTTAAAACGCTACCCGACCGGAGGATTTCTGCACTTGTGACTGTGCCTACACTTCTCGCGTTTCCCGCTTCGCGGGAAACGCTCGCAGGAGCAAACACCAGGGCCAGAACGTGTGGGAAGGACTACGGGTCCCAGGAGGCTCAGCGGAGCAGGGACAAACACCCGCCACGCCCACCATTGATCACCAGGTGATTTAAATCACCACTGGACCTGCGCATCGCGGGAAACCTTGCAGCAGCGCGGATTCTGTTCTGGCAAAGACCGAGGAAACGGACAGGGGTTAAAACGCTACCCGACCGGAGGATTTCTGCACTTGTGACTGTGCCTTCACTTCTCGCGTTTCCCGCTTCGCGGGAAACGCTCGCAGGAGCAAACACCAGGGCCAGAACGTGTGGGAAGGACTACGGGTCCCAGGAGGCTCAGCGGAGCAGGGACAAACACCCGCCACGCCCACCATTGATCACCAGGTGATTTAAATCACCACTGGACCCGCGCATCGCGGGACGCGCGCGGGCGGCCGCCGGGCTAAGCCCGGGCAAAGGGCGGGCCCTCTTAGGCCCTCAGAGGCCCGAGGAGCCTGGCCTGTGCCAGACACCCTGCCCGGTTGCGACCAGCCAAAGGACACCGAGACTGCATAACTGTAAGTTGGCTGCCACACATAATCGCACTCCAGTGGCACAGGGTTTGGTCCTGGTAATTGATAATAAGTTTTATACACCCGCTTAGTGTGTGCCATTTATTGGACCTGTCATGAATCACCCAGAGACTAGAAGTATGGCTGCAGCTGGGGCAAAGAAACTAACTGGCACCCTAGATGATTTTATAGTGCGCACGCACGCCCTTATTGATGAAGGGATCATATTGATGGATAGAAGGGTGTCCCAAGACCTAGCCATGGCAAAGCGCTCCTCTCTGGGTCATATTGCACAAGCTTGTACACCTAATAATGTATCTGTCCCAAAGTCACTCGTAACGGTACACAAAGACCAGGGTAGCGATTTACCTGCCTTACCTGCCTCACAGGAAGGCCTGGAGGCAACCCCAAATCTTTCCTTGTTACTGGAAAATGACCCTGTGGCAACAGAAAATGAAACCACAGCTAGTACCCTAATTGAAAGGGGGAGGAAGGAGGGGGCAATCCCTAAACTAAAGAGTATTAAACAAAAGTCGATTAAAACTACTACTCGCAAAGGGAAAAAAGCCCAGACTGGTAAGACTCATGACCCAATCCAGCCGGATCCCACCCTATTAAATGTATGTACAAATCCAGACGCTCATATTAATGGTGCCGCGGGTGGCCCCCGGGTAAGTGTGGGCATAACACTAAGTTTGCCAGATGAAACTGTCCTGGATAGCAGCTTGGAGGGGATTTTGGAACTAAGTGGGGTAGTTGATAATCAAGCTGGAGGGAACGAGGACAGCAGTAGCCTAAGCATGGTTAATAATAACATCTTTGCAATGCTAAAAATTCTCTTAGAACCTATTGAGGTTAGGCTACGATGTCTGGAAACAATATTGACTAATATCCATAAAGATATCAGTGCCCCTAGCTTTAATTTGAACAATAAAGTTCCTGAAAAAAAACTAACTACGAATAGACTACCCACAGCCGCTAAAAGCGATGGTAAGACCAATCTATCTTTAAAAACTACCTCCAATCCACCTCCAAAACCCACCACCAACCCACCCCCAAAATCTATACCAACACCTAAAAATCCTACCGTAACTGACAAAACAGCGCCACCCACGCAAATTCCTAAGGATAAAGTTAATGAAGAAAAGAGGGAGACACGTAGAAACATACATTTACCACCAGAAGCCTCAACATATGTTGTGGTTCTTACTGGAGTCCCCCAACCTGCGGATAAATCATATGAAAATAATGGGGGACTAGTAAATAAAACAATACATTGGCTAAATGATAACTACCCTCTCCCCCCGGCCTTCAAAAGCAATATCCTTATGGTTGAAAGGGCCCCTTGGGTGGGGTATAATAACAATAAAAAAAGTACACAAGGTGACTGCGTGGTAATAACATTCGAGAATCCCCGCACCGCAGAATTTATTACATCAAGGCCCCCAAGAAATCACGGTTTGTCTGTTGTGGCTAGGCCATTATCCTATTTTTACCCGGAGGGTGAACAACCGGATAATAGGTGGAGTTGGATCAGGGAAAATCGACGCCATGGTGGTAATACTGGTCAGTTCTCTGATAATAACTACCACAATACACTGTGGAATGGGAGGCATGATGATGGCTGGAACACTGTGAAACACAAAGGTAGGCCTCCTTACTTTCATCCACAGGGTTATGATCCAGGATGGATAGGCAATGTACAATTTCCCCCGTTTTTCCCATGTTATAATCGGTTTGACTGCTTGGAAGCAGTGGACTGACTCCCCAAGATCAAGGAAGGTGACCGGTTACCTATTAATCCCGTAGACCTGGATTTTACAAGTTGTCTGAGGTATGAGGAAACCCCAGAAATACAGGGGGGGAATGAGCACATACAAGGGAGCCAGGTCAACAGATTAGGGGACACTGTAGATATGTCTTCTGTAGATAACGACTCCTGTACGGTATTATTTTGGAACGTGGCTGGGTTAAAACAAAAGATTACAAATCCAAGCTGGGATGAGGCCATTACCGACGTGGGAATACTAGCCCTTCAAGAAACTTGGGCCACCACGCCGATACACCTTAATGGCTACAAGACTTACTTTACCCCTGCGGTGGGCGGAGTATACGGAAGACCCAAGGGGGGGTTGACTGTATACATATCTAATCTTTTAGTATATGATAAAATTGCTTTTTCTCCTGGATCCAGTTATTACCAAAAAATTGTGATATATACAAGGAAGGGTCCGAAGATGGTTCTTTTTAATTTCTATAATAACTGTTCAGATAGCATGGTTAAGGGTGTACTTGATGCACTAGCCCTAGAAATGCAAGATGAATTTGACAAGAGTAAGAGGGCAGAAGTTATGTTGTTATGGGGGGGTGATTTTAATTGTACTCTCTGCAAAAAGGGTCAAAAGGGTATTTGTGGTTTAATGTTGGAACAAGACGTCAATTTGACGCATTTTGAACATACCCTATTAGGCGACTCATTGAATGAAATGATTTTTAACTTTAATCTTGGCTTTGTAAATGAATTAGCACACCACACAACGACGTTTGTCCCAACCTTTGTCGGGCGGGGTGCTTCAACCATTATTGATTTTAGCTTATGCACACTTAGCTCTGCGAACAGATTGATTAGAGCAGACATCATGGATTTACCATTGAGTGATCATCTGCCACAGGTATTAAAAATGGAAAACCTATTTGCCGTAGCTGACATTAGAGAATGTCAGAACCAAATGGTCCAGGACGTGAGGTTGGGTGCTCAAAATGGTTACAACCTTAAATGGAGCAGATTGGTTCCAGATGATTTCCTGTATAAAATATTGACTAACTGCATGAGTAGCTTTTCCATCTGTTTAGATGAATACGCAGAGAAATGTGAAATAATAACCCATTTTAGCATTATTTCTAGTAAAATTAAGGAAGCATTGTGGGTTAATAGGAAAAATTCCCTAAAGTCCAATAGGAAATGGTTTGATAGGAAGTGCACTAGAGCTTTAACAAAGCTTAGATATGCAATCCATAATAGACCAAAGGACGTAAACCAAATTAGAATTGCAAGGAAGGACTATAACCTAGCATTGAGGGACAGGAAGACCTCGATAAAAAGGGAGGCTTGGGATAACCTATGCGATGCATCAAAATCGAAGGATCCGGCTGCTTTTTGGAGGGTTATTAACACCCCCGTCTTATATGAGCAAAAAGCACGCTTGGAAATTGCCATCTCAGAAGATGAGTGGGTGGCTCATTTTTCCTCCCTTTATATGGCCGTGGAATTAACCTCTGAAACAGGCCAGGAGATGGGGTTGCTAAATTTAGACACATCTAGAACCTTGACTGTAACCCTTCCTGAAGTTACAGCAAGCCTAAAGGCGACTAAGGGGGGCAAAGCAGCAGGACCAGACGGTATACCAGCTGACCTCTATAAGGCTAACATCGAATTATGGGGGCCACTGTTAGTTCAGCTCTTTAATGCCGTTCTGGCAAATAGCCCAATACCTACCTGGTTTACATCAGTAATAGTCCCAATATTCAAGAAAGGGGACAGGCTAAGTTGTACATGCTATAGGCCAATTTCCTTATTGGACTCTTCTATAAAAATTCTGGGAAGAGTGATTTTAGCTAAACTGCAAAGCTGGGCCGATGAAAATGGGGTGTTAAGTGACTTTCAATTTGGGTTCCAAAAGGGTCTAGGGACCATAGAGCAAGGTTTGAATCTCTTCACCTTGCAACAGAAGTATATAAAGGTCAAAAAACAACGTCTATACCTCACATTTGTTGATCTATCATCAGCCTTTGACTGTGTGTCACACATCAAGTTATGGTCAATTATGGCTGACTTGGGGGTAGACAATGCCATTATATGTTTTCTGAGAGAGCTGTATTCTGGGGCCACTGCTAGTGTCAGATATGGGAATAATGGTGAATGCAGCAGACAATTCGGGATTGGTCGGGGTGTGCGCCAAGGGTGCGTCCTAGCCCCCTTTTTATTTCTGTTGTACATAAATGGAATGGAGAAGCATCTCGTGCAGGAGGGCAGGGACATGCCCATGGTGGGAGGTAGGCCTGTCCCTGCACTGATGTACGCTGACGATGCTGTCCTAATGGCGCGCACCCCAAGGGCTTTACAAAGTTTGGTTACAGCCTTCAACACCTTTATGCTTGACTTAGATTTGAAAATCAATTGTTCTAAAACTTTATCTATGTACTGCGGGTCCAGAACAAACAAGCATGCGAAGCAAATCTTTGTAAACTCCAATCCCTTAGAAAGGACCCCCACCTTCCCTTATCTGGGGATATTGTTCCATGAAAGTGGCTCATGGACCACAGCAATTCATGCTAGATCTCTGTTATTCTCTAAGACCATTATGGCCCTAAAATGTTTTATGAAAAAATTAGGTAAAAAACCCATAAAAGAGATTTTAACTATTTATAATGCGACCTGTATATCTGTAGCCATCTACGGGGCAGGATTATGGGGTTACTCAAACATCACTTCAATCCAAATCCTGGAAAATAAGTTCTTATGTCACATTCTGTCTGTACCCCAAAGTACTGCAACAATGATATGCCATGCTGAATTGGGAATATCTTATGTCACTGACACTATCAGAATTCAGCCAGTCCTTCTTTGGCATAGGGTTTGGACAAATGAAGAATGTGTTGTCAATCGGGCTATTTTAAAGGACATCATGGTATTGGACAATATCAGGGATTACAAATGGACAGGCTATGTCAGAGACTTTCTTGAAAAAATAAGTTGCCCCCAATACTTTGAGGATCCACAATCAATGGAATACATATCCAGAAGAGATTTGAAAAATTTGTGTATGACCCACCTCAAGGAAAAGAGAAATATAGAGGAGGCGAGAAAAAAGACTGTTTCTGCCCACCAGGATATCATACGTGGAGAGAATTTGCAGCCATATCTTTCATTGTATATGTCCAATCATGAACGGTACCTTCTGACCCGATTTAGATTGAATATAGTCTTTAGGACATTATCATTCCCCGTGATGAATTGTTGGTTGAAGGATTTATGTTTTTGTCCATGTGATGATGTTTCCCAACAATCGGATATACATATTTTATTTTTTTGTAAATTTTATACCTTTCCCCGAAAGAAACTTATCATCCCTATCCTTAAAGATTTAAATGTTTACAGATGTCGCCTAGCGTTCACAGAATGCCAGAAAATGGATACTGTTTTTATGGTCGCCTCAATTGCAGAATTTTTAAAATTAGTTTTTAAGTGTCGTAAATCAATTCAAATGGATTGACTACTTTTATTGTACATACGAACACAATACTGCTGATATGGATTTAATTTCGTTGTTTTTCTCTTTTGTGATTTTAAATGAAAAATACTTACTCTACCTCTTGTAAATTGCACCTTACATGCTACTTTTATGGTTATCTTGATTTTTAACCGAATAAAGTACTTTTGAATCTTGAATCTTGAACTGATAAACATGCACTCGTATTCTGATGCCTGTCGTATTTGAGCAAATTCAGAAGCAAAATACAGCAAAACACTACAACCACAGGAAAATATTAGCAACTTATTACACATATTTTTTAACTTATGCCTGTATTTAAAGATATCTAACTTGTATTTTTTTAACTCCCCATGCTGTTTATCTGCTCGTCTGTTGTCTTGGAATTCACAGCAGACAGCATGGAAACTGGAACGTCATTCATGAGAAGTACAATCTTCAGGATTTTTCCGCTTTAAAAAATAAACAGAGACAGGAAACACATTGTTTTCTGTCTGTTTTAAAAAAAAAAACTGGGAGCCTTAATTATAATTGCCTAAATTCCTGGCACTGACTGCTGGGAGTTGGTAAGCATACCCCTAGGGGGCAAACTCTCAGTGAAGGAGAGATCTCTCATGCCCTCGCGCTGCCTCATGTGAGATGAGACCCCTTTAAATTAGTAATGGAGGAGTCAAAAGTGTAAGAATACAAAACGCAGCATTTCACGTGGATTCCTCATCGTGATTCAGCGAGTCTTGCTTCAGGCCAACCCACACCAAATCTATGAAAACACATGATTTGCTTTTTGCGGCCAGAAATAAAATATGTAATAAATGCCAGTGAACAGACTCATTTGTCAGGGACGTCATGAGCCACTGGAATTATGCGCCAGGAGAGGGCTAAAGTATGCAGCAGTGTTGACTAAATTATGCACCTAGAAAAGGCTAATATGCCGCATAATGCGCCGCATTTTGTGATAGTGTTCATTATTTTTTAATTTGTCACATTATAACGCTATCTGGGCAAATATTTCCCTCATTAGCACTAGTTTAGCAAGCAAAAACCAATAAGAAACTGAAAACTGACCTATAACCCTTTGCGAACGGCCTATCACTGCCCGGGTCGCCACGTTTGTTAAATAACTTCTGGCCGTTTGAGCAAGAAAGATTTTTTTTTATTTTGAGGTTATGCAGCAGTTGATGGATTAGGTGGCAAATGCGGCAAATCCACTATTATGCGGAAAACGCAATGACCACAGAAGCGCATAATTCTGGTACCCCTGCGCGGGGGCCACCAGATGTGGAATCTGAGGTGAACTGAAAAGGGCAGAGAACCGGATTTGAGAAACAGCTCAAACTTAGATTCTCACAGCTGGTGGGGTTCCCAAGCGTGCAGTCAGTCACCTCGAGGTCCAACGCCAGTGAATGGACCCCAGAACATGCTCAGACTCGGGTCTGGGAGGACTCCAAGAAGGGAGTTCAGCGATCAGCAGAAAGCACAAACCAAGCTGCGGTTGCCAAGAATGAAGAAACAGATCATGTCGCATCCAGTCAGCGGCTTAAGAAAACATGTATCGCTGTTTGGCAACTCGCAGATGTGTTCATTCGGGAGCACCCTATGTTCTGTGGTGAAGCCTCTGTTTGCTTAAGAGTTCTGTACGAGCAGATGCTTGAAAAGGTGTTATCTAATGGAACACGTTGTGCAAGACAGCCCAGGGCACAGCAATGAGGTTACTACACATTCTTTGGAGAAATTAATTAACCCGAGTTATGCTTACACTGCAAAAACTGTGTACTGGCAAATCACTGAGCGCTGGGGGCTGAAGGAAGCTGGTTAATTAGCATTTCACGCAGGTGCAAATAGGGAGGGAGCCATCGGGACAACAAGCAGTGGCAACAGGCCTGGCTTGAATGTGCTAACACGCCAACAGCAATGAGCATGCCTGTGAAAGCATATCATAACTAGGCCTATTGGCACTCCTCTCACACTGCACCCACTCTGGTCACCATGCACTCACACAGCCACACCACTGGCCCTGCAATCATACAGGCACTCACACAGCCACACCACTGGCCCTGCAATCATACAGGCACTCACACAGCCACACCACTGACTCTGCAATCATAGAGGCACACCACCTGCCCTGCACTCACAGAGCCACACCACTGGCCCTGCAATCATAGAGGCACATTGTTTTCCCTGCACTCACACAGACACTACTCTCTCTGAACTCAAACAGGCACACTGCTCACCCTGCACTAGCCAAACTGACAGCTCGCCCTTCGCTCAAACAGGCACACCACCTACCGTACGCTCACACAGGCACACCACCTGGCTTGCACTCTAGCAGGCACACTACTGGTACTAAACTCACGCAGGCACACCACCTGCCCTGTGCTCACACAGGCACACCACTGGCCCTGCAATCAGGGAGGCACATTGCTTGCCCTGCACTCACACAGACACTACTCTCTTTGAACTCAAACAGGCACACTGCTCACCCTGCACTAGCCAAACTCACAGCTCGCCCTTCGCTCAAACAGGCACACCACCTGCCCTGCGCTCACACAGGCACACCACCTGGCTTGCACTCTAGCAGGCACACTACTGGTACTAAACTCATGCAGGCACACCACCTGCCCTGCGCTCACACAGGCACATTAGCATTCGCACATCCCTTGGCAGTATGCTCTTTCAGGTTCCTCGCATCCACCTAGCTGGGATGGGTGACCAATCATTTAAGTACCTGGCCAGTAAACAATGGAATTCCCTACCAATTGAACTCCGCATGGAACCATCGGAGATGAGATTTAGAAATAAATTGAAAACGTTTCTGTTTCCAAAATAAGGTGCAGTACTCAGGTGCTCCGGTCGTTATTTTATATTCTGGAGCTGGTTAGATCCTTTTGTCTACATAGCACGGGGACACACAGTTTTTTGTGTAGCCAGGCGCTTTATAAACTTGTTATTATTATTATTATTATTATTACCTGCCTTGCGCTCACACAGGCAAACCACTGGCCCTGCGCTCACACAGGCACTCCACTGGCCCTGCAATCAGGGAGGCACATTGCTTGCCCTGCACTCACACAGACACACTACTCTCCCTGAACTCAAATATACACACCGCTCGCCCTGCACTAGGCAAACTTGCCCTTTGCTCAAACAGGCACACCCCCACCTGCCTTGCACTCAAACAGGCACACTTCTGGTCTTGCACTCACACAGACACACCACCTGCCTCGAGCTCAGACAAGCACACTACTGGTCCTAAACTCACACAGGCACACCACCTGCTTCGCACTCACACAGGCACACTACTGATCCTGCACTTAAACAGGCACATCACCTGCCTTGAGCTCAGACAGGCACCCTATCAGTCCCGCACTCACTCAGGCACACAACCAGCCTTGCGCTCAGACAGTCACACTACCGGTCCTGCACTCATACAGGCACACCTCATGCCTTGAGTTCAGACAGGCACCCTACCAGTCCCGCACTCACACAGGCACACCACCTGCCTTGCACTCAGACAGGCACACTACTGGTCCTGCACTCACACAGCACACCTCCTGCCTAGAGCTCAGACAGGCACCCTACCAGTCCCGCACTCACACAGGCACACCACCTGCCTCAGACATTTTTTTCTCTATTTATTTATTTTGGAAACTATCAAGGCACCCGCACTTTAGCTTAGGATGTTTAAAGCTAAAGCGCTGGTGCCTCAAATGTAGAAAAGTAAAGAAATTGAAAAAAAAAGGCGTGACAAAAGGTTACTGTCAGTCGCTTGAGCCTACGCCGTCCAGAAGAAAAGCAAAGTACCGTTGCCTATGTGGCTAATTAGAAGGCATGCAGCGCTGCTTAAAAATGAATATGGACAAAATAGAGGCACGAGCTGCACTGTAGTGATTGTTTAAGATTAAGGGCGTGCTGCTCTACTTAAAAAAAAAAAAATAGAGTTTGGCGAGCTGCGCACAAGAAAAGAAAGATGCGCCCGCCATTGTTAAAGATGATGGGTCGTGTGTAGCATTACCGTGCAGTCAAACAGCAGGCTGTGTTGCAGAAGCAGTAGAGCATGCCCTGCCTACAACAGCAGCTAGGAGAAAGTAATTGCTAAAATAGTGCTCACAGGCTGTAATTAAAACATGTAGAGTGACAACAAGTAACAGGGGCAGTCCTCATGGGAGGTTACAACGAGAGAAAAGGCAGTACTAAGGAGGGACTACTAAGCCTATTGATCAATGAAAAGCCACCATTTACAAAGGATAGTAACAGGAGCCAATTAAAAAGGGGCAGAAAGTGGGCAGCTCTTAATGCCCATATCCTGAATACAGCATGTCTTGAAGAGACAGCGCAAGCGCTGCCTCGATGAGACCTAAAAATGCACACTGCAGGAAGGAGAATGGCTTGGTTTTTAAATATGTCTACGAAGTTGGCTTAGATATCGGGCAAGTGGAAAAAGCAAGATGGCTGCTTGGTTACAGGTAATGGGTCTCTGCTACCTTAAGATGATAACCAAGATTTCAGCATCTTACTGAAAGCCAGAGTCCTCTAGCAGAGTTGTGCTACTGATATTGAATGCCCTTTTCAAGATGGCAGATTGGCTTATATGTGGGGGGTTTCTGAGGAACATGTAATTTTGCCAAGCAACAATGCTCAGAAGCCTAGACAAGCATATGCAAACTGATGAGAACACTTGCTTCTGTTAAAAGAATATGTATTGAGTACACTACAAGGAACAAACAGTCACTTCCAGATATTTGATTAGTGTAAGATCATCTATTTTGTTTTGCATGTTACCCCAATTTTTCGAAATTTGGAAATGTGGCAACAGACCCCGACACCACATGTGTTTGGTAAAACTCTATTTCTTTGCCTCCTGAGCACAGCTCCTAAGAAGGTAGACTGGAGTAGACTCCGCAAGAACACTGGGTTGTCACTGAAACCTGTCACTGAAACTATGCTCTGCGAGTGTGGTCTCTTTCTTTCGCTCCTGTGCCATGTGGACAATCATGCTGGACAGGGTGGAATCCTGAGCACAGCACCAAGTTGTTCAAGCAAGGAGGGTGGTCAGTGTCACTGAGCATGGCCACCAACTGGCATTGGTCAGCAGTGATTGGGCGTGTTCGCCCAGAAAAGATTTAACTATACCTATTGATCGCTGCATATGATTTGCTGTATTTGGATTTGGAGCCTGAAAGTCTGAGCACCTAAGCCGTTGCTCAGAAGGGATCTAGGTGTACTGACCCTGAAATTAGGGCTCAGAGACCACCGTGGTGAGTTAGGAGGTAGGCTCGACATGCATTGTAGAGACCAGTGGGGCAGATTTTGTCTTCTTTTACTAGAGAGAACGTGAGATTTCAATTAGTACGGCCACAACTGACTTCACCACAGTGGCGGGAAAAGTCGACAGGGGACCTTGTCTCGGAAGACCACTACATGGCACAGATTGAGCCACTACTGAGGGTACAAACTGTGTGCCAGCCCACATATTTTGGATTGTCATGCAAGTGTTCAGCCTCATGGTAAAGAATGAGAGCTGAAATGGCGGTTTCATGTGTGATCCATGAGATGGCAGAAGCATAAGTGTGAGAAGGGTACCCGGAGCATGAGGCTTTAGGTACCTCTCTTTGGGAACACCTGGAGGATAAGGCGGCACCTGGGATATCCCACAGTTGACTGTTTTGGGGCAATAGAGCTTTCCCAGATAGATGGGAGGGTGCCGGGAGCTGCCTCCATGACTGAATTGATTCTTTTGGAGTCCCAGGCGGACTGTGCAGCCCTGTGATGTGTCAGTGATGGGCACTGGCCTCTCACAGAAGAGGCAAGATAGTGTTTGAGGGAAAGACATCCAGGGCAATGTTCTGGTTGTCCTCCTCTGTGTCACTGTCAGTGAAGTACTGTGCCCTACACTGATGGTTGAGTTAGGGAGCTAAGGGGCATCAATTGAATGTGACTGTTCTTTTAGGGTTCATTGATCCCATATGTGACTTTGAACCAATGTATGAGGTGGGATGTAGCTAGTCCCTGTCACTTTAGGGTGTGCATCACTGCTCTGCTAGACCCCTGAGTCTGTATAATGCTGACAGGGGAAGAAAGTTTTTTTCAGGCCATGTGCTTACCCTGCCATTGATGTCTTGGCAATGGGAACTGAAAGGGCATAGACTATGCACAGGCAACCCCTAGGAACCCATATGTGATTTCTTACGAATCATAAGTTTGGAAGTGAGACCTAAATCAGTGATTGGACTTAAGCATTTACCCATGTAGGCATGGACATTGACCAGCCCTGTAAAATAATAGATGCCATTTTTTACAGCAAAAAAATCAGTAGTTCTGGGGCTTTACTAGTTTTACACCATGTCCTTAAATCTCACGTCTGTTTTGAGCAAAGAACAAACACAAGAGGAAATGTTGGGCAAACAACCTGAATCAGTGGTGACAGTTTAAATACAGGAGCATCTGTGGACAGGTTAGCGTTATCCTCCCCACCTCCTCTTAGGTGGTGAGTGATGTTTCCAATGGATAGGTTTAGTGATAGTAGAAGAACTCAGTGGAGGATACATTGGGGTGTGGTGGGAAGGATTGGATCTGGCAGGTTCATGCCATATTCCATTGACTGTCTATGCACTGTAGTCTAGATGCTGGAATGTCCTAAGGAGTTGGGTGCTTTTTCAAAGCTTCCCCCTTTTGTGGCATGTAGCGTAATTCCACCATTATTTTACTCTGCTCTTTTTGATAGTGGTTGAGGCTTGCTAATAGTTAACAATTTGTATTTTTATTGACCACCACACACAATGCTTCCACCAGTTTTTTAATGTGAAATATATTCTGCCTTAGATCCACTACAACCTTGGTTGGGTTGAGTTCCTGTCACTTTTTCCCTCCATCACACCTCAGCAATACCTCGCAGCTGGTCGAACAAAGGGAACCCGCTCGAAGCCAGGACAGGAACAAGAAATGAGCCCCAGACATTCCAGGCCTCATGTGCCTCATATCTCCAGCAACTTTCTTCTTTCAGGTTGTAGGGCAGGGACTCCTGGCACTGCCTTTGTGTCCCCTGGCCACAGAGGTGGTCAGGCCAGTGCCAGGAACACAAGGGCAGCTCATCCTTATGGACGTCAGTTTTTTTATGCACTATACTTACCATACAACTATAAAATTACATATTTCCAGTTCTACTGATAGGATATTTTGTTGTTTAGGTGTCATATTTATTAAGTTTTCCTATTTTTTTTAAATTGGTGTGGGATTTTTCTTGTATTGTGTTTTCATTCTATTACTGTTTGTGTCCTGCACAAATACTTTATACATTGCCTCTAAGTTACCTCTGAATGCTTTTGTGTCAAGTTTTCAGAGGGTTAAGCACAGGGTAATTTAGTGATGTTTGTGGTTCACCCTTACAATTATTGTGACTGTTGCTTGAGAAGGGTTCACCCCTCCCAGTCAACACCCCAATTTCTCACAGCCCACAGCACACTGTGATCATTTTGTTTATTTGTCCAGCCTCCTGAGCTTGAATTTTCAGGGGCACACATGTCATTATAATGCTAATAAAGTGTCTTAGATAACTTTATAATTTATGGTTTTCTCTCCCAGCAGCACAGATGGGAGGAAGGCAGTCATTAACCCACATGGATGTTTAAGTCTAGCTTGACAGTTCAACTGACCTTTTAACCTACACCAATATTATTCTGTGGTTCTTTGCTTCCACTCAAATGCTTAACCATTCCCATGCTATTTACTTGAAATGCCTCAAATTATCATACATTTCTTTAAAGCCGGAACTGTTGGCATTTCCAATACTTTCTTGGTTTCCTACAGTTTCTAATGCCAGCTATTGTTTTTGCTGTAGAAATGAATCCCTAACTCCAATTTTGTTTATTGATTTGTGTCTCTTTAATATTATTCCTTCTTTTCAACAATCCCGGTTAAAAGCTCTTTCCTTATTTCTTAACTATGTAGTTTTTGATTAGTTTTTCTCTTCTACTTATTAAGATCCTAAAGTGAAAGTGGTAACAACTGCAACAGTGCAGAACACGTCCAGCAACTAAACTCTTGGGGCCTTATTTACAAAAAATTATGCAGCACATGCCGCATGCCATTTTGCTGCACAGAGCTGCGTAATTTTAAGAGCACAGGGATGTGTGGTATTAAAAAAAATACGATGCATACATGTGCTATCCCGTGCGCTGGCGCACAATTGGCTGCCATAAGCCAGAGCAGGACACCTTGCATCATTGCAAGGGTGCCTGCTTCGCAGTATTATTTTTGTTGTGCAGGAAGGAACATATTCCTCAACAAAAACAATAGGTGATGGCATTTTCCTCTTTCTATGCATGCTGCAGAATGCAGCACACATAGAAAGAGAAAAAAACGAGGAAAATAAAATAATTTCTCCTTGTTGCACCACTCCTACGCCTCCCCGGGGAGGTGTGGGATTCTGATGCATTCCCAGCTTTACAAAACTTTGTAAAACTGGAAATGTGTCAGATTCCATGGATGGTGCATGGGAGCACCCATAGCAACACCCATAGAATGCCCCTTTCACGCAGAGTAATGCCTGAAAGGGGCCCATATTTACAAGGCCATGAAAAGTCATGCTGTGTGACTCTACGTGGCCTTGTAAATATGGTCAGGCACACTGCGCCGCCGGTGCATCCAAGCAAAATGCCCTTGTCAATGAGGCCCTCTATTTCTATTTCTAGACAAACTGTATGTGCAAATACCCCAAGTCATCCCATTGCAGCCCAGCACAACCACAAGATACAACAGCACCACATACATTTCTTTGAGAAATGCCTTGCTCTTTGAAGCAAGCAAAAAAGGATGAGGATTGTATTCTGTAAGGATTCCAGGTTACCTTTTAAAGGTCAGATTGTTTGAGCTTTGTGAGAGCTCGGTCACATCTCACATCAGTGGCACCTCCCTCTGCATGGCTTAACTATCCCATTGTCTACAGCCACAGACATATGTCCCTGCTGGCTACTCTCCCAGCCACCCACCCACCCACCTGCTGTTAATCAGCGGGCGGTGTAAACTCTCCTGAGCCTCTCCCCCCCCCCAACTTCTTCTTCACACCTAAAGTGTAAACTCACTAGAGGTGCTCCTCTTTCAGAGGCTGAGTACAGAAAAACAGCTAACAACACAGAGAATGATAATAAGTGGTCTTGTATCTAGCATGTAATATGTCACATACTTACTGTTTCTGAGTGTTTTAAATAACAGGTATGACTGTTTTAGCCTACTCTTTCATTAGTTGGATAAAAGGCTGAGTCACCTTTGCCAGGATTCCAGCTGACCCCAGATGCCAGCACAGTTACTGTATCCTTCCCAGGAGTCTCCTTCACAGGATCATGGTATATGCTTGCCTGGTGGCAGACACCTAGCTGGCACTGGCACACTATAATTGTTTCAACTGTCTTCACCCACACCATTAACTTTCACATGGCTGTCCATAGGTGATATGCAGGACCACTGGAATTAAGTGGCAGGAGAGGGACATATTATGCAGCAGGGCTGAATAAATTATGCGGCAAGACAAGGCAAATTATGCAGTGGCACATTTTGTAATAGTATTGCTTCTGTATTTCATCTTTTTTAGACTTGGTAGCACTCTCTGGGCATTGGTTGCACCTTATTAGCACCAGTTTAACATTCAAATATAGTAATAAGCAACTGAAAGGTGTGCAGTCCAGCTTTGCAAAGGTCAACATGTCACATCGCATTTTTTGTAACTTTTGAACTGCTTGAGCTGGAAACAAAATTGTTTTTGTTAAAATCTGATTATGTGGCAGATGATGGATTATGTGGCAAATATATAATTATGCAAAAAATCGCTGTGGCAGCACAATTGCATAATTCCAGTGGCCCTGGTGATATGAGGCTTCATTTCTTTGAGTTCGCCATTACCAGTCATCCACCCACCCTGCCTACAGCAACTGTAATTAGATGAAGTGCTTAGTCAGATAGTACCAATTCTTCTCACGCTCGCTGATACGGCGACTCACTTCTCATATTACTACTGCCCGCTTGCATCTACTCCCATGTCTTCCAATGTCACCCCCGCAACGAAGACCTGCAAAGGGATGTATGACGTTACAGCGCATGCTTTTACCACGCATGCCTCTACAACACGGTTTTTACAATGCATGCCTTTACAACGTATAGTGCTTTGGGGCGCTGGATAGTGAAAAGTTTAATTTACTATTTCAACTCCAGTCCCCGTGGATAGTAGGGAATGTGTTGGATAGTACATTAAACCTATTCCCTATCCTAGAGCGCCCCCCAGCGCAATGCGTTGTAATGGTTTACGTTGTAAAAGTTGCGTCGTAATGGTAGTGTGTTGTAAAAGTTTCATTGTAAAGGTTGTTTACCCCTGCAAAGCAAGCAACACAGCCTTCACGGCTTCACCGCACACAGCCCTCACGCGCAGCGCCCAATGCTTCGCCTCACCATAACCAACCCTTGCACATCACACACCACGGTTCACACGGTGATGCAAGACATAATTCCCAAACCTCGGAGGTAGCAATTAGAGGGACATGTGAGCATAATTAAAGAATAATTAAAACACAATGTCGGGTGAATAGGTGAATTTCCCTTTGGCTCTGTACATGCTGAACTGGAGGGCATGGCAGTGCATGAGTAATATTAGTGTGCTTTGTTCTGCCAAACTAGTAGGCACAACTATCGACTGAAATCAAATGAGGGAGTTTTTTCACTTCAGCGCTTGCGCATTGACCAAACATTCTATCCTACAAAGGGTAGAGCTGGTAAAGCACCTGAAAATCTGGGAGGCCTTTGGAAGATGTGGTTGGTGCCTGATAGGTTTCTGGTTGGCTGTTCCTTTTCATTTTTATTGGCATGCATAACTGTAAAAATATCATCTACATTAATACCTGTGCCACAGTGTCTGTTATATTTAAGTCATAAATTCACCTGGCTTCCTTGTTGTTTCATTGTAGACAGAGAGGACGGTGTTTTGACAAATATATTCTATGCTGTAGGGTCGGTGATAACCTTCTCTGTATGAAAGAGTGTAAAGTCAGTTTCAATGCATATTTCCTCTAAATTTAGTATTAAGGTTCACACTTTAATCAATGGGTTCTAACAAACATTTTCCCAGGGGCCAAAAAGTTTGGTCTGTGGTGTGGCCCAGGGCTGCATTGATGCCGGCAGGATGGCGGTCGGGCATGGTAGGTGTAAGGAGGGAATGGGGGAAGTGATGCATGTACATCTAGTGCCTGAACTGCACCTGGGATCAATCCTGGCTTTCCCACTTGACCAAATTGTGTGATTCTAGGCAATTGTTTGATTTTACTTTGCCTCTCTATTTCTACATTTTCACATATTAGAAGACCACGAAATACATGACTTCAGGATGTTTGTCAAACAAAACCTTTGTGTGATCGATTTAATAAACTATAATGTTCTCCATGTATAAGAGCAACTCAGGATATACAGAGGGTGCACATTACAACTGGCTTGCCTCTTAGTTCACTATTGGCATTGAAGTCAGGGTGGCCGAGGCGTGGATGTTTCTAAATTCATGTTTGAAAACTGTCAATTGGAAAGAAAAAAAATCACAATAACTTGTATAATCTGATGTAATAAGGTGAAACGCTTCTGCATGTTAATGAAATAACGTTTCTTTTTAAAATTTTTGATGGGATTGTTTACACTTTGTTGCAAGACGTCTTGAAAAATGAAGGTGTTCCTAAAAGTAAGTGGTGAAGGGCACCTTCTGTGCTTTTTTCCCCACTTCAGTTCCACTGTAAATAAATGCTTGCCGTTTGATTTATTTATGAACATTAGTGCTTTGTAAACTAAACAGCAGCCTAGTGCTGCTGTTCAACTGGGGGCCATATGTAAAGGTCAGGAGGGCCACATGCGGCCCTTGGGTCATACTTTCAGAGTATCACTGCTTTATTCTCTTGTCAGATAGACTATTTTTAGACCCTGAACACCTAACTCCCAGGTACTCACTGTCCAATACTCAGTAAGTAATCTCTAGAGGAATGGTGGCTTGGTGTGGGAGCTCGCCCTTCTTGTTCCAGGCCACAATTGATAAGACAATGCACTGAGACACATTGGAATGGAATATCCCTAGGGACCCATGCATTATAAATAAACCAGCATTGGCAAAGCCAGTAGGTCTGATCTTGGCAAGCGGGTGCATGGTATGCAACCTAAACATAGTAGCCAGAGGATGTGGCCTAACGGCTAGAGCAGTCGACCTCGAAGCTGGGGAACCAGGTTCGAGTCTTTGTAGGGTCGCTAAACATACTGAGATTCTGAGGAAATCACTTAGGGGCTGATTCTGATGTGGGTTGGAAATGCTTCCCGACTGAATTGGGTTGCAAAGGGTTTCCAACCCACTCGGATCGGGACAGTCTGACCGACGGAGTACGATGCATCCGGATGCTTCCCGGTACGATTTGATAGGACTCCCATTGACGTCAATGGGAGCATATGTTCCTAACCGCATCATAATTGGGCCCTGGGTCGTTCCCAATTCGATTTGGAAGGAGCAAATGCCATTAGGAAGCCTTCCTAACCGCATCAGAATCAGGCCCTAGGTGGGAAAGCTTTTCAACCCGCATCAGAATCAGGCCCTTAATCTCCCCGTGCCTAACAAAATGAATGTGTCTGTCTGTAACACAACTGGTGCTCATGTAAAGCACTTTAACACTTTGGGTGCTGGTGACGGAACCCCTCCGTCACCAGACACGGACGGGCTGTGCTAATGACGGAGTGGTTCCGTCACGGCCCGGCCGCCACGCCTGCGCAGCAGCGATTTCACGCCTGCACTGAGCATTCTATTGAGCGGGCGGGGCCGTGACAGAACCACTCCGTTACAAGCACAGTGCGCCCGAGGCTCGTGACGGAGTGGTTCCGTCACAAGCATGGCGGCTCTGCACGCCCCCCCCCCTCTATCGCTGCGGCGGAATTACCGCCACAGCCAAGGGGTTAATACTTTTGGGTCGAGTTCACACTATATAAAACTCTCCCAAAAAAATACCCTTGCATCAGAAGTTTTAAGTTAAAAAAATTATCTATTGACATAATTTTGTTAAAACAGTACAGATGCTTCCTTGCAGACAGGTGTACTTAAAACAGATACAGTAACCATTTTTAGTGTTAATGCACCTCACAGGAAAAACATTCTTATTGGAACAATGAAAATGTGCTATAGATTTTAAATTACTGTAGCCTGAAGAAGTAGTTTAAAAAAAAAAGATGACTAAAAACTAAAACATAATGGAAAGGAAAAAGCATTAGAAAAGGAAAGCCTTGACGTGCCTTGCCGACCCTTGCATGAAAGTGCACTTCTTTTAAGTTGGATTGTATTTTGCACCAGGCACGGTGCAGGACATCAAGCCAGTACTGGCATTGAATGCACTGATATGGCAAGTATGTGGCGGCCACGAGAAATATATCTAGTTCTACTTAAAGGGGACACATAGCGTTTTTTGAAAACCAGAAAAAAGTCCAACAGCACGAATGCTTTACTGGAATTTCCCAAATATATTCGCTCACCACTGCAGATAGAGTTGAGCAGGCCTCTGCTCTAACCATGCTTGAGCTAGACGCCGGGCTCTGTTTCAGTCATAGGTCCTCTTGCACCCACAAGTCCAAAAGACCCCAGCCTTCCTGCGGCTTCAGCCACCCGCCTTCACATATGGGTGACTGGATTTTAAAATCCAAAAATCAGGACATTTTATAAACAGAGAAGTAGGACTTGCATCGACCAAGGAGCACAGAATAATTTAATTGACAACACTTTCCAACATAGAAAACACACAATGAGGCACTAAAGATAATTTAAATGCACTTTTACAGTTTCGTCTGTGTTAAACAGCTTCCTGAAAAGGGCTGCTAATTAGTCACCTACAGAGTCTTCTACACCAAGACCCTATATACCTAGTTAAAAAAATATCTGGAAGTCAAAGCCAGACAAGGAGCTCAGACATCATCGGATTAAGTGTTTAGTTTACAGACTAAACACTGCAGGCAAGAGAACCCTAGAACACAGACCAGCTCAGCCCATGCCCCAGTGTGTGTAACAACATCCAGTCTGACATCTGAACAGGGCCAACCCTCCTACCTTTCAGGACGAAACTGAAAACTCACCGCTTCAAGGAACACTAGTTGAGATAGACTGGCTTTCGCCCCTTCAACTAGCTCCACCTACTCTCTCTGTCCCTTCCCACCTATGAATCCCTAAAAGGGTTCGCCCCCATACAACGCTCCATTGCAGGCCAGCCAGGTTTGTGCTTTAGCAATACTGAAACGTACATACATGCACACTGCCTTGCAACACATATGTGCTCAGCCATCACTCTCTGAAAACCAAAACCTGCTAAATGTACTGGAGTTTTCCAGGACAGCTGGTGAAAAAACAGGGCTGTCCTGGCACATCAAGGATGTCAGTCACCCCAACCCTCAACCTAGCCCCCAACCTACCCTGCCTCAATCCCCAACCCCCTTCTCTCTGCCCCTCCTGCAGCACTGGAGGTTCTGACCCGCGCTGCATCACATTTGTTTTGCAGACAAACTGATAATGAAGACCTTGCAGAGTGCTGTGAAAGTGCTTAGGAACAGTGCTTGAAATGGAAAAATAGAAGTGCAGGTATCCTGTAAGAGAGTACCTGCTTGTTTCTGAGAAGTGTGGGTATTATCCAATTAAAAATATTCTGGCACTCTTTAGAAGTGCCATTACTCTCCTTCCCAAAATAAAAGAGTGGCGGTACTGGACAGTAACGGCCCAATTAAAGCACTGTTCAGGAAGGAATGTTATTCTAATGATGCTTCTCTAAGCACTTTCAGAGCACTTAACATGGTCTTGATGGTCAACCTATCTGAAATGCTGCCCCAACAAAGCCAGTTAGAAAAAAAAGCAAAAGCCCACAAGTTCTGCATGAATGTCCGCCATCACTTCGCTTGTGTTATGAGAACTCCAGCGCTCTCGCAGGTCTTAGCAGTTTTTTAATGCTTGTTAGTGCCTGCACTCAAGGTGTTGTGCCTCTCCTGAAATCCCCTTAAATCAGTCTCTATAAAGTGAGGGCAAGCAGGTGATAGCAGCATTAAAAGGGAGGACCCTGCCCTCCCATTGCTTTAAAAGAAATTCTACAAAGACTTTCTGTTCCCACTTGTTAACATGTAATAGGTGTATTTATCTGCACTGATGCAGTTCCTCAAAGAAAAAACACAAAGCATTAACCTTTGATGTCAAATATGAGAGAAAGAGAGATACTCACGCGTGGGGACAAAACCCTAACTTTAGGACTTTCTATATTCACAAAGGGCATTTAGGAGTAGTAAAGTTAGGATTTTGTCTCAGTTAAAGTTAAGTTTTGGTCTTAAGTTAAACTTAAGTAAAACTTAATTTTAACTGAGACAAAATCCTAACTTGTGAATATCGAAAGTTGTAAAGTTAGGATTTTGTCTCAGATTACTTTTGTGAATCGGGCCCGGAGTGGCTAAATTACATGATGTAAAACAAGGAAATCTGGGCTCAATCCCAGCTTCCCTTCTTGACAAAATCGTGTGATCCTAGACAAGGACTTTATTTCTCTGTGCCGCCTTTTCCATGACATTTCAGAGCACCTTGGCAG
Source organism: Lissotriton vulgaris (assembly GCF_964263255.1). Lineage (NCBI taxonomy): Eukaryota > Metazoa > Chordata > Amphibia > Caudata > Salamandridae > Lissotriton > Lissotriton vulgaris. The sequence continues at coordinate 1,404,916,114 of NC_141696.1, forward strand.
GCATAATTTCAGGATGTGCTCTGAATCCTCGTGCATATGCTTTAATAGACTATAATTTTGCTCTCTCTATAATAACAACGTATTCCACATATAATAAATACACTGTCTTGTCTCTTGATTCACTAATGGCGTTGTCATCAGGACCGTTCTGGAAGGGCCTGCGTGTTTCCAAGTTCATGTTTAGAAACCTCATTTGCTAGAGTGAAATGCTTCCGCATGTTAAAATACAATTGTGTTTTTTAGGTCTCGATGATATTTTAATCATGTTGGAGTCATTAACAGTAATTTTGCATTACTCCTGTGCCGCTAGATAACTGAAAATTACAAAATTACCTCAACTTGTGTAATTCAGAGTCATTTGGGTCAAAAATGCCTACAGTAAGAGCACAGGAATAGAACTAAGTGGCTTCAGGCTTCTGACGTTCATATCCTATTGCATTTAGTGCTATTTTCTCAGCACAAAATGTATCCCCGGGTCCGTTTTGGGCATAAGGGTGCATTTTGTGCTAATAAAACAGTGCTAAATGCTGGTATATGCTCCTCGCATAATCTTACACAATTACGCTACAACAAATGACATGATTTACGAATACCATACATTTTAAAAATTTTGAAGAGTCTCTTTTATATTTTTATATGACCTTTACATAGTTTAAATATCACATATGCTTATAGCTCGACAGTGTTGTGCCCTGCTCTTAGAGCCAAGCCATACTATTGGCTCACCTTCGGCTAGAATCTCCCTCTTCATTTGCTGGTTTGCCCACCTCTGCTAGGGGCCTCAGCATTATTTTGGGGGTAGTTTTATATAGCGCGAACTCGACCCAAAGGTATCAGAGCACTTTACACGAGCACTAGTTGCTTTACAGATTGGCACATTCATTTAGTTAGGCGCTGGGAGTTTAAGAGATTTGCCCAGAATCAGAGGATGTTGAGGGTCCCTGCCGAGACTCGAACCCGGTTCCCTAGCTTCAATGTCGACCAGCTGGGCAGTTTAAACAGAAATATTCACGTGAGGAACTGCAGCGTTTGTATTGAATGCTGCTGTGAGTGACGCACTTCTGGTATCTCATTAAATATTGGACCACACCACATGATGCCTGGTGAGGGGCGAGGAGGCTGAGTAATTCCAAGAAGCAGTCCGAGCACATTGCCCCGTAAATAAATGCAGGGACACTGATCGGCAGAAAGGCAACCGCAGGGGCTGCCGGGAAGCCAGAGCCTTGCCCCATCCAGCCAGCGGCTTGAGAAACACATGCGTCGCACGGCCGTCTCACAACAGTGGCACTTAATGTTCTGTGGTACAGCCTCTGCTTAACACTTCCCTAAGAAGGGGCGTTTGCAAAATAAACCCGCTTGTGGTGTAATGTCGCGCGTTGTGCAATGCAGCCCTGAGCCCGGGAAGGCAATTACAGCGCACACTTGTGAGAAATTACATTTAAATGCCTACATTACGCTGACAGAGAAAACCACTCCGTGCCCACAAAACATTGAGCAGTAGTTGCAGTCAGTGAAATATTGAACATTTTCTGGCAGGCAAAAGACGCGGGACATAACTAGCAAGCAAACACAATAAAACCTTTTTCTCACAGTTATTTAATTTTCTCCAGGTGGGAAGCGAACTGCAAAACAGATGCTATGTGAAGATCATTCGCTCATTCAACAGAGTTAGCTGTGGCAGTGAACACAACCATCTCCCTTCGAGGCCCTGAAGGCATCCTAAAAAAAGTTTGAAAAATAGTGCACTTTACAGGTCAACTTTTCAACGAAACTGCAACTAGCAAATAATATGTATTAGAAGCTTCTCTGAGGGGGCATGCATTAAAAGTGCAATACTTAAAGGTCTTGTGAAGCAAGCCTGACCCTTTCATGGGCATTTTGCAGGGCAAGAAGTTTTCTTTCATTGAGATATTTTCTTGAAGCTTTCCCAGATTAGAATTTCTAGATTATAGATTAGATCAAATTTCCCAGATTAGATTTTATTAAATAATCTCAAAAGAGACATCTGTCAGTGTCTGCCACAGTAGCCTAGAATAACCCCACTACTAAAGGCAGGAAACAGCAATCACAACGCGGTCTGAACCACACATGCTATTACAACGAAAGCTATACAATGCATGCGTCTTTACCACGCAGATCTTAACCAAGATCTGTCTTTACAGTGCATGCCATTACAATGAAAAATGTAAGTATAAAGGTATGTGTATTATATATGTGTGTGTGCATATACATATTTCACTTATTCATTTGAGATGTCATCAGTGATGTCATAATGATGTCACTGACCATGTCATGAGTGATGTAATATGTGAGGTCATGAGCAGTGCATTGCGGGGGCGTGAGTTATAGTTAGCTCAAGTGCTGAATTTCACTGGTTTTGTACGAGTAAAAACTGAGCCTCACTATAATGTCTCTGTAACCTTTGTTTTTTTTCAGGGAATTTCTACGTTTTTTTTTTAAATTCAATTTCCTAACTATAACATCCCTGTAACCTTAGTTTTTTCAGTGAATATCTATGAATTTAAGTAGTAGTCTAGTTTGCATAGTGGTGGAGAAAGTGGGCTGGGCCTCCGATCAGCTCTCAGGAATCCCGCTGTGTAGGACTTACAGGCGGTACCAGGAGGGCTTCTTGGGGCCCCAAGGTCACTCAGGAGTAAAGTGAATTCATCCCCATACAAATAGTGCTCCAGGAGGCAGGTTTACAGAATGTTGGAGAAAGAGTGTGTGGCTCTGAAGACCTCTTAGCAATCCAGCTGTGTGCGACTTACTGGAGATAATAGGAGGGGTACATATATATTTTTTAAACCATATATGGCTTCACCACACATGTCTTTACAATTAAAATGTAAGTATTTTGCACATACCTATATGTGACCTCCAAGGAATACATGGATATTATTTAACATATGTATATCCAAGCACAAACTCTCTATTATAGCACATGTGAGCCCACTTGGGCAGGAAGGTGTGCGGCCGACGACCGTAACCGATGTCTTACTTATATGAAGGGCAAAAACAACAGTTGATGGACAGAATGCAGAACAATGTCATACGTTCACCCCAGTACAGATATCTGGGTCTAAATCCATCGTTTTTTTGCAGTCCACACCACCTCAGTTCAGACATGGCCATATGCAAATCAGCCTTGACCCTGTGCCTCATGGGAACAGTCCAGCCCGAACTGCCATGCCATGTCTTTCCTGGACCGGAATCAAGTATCCTAGGACCGGTTTTTGGCTATCAGCCGTTTTCAGCCAGGATGGCTTGCATGGAGAGGGTGTTGAAGCAGGAGGAGGAGACGCTGTTGACCTGTTTCGTCATGGAGAGTGTGGAGTCGAGGATGACCCCCAGGTTTCGTGTGTGGTCGGTGGGTGTAGGGGTGCTCCTAGTGCCGTCGGCCACCAGGAGTCATTCCAGGCTGAGGGGGTGCAACCGAGGATGAGGACCTCCGTCTTGTCCGAGTTCAGCTTCAGACGGCTGTTCCTCATCCAGTCGGCGACAGCCTTCATTCCTTCGGGAGGTTGGTTTTGGAGGTGTGGGGGTCCTTGGTGAGCGAGAGGATCAGCGTAGGAGATGATGTTTAGGTCGTGCCGTCGGTTGACGTGGGTGAGCGGTGCCATGTATACGCTGAACAACGTTGGGCTGAGGGATGATCCTTGGGGTACACCGCAGATGATATCGGTGGCTTTGGAGTGGAAGGGGGGAGGCGGACGCTTTGGGTTCTCCCGGGGAGGAAGGGGGTGGTCCAGTCCAGGGCCTTCTTTTGGATTCCGGCATCGTGGAGGCCTGCTTCTAGTGTGTGGTGGCAGACTGTGTCGAAAGCGGCTGACAGGTCCAGGAGGATGAGGGCCGTGGTTTCTCCGTTGTCAAGCAGGATCCTGATGTCATCAGTGGCGGCGATGAGGGCAGTTTCAGTGCTGTGGTTGTTACGGAACCCGGACTGGGACAGGTCCAGGATGTTGTTCTCTTCGAGGAAGCTGGTCAGTTGTTTGTTGACGGCCTTTTCGATGACCTTTACCGGGAACGGGAGCAGGGAGATGGGTCAGAAGTTCTTTAGGTCCTTGGGGTCCACCTTGGGTTTCTTGAGTAAGGCGTTGATCTCTGTGTGCTTCCAGCTCTCCGGGAAGGTCGCTGTCTCAAAGGAGATGTTGATGGTTTTCCGGAGGTGGGGTGCGATGGTGCTGCTGGCTTTGTTGAAGATGTAGTGTGGGCAGGGGTCTTCTGGGGATCCGGAGTGGATGGTGTTCATAATCTTGATGGTGTCTCGTCGTTGATGTTGGTCCAGGCGAGCAGGCGGCTGGTATGGATGGTGGTCGTTGGAGTGGGGGTGTCGGGGGTTGCCGGGGTGATGACGGTGTCGAAGCTGTCGTGGATGTCTGCAATCTTGCGATAGAAGAAGGTGGCCAGTGAGTCGCACAGGTCTTGTGATGGTGGGATGTCATTGGTGTTGGAACCGGGGTTGGAGAGTTCCTTCATGATGCTGAAGAGCTCTTTGTTATTGTGTGCGTTGTTGTCTATGCGGTCTCTGAAGGTGGTCCTTTTTGCTGATCTGATGAGTTGGAGTTGTTGGCGGGTGGCGTTCCTGTGGGCTGTGTAGCTTTCTGGTGTTCTTTCGCGGGTCCAGTTTTTTTCCCAGTTTTTGGCAGGTTTGCTTGGAGGCCTGGAGGTCTTTGGTGAACCAGCTGGCTCTCTTGCTGGTCTGGGTGTTGGAGGGTTTCTTGAGCGGGGCGAGGGTGTTGGCGCAGTCATCGATCCATTGTCTGAGGTTGTGGGCTGCGGTGTCGGGGTCGGTCGGGGCTGCCTGTGGGCGTGGGCGGTGGTTAGCTGGTCCTTGGTGATCTTGCCCCAGCTGCGGCAAGGCATCTGCTGGGTGTGGTGGTGTGTGGTGGGTTTCTGGAAGGTGAAGTGGATGCAGCGGTGATCGGTCCAGTTGAGTTCGGTGGTGCGGTTGAAGGAGACGTGGGTGCTTGCTAAGAAGATGGGGTCAAGTGTGTGGCCAGCAGAGTGAGTGAGTGTTGTGACGAGTTGCCTGAGTTCGAGGTTGCTGAGGTTGTCGATCAGGGTGGAAGTGTTGGAGTCGTTGTTGTTCTCGATGTGAGAGTCTGGCTCAAACGCTGCCATTCCTCCGAACTGAGGTCAAAGAGAAACGGATTAAAAATTCAATAACTGCACCCAAGATGACAAAAACACACATGTAGTCCCCTCCCCCTTTTCCATCTACCCCCCCCACACCTACTAACACACGCATGCTCCAGTCACCAAGCCAAGATACTTTACGTAATTCAGAGTTGAGGTTTAGTTCCGTTTCAGAAACATCACTGATTCACTTTAAAATCTTTTACTATTTAAGGGAAGGTCTTTTAGTTGTATCCTGCTAAGGACTCCTCAATCCACCCGGGGAGGGAGGGGGGGGGGGGGGGTTCCCATCACACCCGAAAGCGCATAACATTTCACAAGCGAAATCTAAGTGTTGACAGTTTCTATGTTCTGTGTACTGGTAGAGGAGGTAGAGGACTGTCTGGCATCTGTGGGGTTTTGTAGGGGCCACAAAGGCTGTAAGAAACGGGTGGGTTCACCGGTGTCTCGTGCTGGAGAATACAGGTTCAGTAATCAATTGTGGTAGTTTGCAAGAGCTTAGGAATTCAGAATTTAGCACTCAGGTTTGAGTCTGTGGCTCAAATCACTTAAGGGCAGAATTACGTTTCCTGGCGTATCCCTGCAAATCACCAGGGATGCGCCAGGAAAGATGCGTGACACAAAGTTTACCCTTGTGCCACCACAGATGTTCCGCATTTACAATGCAGCGCATCATGTTGCATGGATGAACAGAAGCGTGTCGCATTTGCCGGCATAAGGTTGGCGCAGTGCAGGAGTTGTGTCGCGGGCGTGACGCAACTCCAGCACTGTTCCAACCTGGCTTATCCACAACATGGTGCGTCACTCCTTACGCCTGCTTCAAGCAAGCGCAGGGTTTTGACATAACGTGGCCATAAAAATGACTCAGTGAAATCTTGTAGATTTCACTGCGTCACTTTAAGTGGCGTTCCAGCGATGGAACGCCCACCCTACCCTGGAACGCCCACATGAAACCTGACGCAGGTTTCATATGGCGCAGGGCTTTACAACGTGACGCATCTCCCTAGATGTGTCACATTGTAAATAAGGCGCAATGTGGCGCATGGTTTACGCCGCCGCTGCGTCACAAAAGTGATGCAACAGCGGCGTAAAAGTGTCACAAGGGACTTGTAAATCTGCCCCTTAATCTCCTGGCCTTTGATGGAAAAAAAGGAATCTGTGATAAAAAAATGTTTTAAAAAATATGACCTTATGTAATGTAACTGGTGGTAATGTAAAGCACTTAAATACCCTTGGATCGAGTTCGCACTATATGAATCTGCAAAACAAAATGTATTTGATGGAGGTGAGGAAACACAACCTTCTGGCATTTCTGTGTTTCAGACCAGTTTTCTCTGTCCCACAAAGCCAAAGCACCCCCTCGCTACTCGCAAAGTGGGCAGCTCCCACCCCTTCCTCGGTCCTGCTCCCTTTACTCCCACAACGGGAATCCCCGTGCATCTTCCCCACCACCACAGGCAGCCTCACACTTTTAAAAGAATACACTGCTCCGTGGTGCTCTCCAATCAGCTGCTTTGAGCATTCATGTGGAGATATAGGCTGTTGAAATCCCTGCTTGCGCCCCCTGCTGCAGTATGAAAATGCGGGGGGTCTTGACGTGGAAGCAGAGCCGGTCCTAGGCCTTCTGAGGCCTTCTGAGGCCCCGGGCGAAAGGGAAGATGTGAGGCCCCTCTAAGTGCCTTACTGCCGGCGCGAGTGCGCTTTTCCCTACTCTGCGGGGCCGGCAGGGGGCCCCCTGAGCGCGAGGCCCTGGGCAGCTGCCCATACCGCCCATGCCTAGGACCGGCCCTGCGTGGAAGCTGTAGCACTGCACGAATAGGAAACACGGTGGACCCATTTAGGGTGAGGTTTAAAAGGAGAGGGTAAACTGGGATTGCAGTGATAGGTAAACAGGATGAAAAACAAACGCTGGGTCGGGTGACCAAATTATGCAAAAATCGGGTAAGTGAAAGCGCGCATGGCACACTGACTGCAACAATGGGGAAAGTGAAAGCGTGCATCGTGCACTGCATGTAAGCAAAGCACGTCCTGCCTGCAATAGGGTAAAACACTTTAAAGAAAATAGGGCATGCACACTAAATAAGAGGTACTGTGTAACATGAGAAGTAAAATGGCAGGTCGCCATGGAATGTTTCAAATGAAGACAAGGCGGTACTAAGGAGGGACTAACAAGGGAATGAAGGAATCAGAAGCCATCATTTAAGAAGTACAAGGACACAGGCCAATTAAAGATAGGGGCGGAGAGTGGGTGGGGCTTCACATCCCTAACTCAGAACTACATGCCTCGCAGAGCAGTGCATGTGCTCTGCCTAGGCTCAACCTAAGCATGAAAGATTCATAGTGAAAACAGAACTTTTGCTACAAAATGACAATCCCTGATTTCAGACGGCATATCGAGAGGCCGAAGGTTTCAAAGGCAAGTAAATAGACTTGTTCCCTACTGGTAGCAGTTTTTTTGAGACAGATGGTCCCGGAATACAAAATGTGGATTTGAAAGAGATTTGCTCTCAGAACCCCGAGCAACTGACGCCAGAGATACATAGGCACGCCTGTGCCTTAGAGCAACTGCAACTACAGATTGTGATGACAAACGTCTGATTAAGGTCATCCTTTGTGAACAAGCTGTCGTGCTGTCATAAGAAATTCAGGGTGGAACTTCTTAGAAGGCCACACACAGACTCTTTTAAGTCCTGAGGAAGACCCCCCACAGACGAATACATTTTCGCATTATTTTCAGGGGTCGACACGTCAACGCTAAATATCAAGTGCAAATGATCACCCATACTAATACAGATTATTTCACACTGGGTTGGTACATTCTCAGCAATATTTCACACTTTGTCTGATTGTGTTTCTTCCATTTTATGTTGATATGTCTTATCATGGTGTTGTGACAAGTAGATTCATAGTTTTGTGTTCACTTCATGTCATTTATTTTGAATGTTATTTTTTTTATAGTGTTTATCTGTGTGTGTATTTACTTGTTCCTCTTGAGTACATGTTTCACATGAATTTATTATAAAATCATATCTGTATGAGTTTTTGACTTTGGTTTGGTTTGGATGTAATTAAGATACATAGATTTTCATTAAATGTGAGTCCCATCAGAATAGAGGGACACAAATTAAATACAGGTTGTACACTCTCTTGAAGCTACTAAGGGCATATGTAGGTAATTTCCATTTCGCAATTCCCAAATAGCGATTTTTAAGGAATCGCTATGTGAGAATAGCAAAATGGAATGTAGGTAAAAATTCCCAATTTTTTTGCGAATCTCTAACATTCCTTTATTGCGAATAGCAAATTGCGAAACGCAATTAAGGAATGAATGTCCTACTCATTCCTATGGGCCATGAGGCCCATAGGAATGAATGGGGAAACATTCTCAAATTGCGATTTTCTATGAGAAAATCGCAATTTGAGAATCGCAATTCAAAGGGTGCTAGGGTGTCCAAAGGACACCTGTTGCACCCCTGGAATGTGCCTGTAAGTACATATGGCACACAACATACATGCCCTAAGGGCATGTCTGTGCGCCACATGGCACTTTCACTTTTTAAAAAAAATTTATTTTTGAAGGAATTCGCAAAATACCATCTACTTGAAGTGGGTGGTATTTTGCGATTCCTTATGCAAAAATCACAATTTTAAAAGCACCCCTACATAGCATTTAAGGAATCGCAAAATTGCGATTCCTTAACCCCTTCACCATTGGAGCTAATTCCCCCGCGGCGCGGGTGGGAGGGGCGCCGCGGTGCTGATGACGAGCCCAGGCTCGTCATGCATCACGGTGCTCATGTGCTGGTGACGAGCCTGGGCTCATCATGAGCCCACCCGCGCAATGGAACGCTCAGCACAGCGGGGGAATTATCCCAGGCTCGTCACCAGCACACGAGCACCTTGCTGCATGACGAGCCTGGGCTCGTCATCAGCACAGAAGGGGTTAAATGCTATAAGCAAAATAAGGAATCGCAATTTTTGCGATTCCTTATTTTGCTAAGTGGCACCTACATATCAAAACGCCGTTTGCGATTCGCAAACGCCAAAATTCGCTGAATTTCGGCGTTTACAAATCGCAAACGGCTACTTACATATGCCCCCAAGTCGCAGAACCACTGTTCTCTTAATGCACAAATCCCCAGGTTTTGCACACAACCGGGTTACCCCATTATCCTATATTGACAAAATGAAAATCGTCATAATTTTTTAACCCCTTTGATGCATGTGACAAGGTCAGCTCGTCATGGGCGTTACCTGCGCTGTGCGTGTGACGAGTTGACCTTGTCACATAACAAGGGATTTTTAAAATTGCAGCACAGCACGGGAATTGCTGCAGCAATGATGCGGTTAAGGGCAAAAAGAGAATTGTAGTGAAATTCATAAACACTAATTGACTGCTTAGAGTAGCAAAAAAGTTTTTGATAGTTATATTTTGAAAACGGACGCGTGCAACAGGAATTGTAGAATGATCGAGATTCGCAGAACACCATAATCCTGTTTTTGGGTTTTCATTCAAGAAATTAGTGCAATCCAGTGATTGTAGTGTTATTTTCTTTATTTTGAGGCAATTGGTTTAACACCTTGTTACACATTTACAACAATGAATTGTGCAAGTAAAGCCTAGAGAAGCATATGTGTTCTTTGGTGCCCATGAAGTGGCCTCGCAAGTCTAAGTGAGACATACGTTAGTCAAATGCAGAGAGATTGTGTTTTTTACTGTACATGTATGAATACAGCAACTATGCCAGAGATGGAATGGGTGTGTAGAGTGCATTGCATTGTTACCTATAGGTGATCATTTAAAAGATGGCAAAGATAGAATGAGCATGGAGGCTGACATTTTTCATCACTCTCAAGATGAGATTTCTCAAAGGAGAGGCCACAATTGCAGCGGTGCACCCCTCCCCATTAGGGTGGATGAGTGTCACCCACCCCTGCTGCCAGTGTAGCAAAATTGAAAATTAAAATGAATTACCATAATAAAATGAATTACCATTTTATTTTTCGAAGCTCCCAGTCTGAGCAATGTTCGGAGGTGGGGCATTGCTGCTGACTGGCAGCATTGGAGTGGTGCTCACTCCACCAGTTTACACTATGCATGTTTCTTTGACCGGCTGTCTTACGACAGCCAGCTTGACATGCACAGTGTAAACCACTCCATCTAGCTGTCTTAGACAGCTGGGTGGAGAGCAGGCACAGGCCCCCTGTGCCTGCAGGAGAATTAAGGCATCCCGTTCCGACCAATCCTGGCGCTGCTCTCATCCTCCAGATGCTCATCTCCAGCATGAGAGCAGCATCTGGATTGGCAGAGGGTTGGCTGAGGCTTCAGGAATATGCAAGCTGACTGCAGAGGAAGCGTGGGTAAGTATGTTTTACTTTATAAATATATATTTTTCAGTTCAGTTCAAAGCTTTATTTCGATAAACACGTGATATCATAAAAGCACATACACAGGATAAAAAATAAAAAGACCACAATTCATAGGTCTTTACAGTTTGCAGAATTAGTTACAATAAAAACATCCATAATACAATAAATAGGTTAAGAGGCATATCAAACAGTAGAAGCTTTGTGAAAGTAAAAATTAAGAAGGTTTGGTTAAAAACTGAGTCATCTCAAAGATTTTCAGCCTGATTCATGTACGGGCCGTTTTGCGTGTCCCTAATAGCGAATCATAGCGATTCGCTATTGAGGACACGCAAAACGGCATTCATGTAGGAATTGCTACTTAAATAGCGATTCCTACATGTTCTTTATTTGCGAGTAGCAATTTGCTACTCGCAAATACTCCCCATTCATTCCTATGGGCCAAGAGGCCCATTGGAATGAATGGGGATTTGCGAGTAGCAATTTGCTACTCGCAACTGAGATAGCGATTTTAAGGGTGACAGGGGTGTCCAAAGGACGCCCTGTAGCACCCCTAAAATGCACTTTTGGACAGGTGTTGCGCACACACATGTCCAATGGACATGTGTGTGTGCTACATGCAACTTTGAAAAATGCTTTTAAAAGCATTTTTCGGAGTTTTTGCTATTTACCGACAGGTCTGACCTGTCGGTAAATAGCGGCCCCAAAAGTCCAAAATCGCTATTTTGTTGTGTGTCATGAATAGCATTTAAGGAATCTCTATTAGAGATTCCTTAAATGCCATTCCACGCAAATATGCGAATTCTTAAATAGCGATTTTTGCATTTGGTATCATGCAGCCTGATTCATGTACGGGCCGTTTTGCGTGTCCCTAATAGCGAATCATAGCGATTCGCTATTGAGGACACGCAAAACGGCATTCATGTAGGAATTGCTACTTAAATAGCGATTCCTACATGTTCTTTATTTGCGAGTAGCAATTTGCTACTCGCAAAGACTCCCCATTCATTCCTATGGGCCAAGAGGCCCATTGGAATGAATGGGGATTTGCGAGTAGCAATTTGCTACTCGCAACTGAGATAGCGATTTTAAGGGTGACAGGGGTGTCCAAAGGACGCCCTGTAGCACCCCTAAAATGCACTTTTGGACAGGTGTTGCGCACACACATGTCCAATGGACATGTGTGTGTGCTACATGCAACTTTGAAAAATGCTTTTAAAAGCATTTTTCGGAGTTTTTGCTATTTACCGACAGGTCTGACCTGTCGGTAAATAGCGGCCCCAAAAGTCCAAAATCGCTATTTTGTTGTGTGTCATGAATAGCATTTAAGGAATCTCTATTAGAGATTCCTTAAATGCCATTCCACGCAAATATGCGAATTCTTAAATAGCGATTTTTGCATTTGGTATCATGAATACCAAATGCAAAAATTGCGCTCGCAAAGGGCCAGATTCTGAGAATCTGGCCCTTTGCGAGTGCAATTTAGCTACATGAATCAGGCTGATGAATACCAAATGCAAAAATTGCGCTCGCAAAGGGCCAGATTCTGAGAATCTGGCCCTTTGCGAGTGCAATTTAGCTACATGAATCAGGCTGTTAGCTCTTATTACCCAAGCCCAACTCAAGAATTTAGCAACCCCACAAACTAGACGTGTGCTGGTGTCAGTCTTTAAAATTCTCAAAGCTACGGAATGATTCCTGGTACCGAGCAGTAAACATGTAGGTTTTAGCCATGTCTGTCTCGGCTTTGCGTAGGCTGGGCACACAAAAAAAACATGGGCAATAGTTTCAGTGACGCCATTACAGGTAGGGCACTCGGATGGGATTTGGTACGGGGGCTTCCACTTACAAGTGTAATCATGTAAAGGTAAATTTCCCAACCTGAACTGGATGAACAGCGATCTATCCCTTGGTTTTACAATAAGGTCCAGGTAAGGCTCCAAGCGAGGCTTGATTTTATGCTGTTTAAACTCCTCGGTCAGCCTACCCTGGTTTGGGTCCCTTAGATCTTGCTCATCCACCCAGTTCCAGTAGACTCGCTTAAGTTCAAGCTGGGATAACGGAAGCTCCACGCTCCCAACTAATTGGCAAACCAGTTTCACTCAAAAGCTTCTTAATGTTACGGATCCAACTGACTTTATAAGAACCATTAAGGTTCATAACTTCTATCAAGCCATCAAGATACTTAGAGAGTTCGGGGGTCCGCCATAACCTGGCCCAGTATAAAAGAGGTCGTAGCCTAGCTAAGTCCCGAATAGGGCGGCGGCCCAGATCACTCAATAGTGGTTTGATGGGGGTACCCATCGGAAGGGATGCTAGCTCTCTAAGGAAATTATTTTCAGAAGTGGTAAGTGCACTAATACATTCGAAACCCCACAGCTCGGCACCATAAAGGGCGCTGCCCACAGCCTTTGCAGCATATATATCTAGGGCAGGGGCAATGGGTTTAGAGATGGACATGCGATGTTCCTGCCCCAAAACACCAGTCACCCTTTTGTGGTTCAAAAGCATTTTATCAATATGGGGCTGCCACTTCAAATTATGAGAAATTCTGATTCCCAGATAATCAAATTCTTTTATGCGCTCCAATGGTTCTCCATCAAGAAAGAGGGTGGACCTGGAGGACTTATTCGGGTTGAAATAGAGAAGCTTAGTTTTGGTGGTGTTAATGACTAGGCCCCTACGTTCGCAAAACAGACTAAAGCGATTCAACAATTTTTGCAAGCCCACAGGGGTTTTTGAAACCAGCAAGGTGTCATCTGCGAAAAGTAAGGTGGGCACTTTATCACCTGCCAGAACCGGGGCATCTGCGTCAATTTCAAGTAAAAAAGAGACAACACCATTCACAAACAAAGAAAAAAGTGTTGGGGCTAACACGCACCCCTGTCTAACCCCACGCTTAACAGGAATCCTATCGGTTTTTTGCCCTTGAGAGCCCCATCTAATGCGGGCATAAGTGCCTTCATGCATACGTATCAAGAGGTTTAGGATTGGAAGCGGGATCCCCATCTCCTCCAGTATAGTCCACAATCGATCTCGAGGAACCAGGTCAAAGGCGGTCTTCAAGTCAATAAATGCCAAATAAAGACCGCCTTTGCCGATGGTAACCACCTTCCAGTGGAGGAGGAGCAACCTAAATGCTTGATCAGTTGTACCAGTACATGCCCTGAAGCCAGCCTGGTAAGGGGAAATGATGTTGTTTTCCTCTGCCCACGAGAGGATCCTTTCAAGGAGAACCCTGCCAACCAACTTCTGTCCCGCGTCTATCAGACTAATTGGACGGTAGTTGGCAGGGTTCTCCCTGGGGCCCTTCTTATAAATGGGAATCACCTCGGACGCTTTCCAGGAACTAGGGACTGGAGAGCCTGCCATCAATGCATTTATAAAGATGGTCAAATACGTTGCCCAACCTTCGGGGTTAGCTTTAAAAAGGTCACCAGGCACTCCGTCCTGTCCTGGGGCTTTGGCGGAAACTATTTTGGCTATTGCAGCGAGAACCTCTTTTTTATTAACTATAGTTGGCGTGAGCTGACCGGAACCATCAACCAAAGCACCGCTCAAATGCCCGGGGACTCCGGGTAGGTCAATCCCTCCATATAGCCTAGAAAAATGTTCAAACCATTCACTATCCGTGATATGGTTTGGAATTTGGTTCGAGCTGCACCCAGATGATTTTCTAACTAATGACCAAAACAAATCAGCATCCCTATTTCTACTTGCATCTCTGAGATTTTCCCAATGGGACTCTTCCCAAGCCCTTTTTGCGGCTATAATTGCCTTTCTATAATGCAATCTTGCCGAACACACAGATACTGGGTTCGAAGATTTGATGGCAGAAATTAAATCAGTTTTCCTCCTTCTACAATTACTATCAAACCAGCTCTGCAGTGGCTTGGTATGTGCCAGGTTCTTCTTGGGAGGGACCATAAACAGCTTGCCAATGTGGTCCATTGTGGCAGTGTAAATGTTTTCTATCTCTACTGACCCTGCCTCCTCACCGCAGACTACAGACAGCCTTAATAACTGCTCTGCAAGGATTCCATCCAACTGGCGCAATTTAGAATCATCCAGGCAGAACTTTGGCCATTTTAAAAATCTATTACAGTTCGATGGAATATGTTCTTTTGTTAATAAACTCCTGTCTTTTGAGGATATACGCTCCTTTCTGTGCCATGGGTTTTGCAGTGTGAGGGACAAAGGGTTGTGGTCACTCTCAACCGATGGAATAATGACCATATCCACTACAGACTTCCAGGTCCTCCTATCTATCATTATGTAGTCAATCCTACTCTCGCACAACACTCTATTATAAGTAATAGCACCCTGAGCGTCGGAGGTAGTACGGCCGTTGGCAGCCCGTAAACCTGTTTCTGTCATTAAGCCGTTTAATTGAATGACTACAGGAGACCATCTCCTCACAGGCTTAAGGGTTAGGGACGGAACGCCCCATTGTGCGTCATCCTCATGTATTCCTAAAATATCCTCTACTGCCAAGGGTTCGAATGAACAGTTAAAATCCCCAGCTACTAGGGCTAGAGAATCAGGAGCACACAACCTTAACAAATCAATTAATATCTCAACTGTGGGCGATTTGCCCCCTCCCTGCGTTCCTCTTATATAAACATTGAAAAATTCCCATGCAGGGTCACCATTAATACTTTCAACAGATAGTTTCATAATGTCCGGACAGGGGAGAGTATGATGTGTAATCCTAAGGTTGAGATCAACCCTTACCCATGTTATAAGCCCACCGGAAGGACGACCACGACCAACCGATGTAGCGGGTACACAAAAGGAGGAAAAACCATGCATGTGCAACGGTTCTAAGCTCCATGTCTCTTGAAACATGCAGATGTCAAACCCATTGATAAAGTCAACCCAGTCAGGTAACAAAAGCTTGTTTCGCAGTCCTGCCACGTTTCACGAAACAATTTTAAGTGTACTAGCATTATCTCTACCATGGGATACAATGTTTGAAATGTCAGTCAAGGTCGGGGAGGCCTTAGTATTAATGCTAACCACCGGGTCCAAGGCTATGCCAGTGGGTTTTATATCCTCTGACGCTTGAAATACAGGTAGTTCTACAGGATGATCACCCTGAGGGGAAGAAGAGATACTTATTTTGCTTGCAGTAGCATCTGGTCAATCGACTGCGTCCAAGCAATCATAGCGATTGTGGTGAAAAAAGCTATCAAAGTTTGCAGGTGGCATGGACCAATCTCCTTGTACTACTCCCCTCCTACGCCCAGGAACCAAGGTCCATTTTTAATAATCTGTTTATTGTTATTTGACAGTGTAATACAGTGCATATCATTCCATTGCCTTTGTCCATCGTGTGTTTTACAGTTTTTAATACATACATCACAGATCCGTACACTTACGCATAGTACACTTCTTTCTCGCCTTTTCCCAGGGAGGCCTCGCCCTGTCGGCGCATGTTCCTCAGTCTCCCCCCACCGGGTTTCCACATGGGTTTCAGCGGAAGTCATTCTACTTGCTCAAAACTTGTTCTCATTTCTTAGGACATCCCGACTCTCATATACTGTTTCTCCTCTATCATGATATTTTATCCAATCTTGTAGGTTCGGTGCCTCAGGCGCTCCCCGCGTCCTCTGACCTCGGTTCATTCCCTAGCCCAAGGTCAGTGGTCTCCCACACATTTAGCAGGCACCATTTTGGGGACGTAGCCATCTCTACTTCCGTAATCCCGCTCATACTACGGACAATGGCAGTCCAATATTGCTGTATAGGAGGGCACTCCCACATTGTGTGATAGTATGTTCCGTCTTGCCACATCCCGTCTACATTTTGGGTCCATCTCTCTCCCCATTTTAGCCAGAGTGTGACAGGAGTAGTATGTGATGAAATTGCCACCTTCCTAAGGGATGCCAGTGTCTCCTGCCAGTCATCATCTCCCAGATCCTCCATATCTGATTTCCACTGCTCCCTGATTTTAAGGGGGGTGGGGTGGGGGGGGGGGGGGGGTTCTGGGAAATTATTGACAAGTTTCTGGTATGTCATGGAAATTGCTTTATGATGTATATGGTCTGTATGGATTTTGTCCTCTAGCGGGTATGATTCGGGAAGCTCCGTACCCTTAGGGATTGCCACCTGCAGTGCATGTCTCATTTTGGAGGTAGCGAAACATCTCTGTTTCAGTCAGCTCATAGTCTTGCTGCAGTGCAGGGAAGGGTTTCACTTTTGCCTTACCCACAAGTCTCCCACACGGGAAATACCTATTAGGTCCAATTACCGAAACCAGTGGTTTTGCCCATGGTGCCTAGCTTTTCTGTCTCCCATAGTGGAGTGTGTTGTGTTATTTTGCCTTCCCACCCCATGTGCCTCTGGACTGTGTGCCATAATTGGATGGTGATGTGCGTGGGGCCCTTTACTTTATATTTTACATTTTTTGACCCACTGACAGGCACTATGAGAAACTCGCATTGCCTTCAGCCTTAATTCCAGAGCTCTAAGTCACAACCCGTTATAAAATCTGTTAACGAGCCATGATTGAGAGCTTTGGAATGTGAGCCTAAAGGCATTGTGATTTATTACTCAGCCTGCCACTGACCTTGGCACTTGGCTTGATGACCCTCCACTGTTGAGGGTCACCACCCGCCACTGCACAATTATATTGGTATTGGCAATCCACTGAGTTCTACTCATCAAATTCGATTTTACCTGAAAAAGGGACAATATTAGGAGGCTATGGAGCTTGAACCACACCAACATCAATTAAGCATCCATGTCCGACAATTCATTCCTTATTAGAACATTGGAATGTTGGGAGCTCCATTGAAAACAATGGAGTTTTTCAGACTTCTAATGGCCAGTAGAAGCCCAGACCTCCAACATTCCAACATTGTACTTCACAGGTGTTGCTGTGAACAAATGCCTCACGGAGCCTGAGGGGATTTCAATCTCCCAGGGCTCTGTGAGGCCGTTGTGTTATTTGTTAGAAAATTCTTCCCTCTAGTGGCGGAATGTTATAATAGCCTTATAGCCCTCCATAGCTGGCCTATACTGGTATTAAAGTTCTGCTCCCTTGTGAAAGGACCTCACCTTCGGTCTTTAATGCTGAAGCGGGCTGTTAATGGCTGGTATAGCCCGCTACGGCAGGCTACAAGACTACATATAGTAAGTCTGTTAGTCCAACCCCAGTGTGTCTTCTTGTGTGCTCTCTGGCTGTATGCATATTGTGTGAGGCTGTATGTGTTTCTTTTGTCTTGGTCCCTGTGCATTGTTGATTGCATGTCAGGGCGTCGGTGTGCACAGTGGCTGCAGATCTTTGTGCACGCACAACAGTATGTCTGTTCATCTGTGTACAAGGATGATTGTATGTCTTATGATCCAGGTTCATGTTTGCATGTAGGTTTGATAGTCGGTATGCTAGGGTACCTATAGGTTTCTTGCTTCCTCTGCGTATGTTCATGTAAGTGCGATCTATGTTGGTGCTGTT
The DNA here is from genome assembly GCF_964263255.1 of Lissotriton vulgaris. Classification (NCBI taxonomy): domain Eukaryota; kingdom Metazoa; phylum Chordata; class Amphibia; order Caudata; family Salamandridae; genus Lissotriton; species Lissotriton vulgaris. Next base: position 1,404,934,076 of record NC_141696.1, read on the forward strand.
TTGGAATATCGAAGAGGGAATAGTGAGGTCACAGAATATTTTGCCCAGAATATCAAGGTCAATATTTCAATGGGTAAGTATGCATATATTTTTTATACATAACTTCATATATACATACCTTGACAATAAATATATCTTCAAGGTGCTTAGATGTCGAGTTAAGAATAATAAATCTATACCACCCACTGCATACTTAACTTCTTAATATTTTGGTGCTCAATATTGTGGCCATGATATTGTGTGACTTTGATATTTTCCTCTTGATACTCTACACAACAATCATCCATGTCAATGTGTGTGGAATGTGGTACGCCTCTGTGCGTTTTGCATGATAAGAAAGCCAAATGTTTTGGGTTTGTCAATGCTTGTTTCAAAAGGCTGTACTTAGGAAGTGCTAACAGCTCCCAAAAGTTCTTTCACACATAGGTAGAATGCATCAACTGGGGGGGGCTTCTATTTTCAATAGAAACTGATGGAGACTCAACTTCACCTTGTCTGTTCTTTTTCCTTTTCCCCCATCAACACTATGGAGCTTGATTCACAAAGGTAACTTACACCTTTGACTAAGTTTACACTTTGTAGCAGGTTTACTACTTTCGGTATTCACAAAGTCTAAGCGTAAACTTACTACATAAGTGTATGTTACATGTCTCCTAGGCTTTCACTTGTGTGGGTGGGTGTCCTGCCTTAAACGACTGCACGAAGATCCTCTCCAAACCCTCTTACCCTTCCTTAATCCCATTCTGTTTAATTGTAAATCTTACCCTTTTGCCACCCACACCCCTGTGACTCTCCCACATTTACTGACAACATCTATACTTACATGTGAGGAGACTCCCGAGCAATGGTTTACATCAGTACACGCATTGTCATCCGTCCTACATTATGATGTCTGCAAACATGCAACTGACTCTAAACAATTAGACTGCCATTCATTTAACGATTGCTGATTTTAAATCATGCATTTAACCCCCAATATAGAATTATTTCGAAAAATACTGCATCCGATGAAGAATGGACTTTGACCACTTTTCGTTTCACTGTTTTAGGTCTCGCCTTTTCCATTGGAAAATGGCGAGAATTCAAGTGCTCGATCGACTAGTCAAACCACTGCAGTTTAGACTGCAGTTTCTTCACAGTGCATGTGAAAATCGGGAGAATCACGTGACTACAAGCCTCTCGTGAACGAGCCCAGCCAGCCCAGCCTCCCTCACACAGCTTCTCCCAGCCATATGGTCGTTCGAGTTGCCCACCCCCTGCCTCTCCAGCTCCTGCCTTCCGTGACTCGCATTAGATCATCAGAGGCAGCCCACCCCCCTCTCCATATGGGCAGCCCACCCCCTCCCTCTCCAGCGCCTGCCTTCTCTCTGCGTACTTGCTCCAAATTAAGTGGTTAATTGGGCCGCTTTGATTTCCAGTTTACTTCAAACTTCTCCTTCTTCCACTGTTAACACAGGACTTAAGCAACAATCCACACAAGAAACTGAATATATTTGACAACACTTTGCCTTCCGTCAGCAGAAACATTAATTATCCAGTGCTCAAAGCCTCCTGCTCCCTCTCACTTCCTTTCCTCCCCCCACTCGCTGGCCACGTCAAACGCGAGAGCTTTAAAGGGGCTTGCTTGAAGGCAATCTGCTTCCCCGCTAATCAGTTTTTTTCCCCTCCCACTTTTCCTTTGATGTCCGCCGCGCGTGGCCTCTGCCTGTCGCCTAACACGGTTGTCGGTGCTACCACCTCTCACAAAGCTGCATTTACAATTCTGAGCAGCACTGTATATAAAAGTGCCAGTAATCGAAATCGGCAAGCTGTTTTTTTTTTTTGTTGGATTAAGATCGGATGTTTGCTGCATTATCTTGCCCCCCCTCAGTTGGATTGCACTTTCCTGAACTACACACGAAGCACGTTCCTGACTGATTTTGCTTTCCGTTCCAATGGGTTTTGTCTGAAATAAATATTTCAAGTCCTGGAACTGCAGTATGCCCAAAAGAAAAAAACTACAACCCACTATAAGTTTCATAAAATGCTTAGTGTCTTATTTTAAGTGATGCACACTCTACGGCGTGCCCCTCTCTCGCCCTCATTTGGTGACAATCCTAGCGGCTTGTTTACACCGCGTAATGAAAACCACAGAAGTGCGTCTATTTTCTGTACATTTCAGAGATTGCTCGGGACACTGCCGCGGACGACTTCTGTCAGACCAAGAGGACCGACCACCTCACACGTCACACCAGCACGCCATCACTCTGCAATAGCGCGCACAGACCTCAGCAAACAGCCACTGCCGAGAAACCTATCAGTGCACAAACAGAGGAGCCCTTCGTGCTCACTGAGTGAGAGCAGAGCAGCTGGGAAAGAGCCCGCGCGCGCACTCCATGCAAACGCACCTCTGCTGTCCTGCACACCCTCCCCGGGCGGACAGCGACTCCTCAGCAAGGGGCCTCCGGGCACTGCGTCCCATCTTACAACCGCCCATAACAACAACCCAGAAGCCGTCTCACACCGCGAGAGTGCACATGCCGCCGGAGGACGTGCGCACACGGAGGCTTATCTTCCCTGTCATCTGCTCCTCATGACAGCTGACAAACCTGCCAGCAAAACCCCTTCCCTCGCTGCTGATCAGACAGACCCCGCGCCTTCCCTCCCTCCTTTAACAGGCAGCACAGCAACCAGGCACTGGAAAATTCTGCCCTGAACCCACCCTCCCCCACCCCACATTTGTGTTTCTGTGCCTGCTCTGAAAAGCAGCAATAGCAGCAGCTCCCTTTACACGGAGATAATAGCAGGCCCTGCTGCAAGCCACGTGACCAGAAGCCGACATTATTGATGCTTTATGGTAATAGCCGCTTGAATAGGCCTCTCCCCTGTCCCCACCCCTGCTCGCCGAGGGGAGGGCAGAGGGGCCAGGCAGGGCTGGGAAAACGAGAAGGAAAATAGTGTGCACTTCCCTTTCACGAACTAAAGCTGTGTTCAATCTCTTACTTTACGAGAAGGGTACATATACAACCGCTCTAATACCTAGATAGAAAAAGCATTACAACATGCATCCATTTTTACTTGTCGTTGATCACGTAACACTCCACTAAAAGTCACATTACTCCTCGAGTGAAGAACAGATGTCATGCTGCAAAGACAATGCGTGCAAAGGGTGTTCGTTACTACTGCAAGCACGCCACGCACAATTCCCTGAGTCTATTTATAACCACTTGGTAAATTCTGCAGCTCCCTTTTATCCCGAGTGCGACTTTTAACTGATATATTTTTTACAGATGCACCAATTTCCAAATAAACCATCGCTCTGAACAATAGCCTCGTAATTGATTTCTGGACTCTGCCGTTGATCTTTCCAGCCCTCCGAGAGCTGCTGCGCAGTGAGTCAACTCCTTTGCAATCTGGTGCTACTGGGGGCAAATGCGAAGGTTACCAGCAGTTTAACAACAATCGTCCCACCTGACATCCAGGCTGTGTTTATTTACTGTGCACTGACATCACCTTAATGAGATCTCATTCATCAAGGTCTGTTGCTCTGCAAGACTGTTGTCGTGGAAGGGGATGTCAGTGTGTGTGCCTCTGAGTATGTGTCTGTCTGTGTGTGTGTCTCTCTGATGTGTGATTGTGTGTGAGTGTCTGATTTTTCCCGCACGCCAAAGCTGGTCGATCTTGCTTTAATATACTAATGCAGCCAAGATTTTTTTTGTTTTAACATACAGTGGGCTTCTGGCCCAGCCCCTTGAGCTCCCTACTTACGGTCAGCCGCCTTCAGCCATTGCTTTGTGATCATGTTGTAATGCGCCACAAGTGCCAACACCTAAAACGGGGCACCGTGCATGCCCCTGCTTTTGCCTTTCAGACCTCTGGACGTGGTGCATAAAGCAGGATACAGTAGCCATTTCACCCACTATCCAGCACTTTAAGTTCAGTTTTGTCGTTGATGTATTGTTCCACAGACCTGCACTTTAAACTGTCCTACACGCAGCTTGCCACAATCCAAACACTTAATTGCACCATGGCCCCTGACCGCTTGCTCTAGCGACCTGGCATTACAAAGTTCTCAAGTGCCAAGAAGGGAGTGTGACATCCCTGCGTACTTTCGGGTGTAGATTACCCAACAATGGTGCTTTTTTGAACAACTATTAAACGAGACATCTTGCTATGATCAGGACGGGCTGCTAGTCCTTTCACACTTGGGTCCACATGCGGTGGGGGCACTTTGGGTTATACACGTATGTCGGCACACTGCGCAGCAGCTTTTGTGCATTTTGCTCTGAGAGGTGCATAATAATTGGTCGCGTTTAAGGGTAGGATGGGGTCGTTATCTATGTTGAAACTTGATTTTATAATTATAGCAAAGGCTTCCTAGGGATCCGGCCCTGTGTCGTTGGCAGTACGAATCAAAGACGATTTATTACCCTGGCAACGTTATACCCCCACCTCTGTTTTTTTGCTTTCTTTTTATTCAATTACTTTGCCATTGTGGACAAAAGCAGCTCTTATTTCACAGGCTAATTTTTGTTTGGCGAGGCCATGAGCTTAACTTCAAAGGCATCCGCTCTCCCACCCCCTGCTTCAGTACAAAGGAATGCGTATTTCCCGGCCGCTTGCATTTCCCGGCCGCTTTTAATTTCATTTCCCGGCCGCGTTTATTTAATTTTATTTCGCGGACGCGTTATTCTGACCTTCTGCCCTCTGTTAGACTCGTTTTTGGTGCTCTTCTGCCCTCTGTTAGACTCGTTTTTCCCTTGTTTTTCTGCCCTTCTGCCCTCTGTTAGACTCGTTTTTCCCTTGCAACCCCAGCATCACTCGGCGCAACCCCAGCATCACTCAGCGCAACCCCTGCATCACTCAGCGCAACCCCTGCATCACTCAGCGCAACCCCTGCATCACTCAGCGCAGCATCACTCAGCGCAGCATCACTCAGCACAACCCCAGCATCACTCAGCGCAACCCCTGCATCACTCAGCGCAACCCCTGCATCACTCAGCGCAACCCCTGCATCACTCAGCGCAACCCCTGCATCACTCAGTGCAACCCCTGCATCACTCAGCGCAACCCCTGCATCACTCAGCGCAACCCCTGCATCACTCAGCGCAACCCCAGCATCACTCAGCGCAACTCCAGCATCACTCAGCGCAGCATCACTCAGCGCAGCATCACTCAGCGCAACTCCTGCATCACTCAGCGCAACCCCTGCATCACTCAGCGCAACCCCTGCATCACTCAGCGCAACCCCTGCATCACTCAGTGCAACCCCTGCATCACTCAGCGCAACCCCTGCATCACTCAGCGCAACCCATGCATCACTCAGTGCAACCCCTGCATCACTCAGGGCAACCCTTGCACCACTCAGCGCAACCCCTGCATCACTCAGCTCAACCCCTGCATCACTCAGGGCAACCCCTGCATCACTCAGCGCAACCCCTACATCACTCAGCGCAACCCCATCATCACTCAGCACAACCCCTGCATCACTCAGCGCAACCCCTGCATCACTCAGCGCAACCCCTGCATCATTCAGCGCAACCCATGCATCACTCAGCGCAACCCATGCATCACTCAGCGCAGCCCCTGCATCACTCAGCGCAGCCCCTGCATCACTCAGCGCAGCCCCTGCATTACTCAGCGCAGCCCCTGCATCACTCAGCGCAGCCCCTGCATCACTCAGCGCAACCCCTGCATCACTCAGCGCAACTCCTGCATCACTCAGCGCAACCCCTGCATCACTCAGCGCAACCCCTGCAACACTCAGCGCAACCCCTGCATCACTCTGCGCAACCCCTGCATCAATCTCTGCAACCATTCAACAACAACTGGTTCAAATATGTTCTCTCAATGTTTCAAGCTTTATTACAAATGTCACAAAAAGATGTTAATATTTAATTTCTGTTCTTGGATTTTCATCACAATAAAATACACTGAACATAATCTTCACAAAAGTTATTTACAAAAGTTTAAGCTATTGCCATTATAAATTACAATCACTTTTATTTAAGTATTAATTATTTAAAAAAATTAAAAGCCATTGTAATTTGTAATATCAATACATCCAAGTCACGTAAATACAAAACATGTTGCATTAGAAATGCCATAGGTGTCCCATTTGCGAATGTTACAACTATTGGCATTGAAAATGACAAAGCTATTAATTTAGCTATTTTCAAAACCAACACATAAATAAAAAAATTGTCATTTACAAGACCAATAGCTCAAACTTTCCTACTGCGAGACCTATTGGCAACGCCAGTGCTTGTTTAATCTCTTTTGTGTGATCTTGCTTTACAGGGTGAATCTCGAAGTTTGTAGGGCTTTATACAATCTGTATTTTAATGCAAACTGAAACTTGTTGCAGGAACATTTAAAGGAACACCTAGAAAACCATGCAGATTGATGTAGTACCTAACCCATGGCAGGATGGTACACACCATGAGCGTGTGTCCCAGCTCACCACTGTGCTACCATGGCCTTAGTCCAATGAATGCAACGAAAATAGTGTGTGGTGATAGACAAGTTCAAGTTCAAGTTCAGGGATTTATATAGAGCACTACTCACCCACAGGGTCTCAAGGCGCTTGGGGAAGGGGGGTTTAATTTTTGTCGAATAGCCAGGTTTTAAGTTCTTTTATAAAGGAGGTATGGTTTTGAGTAAGGCGGAGGTGAGTGGGGAGTGAGTTCCAGGTCTTGGCCGCCAGGAAGGAGAAGGATCTGCCACCCATGGTGGATTTTCGCATACGCGGGACTGCGGCGAGGGCTTGATTAGACGATTTAAGTTGGCTGGTGGGTGCGTAGAAGGACAGTCGAGTGTTGAGGCATTTGGGTCCTAGTTTGTAGTGGGCCTTGTTTGCGTGGGTGAGAAGACGGAATGTAATTCTCTTGTTGACGGGAAGCCAGTGGAGGTCTTTTAGGTGTCCGGTGATGTGATCTTGGCGAGGGATGTCCAATATGAGTCTCGCTGATGCGTTTTGGATGCGTTGGAGTTTTTTCTGTAATTTTGCTGTGATTCCGGTGTATAGTGTGTTACCATAATCCAGTCGACTCGTGACCAGTGCGTGGGTGACAGTCTTTCTTGTTTCGAGGGGGATCCAGCGGAAGATCTTTTTGAGAATACGAAGTACGTTGAAGCAGGAGGATGAGACTGCGTTGACTTGTCTGGACATTGAAAGTTAGGAGTCTAGGATGAAGCCCAGGTTGCGTGCGTGGTCTGTGGGTGTGGGTGCTGTGCCCAGGGCAGAAGGCCACCAAGAGTCGTCGCAGGCAGAGGGGGAGGATCCTAGGATGAGCACCTTCGTTTTGTCTGAGTTGAGTTTTAGGCGGCTTTGTTTCATCCAATCGGCTACTTCTTTCATGCCTTCGTGAAGATTGGTTTTGGCGGTGTTAGGGTCTTTGGTGAGGGAAAGGATTAACTGGGTGTCGTCGGCGTAAGAGATGATGTTAAGGTTGTGTTGACGCGCGATGGAGGCGAGTGGACTCATGTAAACGTTGAAGAGGGTGGGACTGAGTGATGATCCTTGGTGTACTCCGCAGATGACTTTGGTGGCCTCTGATTTGAAGGGGGGGAGTCGGACTCTCTGGGTTCTCCCGGCGAGGAATGAGATGATCCAGTCCAGGGCTTTTCCTTGTATGCCGATGTTGCTGAGGCGTTGTATAAGGGTGCTGTGGCAGACTGTGTCGAAAGCGGCGGAGAGGTCGAGTAGAATGAGGGCCGCTGTTTCTCCGTTATCCAGTAGTGTTCGAATGTCGTCTGTTGCTGCGATGAGGGCGGTTTCGGTGCTGTGTTTGGCTCGAAATCCGGACTGAGAGGGATCGAGGGAGTTGTTGGATTCAAGGAAGGCAGCGAGCTGGCTGTTGACGGCTTTCTCAATGACTTTGGCGGGGAAGGGGAGGAGGGATATGGGTCGGTACTTTTTAAGTTCGTAGGGGTCTGCTGTGGGTTTCTTCAAGAGGGCGCTGAGTTCGGCGTGTTTCCAGCTTTCTGGGAAGGTGGCAGAGTTGAGCGGGCAGTTGATGGCATAATGGAGATGGGGTGCGATGATGAAGTCAGCTTTGTTGAAGATGTGGTGGGGGCAGGGGTCGGTTGGCGAGCCAGAGTGGATTGAGTTCATTAGGCGGATGGTGTCTTCGGTGGTGATTGGGTTCCAGGCGCTGAGGTTGTTAGTTGGCGGTGTAGGATCTGAGGGGGGTGGGGAGGGTTGTTCGCCGGGAGTGTTCTCAAAGCTGTTGTGAATGTTGGCAATTTTGTTGTAGAAGAAGGAGGATAACGTATCGCAGAGGTCTTGGGAGGGAGTGATGTCGTTAGATGCTGCGGCAGGGTTGGTGAATTCTTTGACAATGTTGAAAAGTTCCTTGCTGTTGTGGGCGTTGTTGTCGAGACGCTCCTTGAAAGCTGATTTCTTGGTCCAACTCTACACTCTTAATAAGGCACCTGGGTCTTCTGGGCTCCCACAAGCTGGCTCTCTCACTTATAAAATTCATATTTTTTAACATTCCAGAGACAGCCTAAGCTGCTGGTAGACTGGAGTGATGCCAGCCCACTCATATAGTGCTAAGTTTTCCAGTAGACCTGTAATATGTTAGAGTAAGCTGTATGCATGGTTTTGCAGAGTGCAGAAAACCCACCACATGACCTTAATTCTACAGAGGAGGCCTTGCAGGCTCTAACGATACTGAACTGCTCCAGATGAAGCGTCACGTTTAGCTTCTACACCGGTTCATGCGCCCACCAGAATTTCAACAGAGGATTTGATGGATTGAGGTTAGGCTTCCACCGAGCCCCATTCATAAGTGGTCGTGAGTGATGGCTGGAATCAGTCTGAACGATGCACTTTGGAGATTTTTGAGGTTTTTTGGCACTTTGGTGTAGTTAAAGAAATTTCCGCTTAGTAGTAAAGTTTACCTGCAATTACAGTTTGGATCATGGCTTTAAATTATTGTACAAAATGCAGTATTTCCAGTTTTAAAACTACGCTGGCTACGCTGAAAATTGTTATTGCAGGGCGTTTTAATTTTGGTTTCCGAGTTAATATTGTTGGTGGTTTTAAACCTATTTATCGTAATCTTTCTTGCAGCGTTTTTTTTTTATTTCTGTAATTTTTTATTGAAAAAGAGATTTATATATACAGGGCACAGCGGAAACCCATTTTCCATGGTCCATTATCCTAGTTTCCAAATCAGCCATGAGTGCTAAAGAGGTGATAATGTTTTTTCAGTGGCTTCTGGGAAGATGAAGTTCTTCACATATGTTTATATGGGGAAGTGTTTTTGTGAGTGTCTGAAGCTGACACTGTTTAGACACAGTATGGTGAATTGAGCTGGGGAAATCATATATCCTTGTGTGTCCTTACCACTGACCGAAGACGCCTGGGGTGTGTATGCTTTGGTAGCACCATTAATAAGAGGATAACACGCTCTGTGTGTAGTGCATTTCATATTGGGCCTTTGGTACAAATATTGGACATTCTCCAATACAACGATAACTTGTTTTAACTAGGCGCTATGTACCGCACTTTGGCCCTTTATAAGATCTGTTAATATCAGATGTTACTATTCCCAAATCTAATGGGACTCACTTTACTGACGGCGGAAGGGTGAAAGGCTGAGCTAGCACTGTATCTTGTAACTCACATTGTGTATGAAAACTAGTAAGCAGGGCAGACATTGTATTCTCCAAAAGACTAATATATGCCCTCAAACCTTCAACCTCCTTACACCAGATCGGAAAGCATGTTACTACCTTTAAATATACCCCTCACACCTTTCATAATCACTCATCCTCAGGCCATTTGGCCCAGATACCACCATCTTCCAATCAGACGTGAAACTTTTAACGAGCTCTTTGTAGTAATAATGCAGTCAAAATTTGTAATAAAGAAAAGTTGGTTTATTGGCAGCACGAATGACATCCATCTGTATCTCAGTTCAGGCTTCTTCTGAGCTACAACAGTTAATCAACACAGTAAGGCAGTTCTGGAATGCAGAACACTCTTAAAGAAAAACATGTCTCATGCCATGTCTCATGCACTGGCATACGACCACAGTAGTACACTTAAAGGGAAAGAGATAGGCAAGAATATAACACATCTCCCTCCTTATCAAACAAAACAAAAAGAGAAAATAAACTTAAACAACAATGAACTGAATAGCATATCTAAAAACAAAAAAAATAAAGTCTTAACATAAACAGAATCAATTAACATATCTTTTAGGAATGTTGATGACACGTTTGGTATCTTTCACTCTATGAGCAATAGAATCATCTGCAAACAATTCGCTTTGCTTATTAGATGGGTTTCTCTTATCATTCATGACAGTACACTTTGCTAATTTCTTAACATTCCAAAATGTGCCATCCTGAGTCATGACACTTTTAGAGAATATTTGTTTTACCTGAATGGGATTACTAAACTTATTGGAACCCTTGGATAGCAAATCCGGTCTGAGGATTCTCACCCACTCTCCCAGCTGAAATTCTTGAGATTTTGTATTCCACTTTTTGTGATACCATTTCTTAGTCTTAAATTGCTTACTCTCCACACGTCTGGCAACATCCTCCATATTAAGCTGGTCCACCAAAAACTGATTGCATTTCTCTTTTAACCACCACAGTAACATTCTCAAAGCTGGATTTTGACCCTTGAACAACTTAAAAGGACTTACCTCAGTGGTAGTGTGAGGTGTAATACGGTAAGTACACAACCTTTCCCTCAAAGCACTTACCCAAGACACTTCAGATTTGACTGATTCCACAACAAAATTCTTCAAAACTCGATTGAATCTCTGAACTTGGCCGTTCTTATGCTGTTCGTATAATGAAGTAAATCTGTGAACAATGTTACAATTTCTAAGAAAATTGGCCATTTCACCAGATGTTAATTGAACACCATTGTCAGACACCAAAACAGAAGGATATCCCTCTCTAGTAAACACCTCTTTGAAGAAACTAATGACTGCTTCAGTAGTAGCCTTAGGGACAAACTTCACCTCCGGCCATTTGGAATGATAATCCACTATCACTAAGGTATAACGTGAAGACTCGGGTAACACATTGAAAGGACCTGATATATCAAAAGCAATTTTTTGCCACGGTTCCGAAGGCCATTTAACAATTTTGAGTGGTGGAGTATACACTTTTGGCATTCTTTCTTTACACACACACTCTTGACACTCCCTAACCGTTCTGTCAACAAATCTGTCAATACCTGGCCACCAAAACACAGAACGAACCAACCTTTTCATGGATGAGATACCAAGATGCGTATCATGAGCAATTTGTAAAATGATGTCCTGCATGCCCTCTGGAGGTATACATTTCCCAGATTTGAAAATGAAACCACAATCTAATTCCAATTCATATAAAACATTGTAAAATGGCATCAATTCTGACCTGATAATGTTCTTATTTGGCCAACCATCCTGAATATAATTCGCTAAGTCCTTCCACCTAGAATCTTTTCTAACACATTCTTGCCAATCAGATTCAGAAACATTCTTGAATTTCCCTTGTAAGACATCTCGAATGGATAAAACAAAATCACCATCAAAATCACATTCCTTAACTACACTGACATTCTCCATCTTGCATGGCAAACGTGACAAACAATCTGCTGTGACGTTTTTTTTTCCAGGAACATGAATCGTGACAAAATTATATTCTTGCAACCCAGAAGTTAGTCTCGCGATTCTGGCTGTGGAGTTCCATCCCCCACCCACAGATAAAATATTAACTAAAGGCTTGTGATCCGTTCTTAGGGTAAATTTTGATCCCCAAACATAAAGTCTAAAATGCTCAATGGCCGAAACGCACGCTAACAATTCTTTTTCTATCATAGAATATCTACGCTCACACTCATTCAAAGTTCTCAACGCAAATGCTACATTCCATTCCTCACTACCTTCCCTTGGAGTTCTGGACTTTTTGGTTCCGTCCAGAGGTGTCAGGGAACAACACCCAAAGACCCCGGAGTTCCACCTGCCTTGGTGCGCAAATGAACAGAAACACGGGCTTCTCTATGGTGGCGTCAAAGACCAAAGGTTTATTACTGCAGGGACACAGAAGTCACAGAAACCACGCATGGGCAGTGTCTAGGAGCCTGTTCAATTTGTACAAAGAGGGTTGCTCCTTATATACTAAATTTTATGCTGGGGGCGAATTCTTTACATGTAATACATTCTCAAAACCTTTGTGTCTAAAACAATAAATATTTGGCGTTACACAGGAACCGTCGATAAAATCTGATACCAAACATCTACGAAGAGGGTTCCCACTAGTTCATCACAATCCCTTGTCAATATTGCATTCAAGAGCCGGACCGCCTCATCGTAAATTTCGTTACCTCCCCCTAATAAAGATTCAGAAAGAAAGGAACGGAGCCAGGTGTGGAAGATAGGAAAGCGGGATAAGAGATGTTTGTGGGTTGTAAATGGGCAAGGCTACCGGCTTCGGCCGCCTAATCGTGATCAGGACAATGGACACGAAGACCAGTTTAGCAGGACTGGCCTCGGGCAGAGGAGGCAGCCTTTGTCGAGTCATGCAGCTACAGCGTGATCTGGTTTAAGGTGCACGTGTCATGAAAGAGGTGAATCTCCGGCTAAGGCTACGTGTCCTTAATCGAAATGAAGTGATCAGAGGTTATTGCGTATGTGAGGGCAAGAAACACAAAATGGCTGCCATGATCTAAGATGGATGCCGTGGGTAGATCAGAAATGTGTTCATAACAGGAGTGCTCTTGCTCGTAGCATGGCGAAAACACCAGGATATGCTAAATGGATCATTTGCGGTTCGCTGATACCAATATTATGTATTTCCGACAATATTGAAAACACGGGTTCAAATCGTCACGGAACCTCACCCTTTGAGATAACACCCCACCCAAACCATATAGGCTAGCATCAACCGTGATAATACATTCTTTGTTGATTCTAAAAGGTTTTAGATTTGGAGCTTTAGCAGTGTCTCTTTTGACCTCATGGAAAGCTTGTTGCTGAACCTCAGACCAAACGTATTTTGCACCATGTCTCAACAACCTTCTCAAAGGTTCCATTTTATTAGCAACATTTTCTAAAAATTTGCTATAGTACTCACACATACCAGAAAAGGATAACAACTGATCCTTGTTTTCTGGCACCAGAGCTTTGGTGATAGCTTCCACATTGGATTTTTTTGGAAAAACACCTTTACCTGATAAAGTATGTCCTAAATATTCCACTGACTCCTGAAATAGTTTGCACTTATGTGCTTTCACCGTTAAACCATTACTCTGTAGTCTCTTACATACTTCTTGTAAATGATGTTCATGATCACTAGTATTTTTTGAGAAAACTAATATATCGTCCTGAAAACATTTTACATACGTATCTATATCTCTGAAAATGTGGAACATGACTCTTTGAAAAACTGATGCAGCGGACGCAAGTCCAAAAGGCATGCGTATATATTGAAACAGGCCCTGAGGTGTTATGAATGCCGTAAGTTTTCTAGACTCTTCTGTTAATTCGATCTGATGGTAGGCAGATCTTAAATCTAATGTAGACAACATTTTTGCCCCATCAAACAGTGACACTAACTCATTTATATTTGGCAAAGGGTGGCAATCAATAACAATATTGGAATTCAACGCTCTCAGGTCCACACATAATCTTAATTTTTGGTCAGGTTTTCTCACCAAAACTTTGGGAGAAACCCACTCTGATGATTCTATAGGTTCAATGATCCCTTCCTTTAACAAATCATCTAACATGGCTATGAGTTCTTCTCTAATATTGATGGGAACTCCCCTAGGTTTTTGAATAACAGGCGTATGATCCTTTTTTAACACAATATTGTGCGAAAATTGTTTGAGCTTCCCTAATTTTTCACAAAACACTGTATCAAAATGTTTGATAAGATCACATCCTTTACTACTTAGAATGGGATCATTGGATAACTCAACTACAGAAATGGTATTCATCAAACTATCATCACACAACGATACCGGTTCTTTTGCCCTGGGATTCAGAATAATGCCTAACTTCCATTGGTCAAACCAACCCAAGACATTGATACCCTTAAGAGAAACATATAGCTTAATGGAAGCTTTTCTGTTCCTAAATTGAATTTCAACATTGAAAAATCCAATCATATCAATCTTTGTGCCAGAAAAATTTACAGCAGAAATATCAGACTCATTCATATTGCCTAACCTTGTAGAATGAGATAACATACTCTGAAAATACTCTTGAGTAATTATAGTCCATGGAGATCCTGAATCTACAATAAGGAATAAGTCAATATCATAAATTGTAAAAACACATTTTGGTGAATTACGTTGTAAATCTGAATGATTGTTTACAATTGAAACTACAAAACCAGACTCATAGTTAGATTCACTAACAGTTTCACTATTTTTAGGGTTGCTTACAATATCTTCAGAAACAATAGATACAGGTCGCTTATTTTGTGTTGGAGTACGTCTGTCTCTGCACATGTTACTAAGATGTCCAATTCTTTTGCAAAAATTACATTCTCTTTTTAAAGCTGGACAACCTGAAAAAGAAGCAATGTGAAATTTATTACCACATCTGAAACACATTCCTTGAAAAATTTGATTGAAAGACTTTTGAGGAGGAAATTGTTTAGTCTTATTAAAGGAAGAAAAATCTTGTTTAGATCCTTGCTTATGTTTTACAACACAAACTTCTTCATCAAGTTGTTTTTTTTCCACGTTGCTTTTAACAGTATTCATCCATAAATCAGATTGTTCTTGTGCTTTAGCTACAGCAATAGTTTCAGTTAAATTCGGATCTCCCATGACCCATAGTTTATCTTGAGTTTTTTACACTTGGTATGAACAATGATCTGATCTCGCATCATTTCATCAGTGATAGTACCAAAATTACAGTGTAAGCTTAAAGACCTTAAAGAGGTTAAAAAGTCTTCAAAAGATTCATCTTCTTTTTGCTTCCTAGTATAGAACTTAAAACGTTTGAGAGCGATGCTTAAATTAGGGTTAAATCTTTTTTCAAGTCTTGCAAGAGCTTCAGTATAAGGATTTAAATTATCTCCACCACCTTCATTGGTAGAAGTAACTTGCGGTAAAGATCTAAAAATGTCTTGGCCTTCTGAACCAAGACAATGGAGAAGCATACTTTTTTTCTTTCCGCACCCATTCTTTCACCATCAATAACTTTCATGTAATTTATGAACTCTTCCTTCCACCTTGTCCATGGCATAGGTGGATCACCTTTTGTTTGAAGAAATTTGGTGGGAGGATCAAACTGCATGTTGCTTGCAAATAGGATAAAATGTAAAACTCTGTCTTAAAAGTCTTAAGAAAATTAACACTTTTCTTTTAAAAACTGAATAATAAAGTGATAAATTGCAGATGTAAATATATAGCATACATTTCTGTTCATAAAGAAGTTACCTGCGTAATGAGGTAAAAAAAAAAACGCTTACTTTAATAAAAGGAAGGCTTACTTCTGCTCAAAATGCTTGTTGAAATTGTTGTCCAAAACGATCTGGTTATAACACAAATTACTGTAAAGTATTATCCAAAAATGATGTGAAATAGTTGTTAACTCCGATGATGAGAGATCGGAGTAGAGTTGCTATGGTAACCAGATTGCCCAAAATGGCTGCCAGACGTAATACATAGTGCGCCGTGCGCGATGACGTTATCTGCGCATGCGCATTGGAATTGTTGACCGCAACACCCACTGCCAACTCCCATTTTGACGGTGCCACCTATTTACAAGGGCAGCATAAATAGGAGGTAGCGCCAAAATTAAGCCAGGGAAAAACAGGTCTTAACTTGGCAAAACAAGGAGAAATCCTTTATTTCTCCTCATATTTGCTTTTTCCATGTGTGCTGCTTTGTGCAGCACACATGGAAAAAGCAAAATGCCTTGGATTATTTATGTTCAGAAAGGTGACCCTTCCTGCACGTAAACAATCTTTTAAAAAAATGCCATTTCGTAACTTCCATGCGTGCTGTATAAAGCAGCACACATAGAAGTGACAAAATGGAATTTCAAGATTGAAACTGGACCTTCCTGCACATAAACAATCTTCCACTGCATACACATACCCTTGCACTATGGTGCAAGGGTGTCCCGTTGGCGCTACACTGCTAAGTGTAGCACCAGCACAGGGGGAAACACAGGGCTGCACCATATTCTTGTAAATATGGTGCAACCCGGTGTTCCGAAGTGGCGGAGCTTGCCGTTAAGCCAAGGAGGCTAACAACACGCTCCGCCACTTCTGTTGTAAATATCCCCCTTAGTATTTAACCCCTTCGCTGCTGATGAGGAGCTCAGCTCGTCATCAGCCACGGTTGTCGTGTGCGGATGACGAGCTGAGCTCGTCATGTAACGCAGCTTTTTGAAAAAAGCCGCACAGCAAAAAAATAACCGCCGCAGCGATGCGGTTAACATTCAAAGAATTTACAAAAAACAAAACATTTTAATGGGAAAGTTGGTGCTGCATCTCCATGACTAACTTTTAAATGGTTGGTTTTATTTCGCAGTACGAGGCTCCTGCTCCTGCTAGGGTCAGACCGGAAACCCAAAGCAGCCCTGGCAAAAATTTTCAAACCAGTCGCCATACGGTGCACACCAAGTGCAGTGAGGGAGCCTGACCATAGGGGCTTTGGTAGTCTCTCCCCCCCAAGAAATTTAGGAAGCATTGGTGCAGTCTAAAACACATATATCATCATATATTAAATTGTATTGGATTTTATCGAATAGTAAATGAAGACCTTACTATGCACCAGAATTCGACAATCTTTGTTGGGGTTTTTCAATGATTCCCTTATTATCATCTTTCAGCAGTGCCTCTCATCTCTCCATAGCCTCTCTGTCACATGTATTTCATGTGTCTTATAGTATCTCTCATACCATTGTAGTATGACTTTACATCACATACATATAGAGACAATGAATCATACGTGTAAATCAGTGTGAAGAAAATGTTACATAAGGCAAAGGGTACTACAATGTGTAGGATTCACATGTCATTCACTCTAGTAGGCATTTTTTAAGAGTGCTTGATCCGGAGAAGTGCAAACTTGGGATTCAGAACATCAGCCAGTGATTAGCATTGCCCAAGTAAACCTTTTTAGCAGCATCAGGATAATGAAAGACTGAGAAAAAAACATAAGTTACTAACTTGTATCATGCAGTTTGCAAGCAGCTCTTTGATGACAGTTTATAGGTCACTGTGCTAGATTACGATTTTCACTTATGAACTGCAGAGTAACAAAAACATCTGTGGCAAAAGCAGCAACCCACTGACCAATGCACATAAAAGGCTGTTTTTTTTAAATGCATAGTACATGTTCTTTGCACCCTCTGTGCTAGGTTAGATAACTCAAAGCTGCAACTAGACAACACTCTCATCTCTCCAGTAGGTGCATTAATCACTGGCGTTATTTTGACACTTTTATTGTTGCTCGAAAACTGCTAATTAGACCAGGAACTTTGCAGTGCTTTTAAAACTACCTCTTGCAGACCCCCTGGGAATGTGTCACGGACCCCTGGGGGACCGCGGACCATAGTTTGGGAAGCACTGCCCTAGAGGATGTCATGCTTCATCATAGGGCAGTGCTCCTCGTCAGCCTGGCGCTGCAATGCCCTACAGGTCCCCTGAAGGGTCACATTGGCGGAGATCTTTTTAGAGACTGCTGTATGATGAGTGCGGGTGATGTGGTCTGTGACGTGAAGGGGTGGGGTGGTAATACAGGGATAAAACTGGTAAGGGAGATCCTGCACTGTACTTTAATGAGGGGATTGCCCTACCAGGGATAAAAACCTATGGCAGGTGAGTACTACCTCAGGGTTTAAAAGGAACCCAGGTAGCCTGGGTGTTGAGTCTAAGTAAGTAGAGTCTCCTACCATCTTGAGGGGGGACCTACCTTCGGTCACTTCTTCACAAGTGTGTCAACATATTTTGCGCCTAATCTGGTCATAGGGAACCGGGCGCTTCTTCGGACAAAGAACATATAGTGGACAAACTACCCCACAAGAGTTGGTGCCCCTAGATGCTACCTACTGTGTGTGTGTTGTTCTGGGTCCCACCTAAATTAGGTGCACATAATTTAGGTGGGAACCTACCCGATTCCCCGAGACACGGAGTCGGGTAAGTACAGACATGCTACACTTTACTAATGATGCAGCTCAGCGCAGCAAAATGGCTTGCAGCACTGCGCAACGTCATTTTCTAGTAAATATTAAGCATGGGCGGAAAATCCGTTCCGCTCGCGGATTTTGCGGATTTTCGGTAAATTCGCAATCCGCGAGATTCGCGAATTTCCAGCAAAATCCGCGAGCGGAACGGATTGGGTCAAAAGTTCAAGCTGACTTTTGTAACTCTTTTAGAATGGTGCCGGCAAGCTGCCAGAGCCTTTCTAAAATAGTTACAAAAGTCAGCTTCAACAGGAAGCTCTAATAGATAAAGTAAAGCAGCTGCTCGAGTTGAAGCTCAAATTCAGTTACACAATCATTAATCACCCCAAACTTGGGGTGATTAATGATTGTGTAACTTAATTTGACCTTCAACTCCAGCACCTGCTTTACTTTATCTATTAGTGCTTCCTGTTGAAGCTCTTTGTAGCTATTTTAGAATGGCGCTGGCAGCTTGCCGGCGCCATTCTAAGTGGGGCTGAGGGCAGAAGGGCACAAAAGTGGGACAGAGGGCAGAAGGGGACAAAAAATGAGTGGGGCAGAGGGCAGAAGGGCACAGAAACGAGTGGTACAGAGGGCAGAAGGGCATAAAAAACGAGAGGGTGGCAGTGATTAACCAGGCAAAAAAAAAAACCCCTGCAAACACGCAAAGCGCCCTGCGAACACCCGCGAACACGCAAAGCGCTCCGCGAACACCCACGAACACGCAAAAATATAAAAATCTGCAAATTCGCACAAATTCGCGAATTTTGCTGATTGCGAATTCGCAAATCCGCAAATTCGCGGATCGCGAATTCGCAAAATTTGCCCATGCTTAGTAGATATGCCCCAAAGTAACACAGTGTATCAGCTGACTATCTCAGGGTAGGAAGGTAGAACAGTCAAGGGCTTACTCAATGGGGTTGTGTGAGCTAGTGCACCAGTACACACACATGCAACAAACAACACTCAATAAATCACTATCCAGTCAGAGCTTTCACTTATAAAAAGAAAAAGTACTTTATTAGGCACACAGTAGTCTGTACTATGTATTCATTTACACATAAATAGTTGATGGTAATAGCAAATACCTATCAAGATGCTCTCTTAACAGTTCACACCCCTATCAAGACCTTAAACCTGTAACTACAATACCCTTAAACATGCAACCACAATACCCCACGTATACTAGTCACAATATAATGAGTGATAGTTATCAAAAGACAGGCCTGCTGGTTTTGTCGGGGTGTCACTACTTTCGCAAAAGCAGAAATAGGTCACAGGAAACAATACAACACCATTAAAACCATTAAGGATGTATCATCTTAAAATGACATTCATTAAGAAATACTGATTCACTGTCAACTTTGTCAATATCAGTAAAGAAATTTCAATTAACTTCAGTACTACAAGTAATGATTCTCTAAGCACTTTGTCATTGTTAATAAAGCATTTCAATGACCTTAATTAATAAGTATAATCGTTCACTCTTAACTTTGCCCTTTTCAATAAAGCATTTCAATGTTCAACAAACAGTGTGCATAAGTCTTTCTTCTATTTTTGTTTTATTCAGGCTACAAAGTAAACCTACGATGCACTTATAGAGAGAGACCCATGTACTCTAGAACCTTTGAACTAAATAGACAACCTCTGCAAGTGCTTAAAAACAATGCAATAGCCTCCCTACGTCGTGTATCCTATGACCCGGGAGGCCGACGTTGACATCTGTAAAAGCCAATATGGATCTTGCGTGGGGGCTGTAGCACTCTTGGTAGCCCACAAACCACTCTTACCTATTGATGGTGCCTCTGCCCTCTCAGGGGGCACTACGAGTAGAAAATAGGCAACTGTTTGAGGCCTTGCAAGAATTTATGGGGTGTTTTTAAGCCCCGGCTGAATGAACCACAGGAGTTTTAGGGCTATGCTCTGACTCACGGCCATGCATTTTCTTTTTTCAAATCCACTGTATCGCCATATTCTTTTTTTAATGCAGTTGCCTGGTCACATCTAGGGCAGCATGGGTGCCCGAACACCCCTGCCTGGCTCCACGTTTACTAGAAGAGAGTTGGTAGGTTTGGGGGCATTTCCCAAAGGCATGTAAAATTATGTAAAAGAGTACTTCTGTAGTTCTGCTTCCTTTGTTCATAAATGTTTTTGTGAATTGCCACAATTATCACTAGGAGCCAAGCCAAAGTCATTGTGGCATCAACATTTTGAATTAGCTTACTATAGATAGGAAGCATAGTGAATTAATAATACTGCACATCCAGATTTTGTTTTTAATTCTATCATGGGCACCTTATTAAATTGTGATATTTATGGTGTTTTTGGTGACCCACTAGGCGTTTTTATCTCATTCGCATATTCCTATCCAGAACACATATGAAAGCTCCCACTACGTGGTTGATCTCATCCAATCGTAAATATATGTTGGATGTGTATGGGGCCCTATGATGAAGCATGCCACAAGTTGGGGGTGAGGTCCAGGCCCAATAAAATCGAAGGGGTTAGATGTTTAGAAACAGATGGTTGAACACATCTTTTGAGATATACTGCTTCAGCTATACCTCTGTACGGTATATTAGCTGTACCTTGGCCGCACGATATTTAGGTAGGCTAATGTAAGGCACGTTGAAATCCAGACAAGAAGAAGGAGCTGCCAATATGCCGATATAGTAGAGCTAGAAGTATCTTCTTCAGTTTCTTTATACAACGAAAGATTGAGATATATTTATTGATATGGGGTCTTAGGAGGTAAATAGTCTTATCAAAGGGAACACTTGATAGTTATTCAGGTACACAAAGAGGCAGTCCCGGGCCAAGCCTTCTGTGACACTCTGGCTTCAACTTTTTATAACAAAGTCCAGGATATCTACAAAAAATTGCCCTGAGTCCCACCCAAGTGGCAAATAGTCAAGACCCCCCAGAGGATAATACCGTAACAACCCCAGTAATCCTGTGATCGCCCCTCTCTCCGAGTTTCCTCTCATTACGCCTGAGCAGACGCTTAAACTTCTCGCTGCAGCCAAATCAGGATCTCCGTTTGGACCCCTCCCAAGGTTTTAATCTCTGTGATTGAACCGATAGCCAGTCACCTCACTGAACTTTTTAATTTTGTATTGAAAACCGGTATCTTTCATGAGGTATGGAAAAAGACATCCATCTTACCGTTTATAAAAAAAACGAATCTGGATAAATCAGAGCCAGCAAACTATCGCCCGATTGTGCGCCTACCACTGCCAGGAAAGGTCCTCAATAAATATCTGAATCAAGAACTTACTAGGTTTATCAATTAAAATAACATCCTGGACCCCTCTCAGTACGGCTTTCGTGGCGGCCATAGTACGGAGCTTGCATTAATCATGGCCACAGAGGAAATTAGGTGCACGGTAGACAAAGGAGACATGGCTGCAATGATCCTTCTTGATCTATCATCACCGTTCGATACGGTGGACCATGGTCTCCTTTTGCGCCACCTTCAAGAAATTGGCATTGCCGGCACCACCCTACAATTGCTCAAATCCTTCCTCTCTAACCGTGAATTATTTGTAGAAATGGATGGTGGAAGGTCACGGAGCTTTACTCTTCCCTGCGGGGTTCCACAGGGCTCCTCCCTCAGCCCAACCCCTTTTAACCTGTATGTAGTTCCCCTGGTCAGGCTTATCAAATCCTTCGGTTTCACTACGGTGTCATATGCCGATGACACGCAGATTATACTGTCTATCTCAGAGAACCCTCGAAGCACCATCCACAACTTTCATGCCTGTATGAGACAGGTGAGTAAGTGGATGGCTGAAAACTGCCTCAAACTGAACTTCAATAAAACTGAGATTCTTCTTTTTGGCTGGGATGTTTCCCATTGGTCCTCCAACTGGTGGCACAGTGAACTTGGCCCTCTGCCCATGCCAGTTGGCAAGGCCGGGAACCTGGGAGTTCTCATCGACACAACTCTCTCTTTTTCTAATCATGTGAATTGAATTCAATCACATCATCCATATGGTTCATCTTAAAAATCCTGGGGAAAATCCTCTGTTTTAAACTGTCTGACCTTCAGAAAACAGTAGTGTCAGCTCTAGTGTTGTCTAGGCTGCACTACTGCAACGGCCTCCTGACTTGTTTAAACAAAACCCTTTTTACCAAACTGCAGTTCTTGCAGAATTCCGCTGCTCGCCTGCTTTTCAAACTTCCAAAATAGGCGTCCACAACCGCAGCCTTAAATTCCCTCCACTGGCTTCCGGTGGACAAGAGAATCATGTTTAAGGCCCTTTGCATTGCCTTCAGAGCGCTGCACAAGCAAGGTCCCGCTTATTTTATCGACCACTTCTGTTGGTACACTCCCTCAAGAATGCTGCGGTCGGCGTCCCTCCGGCTGGTAGAGGTACCTAAGGCGCGTCCGGCCAACTGGGGAGGGAGAAGCTTTTTTTGCAACACCACCAGGCTTTGGAATCAATTGCCACCTCCACTGAAAAACTCATCTGACCTGATATCTTTCAGGAAAAGCCTAAAGACCTGGCTATTTCAATCCCCTAATACCCTTCGGGTATTAGTTGCGCTATACAAATACATAGATAAATAAATTAAAAATGTATTCAAATGTTTTAGAGATGCTTCAGATTTGGTCCAGGCAAGCTGGACTGTAGATCCTGATTGCTCATGAGCAGACTCTGGGCTAGAGTCATCCTTTGTGCAGGTTTTAGTCAGATGTATGTGGTCTGGTCCTCAATTGCAATTGATGAATTAAGGCAATAGTTCTCCTTTTTCTACTCCAAGTAGGGAACTTCAGCTAAGCCTTCACACAAGGACCTAGGCTTTTGCCAATCTTGGGTGTTGGTTGAGGACATCAGATAAAAGTATGAGTCCTGTTACATTGATGTCCACGCAGCTGGAGAAGCAGAACTGCACTTGAAGCAAAGGCAAATACAATCAATCAATCAATCATTCAATACATTTATAAAGCCTGCTACTCACCCATAAGGGTCTCAAGGCACTGAAGGGAGGGGGGGGTGCTGCTACTGCTCGAAGAGCCAGGTCTTGAGGTGTTTCCTGAAGGTCAGGTGGTCCTGGGTCAGTCGTAGGTGGGCGGGGAGGGAGTTCCACGTCTTGGCCGCCAGGTTGGAGAATGATCTTCCTCCGGTGGTGGTTCTGCGGATCCGTGGGACGGTGGTGAGGGCGAGGCTGGCGGAGCGGAGCTGACGGGTAGGAGTGTAGAACGAGAGGCGGTTGTTGAGGTATTCGGGGCCTATGTCGTGGAGCGCCTTGAGTGCTTGGGTGGGGAGCCTGAACGTGATCCTTTTCCTGACGGGGAGCCAGTGCAGGTCTCTCAGGTGGGCTGATATGTGGCTGTTGCGAGGGATGTCGAGGATGAGTCATGCTGATGCGTTCTGTATACGCTGGAGTCTTTTCTGAAGATTGACTGTGGTTCCTGTGTATAGGGCGTTCCCGTAGTCTAGTCGGCTGGTGATGAGGGCCTGGGTGACCGTCTTTCTAGTTCTAGTAGGGATCCACCGGAAGATCTTACGGAGCATGCGCAGGGTGTTGAAACATGAGGATGAGATGGCGTTGACTTGCCTGGTCATCGTGCGAGAGGAGTCCAGGATGAATCTCAGGTTTCGTGCATGGTCAGTGGGTGTAGGTGTGGTGCCCAGTGCTGTGGGCCACCAGGAGTTGTCCCAGGCAGATGGGGATGGTCCGAAGATGAGGACCTCCATCTTGTCTGAGTTCAGTTTCAGACGGCTAAGTTTCATCCATTCCGCGACGTTTTTCATTCCTTCCTGGAGGTTGAGTTTGGCGGTGGCTGGGTCTTGGTGAGGGAGAGTTTCAGCTGGGTGTCGTTGGCGTATGAGATGATGTTGAGGTTGTGTTTGCATGCGATGGCGGCGAGGGGGCTCATGTAGATATTGAAGAGGGTTGGGCTGAGCGATGAGTGTTGGGGTACGCCGCAGATGATCTCAGTGGCCGCGGAGGGGAAGGGGGAGGCGGACTCTCTGGGTTCTGTCGGAGAGTAATGAGGTGATCCAGACAGGGCTTTACCTTGGATCCCGGCATTGTGGAGGCGGTTTATTAGGGTGCAATGGCAGACTGTATCAAAGGCGGCTGAGAGGTCTAGGAGGATGAGGGCGGTTGTTTCCCCGTTGTCAAGCAGGGTCCTGATGTCGTCGGTGGCTGCGATGAGGGCGGTCTCGGTGCTGTGGTTGGCTCAAAATCCGGACTGGGATGGGTCGAGGGAGCCATTGGCCTCGAGGAATGCGGTCAGCTGTTTATTGACGATCTTCTCGATAACTTTTGCAGGGAAGGGGAGAAGAGAGATGGGGCGGAAGTTCTTGAGGTCTTTAGGGTCCACTGTGGGTTTCTTCAGTAGGTGTGTGCTTCCAGCTCTCTTGGAAGGTGGCGAACGCGAGGGAGTTGTTTATGACGTTCCGTAGGTGGAGTGCGATGATGGTGTCGGCTTTGCTGAAGATGTGGCGAGGGCATGGATCGGAAGGAGAGCCGGAGTGGATGGTGTTCATAGCGTGGGCGGTGTCTTCAGTGCTGCTGGGAGTCCAAGCGCTGAGGGTGGTTGTAGTGGGCTGGTTCGGTGGCTGGGGGTGGAGTCTGGGCACCAAAGCTGTTGTGTATATCGGCGATCTTGTGGTGAAAGCGTGGCGAGTGAGTTGCACAGGTCTTGCGATGGTGTGATGTTGTTGCCGCTGGCGCTGGGGTTGGAGAGCTCTTTTACAATGCTGAAGAGTTCCTTGCTGTTGTGTGTGTTGTTGTCCAGCCGCTCTCTGAACAATGTCTTTTTGGTGGTGCGGATCAGCTGGTGGTGTTTGCGAGTGGCGTTCTTGAGGGCTGTCAGGTTTTCTGTCGTCTGTACGCGGCGCCAGGTTTTCTCAAGGGTTCGGCAGGATTTCTTCGATTCTTTGAGGTCGTCGGTGAACCATGTGGTTTTCCTGTTGCCGGGCTTGCCTGGTGGGTTCTTCAGTGGTGCAAGGGCGTCGGCGCAGTTGATGATCCACTGTGTGAGGTTGCGGGCTGCGTCGTTGATGTCAGTAGTGTTGATTGGTGGGTTCTGGCTCAGTGATGTGGCTAGCTGGCCTGTGGTGAGTTTGCCCCAGCATCTGCATGGGATCTGTTGCGGGCGGTGGTGGGATGTGGTCTTCTTAAAGGTGAAGTGGATGCAGCTGTGGTCGGTCCAGTGTAGTCCGGTGGAGTGGCTGAAGGCAACGTGGCTGCTGGCAGAGAAGATGGGGTCGCGCGTGTGGCCGGCGTAGGATGTGGGGGTGTTCCCCAGTTGCTTGAGTCTGAGGTTTGCGAGGTTGTCGAACAGGGTGGTGGTGTTGTTCTCCTTGTGGAAGTTCAGGTCACCTAGGAGGATGTAGTCTGATGAGGCGAGGGCATGTGGGCTGATGAAGTCGAGGGCATGTGGGCTGATGAAGTCGGCGATGGCTACACTGAATTGTGTGCGTGGGTCTGGGGGGTCTATAGATGAGGGTTCCTCTGAGGGTGGTCTTGGGGTCGGTATGGATCTGGAAGTATAGGTGTTCGGTGGTGGTGAGGGCATCTTCGGAGTTGGTAGTGACGCCGATGGTGTTCCTGTAGATGATGGCGATTCCTCCTCCGGTTTGGTTGACGCGGTCCTTTCGAGTGATCTTGTAGCCGTCCGGGATGGCTATGGCAATGTCGGGGGCTGAGGAGGTGTTCATCCAGGTTTCTGTGAGGAAGGCGACGTCTGGTGCTGTTGTGTTGAGGAGGTCCCAGAGTTCGACAGCGTGCTTGTGGACGGAGCGGGTGTTGAGCAGGATGCACTTGAGGTGGTTGTTGTTGTTGCCTGGTCCGGGTGGTGGGGTGCAGGTTCGAATGCAGGTGAATTTGAAGACTTGGCAGGAGAAGGGTCCGTGGGTGCTCTCCAGGGTGGCTTGGTAGCAGGCAGATGGTCGGCCGGTGTTGAGTGCGTGGAGGGTGGTGGTGTCATATCTCCGTCGGATTTCTTGGTTTCGGAGGGGGCCATGGGTTCTGGCGCTGGGCGCGGTCCAGGCGCGGATGGGCTTGCCTTTGGCGCGCCTTCATTGTGCGCGCGGCCGCTGCACGGTCTCCATATGAGGGGCTGTGGGAGGGAGGAGCAGCTGGGAGGCAGAAGCGGGCGGCGAATGGGGCAACAGGGGGGCGGGGCGGCAAGGGAGGCAGCGTCGGGAAAGCGCGAGGGAGGGGAGCGGGTGGGGTGGGTGATACAAAAGGAAAAAGGGGGCAGGGGGGAGAGGGCACAAAGTGCACCAGTAAGTGAAAAAAGACAACAGTTAAAAGAAAACAGTCAATCAATGGCAACACAATAAAGGTCGGAATGTAAATGTAAATGTAAATGTACATGTATTTATATAGCGCAAATCGCCCACATCGCAGGCATCTATGCGCTTGCTTAGGGTCCCCGGGAGCTTGTTTCCTTCCCAGTGTAAGAATTGGCTTTTGTAGTTTGGTTTGTCCTGTTCCCATCATGCACTGGGACAGGAACAGACTAATTTGCATACAGCCAGGTTCTGAAACTGGGATGGTGCAGTGAGCTAAAAAACGGTGTTGGATCTAGCCCTGATCTCTTGACTGGGTGAGAGCTTTCTGCTTAATTCAGAGACTCTGTCCCTCACCACCCCTTGTTGTAAATATTTTTGTCCACCCTAAGCGTGGAAGGGTATTCTCAGATGTGAGACCCTTGCTCATTGCACCATCAGGATTCAAGCAAACCGGGCCGAAGACGGCTGTAATGCCAGAAACCGGTCCCCGGGAGCTTGTTTCCTTCCCAGTGTAAGAATTGGCTTTTGTAGTTTGGTTTGTCCTGTTCCCATCATGCACTGGGACAGGAACAGACTAATTTGCATACAGCCAGGTTCTGAAACTGGGATGGTGCAGTGAGCTAAAAAACGGTGTTGGATCTAGCCCTGATCTCTTGACTGGGTGAGAGCGTTCTGCTTAATTCAGAGACTCTGTCCCTCACCACCCCTTGTTGTAAATATTTTTGTCCACCCTAAGCGTGGAAGGGTATTCTCAGATGTGAGACCCTTGCTCATTGCACCATCAGGATTCAAGCAAACCGGGCCGAAGACGGCTGTAATGCCAGAAACCGGTCCCCGGGAGCTTGTTTCCTTCCCAGTGTAAGAATTGGCTTTTGTAGTTTGGTTTGTCCTGTTCCCATCATGCACTGGGACAGGAACAGACTAATTTGCATACAGCCAGGTTCTGAAACTGGGATGGTGCAGTGAGCTAAAAAACGGTGTTGGATCTAGCCCTGATCTCTTGACTGGGTGAGAGCTTTCTGCTTAATTCAGAGACTCTGTCCCTCACCACCCCTTGTTGTAAATATTTTTGTCCACCCTAAGCGTGGAAGGGTATTCTCAGATGTGAGACCCTTGCTCATTGCACCATCAGGATTCAAGCAAACCGGGCCGAAGACGGCTGTAATGCCAGAAACCGGTCCCCGGGAGCTTGTTTCCTTCCCAGTGTAAGAATTGGCTTTTGTAGTTTGGTTTGTCCTGTTCCCATCATGCACTGGGACAGGAACAGACTAATTTGCATACAGCCAGGTTCTGAAACTGGGATGGTGCAGTGAGCTAAAAAACGGTGTTGGATCTAGCCCTGATCTCTTGACTGGGTGAGAGCTTTCTGCTTAATTCAGAGACTCTGTCCCTCACCACCCCTTGTTGTAAATATTGCTTAGGGAACCCGTCCTGGTATTCCCCTGTGAGATACCCCGGCAGGGTATCCACAAGGTGAAAGCCAGGCATCCCGCCGCGAGGGGCCGTTGTGGAGATTAAGCAAGCTATTGCCCAGAGTCGCAGAGTGTGAACCCGTGAGTCGAGTAGGCACCGGAGTGAGAATTATCGAGTCCGTGGAATATTGAGCCCAACCCCCGTCGGGGCGGGGAATTGAACCCTGGTCCAGGGCCGATCTCAGCTTCCGGGTATGCCGCCTCTAACCCCTGAGCCACACTTCTCCATGCAATCAGGCAATCCACGCAGTTCAGGACACAGCGGGTAGCGGCAGAGGGACAGCGGCACATGAGGACCATGTGGCGGCTGAGGGGGGCGACCTACCTGGTGACAGGGTCAAAGGTCGCTCAAATACTGTCTCTTGAGGAACAGTACTAAAAGTATACTGATGGCAATGAACAGCCACAACCCAAAATGAAATAGTAACACCTTCAAAAGTAATACTTGCTGTCAACCAGACCAGAGCGACCCTTTGTGAGCACATTATGTGGAAAGAAAAGGTCAGAGGGAAATGTAGATAAATGAGAGCTAAGACAAGATCCGAGAAGATAATACAAGGTAATCATACAGGCTGATCAGAAGAGAGGAAAAGACACTTAGAAATCCCTTAGTATGTTTCGCTCAAGGCAGGACATGCAAACCAGAAAAATTGGTAAAGAGCACAAGAGGGAAACACAAGACAAGTGAGAAAAGGACTTGGGTCTGAGTCAGATGGTGTAAAACCATGTATCTTGGTTCAGAGCCTTCCTTGCACCAACCACCACCTTCAAATTTTCATTTATTCAAATTAATAAGTGTGCCGATCGGATGGACATTCCGGGATTACCCCTGGGCTTGGACCTGCTCCCTTATCTACTTTCCTAAAGTTCATATGCCTAGGGTTCTAGTCACAAAGGTGAGTTTGCATGTGTAAATCTCCTCGAGATTAAATCTAAACCTAAACCTCAGTGTAAATTTCCTCACTGAGGAAATCCAATATTTCCATGTGTAGAGTTATACCTGGCTAGAAACACTCCAGTTCAACAAATGAGGGGATGGAAACTCCTGTAATAGAATTGACAAGTGAAAAGTTACTATTCGTATCTAGTCAGTGGAGATCTCTGCCAATAGGGCATAGTTTTCCATTTAGAGTGTACTAGGGAATTTATTTTAAGTTAATTAAAAAAAATGTAAGTTAAAAATTATTTCAAAGACATTTCCCCAACTCCCTTTCATCTAGGACTACCAAAGTATTAAAACAAGTGCCACATCAATACACTAAAACATAACATATTGATACATTTTAACTTATTTCAGCTTTTTTAGTTTTGAAATAAATGTTTGTTCTCCCTGCCTCCATTGATTTCAATGAAAGTGTGTTACAGTACCAGAGGTTGATGCTTGACTTACCATAACGTTGACCTGGAGTACATAAATCATGTTTTCTCAGTAGTGCTCCTGTAGTAGATTTAACCCCTTCGATGCTTGTGACGGAACGGTTCCGTCACGAGCGCCGGTTGGGCTGTGCTTATGACGGAACCGTTCCGTCACGGCCGCGCCCGTTATTTAGAACCTTCAGCACAGCGTGAAAATTCGCGCTGCGCTGAAGGTGTTAAATGTATATTTTGTGAATGTCAGCTGTCCTCTTCTAATGAACGTTTGTGTTTTGTATTAGCATGTCCATCCCTAATACCCCTTTCAGTTTCCACAAATACATTTTGTAGTAATTATCTCTCATTTTACCATCAGTCCTCCTTCAACGCCCACATACACTGCTCAATCAGTTACCATTGATAGTGAGGACCATGAGGAGATCTCCATACAGAAGAAAATAGGAGAGGCGGAAATCTCCAGCTGGAGGTCTGTGAACACGTAAAGTAGCACAATTTGTTGTACTCCAAAAGTGCTTTTAAGGATAGTGATACACCACTGTGTACACAAAAATGTGTGAAATCCATCAACTCCTACACATGCCTTCCTTGAGTTCCTCCCCTTACACATAGATTTTTTAAAGTCTTCAAACCCAAAGTAGTGGAAGGAATTGAAAAAAGGTGTCATGAAGTCAAAGCCTCTAGCAAAACCTTTTTCTAAAACATTTATAAAAGACACGCTCCCAACATAGGGATGTACGTTGTTACAACGCATGCTTTTACCACGCATGCCTTTACAACGCAGGTTTTTCAACGCAATTCGTTACAACGACTTGCGTTGGGGGGTGCTGGATAGTGAATAGTTTAATTTACTATTCCAACTCCAGTCCCCGTGGATAGTAGGGAAGGTGTTGGATAGTAAATTAAACTATTACCTATCCTAGAGCGCACCCCAGCGCAAGTCGTTGTAAAGACTTGCGTTGAAAAACCTGCGTTGTAAAGGTACTGCGTGGTAAAAGTTGTGTCGTAAAGGATGTTTCCCCAACATAGCCTTCCGAAGACACCCATGCTGGACTCCAACAATCTATACACATTAATCTTAAACAGCTCATACCCAAGCAAAATCCTGTTGGGAAAAGATGTGATGCAATGTATGAGCTCTCTGAAACAAAGTAACTCTCTCATTTTTATTTAATTACATTTTTTTTCTATAGTGTGGACCTGACCTCTAGGGTGCTGAAGCCCTACCTTGTGGTGAAATGCCTTTGGTACGTCGGGGCAAGAAGTAACAAGTTATGTAAATGTTTTGCATTTAATCGTTTAGCATCTGCCTTGCAATAGTGGTCTATCAGATAATGAGACAATGAATGTAAATGGACATTGAAGAATGTAGATAACAGATAAACGTGTCAGCACAAGGTTAGTCTTGCAGGTGATAGTGTGTTTTACAAATATACAGAGCATTGCAAAACAGGGAAAACAGATAATTTTCTGTGCAAAACAAATTCCCAGTAAGGCATCTAAGATCTAGAGGCATCTAAGATATCTGATGTGTTCATACATATAATCAGAATATACTCCAAAAATTAATATAAGTCTAGGGTTATGTAGTGGACATCAACTTCTAAAAGTGTTTTACAGACTGTGAGAACAAAGAACTCGGCTTGCGTTGTAACTGAAGATACAGAACTACATCACACCTGAATATAAAGCTCATCTTTAACTTTCAGAGGCTTGGAGGATCATGTTGAAAATCCTTTGCACCAATGAAAAGAATTTGTCCCCATCTTCATTGTCTTCTGACCAGGACCCGTATGTTCAACCAGATGTCAGAAGACCTGCCAGCAGAAGGTGAAATTATAAAATCAGAGGGGCAGAACCCAGAGATTACAGGGTCCAAAGATGTGGAGCACCCTGAATCCATTATTCAGATCATAAACCCAACTAGCGTGTCTCCAGAAAGCAGGAATAAATTATGTTTATGGAAGTGCTTAACTTCAAATGACCATGCAGTTTAATCAACAAAACAGACTGTTAT
This sequence comes from Lissotriton vulgaris, assembly GCF_964263255.1. Classification (NCBI taxonomy): domain Eukaryota; kingdom Metazoa; phylum Chordata; class Amphibia; order Caudata; family Salamandridae; genus Lissotriton; species Lissotriton vulgaris. The sequence continues at coordinate 1,404,965,322 of NC_141696.1, forward strand.
AGCCTGGCTGAAACCGAAGACTGTGCACAAAATGTGGCAGTCCCAATTCTCTCTCTACTATCACTCCTTGACACCATCGCCCTCAAGCTACAAGCAGAAATGAGCATGCAACCTTGGCGAGCTGTCCAGCAACTGATGTCCGTAAGGAGGTGGACAGAAGCTCACAGAAAGGTAGACCTCCTCCTCTATCAATCAATCAAGCAATCAAGCGTTTGTTAAGCGCAACTACTAAGTAAGGGTCTCAAGGGGCTGGGGGCGGAGTTAGCAGGCTCCAGTCCAGTCTATGACCCACACAACCGTTTTTAAGACAGTGCCAGGCGTCTAAAATACCAGGGTCAAAACCAGACAGAAGCTTAGAGAATAGAGGGGCATATTACCAAGCAATAGCGATAATTATCGCTATTGCTTGGTTAGAGACATAAATTTACCGCAGCGCTGCGGCGATTTTTACCGCAAATAAACCTTGGTATTACCAAGGTTTAACGCAAATGCGGTAAAAATCGCCGCAAAGCATGAATATCGCTGAAAAGTCAGCGATATTCATGCTTTAGCGAGCTAATGCTCTTAGCCATGTTATCCACCTCCCATTGGATAACATGGCTAAGAACTGCTCAGGGCAGGTGTTAGCTTTTGGAGATATTCCCGCTTAGCGCGAATATCTCCAAAAGTTGGTAATAGGAGATAGCGATGTTAGGGACTGTTTCCAGTCGCTAACATCTTGTCACGCCCACTTTGCATCTCATTACTGATAAATATCACTGACATGCAAAGCGGGGCCCAAGATGGTCGCTATCTCCTACTAGCTGTCGCTAACTGGTGTTAGCGGCAGCTAGGTAATAGGGAGATAATTTTATCTCCGCTTTCTTGGCTTTTAAAGCCAAAAAAGCGGAGATAAACCCCCTTGATAATATGCCCCAGAGTGTGTTGAAAAAGAGGATACATGAATGTGATCCTCAGAGAAGAGAAATATTATATCCAAACATGGGTGAGGATGTGGCATCTGTTTGATTCCATCCGTGGTAATGGGTGGTGACTTTTCTTAAATTTTAGAGTGGACAAGCTCAGATCCATTTTCACATTTACATATGGTATATCTCTTGAGGGGGGCTCTTTTGACACCACCCCCCCCCCCACACCCCCTTTGCTCCTGCTATTAAAACAGAAGACATGTTTTAGTAGCAAGAGCAACGTTTTGCTCGCGTTTCGGATGTGTCTCCTCTTTTACCTCACTCCCAAAGCCTGGAACCACCTCCCTCTACAAATCAGAATCGCCTCCTTAGTCCCTTGAGTTGCACAAGAAACTGAAGACATGGCTCTTTACCTGGGTCCCAAGCCCTGTCAGCTCAGTCCCAATTTATTAGCACCAGGATACCCACCCGGGAAATCTGTGCGCTATACAAGTACACATAGCATAACAATCCACTATGAATTTACCCATATATATGGGTTTGAAACAAACATGATAGCAACATCTATGGACAACTTCACTCCTCTATAAATTAGACCATCGCCAGAGTAACCAAACTTGCCACACCAGTTCTTGTGCCTCTGATTCCCAGGCTCATCAATGAATCACACCACAATGGGTTGGTACCCAGAAGCTCAAATACGCCAAGAAGTGAGTCAGGGATCCATTCAAATAAAACACACAATTAACTTATCTAATTAATGCTGAGGTAACTCTTGTTTTGGGAATCTCCCAAGGTAACCAATGTCAAATCTGATTGTCACTCGGGCTTCCAGCCCAACAGTGGGTATATAAGAACACTTCTGACTGTGAAGGCTGAAGGCCATAGGAGCACATTTTTCCAGCTGCAAATACATTTCTCATACTTTTGCATAACCCAAAGTCTTACTTTATTATCGAAAGCCTCTGAGAAGACTCTATCAAACTGCTGTGGCATATTTGCAAACAGGTATCCACCATCAAACAGGTGGCAGGAGGTCAGACGACAGCAGTTGCTTGTAAGAGAATAGAGGTCGTTTGTGAAGTGCCACAAAGATCTTCTCTTGTGTAAGCTGCTCCACTTCTACACACATCCAGTGCTACAAGTAACCGGAGTCATATACACATTGTACATGGACTACACCCAGGCCATGTGTGATCTCAGGATGGAAGACATGGCACATCTTTAACTATTCTCCTAGTGATGGAGATTAACTGGCAAATTATTAAATGACAACACACAGTCTCTTGGTTTTATTGTGGCTTTTGGCATAAAGCCTTCCACCCCACACACGGAAGTATATAATAAAACAGTGAAACAGTCTGACAACACCATCCACTGTAAAAACGCGTTTATTGGCCCCACAAGGGCCCATTTACATTCAAATGAGCATATAACCCAGTAATGGAAGAGGGCAGGGAGGATGACAGGTAGAATCTTTTTTGCAATGTATTACCACTTGGACGTGCTTAGTTCTGATTGCATTAAGTAAGTCCAAGACAGCTGTCCTCAGACTGTAAAGCTTTTATTCTTAAAGCACTTGCCATGTGGCATCTGGACTCTTCTGATCAGGAGAGACATGCTCCTCCACAATTCTAAATGAACACAGCTGCCTAACTTTCCACAGCACACACTATCACCGTCATTAAGCGCTTTGTAGATTTACCCTGCAGTGCAATCCAACGCGAGGCAATGCAGCCATTGCGCATGGCGGATTACCTCTGGTCATTTTATTGCACCATTCAAAGTTGTTGAGGTCGGAATGGGAAGTAACTTTTCACCACCCCTGGAATGCACCCATGTTCCCTATTACCAACCTCTTTTCCAATAAAGTCAGAGAAAAACTCTGAGTGTGGCAATTCCACTATAGTAGGATCCAGACATCGTCACAAAGACTGTTTCCACCCAACCTGCATTTATTACCACCTGCAACAAAGCATTTGTTCTTTCCCAGTGGCTCTGAAAATTCTCCCCTTCATCTCTCAGTTTTTTTTCTTCTTGTAGTGGCCTGGAATTTTCTCAGCATATTCTGGTCTAAGTTGTCTCAGGGAAGTCTGAGGAGCCTGTCCATGTTGACAATAGCCATCTCCTTGATTCTCGTTGTTGTTACTTTCTCACCCTCCCCCCAAAAATATTTAATCTCCACTGATTCCAGATAAGTCAACAGTTGTGGGGGAGCAACTAGCTGTACTGTAACCACACCCACCTCTGCGCTACCTTTCACACACTTCGTGGGTTCAATAGGACTGGCCAGAATTCAAACTGGATTGCTACAGCAAGCTCCTTTGGCTTTGAAGCTGGAGTTCTGGATGGTTCAGGGATGATGATCAGGAAGCCTTGCTGGCCACATTGCCTCAGAACATCCCTGCACTCGGAGCCATGTGCAGTCGGGACAGGTAGTGGGAAGATAGACAAGACTGGTCCCGCACCGCTGCATCGACCGCATGCAGGAAACTCGAAGTCGCATGGAGCGGCCAGAAAGCATCCTACCGACCCAAAGCTTCACAAATGACCATGCTGACTACTTTCTATGAATACTCCCCTCACTCTTGCCCATCCCTTCTTGCGGACCTCTAACAAATTTAAAAAAAAACAGGCGCTGTATGATCCTGTGTCTGAGTAATTATCTTGGTGCACATATCCAGCATTTTGGCCTATCAGGTATTGTACACCAATCAGGTTTTCCGCCAGGCTGCTGAAATCTTTTTCATCTTTGCAAATCGGGATCACCGCAAGCGGAATAAATTTAAAGTATCCTGGTGACCATAATAATTGCTGCAGTGCCTACCCTAAACCACCAGCTCAAATTTAGTTCCGCTACAGGTCATTAGCCAAGGAAGTTGTTGTGTAAACCAATGAGATCAGGCGCATTTGAAGATTTTGTGGAAGGAAATCATTCACATTGATTACTATCTTGGTATTCACAGAATGCACTTACTACTTTTGCATTCACAGAATGAATTTACTACTTTCGGTATTCACAGAAGTTAGGATTTTGTCTTAAGTCTGTTTTAACAGCCTGATTCATCAAGGTGAGTATTTGCTATTCCTTAATAGCGATTATTAAGGAATCGCTAGTAAGGAATAGCAAAATGCTATTCACCAAGAAATCGCTAAATAAATCGCGATTCCTAATTATTCCTTAATTGCGATTAGCAAATTGCTAATCGCAATTAAGGAATATCTCCCCATTCATTCCTATGGGCCCAAAGGCCCATAGGAATGAATGGGAAGACATTTCAATGTGCGAATCGCAATTAGCGATTCGCATATTGAAATTGCGATTTCTAGGGTGCAGGGGTGTCCAAAGGACACCCTGTAGCACCCCTGAAATGTATGCTACATTGGTGTTGCGCACACACATGTCCCAAGGACATGTGTGTGTGTAACATGAAACTTAGAAAAATGCATTTAAATGCATTTTTCTAAGTTTCCGCTATTTACCACGAGGTTTGACCTCGCGGTAAATAGCGGGAAATTTTTGCGAATTCGCATTTTAAAAATGTTTCAAGAATAGCATTTAAGGAATCTCTAATAGAGATTCCTTAAATGCTATTCCTCGCAAATATGCAAATTCTTAAATAGCGATTTTTGCATTTGGGATGATGAATCCCAAATGCAAAAATACCGCTCGCAAAGGGCCAGATTCTGAGAATCTGGCCCTTTGCGACCGGATTTAACAATGATGAATCAGGCTGTAAGTTTTTCTTAATTTAAGACTAAATCCTAACTTCTGTGAATACCAAAAGTAGTAGGTGCATTCTGTGAATACCATTACTGTAGTAAGTTTAGGATTGAGTCTGTGAATAGGGCCCAATGTGTGTTATCACTTCCGCGACCCCTGGCCTTTCGGTGAATTGACCCTTCGTAGGTAGATAGGGGACATTTTCCTGGCTTGCATCAGGGTCCATTTCACCCTCACTAGGCCTCTGGGGCTCAGCTGAAACATTTACTATTGTGAAATGCCGCACTCACGGCCATTAAAAAATGCTATGAAGTCGATCCCATGTTCTGCCTCACCAGCAGCACACAGGCCCAGCACTCATCGTGAAATGATATCAACAATGAGCTATAACTCGCAAAACCACAGAATACAGAACGTGCGTCTCCCAGACTGACCACTGGCTTCCAGCTTGCAGGAGCCAGAGGCCTGCAGTTCACTAGGTCCCATAAAGTGTTTTGACTCATCCTCTGTTTATTGCTCTCTATAAAGCACTCCCCTGCCTCGTGTGGGTGTGTCACCGGTGACGCAGCCGGGAAGTATTCCTGGCTGCAGGGACAGCGCCCACAGGCAGCCGCCGGAGCAGCACAGAGGCGGGGTCCTTGTATACAGCACTGGCACAGGCGGCCTCCTCTGAGGCTCGCAGGCGGTGACATCACCGAGCTCTGGAAGTACAGTTTGTACCGGGGCTCTAATCCCGCCCCTCCCCCTCCGCGCCAAAGTATCAATGAAATCTGGGGCTCGCGCTGCTGAGCAGAGATTACAGTATCATGTGGTCAGCGTGTTAATTGCGCTTCGTGCTCGGGGCCGCCTTCCGCGTAATATGGACGGGCTTTATTGTCCAAGAAGAGATTTATTTTATTTATTTATTTTACTTTATGCGTTTTTTTATAGCGCGGACTTTACCTGAAGATGTCAGAGCGCTCCACATTAGGAACAGAACTGATACATGAGGAGAACATTACAAGTGAACAAATTACAAAAGCAAAAGCTAAATTACATGAGGCAAAAGTGACAACCGTGAGCAAACAAATACAAGAGGTAGCAAACGGTGCATTACAGTAGGAAAAAGTGACGTGTGCGGGTTACAAAAGCGTACAAAGTACAAGTAGAGGTAAAATACTGCAATATATGGTAGACACTGAAACGGATGGTGAAGAGTCACAGATATGAACCTTTACTAATTAATTTAGCTTGTTTTCTGTGGATATATTACAGAGCCAAGCTGCAAGGTCACGTGGCCGGAGTATCGTTTACCACCTCTATTTTTAACACGTTTGTCACTGAATACTTGTTCCGATTAAATGTGCTTTTTATAAATGGCAGCATGGTATTTCTGTATGTGTTTCCAAAAACAAAGACTAAAATAGAAAATGAGATCTGGAAGGTGAATTTAATTTGCTAAAGTGAACGGTGTTTGGCTTATGTGGCTAAACTGGTTATTATAATATGTCACATACCTTCTTCATCCATCACACCGCCAGGCGCTGCGTACAATAACAAGATAACTGAGGCGCTCGCTTAAAGAAGCGGGCATTGACCATATGCCAGATCTCGACCCCCTGGGACATTTATTTCCCCCGAGGACCTCCAATACATTACCCAACGTTTCCTGCTGTTCCACCTCCCCTACAATCTTTACAATTTCTACTGGTGGCGCCCACACGGCGCAAACTGGTTACTAAAGTATACAAGGCAGTGAGGAATGACCAGGTGAGAGATGTTGACTAAAGTTTATCTTGCTGGAAGGACGCCTTGCCCACCCCATTGACGGCTCGGGTGTGGGAACACATATGTACACTGACCAGCAAACTGACACCTAATGGACGGTAACAAGACAAAATATCAAATTCAAAATATAGAATGGACAAAATATTGAATGGACAGAATATAGTGGTTAAAAATATCGAATTGAAGGTAAGTAATTTAATATCGAATAGCAATTTTTACCTCTACGCTATCCAACGCTTTCCCTACTGTTGCACTCTCTGGAGTGGTAATAGTAAATGTTATATTTATTATTTCATTAATTTTAAATTACTTTTAAGACATTAAAAAAAAAATGATATTTTGACTAGGTATATTTTTTTAAACTATATTTTTGATTCAATATTTTTGTACTTACCTGTTTGTAGATAGGAATTCGATATTTTTGCATTCTATATTTTTTCTTCGATATTTTGGTAATTCTATATTTGTGTATTCGATATTATGTCAGTGATTCCTAATGGACACTTGAGACTCGTTCATTTCAAATACATTCATCAAATGTATCACACACCTCTTAAGCTACATACTTTTGGGTAGGGTTGGATTGGGATTAGAAATCGGCCCGGGCACGCTGAAAAAAAGTGGCCACATTTGCATATTGCATTGCAAAACACTGCTTCCGCGAAGTTTTATAAAAAAAAAAGGGGGGTAATAAAAAATGCATGGATTAGTTTACACTGGTGAAACACACTGGAATACAAGTGAGGCCACTTTTGCTCCGGCCCCCTGCCCCCGCTCAATATGCATATGTTAATGGGCCGGCCCCGGACCGAGAAAGGGAGTAACGCCTCTGCCCTTTAATAAAAGGTAAGTAATTGAGGCCCATCTGCCTCTAGAAAGGCCACTTAGGCACCCACTGGGTCGCTGGCAGCATCCGAGCAAACCAGAAACCGCCAAATCGCCCCCAGACGGCTCAAAAAGCAGCCCACAGCTGGAACTGGACACCGGCCCCTCGGGCATTGCCCAAGTGCCTGCGTTACCAATCTGACGCTGCTTTTGGGCTCTGGGACACGAGCCACTGCAAACGATGTGAGCGACCCGAGGCAGACTTCCTGCATCTGGCATGGAACTGCAGGCTCATCTTCAAATATTGGGAAGTAGTGGTGGATCGCATAAATGATGTCACAGGCATTTCGCTGCAATGTACACCCCTGACTTGTTTATTATGTTATGTACCACAGTTAAAGGGAATACAAGGTACATTTGTACGAATTACTTTATTACTGGCAAAACGGTGTATTGCAATTACATGGGAAAGTATTATATCCACCCCCAAGCCGATCACTGAATCAGAGACTTGGTATACTGTCAGGAAAATCTTGACCTGTATGCAGAAGAGCTGCCAGAATCTTTCAAACTCAAAGATATCTGGAAACCTTTATGTAAACACTTGCTGTCGCAAGCTCAGGGTGACTCTGACACTACTTGATGAAATGTATTATTATGTACTGTGTGTGACAACTTGATGATCCTTATTTATATGTGGAACCGTGATTAATGTACAGAACATTGTTTGATGGTCAATCACACATGTTATGTAGTTATTTGTTCCTTTCTTTTTGCAGTTCTGTCTTGTATAACAGTCATTCTTATTGTTTTTTTCCTGAAATCAATAAATAAATAAAAATAAAAAAAACAAGATAACTGCACCTGGGTGGTCATCGCCCACAACATGGAAACACATCCCATTTAGACTCAAAACAAAAACAACAGACTCCCAACCATACACCCTACACCACATGGGCATCATGAACCCACAACTTGTTTGGGGGTAGTTTTATATAGTGCAAACTCGACCCAAAAGTATCAGAACACTTTACATGAGCACCAGTTGTGCTACAGACGGACACATTCATTTTGTTAGGCTCAGGAAGATTAAGTGATTTGCCCTGAACAACAAGATCTTGAACCAACGCCGAGACTTGAGCCCGGTTCCCCAGCTTCAAGGTTGACCTCCCTAGCCTTTAGGCCACATCGGATTGAAGAGGCTGCCACTGGGTAGTTCTGTGTAACATGAAACATTTTTATTGGTATTTATGGGTTCTTTTACTTTGATTAGAAGCTCAGAAATTCAAGCTCTTGCAGTGGAAAGTGAGGAGGAACTAATAGAGGGGGACATGGAGAAGGACCTAATTTACATAGCCCCAGGGAGGTGGCGGTCCCCGGGGCTGCGAGGGCTCATTTAAATGAAGTGGGAAGCCCCGCTTCATTTAAAAAAAAAGAATTGTCCAGGTTCGCGCACCCAGCGCGCATTTGGACGTTTTAAAAAGAAAATGAAAAAAATGTGGGACCCCTGAGCAGGACTAGGGGGTCAGTGTGTTTCTACCCTGCCCCCTTTTCTTCTTTTTTAATCCTTTTTTTCACCTGTTTTCCTGTGACTCAGTTCTACCGAGTCACGAAGATGGCTGCCAACACTTCCTGGTTTGGAGTGTTGCCAGCCAATCACAGTGAAGCTTGTGGTCGTGGCAGCCAATTACAGTAAAACTCGTGGTCGGTAGGGTGCGAAAACCCACCTCTGCCCCAGATATCGAAACGTATATTTTTTTCATTTCTGAGCAACTACTGAATGGATTTACACATTTAAAAAAAAAAGTTGCTTTCTGAACCAAGCTCTACCGTTTTTGCCAAATTTTGTGTAATTCTGCTCAGCAGTTCGGGCTGTAGACTTGGCTAAAATTTACTATGGGAAATTGATTTTTACAGTTTTATTTTTTGAATTTCTCAACAACTACTGAACGGAATTACACCATTAAAAAAAAAAGGTCACTTTCTAAACCAAGCTTTACCTTTTTGCCAAATTTGGTGTAATTCCGTTCAGCAGTTCGGGCTGTAGCCTATAATAAAATTTCCTTTGGAAATTAACATGGAGAAAAAACTTTTTGGGACCCCCATTTTTCTCAGCCCCCGCTTGACGAATCACACCCAAACGTTCAGCATAGGAGCTGACCTGGATAGACCTTTTGTTTGGAGAATTTCGCAAACATTTGTCAAACGATACCAAAGTTAATAGCACATCAAAAAATGCTTTTCCTATGGAAATTAGGTTCTAACTATATCTACTGGCGACCGCATGTAGGTAATATATATAGATATATATATATATTCCAAATGCCATGTCTGGGATGCCCTTCCTTCTGGGTTGGAGGGAGTGTAAGACCCCAAATATTTCCATAAGAAAAGACGCACTTCACCTTGCAGTGAAGTCAAATACAGGCCCACCAGCCAATCCTTGTTAGCAGTTCTTTTTATTGTGGCACAGCATCAGCGTAACACGTTTCGACTTTACAAAAGTCTCAATCATATGCACATGAGGGCGTAGTCATGTGTTTGGAATTTAAAGGTCAAATACATCAACATTGAGAAAGAACGCACGTTGCAGTGAAAATACCTCAATACAAAAAACTGATTTATGGTAACAATTGTTCATCCAAATGGATATTTCCTAAAGATCTTAAAATGAAATCAGTGAGTCTTTGCAAAGTGAGATGCACTGTTTAGTCAGTTAAATATAGTTTTTGTTCTGCATCTCAGATGTTTAAGTCATAGGAAAGAGTTCATCATTTGAGAACCACATTATCCATAATGCTTTGCTGTTGCTCCCTGAAAATCATGTCCTTTCACAAAATTACTTGTTATATATTTATTCACTTTCATACTTGCTTGTAGCATTGTATTTCCATGACGCCTTTGAAGGAGTAAATTCCATGTATGGACAGGTCTTACGTTGACACAGCAATGTCCAAGGTCAGATTCCTACATATATATAGAGACAGAAATAAATTATTATTATTATTCTATGCTTGAACTGTTTATAGGTCGATGCATAGTTTTCATATAAGTAATTTTTTTTGATACTTATGGGCATGTGTTTTATTTGTCCATGACAAAATGTTAATAGAATCGACTATTTTATCTACAAATGCTTTACTATTGAAATATTGAGGAAAAGATACGATTAAACTAAATAAAAAATAGTTACGAAAATGCACAGATAAATTCGCTTCAAGTACCGTAACACTGGAAAGTCTGAGTTTTACAGTACAGCTTTAAAAATCAATATATTATCTTTCTTATACATGTTTACCCTTTCTATGTAGCTATGTATCTATATGTTTATTACTTTACTCCTGCTGTAGAAGAAAAGAAGAAAAAAACATTTGACTCTCTCCAATGCACCGTTCTGTCCCACCCTATACCTTTTTCAATATAGCCTCTACCTCTACACTCTGATTCATCCTGAACCTCATTCTGCCACTATGATCTCCAAAAATACCACTTTCTAGACTCTTCCCTGCTCTATCCCTCCTTGGCTCACCCCAAACCTCATTTTACTACTAAGATCTCTCAAACAGCCCTTTCTAAATTCTTCCCTCGTGTGTCTCTCCTTTGACTCATCCCAGACCTAATTTTGCTACTATTTGCCTAATCCCTTTGCAGAGACTCTTCCCTCCTCCATCTTTCCCTTTTCTTCATCTCAAACCTCATCTTACTACAATGGTCTCCCAAATAAAACTTTTTAGAGTCTTCCCTCTTCTGTCTCTCCATTAACTAACAGACTTGCATGTCCACTACTCAAATTATCTCATATTTCCCTAAACGAACCCACCATAATCCTTTATAGGTGCAGAGTAGTGTGCTACTCACTGTAAAGCGCTTCCATGCCTCATCAGGGGTGGTATGCGCTATATAAGTACCATTTCAGTTACAATACAGCAACAGTTTATTTGTGAAAGTGTGTGTCTGAACAGATAGATATACAAAGCTTCTTTTAAGATGCGAAGAAATAAAATCAGTGAATGACATATGACTGAGGCAGTTATTGGGTAACATTCCGGAAGCGATCAGCCTCCCAATTTACTTCCACTGATTTGGTGATTTACCAGTTATGTATTGCTGGTGGAACCCAGTGAGTTTTAGGAGCTGCTAGTTTGCAAGAAAGAGCAGTGAACTGGTGGAAATACGCTGAGACTGATCCAACAGCGACACCTAACATCTACACTGAGTAGTGCACTAGCAACAGTTTAGGAAGAAAGCCAATAGTAAAAAAAATGCTGCCTGCCAGCAGTAGGGGCTAAATTAAAGAGGAAGGAGGGTGGGAGTAGGCAGGAATGAGAGCTGCGAGGAGGGATAAGTGGAGTGGAGACCAGAGAGGCATAGGGAGCAAAGAAAGGAAGAGGACAAAACAGGAACGATGGAGCCAACAATGACAATGATTGAAAACACAGCCACTGCAATTGTTAAGAGTGTCTGGACATACACATAAAAATAATAACCTGTTTTTAATATAGCTTGTGCACAATGTTGTGAGTAAAATGTTTTATGATCACCCAACTCGCTAGTGCTTATTATATCAACTCCAGAACGATGAACAGTTGATTGTCCCTGTTGTGATTGAAACATTTAACCACACTTCTGCAAGGATGCTTTGGCCCACTAAAACAATGCCTCCACCTTGATCTAATTGTCCAATAAAAGGTTGCACCAAAAGAAATGCAAATAAATGGGAGTAGAGATAATGTGAGAGCCTCTGGTGCAGACACATTGCTACTGGTGAACCCCCAGAATACTCGCCTAGTGGTCTTTATTTTTGTCTCAGGCAGGTGAAATCTCAATTCCTGTCCATCCACGATGGTAAACGAGCTGTGGCCTAGAGTGTGTCAGGCTTGCCTGTATGTGAAAGGGAGCACATTTTTTTTAACTAAAAGAGCACGTGATAAAATCATCTCTATGCTTGAGGGCACGCTGCTCTGCCTGTCCCTGTGAAGCTTCTTAAGTAGGCCCGGTACCAAATGTTCCCTTTTACTTATATTTGCATTTTCCGTTCTAGCTTGCAAGCCTATTAAGTAGCATAGGGCTACTGGTCATTGTGTAGTTACACTCCTAGCATGCATTAGGAGTTTTTATGAGAATCTTCTTTGTTGCAACTTCTTATCTTGAAGGTATATAAATGCTGCACTACAATACAACAGCCCACTCATTTTTTATTGTATTTTATATATCTTTTGCAATTTTTATAAAGGTTGTGCATTATATCTTTTACCCAGTCCGTCAGTATCCCTATTTGGATGATTGTGAGAACTTCTGAGTCCACAAATCATGTTGATGGTGTTCTTGAGAAACATGTGAAAACCTAGTATTGGATTACAGAGTATGGGCGTCTAATGTTAATTACTTCATATTACACGTGACTATTTTTGTCTCAGAGGGTGGAGGGTTCAAAGCACTTTCTCCAGCTCAACCCATATAAGGGGAAGTCGGGGTTGTAGCTTCACGGGGTGTTCGGGGTGTTACACCCCCCTAATAAATGTATTATGTATTAAATAGTTGGGTACAGGTGCTTTAAGTCGGCTACAGGGAGGTGTTTGTCGGATTTTACTTGGCATTTTTACATATACACGCAGATGAAAACACACACATACATACTCTTTTCTCTGTTTTAAAGATCTTAAAAAAATATTTGACAAAATATTGAGTTTTAAGAACCCCTCACAATCTGCACTCCCCTCCCTTTCTGCTGCTCATTAAGCCCTCCCCCTGCCCTGCTTCTCATATCAGGGGCGGCTCTAGGCTCATGGCGGCCCTGGGCAGGGAGCGTAGGTGGGGGGCCCCGGAAGACGGGGTCCGGGCGGGGCGGGCTGCGGAGGCCAGTGAAGAGGGGGGGGGGGGGAAGTCAGGGTGTTTGGAAGTGGAACAGAGGCCACCAAATCCCTTCCAGGGGCCACCACGCAAATATGTATCCATCCTCAGAGGATTATTATATTAAGGATATATATTGACGTGGTGGCCCCTGGGATTTGGTGGCCCTGTGCAGGTGCACAGCTTGCACATGCCTAAGGCCGCCCCTGCTCATATAATGTATTTTAACCAGTGTAATTGTTGGGAAATATGATGCTCACACCCGCCCCCCACGCCCTAATCTGATTGACCAAGCTACAAGTAGGCAGGCCAGGGCCTTGGAGGTGTCTTCCCATTATGGAATACCAGAGCCATTACAGGAGGAATCCAAACCTCAGTTTCCCGTCTCAACAAGCACAGCCACCCGCAACCGGACACAAAGCCCCTGCTTTTTAAACCCCACCACACCCCAGGAGCCTTCTGTTCCTGTGAAGATGGCATCCAGTTTTATAAACTGAGGTGATATAAGGAACTAAGGACATTGATAGAGAACTTCAGAAAGCCAAGTCAACATGTTAGCAGTGCAATTCTCAGTTTGACGTAAGAGTTCTACGTAAACCTGATGGTGTGGATGGGCTCATCTAGCTTTGGCCCTTAGGGCGCTGCTTGACAGTCAATGATTCTGGCCCATCACTGAGGTGACAAGCAAGAAACATGGTGGTGGAGTTCTTACACATTGGAAAGATGAGGGAAAATAAATACGGCTTAAAGGATGGATGTAATGTCGCCTTGGCAACTAGAACCAGAAATACAGTTTTATTTGTTCTTTTATTTATTTTTGCAGTTTCATATAGTGCGGACATGGTCCGAGGGCATCAGAGCGCTTTACAACAGTAGCAGGATACAAGCGACAGAAGTTACAGTTACAATAATTACATTCAGACAGTTGCATCAGGAGCTGGGACCAGGACAAATGCAGCCGTTCCACACCCAAACCCCTCCTACATGCTCAAGAGCAGGCTTCTCCAACAAGTAGCTTGTTAGCTACTGGTAGCTCTCCACCTACCTGCAAGTAGCTCTCCTAATGCAGGCTTACCTACTAAATCAGACGCTTTTACGCTACTGAATTAATATGTGCATAATAAAATTGAGAGTGTGTGTTCAAATCTAAAAGCATAAGCATAAGAAAAATGGCTCAATTTCCAAAATATATTTCAAGCTGGTGTTTGAGGGATTAATCATGTGTCATTGGGCAGACCTAGTAATAATAATCAAAATACTATAACTCTGGTGCCAGGGACATTGTGTTATGTATTTCCTACGTAGTGGGATTTGAAATTGACAAAACCTTTTTACGTTACTGGTGATCATTGCTCGTTATTCTGCATATGATGATCACTAATGTAATTTTGTCTGGCGTGGTCACTATTGCAACACTGATAATATCAGTAGATCAGGATTGTCAAGGCCTGCCATAGGAGTGACTTATAGGTTACTATGTGTCTATATGTATATATAGATATGGGTATACAATATCTAAGTAATGGGTGATTACATCACCTTACCCAGGCTGCAAGTGCAGACCTGTGGTGTCAGTTTGGAAGGCTAACCAGGGGTGGCACAATACATGCAGCAGCCTCTGGTCGGCCCAAGGTGCGCCTATGCCCTAGGTACCTAAGGTACACCATACAGGGGCTCACAAGAGTGACCCAGTAACCAGTCTGGTATGTACCTACAGTATGTGGAGTCCATTTTATAGTTTAAGCAGATAGACTAGGGCCCTGAATAGCAGGGTCCCAGCCCAACTAAGTCGAAAACCAGCAAAACACCAGGCAAAAAGTGAGGGTAACCATATAGTCAGATATTCACCTTCTTACAGAACCCTATAGGGGCAGGTCTCAGCACCTCTGCAAAGTAAGAAACCCCATGCTGCTATTACAATGCCGTCAACCTATACCATGGACTGAGCTATTGTAGTGTAGTTCCTATTTTCCCAATAGGCCCTGCGCATTGGAATAACATAAACAGCAGTATAGACGTAGAAGTGCGGTCTTCCAGGTCTCTACTGACTATGCTAAACTTAATTGGGTTTGTTACCAACTAGCTCAGAGGTCACTGGAAACTTTCTTGACTGAATAGGAAGTGATCAGCTTCCCTGGCACAGAAAAGAAGGGATTCAGTTTTCCAACAACCGCATAAACATGACAACTTTGCTCCTTAGAATAAGAGTCAATCTCTATAATCGTGTGAAACAATAGACAGTTATTTTACTCAGTCAGTTGTGCAGATTACTTCCACCAAGATGCAGAGAATAGAGAGATGGGCGCTTTCAATAAAAAGGTATTATTTATTGAACAGTCTTTCTTCTCGTGCAAGAGAAATGAATTGCCACAATTGCAAGACTAGTTATTATAAAAAGTGCGTACAGTAAAATGAGGATTGCTAAATAATACTGTAAAATCATTGATATGGTTTCTTAGCCATACAATGGTTAAAATGAATAAAATATATACATTCATATATACATTCAGCTAACTTACTCAACTGGTGCTTCTAACTACGCCTACCCCAGTGTACCTGACCTAAGCCTAATACTTGGGAGGGAGTAAGTAAGTAGCAGTTTTAGTTAAGTTGGTTTTGCCAAGGTTTGCTTCAAGAATTCTCTCTAAGGGTTTAGTTAATACCATATCTCTGAAATAGAATGTTGGAGGTCTTGTATCTCCTTCTAGGACTCGATATCCCAGTCACTCGCAAGAGTAGGCTGGAAACGCCGGAGCTGGATTTTCTCGGCAGGAGAAAAGACAGCGTCTCTCTCAGCGCGTCAAGGAGGAGGAGGGGCAGTGTCCGTGGGCAGCTTGCATCTGCTGGGCTCTGCAGGGGACAGCTGTTCTGCTCCTATGTTCACCACACCATCGCTATCATCGATGTCGTTGAGGCAGCGTTTGCTTAAGGCAACGTTGGTAATATTTATACCTGAAAGGTGCCTTGTTTGACGTAAGTTTTTGGACATAAGACGTCAATAAAGATGTCACTAGGAACTGATCGTCTCTCAGTGCTCATTAGAGTTCTATTACTAATCAAAACATAGCAAGCGGGGCTTTCCCAGGTTGCTGAGTTTTATCTTGTTGAAGAACTCGGAGTGTAATCTAGGAATCTTAGATAGTGGCTTCTGCTGTGTCATTTGCTCTAATGAGCTGCAGAGGAAGCGATTCTGAAATGTGGCTCTGATCGTGTTAGGCCAGAGACGAGTTTCTGAAATATTGCTTTTGATCGTTTATGCCATTATAGGGATATACATGGATTATAGCCGTATAGGGGCATAAGGTCACAGTATTGATCGGGGTCCTAGATTAGAACACAACACTATATATTACACCAAACTCTAACGTCTGCCCCTTGCTTGCCCCTACCCCCACCTAGGACCTATTTACTCATAATACACAGAAATAATTAACAAGAATGGGAGGTAAATCCATGTCCATTGCAACCAGGATGTCTGCCCATGACCAGCCATGTGCCAAGACATGAAACCTCGACTGTGGTGAGAAACTAAAGAAGCTCCAAGCCAAACAATATGGGAGTGAACATTGGCCTGTAAGCAGCTATGGCTATGAACTTCCGGAAATAGACCAGAAGTAGCAAAATGTAATATGAGTACACCGAAAGTAGACCAACCGGAAGAATGAACAAAGCACAGCTTCTGAAGTATATGGCTACCTGGCTATAGAGCTTCATAGATTTTAAAGTTAGTGTGGAAAAATACCATAGGCATAGCAGATTTAAGATTTTGATTGAAAATGTGAGACTGCTGGAAAACAGGGTGCAGATCAGCTTAAAAAGAGGTTGGGGTGTGTGCTCCAAAGGCTCGAAACGTGCTAGTAGTCTATCACTTTACCTATAAAAATACCAAGCTGTGTCCCCATATTTAAGCAGCTGCTGCCAAGCATAGATGTGGACAAATGCAAAAACAACAGTTAATGGACAGAATGCAGAACAATGTTAAACATTCACCCCAGTACAGAGCTCTGGGCCTAAATCCACAGTTTTTTTGCTCACCAGGCCATTCCAGTTCGAACCCAGCCATATGCAAATCAGCTTTGATCCTCTTCCCCATGGGAATAGTCCAGCCCGAACTGCCAAGCCAGGTCCTCCCTGGACTGGAAACAAGCATCCTAGGACCAGTTTCGGGCTTTCAGCCATCATCAGCCAGGATAGCTTGATTCCAGTGGCATGGAGAGCACAGGACTCACGTCTGAGCATACCCGTCCCACTCGGGGTGACAAATGCGAAAACAACAGTTGATGGACAGAATGCAGAACAATGTCATACATTCACCCCAGTACAGAGATCTGGACCTAAATCCATTGTGCTTTTGCTCACTATGCCATTCCAGTTTGAACCCAGCCATATGCAAATCAGTCTTGACCCTGTGCCCCATGGGAACAGTCCAGCCGAACTGCCAAGCCAGGTACTCCCTGGACTGGAAACAAGCATCCTAGAACCGGTTTTAGGCTTTTAGCCCTCATCAGCCAGGAAAGCTTGATTCCAGTTGCATGGAGAGCACGGGACTCACGTCTGAGCATACCAGTCTCACTCTGGGTGACAAATGCAAAAACAACAGTTGATGGACAGAATGCAGAACAATGTCATACATTCACCCCAGTACAGAGCTCTGGGCCTAAATCCACAGTTTCTTTGCTCACCATGCCATTCCACTTCGAACCTAGCCATATGCAAATCAGCTTTGATCCTCTGCCCCATGGGAACAGTCCAGCCCGAACTGCCAAGCCAGGTCCTCCTTGGACTGGAAACAAGCATCCTAGGACCGATTTCGGGCTTTCAGCCCTCATCAGCCAAGATAGCTTGATTCCAGTGGCATGGAGAGCACGGGACTCACGTCTGAGCATACCCGTCCCACTCGGGGTGACAAATGCAAAAACAACAGTTGATGAACAGAATGCAGAACAATGTCATACATTCATCCCAGTACAGAGATCTGGGCCTAAATCCATCGTTTTTTTGCTCACCATGCCATTCCAGTTTGAACTTAGCTATATGCAAATCAGTCTTGACTCTGTGCCTCATGGGAACAATCAGGCCCGAACTGCCAAGCCAGGTCCTCCCTGGACAAGAAACAAGCATCCTAGGACCGGTTTCGGGCGTTCAGCCCTCATCTGCCAGGATAGCTTGATTCCAGTGGCATGGAGAGCCCAGGACTCGCGTCTGAGCATATCTGAGCACATCTCAGCCAAGTCTGAACTGGGGTGGTGGAGTGAGCTAAAGAATGGTGATGGATTAAACCCAGATCAGTTGACTGGGGATGAGTGTTTGATTTGCTAAAATGCTCCATCCATCATCCCCCTTGGTATCGCTTTGTTAGCCCTAAGTTGGCAGGGTATGCCCAGACATGGGTCCCTTGCTCACTTTGCCACTGGATTCGGGCTGGATTGTTCCCATGAGGCACAGGGTCAGACTGATATGCATATGGCCATGTCTGAACTGGGCTGGTGGAGTGAGCTAAAGAAAGGTGATGGATTAAACCCAGATAAGTTGACTGGAGGTGAGTGTTTGATTTGCTGAAACGCTCCGTCCATCATCCCCTTTGGTATAGCTTTGTTCGCCCTAAGTTGGCAGGGTATTCTCAGACGTGGGTCCCTTGCTCACTTTGCCACTGGATTCAAGATAGCCTGGCTGATGAGTGTTAATTAACCCGAAACCGGTCCCAGGATACTTGTTTCCGGTCAAGGGAAGACATGGCTTGGCAGTTCGGGCTGTACTGTTCCCATGAGGCACAAGGTCAAACTGATTTGCATATGGCCATGTCTAAACTGGGGTAGTAGAGTGAGCTAAAGAATGGTGATGGATTAAACCCAGATCAGTTGACTGGGGGTGAGTGTTTGATTTGCTCAAACGCTCCATCCATCATCCCCTTTGGTATCGCTTTGTTCGCCCTAAGTTGGCAGGGTATGCCCAGACGTGGGTCCCTTGCTCACTTTGCCACTGGATTCAAGATAGCCTGGCTGATGAGTGTTAATCAACCCGAAACCGGTCCCAGGATACTTGTTTCCGGTCAAGGGAAGACATGGCTTGGCAGTTCGGGCTGTACTGTTCCCATGAGGCACCGGGTCAAACTGATTTGCATATGGCCATGTCTAAACTGGGGTAGTAGAGTGAGCTAAAGAATGGTGATGGATTAAACCCAGATCAGTTGACTGGGGGTGAGTGTTTGATTTTCTCAAACGCTCCATCCATCATCCCCTTTGGTGTCGCTTTGTTCGCCCTAAGTTGGCAGGGTATGCCCAGACGTGGGTCCCTTGCTCACTTTGCCACTGGATTCAAGATAGCCTGGCTGATGAGTGTTAATTAACCCGAAACCGGTCCCAGGATACTTGTTTCTGGTCAAGGGAAGACATGGCTTGGCAGTTCGGGCTGTACTGTTCCCATGAGGCACAAGGTCAAACTGATTTGCATATGGCCATGTCTAAACTGGGGTAGTAGAGTGAGCTAAAGAATGGTGATGGATTAAACCCAGATCAGTTGACTGGGGGTGAGTGTTTGATTTGCTCAAACGCTCCATCCATCATCCCCTTTGGTATCGCTTTGTTCGCCCTAAGTTGGCAGGGTATGCCCAGACGTGGGTCCCTTGCTCACTTTGCCACTGGATTCAAGATAGCCTGGCTGATGAGTGTTAATCAACCCGAAACCGGTCCCAGGATACTTGTTTCCGGTCAAGGGAAGACATGGCTTGGCAGTTCGGGCTGTACTGTTCCCATGAGGCACAGGGTCAAACTGATTTGCATATGGCCATGTCTAAACTGGGGTAGTAGAGTGAGCTAAATAATGGTGATGGATTAAACCCAGATCAGTTGACTGGGGGTGAGTGTTTGATTTGCTCAAACGCTCCATCCATCATCCCCTTTGGTGTCGCTTTGTTCGCCCTAAGTTGGCAGGGTATGCCCAGACGTGGGTCCCTTGCTCACTTTGCCACTGGATTCAAGATAGCCTGGCTGATGAGTGTTAATTAACCCGAAACCGGTCCCAGGATACTTGTTTCCGGTCAAGGGAAGACATGGCTTGGCAGTTCGGGCTGTACTGTTCCCATGAGGCACAGGGTCAAACTGATTTGCATATTGTCATGTCTGAACTGGGGTGGCTTGGTGAGCAAAATAACGATGCCAACCCAGCAAACCCAGATCTATGACTGGGGGTGAATGTTTTGCCATTGTGCAACATTCCGTCCATCATCTAGTGTGTTTTGCAGTCTGTACAGAGGAGCATCTACCCAAGGGTACACCACCCCAGAAAGCAGGCACATGTGGCAGCAAGCACATGTGGAGTGCTGTATTGACAGCCCTCAATTTAGTGCATCCTCAAATTTCTCCATTCAATGGAGACTCTGGATCTAAAGTCGATACAGCACATTTTTTGCTGATTGAGTACGTCCATCACTTTTTGGTTGTTGACTTCTTTGAGGAAATTTAGCAGCAAACATATTTGTGTGCAGAACAATTTCTTAGGGAGCATGGAGGCACTCCTCGGCCTCATTATAGGGCACATCAGGCTCCCACTTCACTTAAGGATTTGAAGACATTTTTGGGCCTTACGCTCAAGTGCACACACCAAGCTTGCAGTCCTACTGGTTTACTCAAAAGTTTTGGGTAACACCCATCTTCACACCATACATGAGCAGAGATCGTTTTTTGCTACTGTAGGCTATGCTGCGTTTCAGTGATAATTCTGCTGTATTGCCCCAGGACTATCCAGACCATGACAGGTTGTTCAACATTCGGAATGTCATGTAACATTTGTCTGCCAGGTTTCCATAGATTTATGAGTCCTGGAAAGACTATAGCATTTGATGAGTCCTTGATCCTGTACAAAAGGCTACTGCTGTTCAGGCAGTAGGTACCAAGCAAAAGACCTTGTTATGACATCAAGTTGTATATGCTGTGTGAGAGCTCTACTGGCTATGTATACTGCTTGAGAGTGTACACAGGAAAGGGCTCTGCTCTAAACCCTGTAGGTTGCCCTTCCACAATAGGAGTCACTTCAAAGATTGTATGGGAGCTTGTCCAGCCACTCCTTATTCAAGGTTATAACCTTTATGTGGACAACTTCTTTACAGGAGTAGAGCTGTTCAGCGAGCTGTAAAAAGTTGGCACAGTGGCATTTGGCACAGTTGCTGCAAAGGATTCCCTCAGGAGCTTGTTGGTAAGAAGCTCCAAAAATCCAAGAGCACTGCATTACATTCCAACGAACTGCTCACAGTCACATTCTATGATATGTGTGATGTGCACATGCTCATTACAATTCATGATGAGAGCATTTCCCCATCACAGTTTGGGGTCAGTTGGCTAAAGTTCACAAGCCCACCTGTATACTTGATTACAACAAATACATGGGCAGAGTGGATAATAATGATCAGGTTCTCCAGCCATACAACTCGAGCAGTAAAACTCGCAATTGGTATACCAAGCTATTTATCCACCTGATCCAGATGGCAACGTATCTTATTTATCATCAAATAACCATGGGAAGACCCATGTCTTTCCTTGATTTTCAGTTGAACATCATTGAAAGTCTTACTGCTACAGAAGCAACAGCCACCACATCATATACTGTAGAGGGTGTAGCAAGGCTACAGGATCAACACTTTGCAGACCGCGTTTCTGCAACAGCTAAAAAGACTCAATCATGTCATCATTGCAGAGCCTGTTCTAAGTAGAGAAAGAGGCAGGAGACTTGTTGTTACTGTCCCCAGTGCCCATCACAGCCAGCCATTTGTTTTCCCTTTGCTTTATGTTGTATTATACAGAAGTGACGAACTTGGAAATTGATTGAGGTGGAGCTGCTGTAACATAAAGCTCTCAATTGGCCTCTACTTCACTAGGCAAGAAATCGTACACATTATTTTCCTCTGCTTGAGAAAATCATGGACTTGCTCATAGCCTTCTCAACACCTTCATCCCCTGTCAGAACATGGTAGATGTTCTGTTCGCTGTATGACAAGTGCATTACAGTCACCACACTTCAAATAGCATTGAATGTAACATAAGCGATGTTGTCAGAGGATCCTGTGTGGCAAAAACGTAAATTCTTTAGTAGTTTTTGAAGTACTCCTTAGGAAACCTAGGCAGTCTTCCCCAGCATGTTTGCCTTGGTTTCACAGCTAGACATGTTCACTCATTTCGAGTAATGTGGGCCTTGAAAGGGAGTCTCAGACAACCCCAACTTGCATCCATAAACTGGAAGGAGTTGGGTTTAGCAATGTGAGTCAAACAATCAATCAGTCATCCAAGTGATTTATAAAGTGCGATTACACACCCGAAAGGGTCGCAAGGCGCTGGGGGTGAGGGGGACTGCTGATCTGTTGCAGGCACGGTGGTTCAGTCGAAGAATAAGGTCTTGAGGTCCTTCCTGAATATGGGCAGTGAGGGTGATTGCCTTAAGTGGAGAGGCAGGGTGTCCCAGGTCTTTGCTACGAGGTAGGAGAAGGATCTTCCCCATGGTCCTGCGTATATGTGGGAAAGCAGCCAGGGCCAGTTGGGCAGAGTGGAGGGCTCTGGTGGATGCGTGGTATGTGAGGCGGTGGTTGAGGTATGCAGGTCCTGTGTCAGGTAGGGCTTTGTAGGAGTGTGTGAGGAGCTTGAAGGTGATTCTTTTGTTGACTGGGAGCCAGTGGAGTACTCTCAGGTGGCTGGTAATATGGCTGCGACGGGGGGTATTCAGGATGAGTCTGGCAGAGGCGATCTGGATCTCTGCAGTTTCTTGAGGAGTTTCTGGGTGATGCTGGCATAGAGTGCATTGCCGTAGTCGAGTATGCTGCTGATGAGTGTGTGGGTGACCGTCTTTCTGGACTCAATGGGGATCTACTTGAAGATCTTTCAGAGCAGGTGTAGTGTATGGAAGCTGGATGATGAGACAGCGTTGATCTGGCATTTAATGCATGGCCTGTGGGTTTGGGGGAGCCAAGACCTGCAGGCCACCAGGAGTTGTCTCAGGCGAAGGGGGTGGGGAATGGGATGAGGACTTTGATCTTCTCTGAGTTTAGCTTGAGGCAGCTGTCCTTCATCTAGGTGACAACACCCTTCATCCTGTCATAGAAGTTGTTCTTAGCGACTGTGGGATCATTGGTGGGAGAGAGGATCAGCTAGGTGTCGTCGGTGTAGGAGACAATGTTGAGTCCATGGTTCCTGATGATGGCTGTGAGTGGGGCCATGTAGATGTTGAAGAGAGTGGGGCTGAGGGAGGAGTCCTGAGGTACTCGGTAGCTGGTACAAAGTAGAACGGTGGCAGTCTGACTCTCTGTGTTCGGCCGGTGAGGAAGGAGCGGATCAATTCCAGGGCTTTTTTGTGGATGCCGGTGTCGTGGAGTCTTGTGCATAGGGTGCAGTGGGAGACGGTGACAATGACGGGAGAGAGGTTCAGGAGTATGAGGGCTGCAGTTTCGCCTCAATTGAGTAGGATGAGGATGTTGTCTGCGGAGGTGAGGAGGTTGATCTTGATATTCTGGTTGCTTCAGAAGCCGGATAGGGAGAGATCCTGGATGATTTGATGAAATCTGAAAGTTGGGCGTTGATGGCCTTCTTGATGACCTTGGCTGGGAAGGGGAGCATGAGATGGGTCTGAAGTTCTTGAGGTCCTTTGGGTTGTCAGAGGGTTCTCTGCGCTTTTTTAGCCTGCCAGGAATGGGGCGAAGCAATAAAGCAGTAAATGGTGTGGCAGAGCTCGGGACAATGGAGGTGCATGCTCTGTTGAAAATGTGGTGTGGGTAGGGGTCAGAGGGTGATCCGGAGTGATCTTCAGGGTGTCGTCGGTGGTGAGGGGAGTCCAGCTGACCAGGGTCTGCTGGGGTCCGGTGTCGTTGGGTGCAGTGGTTGCGAGTGGGGTGAGAGGGTCTTGAGTATCGAGGCCGTTGAAACTGTTGTAGATCTCCTTAACCTTGTGTTGGAAGAAGGTGATGAGGTTGTTGCAGAGGTCTCGGGAGGGTGGGACGTCTGCTCTCCCTGTGCTGGGTTTGGCAAATTCTTTGACCATGGAGAAAAGTTCTTTACTTTTGAGTTGTGTTGGTGATGATCCTTTCTTGTAGGTCTGCTTTCTTTGTTGTTCTAATATGGAAGTGATGTTCGGTTACAGCCCTTTTGAAGGCTGATCGTTCTTCTGGAGTCTTGCTGCTCCTCCATCTCTTCTAGTGTCGGCTACAGGTACGTCTGGACTCATGAAGGGTGGGAAAGAACCAGCTGGCTTTTTTGGAGTGTGGCTTGCCTGGCACTTTCTTGAGGGGAGCCAGTGTGTCAGCGTAGTAGGAGATCCATAGGTGGAGGTTGTGAGCTGAGGTATTAGCGTCCATGGAAGTCGGAGGTGGGGTTTTGCTGAGGGAGATGGTGAGTTGTTCTTCAGTGACCTTGTTCCAGCTTCTGCAAGGGAAGAGGTGGACGTGGTGGGTGTGGTGGTGTACAATGGGCTTGGTGAAAGAGAAGTGGATGCAGCATTGACTGGTCCATAGCAGCTCAGAGGTGTGGCTGAAGGAGATGTTATCGCTGGTGGAGAAGACAGGGTCGAGCGTGTGTCCTGCTAAGTGGGTTGGAGATGTAATCTGTTGTCTGAGATCGGTGGTGGTGAGGTTTTCCAGCAGGGGTGATGTGTTCATGCCTTTGGGGTTGTCCAGGTGAAGTTGAGGTGGCCGAGGAGGATTTGGTCTGAGTAAGCGAGAGCGTGGGGTGCGATGAAGTCGATGATGGAGTTGCTGAAGGGTGGACCGGGTGTGGTGGTCTGTAGATGAGGGTGCTGTGAAGCGTTGTGTTCGGGTTGGTCTGAACCTGGAAGGTGGGTGTGCTCCATGTTGGTCATGTGATCGTCTGAGTGGGTGGTGAGGCAGAGGGTGCTTTTGTGTACAATGGTTAATGCGGTTCATGTGAATGATCTTGTAGCCATCCAGGATGGCTGTGCCGATCTCCGTGGCAGAGGTGGAGTTCTCCAGGTTTCCGTGAGGAAGGTGATGTTTGAGTGGACGGAGACGTGTAGGTCCCAGATCTCCACAGTGTGTTTGTGAGGGAGTGTTGTGTTGAGCAGAATACAGCTGAGGATGTCGGGTCCGGTATTTGTCGGTCGTGCGATGGGTGGAGCTGGTGTGCGGTGGCAGGCGATGGTGCAGCAGCAGTTTCGGCAGGAAAAAGAGCCCTAGTTTTCATTTGGTGGCCCCGGTGGTAGGCGGTGTGGTGTCCGGTGTTGAAGGTATGGAGAATGCCAGCGTCGTAGCGGTGGATGGTCCAAGGACCAGGGTCCATGGTGCTGGGAGCGGTACAGGCACATACGGCGCACCAGCGGTGCAACCACTGCGCTGCCACGCTGTGGTGACCATTGAGTAGTGTGAGGGGGTAGGCTGGATAGCTGGGAGGTGGGAAAAGTGGGAGAGCTGCGCTGGAGGTAGGTGGGGGCAGGGCCGCGGGGTACGAGCTGCGGCGGGGACACAGCAAGGAAAAGGCACAAAAGTGACAGGAGGGAAGAGTGGAAAAAAGCAGAAAGTGAAGTAAAGTGACGAAAAATCTGAAAATGCAGAAAGTGGAAGAAAGTGACAGAAAAGCAGAAAATACAAAAGGAGAAAAATAGAGACCAGGAGAGGTGGCCGAATGCAGAGGGTCAGAGGAGTCAATGACAGCAACCACTCACAGGCAATCTTTGTCAGATATTCAGCCCTGCACAGGGCAACAGGAGGGAGCCACAACAGCTTACCAGGGGCACAAGAAGGCAGTTTCTTGGTGGATATTTAGCACTGCAGGGGGCAGTAGGAGGGGGCCACACAGCCTACCAGGGCCGCAAGACGTCAGCCAGGGTGGGCATGAGTGCACTCCAGGCCCGCAAATCCCCGCTGTGAGAAGCACTGGCTGGCAGCTGCCACCCCGCCCCATGAAGACTTCTGTGACCGAGGCTGGCTCCAGGCACAGAGTCCCGGCTCACATGGCCACACGGGTGGGGCAGCGCTCTCATACGACACCCCAGAAAACCTCAGGGGAGATTACCCAGCAGGCGGTAGTCACTGGGGCAGGTGCCACAGTGGCAGCACCCTCCGAGCCAGCTGAAAACTTGCCGTGAGCAGCGCTGTGCACGGCCGCAGCAGTGCAGAAGAGAGGTTGGAAAAATGGAGGGAAGGAAGCCCCCTGAAGGTCTGGACGAGTGATGAAATAGCTCCTTCGGCCGGTGGAGCCACAATACTGTGCTAGAGGCTCGTAAAAGGCACATTTTCTTGAGCAGCAGGCAGCTAGCAATGAAAGACATTAGTAAAGATTCCCTTGGGAACGCGCTTCTGGGTGCGGCCAATGATACTCTCCTCTCTAAACGTCAGGTGGTACAAAATACTGTGGCTCGATTAGGAGGCAAACGTCTGCCCAGCTCCCCCTCTGTACCTTCCTTACAGCACTGCATTGCCTGCTAATCAGAAAGTGTCATTTGTTTGAGCTCCTATGTCTAAAGCAGAATTCACTCCTGAAAACAGCCCCTCTTAC
The DNA here is from genome assembly GCF_964263255.1 of Lissotriton vulgaris. Classification (NCBI taxonomy): domain Eukaryota; kingdom Metazoa; phylum Chordata; class Amphibia; order Caudata; family Salamandridae; genus Lissotriton; species Lissotriton vulgaris. Next base: position 1,404,991,877 of record NC_141696.1, read on the forward strand.
CTACAAGCCAGACCTTCCTGGTATTGTCCAAGCAGAATTCTGAGGTCTAAGGATAAAGCTCTTTTAAATACTCGATGCATCCAAATATGGAGGTAGTTATTATTATTATTATTATTATGTTTCTTATATAGCGCCAGAATCGACCCCCGAAGGGGTATCTCGGCGCTTGCCTTGGGAACCCGTCCTGGATTTTCCCTGTGAGATAGCCCCTACAGGGCATCCCCAAGGTGAAAGCCAGGCATCCCGCCGCGGGGGGCTGTTGTGGAGATTAAGCAAGCTTAATGCCCAGAGTTGCAGAGTGTGAACCCATGATTAGGTCAGGCACCGAAGCGAGAATTATCGAGTCCATGGACATTTGAGCTCAAGACCCTGCCGCGTCGGGAATTGAACCCTCGTCCCGGGTCTGACCTCTGCTTCAGGGTCTGCCTGCTCTAACCAGTGAGCCACACTTCTCCACAGTTCATTTTCCTATCTAGCCCCCTATCATTGGAACAGTTTTTCCTTTTTATATTATATTTCTTCTTGCTCTGATTTTGGAAGGTTAAAAAATTTACTGAAAACTTGGCTTTTCTGAGAATCTATACTAGCCCCTTTGACATAACATAACTTGACAAGTATATGGGATTAGCCAGGATTTTGAAGGGGGCATAAACAGCTAGGAATAATGAAGGCTAGATATGCTTCCACAAGGAAATCCCGTATGTAGAAAGCACATATTCAAGGTAGTGGAGATACACATGCCGTCAAGTCATCTTCACCAAAGGACTCAACCCCATCTGCACCACACTCAACCCAATATCCAAGTAGTCCTTCACTCAGCTATTGACATTACTCCAAACCATAGAGAACGCAGCAGCCTTCATCCCCTCAACCTCTCACCTCGCACCTTGCACCTCAAAGAACTTCACTGGCTCTCCATCCACAGTTCTCTTCAAACTCCTGACACACATATTCAAAGCCTGACACATCACTGGCCCAGCATACCTCAGAAACCGCCTCAGATTTGACAAAACCTTCCAGATACTGTTGCTCAACCGGACTCATACTTGCACACATTCCATGCATACGTAGCACCAGAACAGGTAGTACTGACATCTACCCTTAACCGAAAGGCTGGAATGACCTGCCCCTACAGATATGCACAGTCTCCACAATTATTGCATTCCACATGGAGCTGAAGGCCTGGCTCTTCAACTAGGTGAGTCTTTGGATCATCCCTGACCACTCCTGCGTTAGCAACAGAATATCCTCCTGGGTGATAGTGCATTTTTCATTTATGAAAGTTGTTGAGGCACTAAACATCAACAAGTCTGGCCATATAAAAATAATAAAGCTTCTTCTAAAATTCAATGGTTACACCATACGGTGTGTCCCCGCGCAAGGACCAGACCTACCAGGCAAGAACAAAGTGCTAGGGCAACAGAGAGTCACCCCAACTGCAATGGACTAAACAGCCAGATTTTAAGCCTACTGCGAAAAGTTGTTTCGGATGATTCCATTCTTAAGTGAAATGGCAGGGAATCCACAAACGTAGCTGCTATATAGCTAAAGGAGCGGGCTCTTAACCGGGCCCTAAAAATGTGGGATACCGACAGTAGGTTGGCCCCCAGGGATCTCAAGCTGTGTGAGGGCAGCACCGTTGACGACAGATATCAGAATAATATGACAAAAGAGCATGGCTTTGAAGGTAATTCTTTCCTCCAATGGGAGCCAATGAAGGGTGGCAAAAGCAGCCTTGGTGGATGCCCTTCTGGAGAGCTGCAGCAGTTTGTACCCTTTAGAGTTTATTCAAGCTCCTTTTTGCCACTCCAAGATACAGGATGTTACAGTAACTGTGATGTTACCAGGGCATGGACTATGGTTTCCTTGACGTCATAGGGAGCATGTCCAAAATCTTTCTCAAACTTTTAAAGATTACAAAGTATTTGCCAGCAACACTGCTTATCTGATTCACGAAAGACAATTTGGGGTCAAACCATACACCTAGGAATCTGACCCTATGCATCAGGCCACCAAGCGGTGGCCCAGATGGAAAGGGATTTACCAATGATAAGAAGCTCAGTTTTATTCAAATTGACTTTCAGACAGCTGTTAGGCCTTTATTCCCTGTGACAAGATTTAAACTGCATTGCAGCCAAATCACCCTGCCTGAGACAGTGTCACAATTAGTTGAGTATCATTGGCTTATGATACAAATTTCACACAGTATTTTTCGATGATCTCGACCAAGGGACACATTAATAGACTGAATAAAGTTGGGCTCAACTTCTCAGTTATTTTGGTGAAGAACGTGATAAAGGAAATAGGTCTAAGATTTTCAAACTGCATATGATCTGCTGTGGGTTTCTTGACATGTGTTTATAGAGGTTTGCTTGTGGTGTGTGTGTAAGCATGTTGGTCTATGACTGAGTGAGAGGTGGTTTGATTGGGGATTCCATACTGTGGCATATAAATGTGATAGGCCCTTGAATGGCAGCAATATATTGATGTGAGTGCACTAATGCATTGGAATGGGCCTATGGCTGGTGATATGAAAGTCTTGTGTGTGGTGTGTGATTGGTGTGTGAATGGCCCAAAAAGTGATTGATGTCTTGATGTGGCTTAATGGTGCACTTTTAGTAGGCTTGTTTTAAATATTCCGATACTAGGATTAGTATTTGTTCTTTGAAGCTAGCACTTCTGGAGGGCTCAAAAACAATTGTGTCAGTGGTGTTTTCACTTTCAAAATTGAGTAACAACCACTGAGTTTTAAATAACTGAACATGCGCACATGTCCAGGGTGGTATAACTTGCACTGATCCCACTTACTTTCCCACAATGCCTTGCAAAAGTTGAAAATTTGCATAAATGGCTAAGATCTTTCCTTTATTTTCATTTTCTGGCTGATATTTCTGAATTCGATTGTGATTGCTTACCGCTGAGCTGAAATCCACCAAACACAATTGCTGACAACTAGAAAGAAAGTGATGCACCAGCAAAGAGACAGGAGACCATACCACCTTCAAGACAGCATTCAACCAGTACCACCCGTTCCTGAAAGAAACGAAGAAGAATGCCCTAACAGACCGCATAGATGCCACAGCAAACCACAGCAAGGAGCTCTTCACCATCGTGAAGGAGTTCTCCAACCCCGCATTCACTGGAAATTACATCACCCACTTCCAAGAATTTTGTGGCACCTTGGCTGACTTCTTCCACAACAATCTCTCAGCCATCTAGGAAAACTTCAAACCCCAACCCTCTGCCACCGACACCATGAGCCTGCTCACACCCATGAACCCAAATCCCGAACACCTGCTCACCCACAGAGACCCTCTCACTACTCAAGTCTCAATCTCCACCAAGAACTTCTTGCACTCTGGAGCACCCACAGCCCCTTGTCCCCACTACGTCTTTAATCTTGGGAGCAAGAAAAGCTCAAGAAAGTCCTGAACTTTTCCATCACCTCAGCCTTCTTTCCCGAGAACTGGAAACACGCTGAAGTGAGGTCCCTGCTGAAGAAACCATTCACTGACCCAGTAAAACTGAAAAACTACCAGCCCATCTCCCTGCTTCCTTTTCAAGCAAAGGATCTTGAGAAGGCAATCACCAAACAGCTCAATGAACACCTGGAACACAACAACCTCCTGGAACCCTCGCAATCCGTATTTCAAACCAACCACAACATTGAGACAGCCGTGATCGATGGCACCAGTGGCATAAAGGCCCTCCTGGACACAGCAAAATGGCAGCCCTCATTCTCCTAGACCTGTCAGCCACCTTCAACACTATCTTCTATCATATCTTGATCAACATACTCCTCCATATCAGAAAGGTAAGGAGATGCCCACAAATTGATCGTCTCATACCTCACCGGATGAACCCAAATAATCAGTTTCCCACCTTTCACCTTGGAGCCCAAGAAAACCATCTGTGGCATCCCCTATGGATTGTCCCTCAGCCCCACCCTATTCAACATGTACATGAACCCCTCTGGCCAACACAGTCTTAATGCACTGACTCAACATCATCTCCTATGTCGACGACACCCAGCTCATCCTCTCACTCTCAGAAGACCTCCTCCACCAATGATTCAACTTCCACAGATGTAAGAAGAATGCGCTGACTGGATGAGGGACAACTGTCTCAAGCTCAACATGAACAAGACGGAAGTCTTCATCTCTGGGAAAAACACCTCCCCATGGAACAACGCATGGTGTCCTACCAAACTCAGCCCATCGCCCGAATGACCATGCCTGCAACCTTAGCAGCACCTTGAACAGCAAGCTATCCACGAAATAAATGGCAACGCAGTCTCTTCCACCTGCTTCAACACCCTACACATGCTTTGCAAGATCTTCAGTTGTTCTCAGCCAACACCAGAAGGATCATCATGCAGGCCCTCGTCACTAGCAGGCTGGACTACGGGAATACACAGTATGTAGGAATCACCACATGCCTCCTGAAGAGACTACAGTCAGTACAGAACTCAGCAGCAAGACTCATTCTCGACCTCCCCAGATGAACCCACATCACACCAGCACCTCAAGAAGCTACACTGGCTCCCGATCCAGAAGTGAGGTCCATTCAAGATGTTGATCCACACATATTAAACCCTGTACAATGAAGGACCAACATACTTCAACCTTTTTCCTCGCAGTCACCTCCCTGATCTGCTGAAGCAACAGCGGAGGATGCTCCTTCTCACTCGAGGCAGCCAAAGCCCTGAGTTCCTATAAGTCTTCTGATAAGAATAGTACGCCAAGACACCACAACACAAAAGACCACAACATAAAAGGCCCTAAAGCGTTATTGAGAGATAAGCAATAGGCGTAGCTGCTGTATTTAAGGGCCCTCATATGGTGTCACCCATGTAAACCTATCTATAACAGACATTTTTTAAATCTAGACAACCAGGTTGTTCCAGGATGATGTCCCCCTTGAGGGCTCCCATTGACCTAGGTGTGATCCATTCCTGTAGATCCAGCTACACAAGTGAGGCAGTGTTTTTATCAGCACAAGTAGGTTAATGCCGTGTGGTAGTAATTTTGTGGATTCCAGCTGATTCCGGTAGTTTCTATCACATAAATATAAAGAAAATACATGATTTTAGGCACAGTTTGAGGTTTGCAGGGCATTGTGGGATTGTGGGATCCATGCACGATACACCACCCTTGAATCCCCTGGTTGTCTAGTTTTCAAAAATGTCTGTGGTTAGTAGGTTTGTGTAGGTGGCGCAACAGCACGGACCCAAATACCATAACTACCCCTATAGCATATGTCCCAAAGTAGCGCTTTAGGAACTTTTCAGCTACTCACACAGAAGGGGTACCGTTCCTATCGGGAGATGTATGGGAACACAGGGAGGTAGAACATTTGAGGATCCCTGCAGATTCCAGATGTTTCTGTTACAGAATGTGAGCAAAATATGTGTTTTTTGCCAATGTTTTAGGTTTGTGAGGGCTTCTGGGTAAAATTACTTAGTGGGAGCCATGCAGGTCACCCCACCCTGGATTCCCCAAAGTGTCTACTTCTCAAAAATGGGCGGGTTTACTAGGGTTCCCTAGGTACCCGTTTAGCTTGGGCTAAAAATACACAGCTACCCACTTTGTAAAAAAGTTTTAGGTTTTAATAGAAAAATGTGATGTGCCCATTTGCATTTTGGGCTCTGTCCTGTAGCGGCCACTAGGCGTAACCACAGAAGTGAGGTTCCATTTTTTTGAGAGACTTGGGACATAGCTGCGAAGGTTTGAGGTTACTTATGTGTGACATTTCCATAATTTCAGTGTAATTATGAGTGACATTCAACGACTATGAGTGACACTTTCTCGAGATCAAAATCAAGCAATGAAGACGAGGGGAACATATAAATATCAGAAATTCTAACCATTTGAGCAACAAGAAACTCTAAAATGTTTTTAAACTGCTGCAAAGCACAAGGGAACTAAGGACACTGCAGGATGCATTAGTGTGCATGCCAACCTTGCAAGACATCTCACATTAGTTTCCTTTTTCTTTTCACACACTTTTATTACTAATGTGACTGGTAATGACCCCTCTCAGTCCTGCATGAAATCAAACTCAACCATGCACATCTGGTGTTTGACAACATGACAAATGAACCAACTACATGTGTGCAGCAAATAAACTGTTGTGATGAAAGACCAATTTATCAAAAAACAAGTCTGTATCCATATATTGACAGGCATTGTTACTGCATCGGTTTCGCCTATGTGATTAATATTAAGCTGTTTTTATTGTATGTTGTAGCTTAGTGAGCAGTTGTGCAATATGTTAGTGAAACTCCGTTAGTGTTATGACTTTTTTCAATTTATAAAAAAACAGCTTATTATTAATCCCATAGGCGAAACCGATGCATTACCAATGCGTGTTCATCAGAGATACCATTAACTTAGTTTAACATACATTTTTTTGCAACAACCTGCAACTTTTCTTTTTTTTTGTGCTCCTTTGCTCACACCTAGTTCCAAGAACCAGACTAGATGCATCTTGTGGGTACCGGTATTAAGGCTACCCTCTTGGCATGGACTATGAGTATGAGTATGAAGAGTATTTCTATAGCGCCTAACTACCCGGAGGCCTCGTAACGCTTAAGACCAGGAGGCAGAATAACATCAGTTTACACCATTAAGGGAGCATTCCAAACAGGTGTGTTTTTAAGAGCTTGCGAAAGGTCAGCAAGTTGTTGTTCCCCCGCATAGCTTGGGGAAGGGAGTTCCACAATTTAGGAGCAGTGAACGAGGAAGAGCGTCCTCCCCATCTCACCTTCCTTATTATCTTAGTGGTGGCCAGCTATAGAGAGCTGGAACGTAGAGTCCTAGGCGGCAAGTAGGGAGTTAATAGAGGGTGTAAGATGGATGGGCCAGTCTTCCACATGGCTTTATGTGCCAGGCACATAGCCTTAAATTGTATCCTACCCTATCTGCCCTTGGTTCTAGTGGCTGCTACTGATGCTGCTAGTGGTCATGCTCATGTTGCTGGTGAGATGTTATTTTTGGGGTTATTTGTACAAAAAGCTTATTGACATCCAGTCATAAATCCTAAGGCCTCTCCTTTAATATTTGCTGTTTTTCTGGATTTTCTTTTATCAGCCTCAGTCACAATAAAGATGTCCAAACCTTTTTCTGCCACGATAAGACAGGTTCATTTTAGTCAGGTAGACCTAGTAGGTGGAATTTTTCTGTGGGTTGGGCAGTCTTGAGTGGGATTGTCTATCCTTCAAGGGGGAAGCTGGGGTATTCAGTTCACGGGGAAAGGAAATGGAAATGAGGGGGCTCTCTCAACAGGAGTCAGTTCTTCTGGGTTGGATTGAGTCAACAATTTTGGGGGGTTATGATTTGAAGATATGTCAAGATGAGTTAGGGGATTCCTTAATGATTTATTCTGTAGGATGTTTTTGAGAAAAAAGTTATTATGCACCTGTCTTAATAAAGTGGCCTTTTTTGCTAAATAAAGAAGTTGTGGGTCGTGAATTATTGTGCGATTGAGGCTCCCAGAAAATAAAGATGTGTGGTATGACGCAGCAGATAAAATACAAGGCCTTAATATCTGCAACTCCAATATCAAACTCCAATCACGTTTATCACTCTGTAAACCTAATGGGCTATTACTTGGCAACTGACTGTCACCTGAGAGTAACTAACACCAGGAGGCGCCGCAGCTGCCTGATCGCGCACTGACATTACCATTTGTGTCATATGAATATACAGGCTCCTACTTACTTGATTTGCGGATGAGACGGAGGACGGTGGCTCTCCAATAATTGCAGCCCATTCACACGCAAGGCTAGTTACAGGCAGGCTCAGGCAGTGAGCCACAGTGGGCCTCACACAATTCGGGTTTGCTGCCCAACCCGCCTCCATTGAGTTTCGCCCAGGCTGTCCGGTGAGAGTGCCAAGGGGGGCCCGTCCATCCAGGGACAGACTGTCCCGGCGGCCACTGCAACCCGGGTCCCTGACTCCTCTCCGTCCACGCCGACGCCGTCCGCTTCGTCAATAAGTGAATTTGGCGGGTGGTAATTAACAGCCTGATTAAATTTGCTGCGGCGCCCGCAAACCAATAGCTGCAAGCCACCTTCCCGGTCCAGCAGTAGCAGCAGGATGTGACATCCTGAATGGGTCCTCGATGACGTCAGGGGCCGCACCTCGGGAAATCACAAGAATGATACAAGTGTTAGTAGTCAGCGTGATCCTGCTGGCAGCTTGTCCCAAGCATGGAGCAGTGTGCACGTGCCACCGGCTGCACACTGCCTGAGTCAGACACTATACATATGCGTGACAATGCATTTCAGTGCAGTAATGCAGAGTACCACACTGAAATGCCTTAGTTTAACGCCTGCTGCGTGATACTTGGCAGGACTGTTGGAAGAATGCTAAGTGGCAGAAAATATGTGGCTCCCCACCGATTCCAGAAGTATTCCTCACAGAAATGTGAAGAAGTGTGTTTTTTAAATAACATTTTGAGATTTGGGAGGATTTCTGGATGAAATTAGCTAGTAAGAGCCATGCAAGTCACACCCTGGATTCCCCATGGTGTCTAGTTTTAAAAAATGTACAGGTTTGATAGGTTTCCCTAAGTGCAGACTAAACTAGGACACAATATTGCAAAAAAAGAATTGATTTTCAGTGAAATAATGTGATAGGTTCTTTTCCTTTAGGGGGCACTATGCCTACCCACACAAGTGAGGTACCATTTTTATCAGGAGATTTGGGGGGTGGTGGGAAATATGTGGCGGCTCCTGGCAGATTCCAGTAGTTTTCCTCACAGAAATGTGAAGAAAATATGTATGTGTTTTTGTTCAAGGTTTAAAGTTTGCTAAGGCTTCTGGGTACGTAAACCTGGTGAGAGCCAAATGGGCACTCCACCCTGGATTTTCTTAGATGTCTAATTTTCAAAAATGTACAGATATGCTAGGCTTCCCTAGGTGCCGACTGAGCTAGGGCCTAATATCCACAGCTACCCACATTGCAAAAAAAGGGTCAGTTTTCAGTTGAAAAATTTGATGTGTCCATGTTGATTTTGGGCAATTTCTTGTCGGGGCACTAGGTCTACCCATACAAGTGAGGTACCATTTTTATCAGAAGATATGTGGAAACATAGAATAGTAGAACATTTGTTATTACCAATTGGACTTCGCTTCATGTGTGCCTTCCAAATGTAAGCCAGCTTGTAAGAAAGAAGACATTTTGAAACATTCCCTATGAATCGCTGCTAGTATGGATATCTATAAATTTAGAGATGTATAAATAACCACTGCTCCTAATCTGCATATTCAGTGCTTGTTTCAGAAATACATAGGTTTCCTTGGTAACCATTTTTCATTGTACATATTTTACCATATGAATTTGTCTATACTCGGTACACAATGAAAAGCCATTGTAAGGGGCAGCTCAGTTCTTCACTGGTACACCAGGTTTTTGGACAACCTACGAACCCTATATATCCCTACAACCAGAAGGGTCTAGCAGACTTAATGGTATATTGGTTTTGGATGAAAACATTGTCACAAATAGGCATTTTTTTGCTTTTATTTTCAATATTTCTTTATTTCAACAGTTAGTTTATCTGGGACAACCTTGAGGGATTGACACATACCACCCTTTGTTGAATTCAAAATGTTGTCTATGTTTCAGAAATCTATTGCTTTCCCATTTTCATACTGGCTTCCACCACAAATTGGACTGAAAGCACAAAAATATGAAAAATGGGCTGCCACTTTCAAAAATGGAAACAATGTAGTAAAAAATGATTTTTTGATTAATCTCTCCATGTTTCAGAAAAGGTAGATGGTGACTTTAGCACAGCAAACCTTTTGTTGATGCCATTTTGAGGTAAAAACAGACTTTTTTTTGTGGAGTACTTTTTTCCTAGTTTTCCTCAAAAACTCGAAATGTTGCTGCATTTTGCCCTTTTTCTCGGTCCCCTCTAACGGAATCCACAAACCCTGGGTACCTTTAAAATCTCTAGGATATTGTAAAAAAGGACTCAAATGTGGTGTGGATACTGTATGCAAAAAGAAGTTATGGTAAGCTACCCCAAAAAAGGGCTCAGCTATGCGGGACGGCGGGTTTAAAAGCTTTAGCAGTTAAGGGGTTAATAAGATTATAGATGTTGGCACATTTTATGTCAGAGTGTTTGGTCTGAAGGAGTGTCACATGGTAAGATTGGAGAAGTGGACTGTTTGTGGAGATATTCTTGCAAATGTAGGGGCATATTACCAACAATTAGTGATATTTATCGCTAACTAGGCTTAGCAACAAATTTTTTATCGCTAAGCATCGCCGGAAATTATCGCTTAGATAAAATGCTATTAGCAACGTTTATCTCCAAAGCGATACTTTTTCTGGCGATAGCGTGAATATCGCTGAGAATACAGCGATATTCACACATTAGCGACAAAATGCTCTTAGCCATGTTATCCACTTCCCATTGGATAACATGGCTAAGAACTGGTCAGATTTACAAAAGGGGGGTGGTGATGAACAGAGTGTCTGAATTGAGCAGACCACTCTTACCCAGTCCAAAGATCAGGGCTTGATCCATCACCGTTATTTATCTCACTGCCCCATCCCAGCTCAGAACCTGGCTATATGCAAATCAGTCTGTCCCTGGCCCAGTGCATCATGGGAACAGGGCAGACTAAACTACCAAGCCAATTCTTTACCAGAAAGGAGACAAGCTACCGGGGACCGGTTTCTGGCATTTCAGCCGTCTTCGGCCCGGCTTGCTTGAATCCTGATGGAGCAGTGAGAAAGGGACTCATGTCTGAGTATACCCTGCCACACCTATAGTGGCCAAAATCGATTTACAAAAGGGGGGTGGTGATGAACAGAGTGTCTGAATTGAGCAGACCACTCTTACCCAGTCCAAAGATCAGGGCTTGATCCATCACCGTTATTTATCTCACTGCCCCATCCCAGCTCAGAACCTGGCTATATGCAAATCAGTCTGTCCCTGGCCCAGTGCATCATGGGAACAGGGCAGACTAAACTACCAAGCCAATTCTTTACCAGAAAGGAGACAAGCTACCGGGGACCGGTTTCTGGCATTTCAGCCGTCTTCGGCCCGGCTTGCTTGAATCCTGATGGAGCAGTGAGAAAGGGACTCATGTCTGAGTATACCCTGCCACACCTATAGTGGCCAAAATCGATTTACAAAAGGGGGGTGGTGATGAACAGAGTGTCTGAATTGAGCAGACCACTCTTACCCAGTCCAAAGATCAGGGCTTGATCCATCACCGTTATTTATCTCACTGCCCCATCCCAGCTCAGAACCTGGCTATATGCAAATCAGTCTGTCCCTGGCCCAGTGCATCATGGGAACAGGGCAGACTAAACTACCAAGCCAATTCTTTACCAGAAAGGAGACAAGCTACCGGGGACCGGTTTCTGGCATTTCAGCCGTCTTCGGCCCGGCTTGCTTGAATCCTGATGGAGCAGTGAGAAAGGGACTCATGTCTGAGTATACCCTGCCACACCTATAGTGGCCAAAATCGATTTACAAAAGGGGGGTGGTGATGAACAGAGTGTCTGAATTGAGCAGACCACTCTTACCCAGTCCAAAGATCAGGGCTTGATCCATCACCGTTATTTATCTCACTGCCCCATCCCAGCTCAGAACCTGGCTATATGCAAATCAGTCTGTCCCTGGCCCAGTGCATCATGGGAACAGGGCAGACTAAACTACCAAGCCAATTCTTTACCAGAAAGGAGACAAGCTACCGGGGACCGGTTTCTGGCATTTCAGCCGTCTTCGGCCCGGCTTGCTTGAATCCTGATGGAGCAGTGAGAAAGGGACTCATGTCTGAGTATACCCTGCCACACCTATAGTGGCCAAAATCGATTTACAAAAGGGGGGTGGTGATGAACAGAGTGTCTGAATTGAGCAGACCACTCTTACCCAGTCCAAAGATCAGGGCTTGATCCATCACCGTTATTTATCTCACTGCCCCATCCCAGCTCAGAACCTGGCTATATGCAAATCAGTCTGTCCCTGGCCCAGTGCATCATGGGAACAGGGCAGACTAAACTACCAAGCCAATTCTTTACCAGAAAGGAGACAAGCTACCGGGGACCGGTTTCTGGCATTTCAGCCGTCTTCGGCCCGGCTTGCTTGAATCCTGATGGAGCAGTGAGAAAGGGACTCATGTCTGAGTATACCCTGCCACACCTATAGTGGCCAAAATCGATTTACAAAAGGGGGGTGGTGATGAACAGAGTGTCTGAATTGAGCAGACCACTCTTACCCAGTCCAAAGATCAGGGCTTGATCCATCACCGTTATTTATCTCACTGCCCCATCCCAGCTCAGAACCTGGCTATATGCAAATCAGTCTGTCCCTGGCCCAGTGCATCATGGGAACAGGGCAGACTAAACTACCAAGCCAATTCTTTACCAGAAAGGAGACAAGCTACCGGGGACCGGTTTCTGGCATTTCAGCCGTCTTCGGCCCGGCTTGCTTGAATCCTGATGGAGCAGTGAGAAAGGGACTCATGTCTGAGTATACCCTGCCACACCTATAGTGGCCAAAATCGATTTACAAAAGGGGGGTGGTGATGAACAGAGTGTCTGAATTGAGCAGACCACTCTTACCCAGTCCAAAGATCAGGGCTTGATCCATCACCGTTATTTATCTCACTGCCCCATCCCAGCTCAGAACCTGGCTATATGCAAATCAGTCTGTCCCTGGCCCAGTGCATCATGGGAGCAGGGCAGACTAAACTACCAAGCCAATTCTTTACCAGAAAGGAGACAAGCTACCGGGGACCGGTTTCTGGCATTTCAGCCGTCTTCGGCCCGGCTTGCTTGAATCCTGATGGAGCAGTGAGAAAGGGACTCATGTCTGAGTATACCCTGCCACACCTATAGTGGCCAAAATCGATTTACAAAAGGGGGGTGGTGATGAACAGAGTGTCTGAATTGAGCAGACCACTCTTACCCAGTCCAAAGATCAGGGCTTGATCCATCACCGTTATTTATCTCACTGCCCCATCCCAGCTCAGAACCTGGCTATATGCAAATCAGTCTGTCCCTGGCCCAGTGCATCATGGGAACAGGGCAGACTAAACTACCAAGCCAATTCTTTACCAGAAAGGAGACAAGCTACCGGGGACCGGTTTCTGGCATTTCAGCCGTCTTCGGCCCGGCTTGCTTGAATCCTGATGGAGCAGTGAGAAAGGGACTCATGTCTGAGTATACCCTGCCACACCTATAGTGGCCAAAATCGATTTACAAAAGGGGGGTGGTGATGAACTGTTCCCATCATGCACTGGGACAGGAACAGACTAATTTGCATACAGCCAGGTTCTGAAACTGGGATGGTGCAGTGAGCTAAAAAACGGTGTTGGATCTAGCCCTGATCTCTTGACGGGGTGAGAGCTTTCTGCTTAATTCAGAGACTCTGTCCCTCACCACCCCTTGTTGTAAATAATTTTGTCCACCCTAAGCGTGGAAGGGTATTCTCAGATGTGAGACCCTTGCTCATTGCACCATCAGGATTCAAGCAAACCGGGCCGAAGACGGCTGTAATGCCAGAAACCGGTCCCCGGGAGCTTGTTTCCTTCCCAGTGTAAGAATTGGCTTTTGTAGTTTGGTTTGCCCTGTTCCCATCATGCACTGGGACAGGAACAGACTAATTTGCATACAGCCAGGTTCTGAAACTGGGATGGTGCAGTGAGCTAAAAAACGGTGTTGGATCTAGCCCTGATCTCTTGACGGGGTGAGAGCTTTCTGCTTAATTCAGAGACTCTGTCCCTCACCACCCCTTGTTGTAAATAAGAACTGGTCAGAGCAGGCATTAGTTTTTGGCGATAGCGGAATATTTCCATCGCTACGCCTGCCTTGCTAATAGGCGATAGCGACGTTAGCGACTGCTTTCAGTCGCTAACAGGTTGGGTACGCCCACTTTGCATGTCATTAGCGATAAATATCGCTGACATGCATAGCGGGACCCAAACCGCTCGCTATCGCCTAAAGCTGTCTCTAACTGCTGTTAGCGACAGCTTGCTAATAGAGCAATAGAATTATTGCTGTATAGCGGCCGAAAACGGCCGCTAAAGCGGCGATATTTGCCTATCGCCCTGTTTGGTAATATGCCCCGTAATGTTTTTGGGTCAGTCTGAGTAGTTAGAGTGAGTGGGCCCCAGTGTTGCTGCACTGCTGTTTGAACAACTGACTGTAAAGTGGTTCTTCAAAGTACCTGCTCAATAATGATGATACAAGTGGACACCGAAGGTCAATTTTTCCGGAACATTTCTCATTACGTCCAACAATATACAGGCACTGTGGAGCAAGATGCCTGCCTTCCCATGGCTTGGCTCTTTGGAAATATCTGCTTCCATCTCTCTGCTTCACTGTAGACGTTAGAAAATATTGGAAACTCTTGAAGACTCATGTTTTCCAACACGCATACGGCCTACTCTCTTTGGTAACTTGCTGTTGTTTATTCCTGAAGCAACACCCTGCCTGAGCCAGCACTATAAAAGCTAATAAATAAACTAAGCAAAAATAACACTAGAATACTTAGGACCTGATTTAGATTTCAGCAAACTGGTCACTCCATCACAACGGAGATAGATATCCCATCGCCAAAATATAAATCCCATAACATTCTATTGGATTCATACTTCGATGAACGGGAAACCGCCACATTGCAACAGTGTAACCCCTCCACGAAAATCTAACTTAGAGCCTACGATCCACATAAAAACCTTTCCTTGTTGCCAAACCATTCGAAGTCATTGGCAGTTCAAATTGTGTTTTTTTTTAAATCCTTATGGCTGGAAAGAAATGGAAGGGGATTAGGAGGAAAAGGTTCAATTTCAGGGACGTCTTCACTAATACAAAATGTAAGCTTAGTGGAAAAATATCCCCTTGAACAAAAATATTAAAAATGGCATTAGGCATTTTGAAAGCCGATATTCTGTCATATTGTTCTACATGAAACCACTAAAATAGGTCTGTAGAAGATTGTTGCCAATGTTCTAGCTATGTAGGATTTGCACAAAGTATGGCTTTGAGAAAACCAAGCCTTACATGGTGGGAGATATTTATCCCACTGCAGCCTGCATTTGACACCACTGAGCACTATGTTGAAGCAGAGCCCAGACTCAACTCATCACATGAGACCTACAGATGTTCCATTTGATCCAGTTGGTACTCCATTGTCAACTGTTTTGCAAGAAGCCAAGCACGGTTTTCCTTCTGACTATCAACGGCTCTCAATGGATTTCCAGAGGCATATTCTTTTGGAATAGGTGTTGGTAGAGGCAGATACATAAGTATAAATCCAAGAAACATGACAGGAACTAGCTCTCTTTCGACAGTGCAACAAATGACCGGACTACCAAATATCCTTGAGAACCTGGAAATGTAAGTGGTATCTGCTGAACTCGTTAGCCAAATGATAGTTTTAAGGTCATACTCCAACATCATTTGACACATCCCCGCCTCCTTTATGCTAATGGTGCATTGATTTTATCCTAGAGCTGTCAAGGTCTTTAAAAACTAATCACTGCATTAGCAGGTTGCTTAAGATGAAATTGGTTAAAGGTAAAGTTTTCGGAAGAAGGTAAAAAGGTTCAATGGTATCTGAATAGCATGAAATTGAATCAGGAATAATCTTTTAATTAGCAAAGAAATATTGTCCCTCAGCTGGCATATGGATTTGTCTGAGGATGCAGTCTTTTGTTGGCGATGGGATATCCCCTCTTTAAGTCAGAAGAATGATGGTCTACATATGGTGACCCTGGAACAATTCCTCCAATCTAAGATTCCCTCTCTTACGTTTAAACAGGTTGCGCAGTGGGGAAATATGAATCTTACTGAACTGAGTAAGGTGAAGGGACACTATTACAGACAAACCAAAGGATTAATTAGAAGGACCCCTTACCAAGCTAATCAGGCTGCATTGGGCAAATGGTACTGAATGTGAATGCTGTGGAACATTATTTGGGTTTTCTGATTAACTACGCTACATGGCTTACTCAGCATTTTTAGAAGTCTGCAGCTCAATTAATCGAATGATTGGTAAAAGCAAATAGTTGGCATGATAATTATGTGGAGAGAGAATCAGGTGGGGAAAAAGCATGAAATGTCAAAAAAATCTATGCCTTTAAATCCAAAATGGAAGGTTTTTGGAAACTTTAAATATTTAACTAAAAATCTGGTAAAAACTGAACAGTTGGATCAACTAGAAACCCGTGGAGATCTTAAAACTGTCTGAATAAAATATTCAGTGTGTCAAATAAATAGGAACAGAAAAGCATTTGTTAACATACTGTATTTGTTATTTGGTAGATGGTCTGGTCGTCAGTGTGAGTTAAGAATACCTAGTTGCCAGATTCGGTCCATATATTTTGCGTTTTACTTTAATCACTTGCGTTGGTTGCACAGTGATATAATGCCACTGTGAAAAAGTCACAAATCTATCAATGCTCTGTATTTCAGTCCACGCAGGATTATTAATTTCAGTGACTAAAAGATGGGCCAGCGTTTGGTGGCAAATCTGGAGCAACAAGGCAATCCCCAGAGAATGCGTAGGGCAGCTTAGTACTTAATTGTGTACAAATATAAAACCTCAATTTACACAACCAGCTAAACTAAAAACATAAAAATGTATTAAGAAAAATTAAGTAGTAATAGGGTTCTAAAGCTTTGTGGAATAGAAATTTCACCTATAAAAATGGAAGGGAAAAAGAGTTCCATTACTAATTAATATAAAAGAAAAATTAATTAAAGAAACTGTTAGACCTGGCACCATTGGTGTGGGTCACCCTTCCATTTTTGCTGTTGCCTCATATGTTTTTGCTGGTGTTAGATGCTTTGGGCACTGTGCCACTGCTATTCAGTGCCACCGTGCAAGTGTTCCCTGTTGTATATTGAAGTATGGATTAGTGATTCCATGTTTGGCTATTTTGCTTTACTTGTCAGACCCTAGTCTAGTGCACTGAGTGTGCCAGGGCACGTAATCCAAATGCTGCTGGTGGGCATGCAGCAATGGTTGTGCCACCCACAGAAGCAGCATTGTAAAATGTGTCTAAGGTTTGCCATTGCAGAGCCTGCGTGCAGTCTGGTACTGTCATGCTGACTGGGCAAATGCACCCACTTGCCACTCCCTAAACCTTCCCTTTCTTCATATTAGTCACCCCTATGGAAGGCCCAAGGGCAGGGTGCATTGTAAGTATAAGGTAGGACAAGCCCTGGTGTGTGTGGCATGTCCTAATAGTGAATTACAGCCATTTTCGTTTTTCACTATTGCAAGGCTACCTGTTCTCCATAGGCCAGAATGGGCCGTTAGAATTGTTACATTTTATAATCCTAACAGGCTCAGAGAACATGGTAGAAATTCGAGTTTAGTATGCCTGAACTCAGAATCATAAAATTCATCTTTTAGTAAGGGTTATTTTAATATTCTATGTTTGCAAATGCCAATTTTAGAAAGTAGGTATTTGCTTGTCTAACCATTCAAACCTGCCTCTGCTAGTTTGTGTATTCCTATGTCTGGTTTCTGTGAGTGACAGGGCTGGGGTGTTTGAGTACACTGTGTGTTGGGTGATCTTCGATGTGGTTATGCTGAATAAGCAGCTACCTATGTTATATGACACCACTTTATTAATGTAATAATGTCGCGTTCTAATCTAGGACCCCGATCAATACTGTGACATTATGCCCCTATACGGCTACAATCCATTCATACCCCTATAATGGCATAAATGATCAGAGCCATATTTCAGCCATATTTCTGAAACTCGCCTCTGCAGCTCATTACAGTACATGACACAGCAGAAGCAACTATCTAAGATTCCTAGATTACACTCCGAGTTCTTCAACAAGATAAAACTCAGCAACCTGGGAAAGCCCCGCTTGCTATGTTTTGATTAGTAATAGAACTCTGATGAGCACTGAAAGGACAATCACTTCCTAGTGACATCTTTATTGACGTCTTATGTCCAAAAACGTATGTCAAACAAGGCACCTTTCAGGTATAAATATTACCAATGTTGCCTTAAGCAAATGCGGCGACATCGATGATAGCGATGGTGTGGTGAACACAGGAGCAGAACAGCTGTCCCTTGCAGAGCCCAGCAGATGCAAGCAGCCCACGGACGCTGTCCCTCCTCCTCCTTGAGGCGCTGAGAGAGACGCTGTCTTTTCTCCTGCCGAGAAAATCCAGCTCCGGCGTTTCCAGCCCACTCTTGCGAGTGACTGGGATATCGAGTTCTGGAAGGAGATACAAGACCTCCAACATTCTATTCCAGAGGTATGGTGTTGACTAAACCCTTAGAGAGAATTCTTGAAGCAAACCTTGGCAAAACCAACTTAACTTAAACTGCTACTTACTTACTCCCTCCCACGTATTAGGCTTAGGTCAGGTACACTGGGGTAGGCGTAGTTAGAAGCACCAGTTGAGTACGTTAGCTAAATGTATATATGAATGTATATATTTTATTCATTTTAACCATTGTATGGCTAAGAAACCATATCAATGCTTTTACAGTATTATTTCGCAATCCTCATGTTACTGTACTCACTTTTTATAATAACTAGTCTTGCAATTGTGGCAATTCATTTCTCTTGTATGAGAAGAAAGACTCTTCAATAAATAATACCTTTTATTGGAAACGCCCGTCGCTCTATTCTCTGCATCTTGGTGAAAGTAATCTGCACAACTGACTGAGTAAAATAACTGTCTATTGTTTCACACGACTCTAGAGATTGACTCTTATTCTAAGGAGCAAAGTTGTCATGTTTATGCGGTTGTTGGAAAACTGAATCCCTTCTTGTCTGTGCCAGGGAAGCTGATCACTTCCTATTCAGTCAAGAAAGTTTCCAGTGACCTCTGAGCTAGTTGGTACAAATCCAATTAAGTTTAGCATAGTCAGTAGAGACCTGGAAGACCGCACTTCTACGTCTATACTACTGTTTATGTTATTCCAATGCGCAGGGCCTATAGGGAAAATAGGAACTACACTACATGGCGCCCAACTTTTGGTAAGGCGATAAAACTAACGCAAGACGTTAGAGTAACTCAGTCGTGCATTTTTCACACAGACCCTTTCTACCGTAAATACTCCAATAGACGTCTGGAGTGGGTGAAAGGTTAAAATCCGCCCGAACTTAGTAGGAAGAGATTCCTATGTAAAGCTCTGGTTTATTCAACGTTGAAGGATACAGTGTTCCAAAATATTGTGCACCTAATCTTTGTCTCCTTGGAGACCTGCTCTGCAAAACCTTTCTGACAATAAAATGTCAGACACTGAAAACGGAACCGTTGATGCCGCAGTAAATGCGACTCAGCAGGGTCCCGATGGTATAGGGACTACTGAACCGGGTGCAATAATCATCCCGGTCAACATAAGAAAGACTATAATGTTAAAACTTATAGAAAATGGACTGACCACACAAGGTGGCACAGTCGTCTTCGTGATAGAGGCACACGAATATCGGCAGACAGAGGTATTCTATTCTTGGATAAAATTTCCAGCGGCAAACACCGCAACACACGAGTTCCACTATTACAAAATAGGGGATTCACCGGAAGAGTACGCTCCTTTCGAGGAGATTGAAATCCCATTAAAATACCAAGAGCACCTGCTCTGGTTTAAAGGCGCCCTAAAACATAATGATCATATTACCTGGTTCGGTCCACTAGGTAGACCAGGAGCAACGTGGCCAATACTAGCCAGCTACACACCACATCCAGACATTGATAAAATGTCAAGTGAAGAACTCTTAGTTAAAATAAGAGAATTAACAAAGGCATATAGAGAGTTAGTTCAATTGGCAATGGAGGTTAAAACGATCTGCCAGAAGTTGAAGGAAACAGATATAACAGATCAACCAATTGAGCTTGCCAGAATTATAGAAAAATGTTATGAAGAATTAGGTAGAGACAGCTTGGGTGGGAAACCAGTGAAACCCCAACTACTCGAAAATCCTGAAAAATTATTTATTAAAAATAATTCAAACACTCCTAAAAAGAACTGGGATGGAAATAAACAGTCCAATCACAAGGAAAAAGTTTTCCAGTCCAGAGGAAGGTCTCCTCGACGGAGGGAAAGAACTCCGACTCGAGAACACCAGTCTCCCCAGAGGGAGCCCTCTGAGGAAAGATATAACCTTAGAAAAGGGATAATTTGAAGAAGCCTGATAGATATCAAAGTATTGATACACGTCCCTCTCGATCTTTTTCGCAGAAATCGGAAAGAAGAGGACGGTCAGACCCAGGAGAGCACACCAAGTCCAAAGACAAGGAACCTGCTCAAAGTAAAAAATCACAATTTCCAAGAAAGAAGGTTGCCAGTATTAGAGTAATCGAACATGCCGAGAATACTGAGGACACAGTTGAAAAACGGGGAGTGGGCACAGACAATGCTAGACAGTGCAGCAGAAATCAGTATAGTTCGCAAGATCCTGATTAGTCATCTGGAGACAGTGGACACGAATGAATACATTCAAGTAGAAACTGCCGACACCAGAGTTAGTGAACCCCATAAGATATACGAAATAACACTGCGTATAGAGGGAGATAAGACTAGGAAAATAAGGGGTCTATTTTGGGATAAACTCTCAAAAGGCTATGACATCCTGTTAGCTGAAAAAGACTGGCCCCCAGAGTTTGTCAGGGAGTGCCCTCGTGGCGAAGAAATGATTATGCCTGCCTTCTCAAATCACATTCCGATTCACACTAAATATATATATGCAAGGAAATGGGCAGTAGCCCAGGTACCAGCATTATATAAAAATCATGTAGGATGGGATGAGGACTCTCCTCCTCACAAAATCCAGTTAAAAAATCAACCGACTGCACAAAGGCAGTATCCCATTAAGCAAGAAGCTAAAAAACAAGTCAGGGAGATTTTAGATCAACTTGAATACCAGGGGGTGATTGAAACATGCACCTCTCAAATGAACAATCCTTTGTTTCCTGTCTCCAAACCAGACAATTCATATCGTCTAGTTTTGGATTACAGACACCTTAACTCATGTTGCAAAACATTTGCAGTACAAAATTCGCATAGTGCTGCACTAATGAATAACATAGTTCGGAAAAAATATAAAACGACATTAGATATATCTAATGGTTTCTTTTGTCAAAATATTGCACCAGAAAGCAGATACTTGACCGCTTTCTCAGTAATGGGGTCTCAGAAAAATTTCTGTAGGCTCCCACAGGGATTCAAGAACAGCCCAGGACTATTCTCAGCCAGAGTAACAGAGTTACTACAAATGTATGATGATGAGGCATTATCTTATGTCGATGACATCTATCTAACAGACGACGACTTGGATACTCATTTGAAAAGAGTGAACACCATTATACTTGGGTTCGCAGCGGAGGGTTACAAATTCAACTTTAAAAAGTCTCGAATTGCCCATCTGACAGTATTATTTTTAGGATACGAATTATCAAGTGAAGGAAAAAGTCTAGCGGACAACTTCTTAGAGAAGTGCGCTGTACTCCAAGCACCGAAAACGCTGAAGAACTTACAATCGATTCTAGGTTTCCTGAATTTCAGAAGAACTTACATTCTAAATTATGCGGAGAGGGTTAAACCTCTCTACGAACTAATTAAACCTGATTTTAAACCAATCAACTGGACTCAAAAACACACAGAAATGTTGAGATCACTGCAAACAGACATGTTAGCAAAAACAAAATTAGATACACGTGACAATACACGAAATCTTGTAATCCGAGTCATCCCAGGAAGATGCGGATTCACGTACCTGACCTCTAATGAGGGAGAAAAGGTACCAATAGCTTACAAATCTCACTTGTACACACAAGCAGAAAAAACATTCAGTCTCATAGAAAATACTGTGAAAGCAGTACTAACTGCACTAGCTAATGAAAGAGAACTAGCACACGGCAAAAGGATCAATGTCCTCACAGCGGAATCTGCCTTCGAGGCACTATTCAGCCCAGTAAACCTGCCTACAGTGTCACCTGATCCAAAGTGGATACAGTGGGAAAATTCTCTTGCTGCGGACGACGTGAAATACTATTTTGCTCCGCAATTCAAAAAACTGAATGATTTGACTTATGAAGAAGAATATCCTCTGCCAATCGAAATTCTGCCTCTCCCACCGTACGCCTGTATAATCTATACAGACAGATTTGTACAGCACTACAACGTAGAAAACAAATCCTACGATGCAGCCTGTGCGATTGTTAAAGGTCGCTGGCTGTGAGGTAAATTCAGACCGAAAATAACAAAAACTGAATCAGTTAGAAACTGTTCGGCTCAGAGAGCTGAAATCAGATCTTTAAAGATGGCGCTTGAAAATGCCAAACGTGAATTCCCGACACTAATAGTGTGCGATTCACATTTTTGCGTCAACTCTTACAACAACAAGTTACAGAGCTGGGTTCAAAATGATTACAAAGATGACGCAGGTGCCACAATCAAGCATAAAATGCTTTGGAAACAGGTAGTTCTTTTACAGAAAGAACTACAAAAGACTCACGTGATACACACTCTGAGTCATCAACGTGATGGCGTTCACGTTGCAGGGAATTCATTGGCTAATACAGCCATAGCGGAAGCAACTAAACCGGCTTCCGTAGCCACAAAAAAGCGTTCAGAAAAATACATAGATGGGGAAACCATGCTGGCAGTAAAAACCTCCTTAAAAGGCGACTGTGCAGCACTACCCGTGAACTATCCACTCAATTATGCATACGTAATTGATGCAAACTCCGTTCCTTTTGCTCGAATCCCTGGAGTGGGGGATAGGGTAATTCCAAACACGAACCGGAGAGGTTTCCTCACACAGGAAGCACATATGGGGTTGGGTCTGAGACGCCAAACAATCAGGGACTCTCTGAAAGAATTACAATCAGAGTACTGGTGGCCGGGAATGAGCGTAGATATTCATTATTTTGCAAAAAATTGTGAAGACTGCAACAGAGATCGCAGTGGAGAACCGGCCAGCATAGTGTCAGGAACCCTAATAGAAAGCATAAGACGATCTATGCGCATAATCAAAAAAGAGAAATGCGTCCCAATGTATGTTATTTAAGACTAAAATTCACTTAGAAAATATGGCCCCAGCGCTCGGCTGACGCCAGAACGGTTATAAAAGATCTGCGAGTCTTTATCGGCACATACGCAATTGCCATGTTCCATTCTGACCAGGGTCCTGCTTTCAGCTCTCGAGCTTATAAGGAGGCCATGGACAGCATGGGCGTTGGGTTGCGATACTCTTGCCCATCACTCCCCGAAGGGAACAGTGTAGTGGAAAGAAAAAAACGGGACATAAAGCAATCTACAACAGCGAGGGTATTAGGTTCGGGTGATGGGTGGGTCAAACATTTAATAAGTGTCCATCTCAGTCTTAACAATTTGCCAAGAAATTCTCTAAAAGGTTTCAGCCCATACGAACTATTGTTCGGAACTAGAATGCACATTCAGGACTTAGATAGTCAGGTATCAGTGGTAGAAGATAAGAATAAAGACTTTGACATCAAAGATCGTTTGGCTGTTTTACAGGACTTGAATGAAACAAGAAAATCCTTAAGCAACATAAAGTTAAAGCAACAGCCAGCTACCACTGACGAGGCACCACCAGCCCCAGCAAGACCTGTCTGGATTCCAAAGATTGGGGATCTAGTCCGAGAAAAAATAGCAGTGAAGAAGGAATTTGGGCCTTCTTACTGAAAAACAGTACCTGTCTTAGCAATCAACGGAACAAGATCAGTAGTGCTACCGCCCCTTGCTGGTAAAAAGGAGAACAGAGTTGTATCAATCGACCTGGTAAAACCACAAGCATGTGGCCTATAATCAACAGTAGGCCCAGTGGACTCCCGAGAAACAACAGAATACCTGATAATGCAACAACAGATGTTGAAATAGACGTATCTAAAATTTTACATCTAAACAGAACACATCCTGATTGGAAAAAGTGGTTAATCTGGCCTACTGACACGAATAACTGTCAAGATAGATTCCTGAATAAAACACAGGGGTTAACAATGACCAGACCAGACCCTGCATACTCCCAGAGACAACATCCAGGGATAGTAACAACATACAGTGTAGGGAAGCTGTGCCTTGAATAGCTAGAATCATCCACACTGGCAGAAATTAAGCAACTCTCGAACGGGAGTTACATTCTAATACCGGATCACAGATGTTGTGGCCTTTTGCCAGGGAAAGCATATCTCGTAAGCGTAACTTCCATGGTCAAATGCTGTATGCAAGCATTGTTTCCAAACAGCCCTGGAGACTCCGAGACTCCCATTTGGCCTCGTTTGAATGTTTCTTCTATACGAATTGATACTTTAAGCAGAATGAAGTCTGTACTTTTGCAGACAACAGTGCCCATCACATCATCAAAAGAGACGTATGATCTCCAAGTTGCAAGGACAGCATCGGAGATCCATGACCTTTTATCAACAAATTGCCCCGTGCATTTCACAGAAATGCTTAGCGAAATTCTAAATATGTCAAGTGCCATAGGCATCCCAGGCGTATTTAAGACCATTTTTTCGGGACTGTTAACACCATTCAAAGCAATCCTAGGAATTATTCCTAATTTTGTCCATTCAGTCTTTGGTGGCATACCCCTGATTTTGGGACTTGTAGCAGGCATTTTATTTTTGACCCTCCTGCTCCGATATGGCAAGCCAAAATACAGACATGATTCCGGCAGGGATGGAAGAAACGATCCTAGCAATACGCTACCGGGACTGCATAACTAGAGTCCTTGGATTGGCCAGGCTGAGAGATCTGCACATTACCTGGTTTCTTTCATTCAGACCTATATGGCAGACCTGCATCTTACCTGTGCTTCGATGTATGCTATGCAGAGAAGAATGTGTGTTGGACACCTGTCTTGCACTTCCATCAGCAGTACCAATGGATATCGATACTTTGCTAAGTCCTGTAACGGCTCACGCATTGTGTTGTCCACAGCGGCTACCAATCCTGATGACGGCATTCGGTGAGACTCCTGTGCTACGACTAGGTGGTGACAGTGGAGCGAGAAATAAAAGCAACATCACCCAGGTACAACCTTCTGTGAGTATTGCTGATCCAGACACCGAAGATAGCAATCATTCTCACACACGCCAAGTAACTGCATTATCAAACTTGGTCGAACTGTCACCTGATTTTGTAGACCAATTTTTTGAGAGCCTGTCTGATATGATGTTCTCCCCTGAACAGAAACAATGATTTTTGAAAAGCATTCCGACACACAGCGTTCCCATGAACTCTGAATTCGGCCTTCAGTTTTGAGCAACAAAAACTGCTGTAATGCGTTGGAACTCTATTCCCCCGTTCACCATGAATTTTTTTATTTTTTTAATTGAACATTTTTTCAAAATATTTACCTTTTTTCTGGCACAAAATTCTTTGCTTAAAGTAGACCTATTCATAAAGAACAGAACTTCTATTTTTAGGTAAATCTAGAGACATAATAACTTTACATCAGCCTCTAGCACATGTTACAGCAAATGCATTTATATGTGATGAAATTATCTCGCCCTTCTTTTCTGTATAAAAAGATATTTCATGTGTAATTTTTTCGCAAAATCGTTCACTGATTACATATGCTATAATTTTGAATGATTTCTATGCTTGAAGACGTACAGTACCTATATTTCCATGTATTTCAAATACGCCATTTCAAATGCAAATATGTATTTTGGGGTGGGTAATGTTACACATGATTCTTATTTCTTTAGTTTTTAGTAATTTGATGGACATAAATTCGTGGAGTGGGTGTCGCATTCTAATCTAGGACCCCGATCAATACTGTGACCTTATGCCCCTATACGGCTACAATCCATTCATACCCCTATAATGGCATAAACGATCAGAGCCATATTTCAGCCACATTTCTGAAACTCGCCTCTGCAGCTCATTACAGTACATGACACAGCAGTAGCCACTATCTAAGATTCCTAGATTACACTCCGAGTTCTTCAACAAGATAAAACTCAGCAACCTGGGAAAGCCCCGCTTGCTATGTTTTGATTAGTAATAGAACTCTAATGAGCACCGAAAGGACGATCACTTCCTAGTGACATCTTTATTGACGTTTTATGTCCAAAAACGTACGTCAAACAAGGCACCTTTCAGGTATAAATATTACCAACGTTGCCTTAAGCAAATGCGGCGACATCGATGATAGCGATGGTGGTGAACACAGGAGCAAAACAGCTGTCCCTTGCAGAGCCCAGCAGATGCAAGCAGCCCACGGCCGCTGCCCCTCCTCCTCCTTGACGCGCTGAGAGAGACGCTGTCTTTTCTCCTGCCGAGAAAATCCAGCTCCGGCGTTTCCAGCCCACTCTTGCAAGTGACTGGGATATCGAGTCCTGGAAGGAGATACAAGACCTCCAACATTCTATTCCAGTGGTATGGTGTTGACTAAACCCTTAGAGAGAATTCTTGAAGCAAACCTTGGCAAAACCAACTTAACTTAAACTGCTACTTACTTACTCCCTCCCACGTATTAGGCTTAGGCCAGGTACACTGGGGTAGGCGTAGTTAGAAGCACCAGTTGAGTACGTTAGCTAAATGTATATATGAATGTATATATTTTATTCATTTTAACCATTGTATGGCTAAGAAACAATATCAATGCTTTTACAGGATTATTTCGCAATCCTCATTTTACTGTACGCACTTTTTATAATAACTAGTCTTGGAATTGTGGCAATTCATTTCTCTTGTATGAGAAGAAAGACTGTTCAATAAATAATACCTTTTATTGAAAACGTCCGTCTCGCTATTCTCTGCATCTTGGTGAAAATAATCTGCACAACTGACTGAGTAAAATAACTGTCTATTGTTTCACACGACTCTAGAGATTGACTCTTACTCTAAGGAGCAAAGTTGTCATGTTTATGCGGTTGTTGGAAAACTGAATCCCTTCTTGTCTATGCCAGGGAAGCTGATCACTTCCTATTCAGTCAAGAAAGTTTCCAGTGACCTCTGAGCTAGTTGGTACAAACCCAATTAAGTTTAGCATAGTCAGTAGAGACCTGGAAGACCGCACTTCTACGTCTATACTACTGTTTATGTTATTCCAATGCGCAGGGCCTATAGGGAAAATAGGAACTACACTACAATAACTGCACTTTCACAATTGCTTTATTAACCTTTATTAACCTTCCTGCTTTCTCAAATTTGCTTGAAAATGCACCATTTGTCCCCTCTTTTTTCAAAATTTTCGCAGGGGGAAATCCCCTCGAACCCTCCTTAGGGGGTTCGGCCTCGCTTGCTACGCTCGCTCGCTACGGTGCAGTATGATTATCATTTTACGCCCAACCACTTTCAAATGTCACCAGCCACCACTGTCCACCTACCTCTGGTTCCTGTGTGTCTGATCTGATACACTCCTTCCCAGAAACTGCATCCCCTTAATTGATAATAGCTGAAGCTTTAGACATTAGTAATCACAAAAAGTCAAAGTCAAAAAGTGTTGGCCAGACCACATAAAAAATCTGGTACACTTGTGCATGCATGCAACTAGCCACTAAATGCAGAATTCCTCTTGATGGAAGTTCCACGTCAAGACATTGATTATTTTCTGACTCTAGAAAGTCCTTGGAGCATTCAACCTGGAACATCAGTCTAATGTGGGTTAGAGGAGGTTGCATATGTTTTGTGGACACTCCTGGTTGACGAGAAACATCTTGTAGAGGAACTCCAAGTGGAGCAAGGTGCTTCTTGTAGCCATGGTTCAAAGCAGGCCTGCTGACCTGGGTATTGAGCAATATCCTAGATCAAGATTATGTATCTTAGTTTAACATTAAAAAAAATATTAAATACAATTCTCCCTATACGAGAGCTTCTTTAAATCTTCTGGAGAGATCTCTAAGGATAATTTCCTCTTGAGTAATGATTGTTGGTGTGTTTCTTTGCAAAAGCCTTGTCCAGGCAGAAGTTAGCCTTACTTAATCCATTAAGCAATTCACCCCCTCCAGTTAACTGACATTTCACACAGGTCAACAGTTCTGGCTTGAGTTAACTTGTAAATCACTCATTGCCAGGGCCTTTGTCAGGAGGCCACTGACGCTTGCTCCACCCGTTCCCCTATCAGAGCTGCTAGTGACAGCACCAATACTCTACTAATCATCACACTCTTAAACGTGTGACAATTCCAGTCCCCCAAAGCTATAAAAACAGCCTGTGTGGTGGGTATTAGTCAGTTTTGCTGTGTATTGAATTAATAAGGAGGTGTTATGCTCATCCCTGAATTCGGCTGACAGTGCCACCATGTGGCCTCAGTACCACATTTTGTGATTACGGCCAAATCACAGGAAAACACTGCCTCAAATTAAGCACTACCCTCCCCAACAAATGGCTACACGTAGGAAAAGTCCCAAGTAGGTAACAAAAATGTTCACAGCAGACAAGTTTCCCTGTGTCCATCGGGGTCAATACATTAGATTGACTGATTACAATCATAGAGTAAGATGTGTTCATCAAGAAAATTTGTGTGTAAGGTTTGCGCAACTCCCCAATTTTTTTCTCCGCAGGTACACCAGCCCATCTTAAACTATGGTTTTCTACTTTATCTTTGACACTTAAAGAAATGATTGTGAAATCTATAACACATAGAATCCTCAGGGAAATTATATATGTCAGAATAGTTCCTGTCCCACTGTTACACACTTCCACAGAAACCAAATCCTGCCTCCAAAATGTGCAACAACCTAAAACATGCAGCCAGGCCCCCCTGGCTGTGGAAGGCATTGGAAGGGCTTCCTTCCTGATTTGGGGATAGATTTGTAATTTTCACAGGTGATCAGCAACAAGGTACATTTATGAATAGTGATTTGCTGGAGAACGATATTCAATGCAATTATGTATATATAATTTCATAAGAGATTATTTTTCTAAGAGTGTAATATAGTTAGTGGCTATGGCACGTATTTACAAAAAATTGTTGCAGCGCCCTCTATCAGCACACCAGCACTTGTCTTGTAGCAGGCACACCTGCATCTCCCCAGACATTCTGGTCTGTGTAGGATTTGGAAATGCAGTGGCGTAGCTGTGGGTGGGGGGGATGTCCATCCCTGGCAGCACTGTTTTGGGGGGCGACAGAGGTGAGCAAGTCGGGTCCCTCACCTATCGTCATCCCCCTCCCCTGAGAACAAGTCGGCCGCCAGACCCCAACGCCAACTCCCAGAACAAGTCGTCCGGTGCTGCCACACCCCTTCTTAGCTGCACCAGGTGGCAAACTTAGCCCCACCCAGCGGGACAGTAGGTTGTAGTGTCCTGCGGGACACATTCTAGTGTCTGGCAGGAAGCTGTACTCCCACCCACTCCCTTGAGGGCTGGACACATGTACCCCCACACACATCCATCATGGGTGTCACTAGTGACGTGGCCCCACCAATAAAAGGGCCCGGGTGCACGTGCTGGTGGCCAGTTCCTGAACCCAATCTCCTGGTGTCCATCTTAGTCATTCACATCATGTGGGCTTGAGGCCCGACACCACATTGGCGACGAGGCGGGCAGCTAACCCTGCATGCCCGAAGCTCTGTGTTTCCTCGTCCCCCATGAGGAGGTAATGAGCCGCCGCAGTGACGTGGTGAGGGTCGGGCTCAGCATTGCGACGCGGCCCTGCCTTGAAGGAGGGAGGCACAGAGACTGGCTGTCTCTTACTCACATCGCCCCGGCAAATGGAGAAGTGGACGGGCACCTCCCACAGTGGTGCAGCACCCGAGAGCGGACCTGCCACCCCTGAGCAAAGCACTCCTCCGCCGACTGTGCTCCCTGCGTTTGCAGCACAAAAAAGGGAGGTGCCACAACACACCCCCAGACACTGCCCGCAGCCAAAGACAGAATGACGGCACCCGCGCAGGGCATGAAGAGGCCCGGCCTGCGGATATAACGTACACGGCCTGCAGTTGCCCCACAGCATGCACCACGAGCTCCTTTCCTGCTCACAACGCATCCCATGGAAAGAACTGTTAGAATTCACCACAGACCATCACCGGCATCAGCAAAGTTAAACTTTGCAAGACTAAAAGACCTGTCATCACAAGTGAACTGACTGTGTGCAGCGGACGTCTCCAAGCCAGTGGTCGTGTCCTGAGCCATTTAGGTTAAACTACGAGTACCTGCCGAGAAGGTCCTGCTGCAGGCAGAGTCATCAGCCCACGTCTGATGTCTTCCTGCCACCTGTCTCAGTAGACTGATGGACTCTATGGTGTTTAGTTACTTGTTTTGTTTTGTCCCCACAAGTTGGACTAATGTATTGTTTGTTCTTTAATAAAGTTGAGGAGGAATGTAGAGTCCTGCAGGACACATTGTAGTGTCTGGCAGGAAGCTGTACTCCCAGTCACTCCCTTGAGGGCTGGACACACGCACCCCCACACGCATCCCTCACGGGTGTCACGAGTGACGTGGCCTTGCCAATAAAAGGGCCCGGGTGCATGTGGCCAGTTACTGCGCCCAATCTCCTGTGTCTGTGTAGTAATAAATCACTACTGTTGAGGGTTCTAATATTAAGTTTATTTGTCGTAAGTACAACTGGTGCTCCCGGCTTGGCGGCTCCAACAATCTCTCTCCGAACATTCTAACCCGCACTCCCGGATGGAGCGTGGTTCATACCAAGGGAGGAGAGAGAGAGGGGGAAAATGGGGAGAAGAGAAAGGAGTAAGGTTACAACACACCTCCCTCCTTAAGGAAAAGAGGGGAGGAGAGAAACTGAAGGACTCCACACAATGGGTGCGGGACGGAAAGGAGGGAAGGGGGGGGGGGGTGAGAGAAGGATACAGCACAGCAACATTGGGGTCGGAAACAGGGAACCCCTTGCTACAGTCTAAATGGGTGAACAGTCAAAACTGCACACTAACTGTGGTACATTAACTCTGAACAGTAGTTTTCTTTTTCCAGTAGACGTGGCTGGAGAATAATGCTCAATTGATCCCAAGGCACGTTATGTAAAGATTTCATGAGTAGCTCTAGTCCACATTTATCTGCAGGAATTAAGATAAGGCTCTTAAGAATTCAGAAAGTAATGAGTAAAGTTCTCAGGTTACATTGTCCAACGTTAAACAACAGTAACTGTCAAGTGCATTTAAAATTCAGCAAATAATAGGTAAAACTATCAGGTTACATTAACCAACATTAAGCAACAGTGACGGTCTGGAGCAAACAGGGTGTGCACCGTTATGGTATGGGTAATACAATTCAATGGATGCACAAGGTGATGCTTAAGGCATCCTGGCATAGGTGGAACACAAGTATTTATCACCACCTTTTCACCCTTGTCTCCCCTATGTCTGAGCTTGCTACGCCGTCAATTTCTCCCTGGGATTCCGAACTCCTCATGCTAGAATTACATCCCTTTTCGGAAGACTGAGAATGGCTGTACAGTTCTTTTCCCTAGGCAGTAGCTTGAGCCAGGACACACCCCAAGACTACCTCTTGATGAATTAAGCCTCCGTTTCCCTGTCCTTGTCCATGCAGGGACTAAGCCTTCTTCTGCTCTCATTTCCTAGGCCATGACCAGTATTGTAATCTTTATCGCATTTTGTTTACGACAGCCCCCGATCATTTGCATGAGTCTCATCAGGCATAAGTATGTCTTCCTGTTCCCTCTTGGGCTTGCCATAACAGAACTTGTCTGTGTTTTCTGGACCATTGTACTTCGGCTTCCTCTAACGATCATTTGCATGAGTCTCATCAGGCATAAGTATCTCCTCCTGTTCCCTCTCGGGCTTGCCATAAAAGAACTTATCTGTGTTTTCTGGACCATTGCACTTCGGCTTCCTCCAATGATCATAGACTGAACCCCTCTTCCCTTCCATGACTTTTAGTGGGGATCCTTTTGGGTTTCTCCGCGTTATATTACTCTCCCTCTCCTTCATTCCATACTCGATCCCTTGTATGTATACATCTTTGTTCTCTCTTTTTGGCTCAATGTAACTTGCACCCCTCGCTCTTTCCGGATCACAATTGTCCATGTACTCCTCTGACATCTTGGGTCTGAACCCAGCCAACTTAATTCTTTGCCGCATCTCATTGCAAATGGACTGGTTGCTTTTTTTCGTCTGCCATTCTCGTTCTATGGTTGTGGTATTTACACACTCCACCTCCCTTCCCAATTTTCCATCTGTCTCAGTTTTTTGTTTCCTACTGACCATTCTCTCTAGTTTCTTACGTATTTCTCTTTCCTCCACCTGGCTTTGATATGTGTTTTTTCTCTCGTTGAGTTCGTCCCTAATAGCTTCTCTTCCCCACTCTTTTTCACTTGCAGTTCTTTCAAATGCTGCATTACTCTTAGATGGTTGCATGCGAACATTAACAGTTTCAACTCTGGTATCTTGTTTGCTTTGATTTCGTGCCTGCTCATTCCTGTGTCCTTTTACTTTTTTCTCCAATGAAATCCTCAACTTCTGTTGATCTCTCCACCCTAGCATGTTGATACCACCTTCAGTTATGTATATGGTACTCCTCATATTGTTTCCTTTACAAACTACGTCCAGGACTTTGTAACCAATGGCCTGTATATCCTCCCCTGCATATGTTTTCAGGACTGTGTTAGCCTCTTTTAATTCATTACCATATTTTTTTGCAAATTTTCTGTCCCAATCACTTTTGCTTACCATACTATATCTTGAACCAGAGTCTGTAATCATTTCTGTCTCAACTTCACCTATTATAACGGTACATCTCTGAGATGTCTTCCTGGCTCTAACATCCTCTTTGCCATCCATCCTTCCCTTGAAAACTTCATCCCTTTGTGTCTTTCCACTTGTGGCTTGTATATAATATTCATCCCACACGTTCAAAATGTTCTCATACATATTTCTATCAGTTCCTTTCATGAATACCTTCTCCATATTGTGATACATTTTCCTTCCTCTCTTACCTAAGCTGTGAAGTAGAATTTCCGCCTTTACTTCCGGGGACAGAGATGCTACCTCCTCCTCCAAGACAGACAAATAGTTTTCAAAATACACTTTCCACTCCCTCCACTCTGCAATGTTTTTATTAACCTCCTCCATGAACGGCACAGGTGGAGGGAGATTGTGCATTCGGCCCCACTCCTTGTTTAGTGTGCTGCAATACCTCTGAATTTCCCCGGAAGATGCCACCACCCCAAAAATACAGCACCACAGTACCCGAACTGATCACTACGGGACACTGCTAATCTATTAGCCACGTTGCCCACTATAACCCTAAGGGGTATGAAGCACTTGCGTTAGATTAATATGAATATTACAACAAGGCTTCTGGGAAAACTGCTCGGACAACCCTTCCGAAAATGACAAGAGAAATTAAACCCTGGCTGGATTGCCAAAGTGGGGTGGTCAGGTTAGTGGCAACTAAGGACAGAGGGGTGAATATTAATGGTAATTACTGTGCTGTTTTAACTGAGTGCGTATAGATAGGGGCTCGTGAATTGTAAAGTGACGTGACTGAAATGCGCACTTGCCACGCGCTGAGGTACTCGCAGAGTGTAGAATTCTTCTCCCACTCACACGCTGCAAACTCAGAGTTCATTAGCTGTGTCCCTTGGATTAGCAGTGCGCAGCCTATGTCCTGATGTTTCACCAAATCAGCCGCATGCCCTCAAAGCGATCGTCTCCCAAACGTCGTCCTCGCCTTCGCGCTCTTCACCTCTGCGCCAACTGTGCCCAGACAGACATACGAACTTGGTCTGAAGCGCACCTCCTTAGAATCGAACCGCAACACCCTTCAAAGCTTAAAGGTTGGTCGGAAGTGAGGTGCCCGACACGACACCCGAATTTAATTCCCCAGCTCCTTGACCTTTTCCCTATGCCCATGCGCGAGGATAGAGACAGGGATCCTGCGTCTGATACTCTAATGGGGTGCTTAGTTTTCCCGCTTTCACAAATGATAGGTGGTCACTTCTTCCACAAATGATAGGTGGTCACTACTTCTGTCACCTCACCTCAATTGCTCCCGTAATATTATTTCCATTACTTTCTTCTTTGACCTCAATGAATTCACCTCAGGGAGACAACAACCACTGTCCCTTGTACAGTTTACTTTTACTCCCTTCCTCAATAATCACAGACGATTATGTCACTCAAGGTACTGCCACGGTTAATTTTCAGTCACTGGAACACAAGCTCGCTAAACTTTATGTCCCTCAAATATTTTCTCCAAGCAGCTACAATACACTGCCACCGTACAGTTCCATAAGTTTTCCACACCATATGTTCCGTTGAGCGCTCCTCCTAGCGTTTCAATGGCTCAATGCAATTATGCAGTACGGCTGCGGTTAAACCTCCTCCCAACTTAATGTGAGAATACTTCCAAATTCACTGAGGCTATTAATTACTCGCCTCCATTACTTCTGGGAGTTAGGGGTTAGTGGCTCCCCCATGCTGTCACTCACTCATTCCTCGAACACTTAGCGCTCACCTCAAAACCGTTTCTTTCACGTTGTTGAGAAAGTGACTTTGTTCCTTGTTCCGCTCCCTTCTCCTCACGCAGCTTCAAGGACTCTCCACACAGACCTGTGCGACTCGCTCGGGAACCACATGGAGTACCTTCAGTTTCCCCTGCTCTCTCCTCACTTCACACTGGAAGAGTGTAGGTTACGAGGTCCTCCTTCCAAAACGCGTCCACAGGACCGGAACTTCCCGTCGACAACTCTGCGCATAATCCGAACAAGACTCGCTCCGTCTTCTACTCACGAGGGCTCCCTGCCTTTCACCGACAGCATGACAGTCCACACAAACCACGGAGGGGACTAAGCATGGTGTCAAGGAACGCCCCTTCAAAACCAGGAACGGAACACAGCTGCCGAGAGTCATATGCTTCACATCGACTATGACAGTTTCACTTCATGTCTCCCGCTCTCCACCGGCAGCTCGTTAGACCGATTTCCCGTTCATCAACTGGGTGAGTCTTACTTGTTACTTCATTCCGCTCAAGCTTCAAATATGTCCAGGGGGGAGACACCACACTGACCCTGGCTCAGCTCCACGCCCTCGTCGCCATAAATGTAGTAATAAATCACTACTGTTGAGGGTTCTAATATTAAGTTTATTTGTCGTAAGTACAACTGGTGCTCCCGGCTTGGCGGCTCCAACAATCTCTCTCCGAACATTCTAACCCGCACTCCCGGATGGAGCGTGGTTCATACCAAGGGAGGAGAGAGAGAGGGGGAAAATGGGGAGAAGAGAAAGGAGTAAGGTTACAACAGTCTGTCTCAGTCATACACGTCATGTGGGCTTGAGGCCTAGCACCACATAGGTCTAGCTACTCCTACGCCACTGTCAAAATGTAACAATTCAGTACTGCTCAAGCAAAGGGGGCTGGCCCTGTGTCACACGGCCTATCAACGACTCATACCACCTAAAGCAATGCTTAGTCGATCCATTACAGGAGGGACAAACGTAAAGCAAAGTAGAAAACAAATTGAGGAACTGTACTGCAAAATAGGATTGTATGGTGGAGGCGAAGGACAAAACTGATCAAATAGCCTTCAGCTTATCAAAAAACGTTTTTTAAATGGCTCCTCTTGTTTCACTTTGAAAGACATTGTTTAAAGGCCACGAGAGTTGAAGAACAAATTGTTCCAAGAACTTGCTTCTCTTCCTTCTCTGAGGGAATAATGCGTACAGAAAGCGTCTCTGTAATAACCTCTCGAAACCAGTAACCACGGTGTAACAGGAGCTTTTCAGCACAGAACATTTCCTAATTGCACTTTCCCTCTTGAGATAAACTGTAGATTTTCCATCCTCAAGCCTGTTATCTTCCTCCGCATATGTTTTTTTTTCCTTACAGCACAAGAACCAAAATAATCTGGGATTTGCAGAAAACTCTGAGACTGAGCTGATGTCCAGGATTAATTCCAAAGCTACTGCATATAAAATAGTGAACACAGAGCGTGCCCAATAATCCGCAATAAGCAACCATATGTGTATTATTAGAGCACGCGGGGAACAACAACAGCTTGATGTCAGTAAAACTACTCTTCTTTCATGTGGTTTTTTTATCATAGCAGTGGCTTATATATTTTTAGAAAAGCAAAATAATGGAAACCCAATTCTAAGAAACAAAATAATGGAGGACTGTGGAAAAACTAAATTAAGACGAATACAGTTTTGTCTGAAATAATGGAAAAGAACAAAATAATATATATATATATATATATATATATGTTTTTTTAAGTGCCCTTGGAGGAAAATTGGAGACCCCGTATGCATACTCATAAAGAAACATGGATTCTATATTAAAGTGATAGAAAGTTAGATAAAAAGACAAAGGCAGATGGAACAGGTTAAGGAAATGGTTTGGAGGAGTAATTAAGGAATGCGTGAGCACATGTAATTAAAAGCATTAGAGAAGAGAAAAATAAATTGACTTTAAAAAGGGGGCGTTAAGTCCTCTCCCTGCCAACAAAAAACAGGGAAAGAGGAGGAAAATTCATTGGGTATAGAAAAAGGAATCAGCAATGAAAAATGATTTAAAAGACCACAAGGTGACAAGATATGGGAAGGGAAAGGGGTACATAGAAACCATTTAGAAAACCCAACAGAGAGAACCCACGGTCAAGATTAATGGCATTTACTCATTTTTAAAAAAAAGTATGCAATTGTTAAAAAAGACATTATATGCATTAGTTTCTATCAAATGGTAAATGACATTCATCTTCTATTTAAATATTTTAGGTGAAAGGATTTCTCAGAATTGGTATTGAAATAATGATTTTTTTCTATGAAATCGCATGCAACCTCTCACAATAGTGTCCTACAACCTCATACTTCCTCTATCAACTTTTAGGGACAAAAGGCCTCGCACTATGAAAACAGCTCTGCCATTTTGCTCTTTTTTGAGTCTCTAGACAGCGCATGCGGTGTCTCAAACAGACATGTTATGTTTAATTGGAGGGCTTCAGCTCGCCTGCAGGCTTCCCATTTGCTCGCTCCATCGTCTGTCTCATATTCTTTGTCACCATTTGTTCCCGACATGCATGGCCAAGCCTCCTCTTGTGTATAGATCTCCTCCCAGAAGGTGGATCAAGTACTTGTAAACATCCACTGCTTCCATTTTCACTACCATTTTAGAACCTAGGGGCATATTACCAAGCAATAGCGATAATTATCGCTATTGCTTGGTTAGAGACATAAATTTACCGCAGCGCTGCGGCGATTTTTACCGCAAATAAACCTTGGTATTACCAAGGTTTAACGCAAATGCGGTAAAAATCGCCGCAAAGCATGAATATCGCTGAAAAGTCAGCGATATTCATGCATTAGCGAGCTAATGCTCTTAGCCATGTTATCCACCTCCCATTGGATAACATGGCTAAGAACTGCTCAGGGCAGGTGTTAGCTTTTGGAGATATTCCCGCTTAGCGCGAATATCTCCAAAAGTTGGTAATAGGAGATAGCGATGTTAGCGACTGTTTTCAGTCGCTAACATCTTGGCACGCCCACTTTGCATCTCATTAGTGATAAATATCACTGACAAAAAAAGTGGGGCCCAAGATGGTCGCTATCTCCTACTAGCTGTCGCTAACTGGTGTTAGCGGCAGCTAGGTAATAGGGAGATCATTTTATCTCCGCTTTCTTGGCTTTTAAAGCCAAAAAAGCGGAGATAAACCCCCTTGATAATATGCCCCCTACTTTTTTGTTCTTTTTCAGCACTTTACACAGTGCTCGTGCTTTTACCTGCTCTGTCTCCTCCCACCCAACAGCATGCCCCCTACACAGATCTCCCCATTGCTCTCCCTGTCACAGCTTTTCCCCCCATTGCTGCTTTCCATTTCTTCTACCTCCTTCCTCCCGTCTCTGTTTGCTCCCTTGCACCTCCCAGTGCTTGCCCCGTCCACAAGTTACACCCGACCCCTTCACTGCTTTAAACCCCCATTGTTAACTACTTCGCTCTAGTGAATGGTGGTGTTCTGCCTTGTAATGTCCTTTTAGTGTATAGCTGACAAGCTGATTGGGGAATGTGTGCACGGCTGCAATTATTTCGTACATGTGCACTCTCTGTTTATTTTCCATGCATGTGGGTACTAGTGTGTGTGCGTGTTTACACCATATGTGGTCGTTCAGTAATGGTGCTCATAGCTGGAAAATCAGACCTCCAGTGAATCAGGTATGCATTATCACAGGGCATGTCAGTGCTTCTAAAGTACCTGTGTCTTCTATTGTAATTGCATTGCCACGTTTCTCCTGTGCAAAATGATTGAACGGTTTGTTTCTCTCCTTGTTGCTTCTAATTTCATAGGATGGGACTCTATATTTTCTCATTTCTCTTGTCGGGACACTTTTTTACTTTTTCATCATTCACCTGTGACGTGTTTCCATGCACCATTGGTTTTTAGCTTCTATTCTTTTCAAAGGAACCAGGATAAGTCTAGATGTAATCAAGGTAGGCCTGCCCCTCAGCGTCCTTGGCAGAAGTAGTCTTTTTAATGTGATTGCTGGTGTGATGTATTTTCTCATGTTCGCTACTGTAAACCAGCCTAACACTGTGATTCTTTCTGTTTTTTTGTGCAGTTTTACATAGCTCCAACACCTCCTGAAGGTATTGGAGCACTTTACATTAGCATCAGTGCCTTTACACAAGGTCACATTCATTTTTGTAGGCACTGGGAGATTAAGTGATTTGCCCAGAATCAAGGATGTTGAGCCGAAACTCAAACCCAGTTTCCCAGCTCCATAGTCGGCAGCTTTAGTGCTTACGCCACATCATTTCCCAAGAGGATGCCACATCGTATCCCTAGCTTCGCCCTCAGTTCCACATTTTGTGATTATGGCCAAATCACACCTCTGCTTGCCCACACTGAACTCCTGTTGCACAGATCGCCTCTTCCCCAGAACCCCTCCACAATTGTACACATTTCTTTGCCATCAAGAGTTCCCATTGGCTGTCTTATGACAGACCATATGATGTCATCACCATTTTCAAACCAAGAACGGGCTCTTCTTTAGCCCTATTGTCTTTTGCTTCCGTGTCATTTCGCTTACTTGAAATGTATCATTTCACTCGAGCTACAGTTCATAGCTTCCTTGCCTCGGCAATCTTGCAGCTTCCTGTCCTTGGACAAACTCCTTGAGCACATTATGCACAACTTATTCAACAATATTTTCTGACAAAATTGTCGACGTGGTAAAACTTTCCACTTCTCGTGCGTGCAAGGCTCCTCTCTGGACAGGTTTCAAAAACCACATCTTTTGTAGGCCTAAAGGCCGCTCACGGAAACTAGCATTTAAACAAACACACAACAATAATTAATTAGAGAATTGAGACCCATACTGTTACCCACCCCCTTTGCTAATTATTACCCCGTTAATTTATGTTACCTAGCTAAGCACACAGAGCAGCATTTATATTAACCTTCTTCTTTTAGGCCATAAGGATTCTCCACAAGCTTTTGCCACAGAAAAGCACACGAATAGGCACATGCCATTAATTAAACAGCCGCATTCAATACTGACAAAGACAATAGACCAGGTTAATTTATTATTTTTCACACACTTGCAGTTGCAACATAGAGCATAAAAATTAGTTCCACATGTTTTTCTGAATGCAAGCAATTTTAAACTAATGTTAATTAATAAATTCAACACATGCTTATTAATACAATTACGTTTGTTATGGAAGTTTTAACTTTGCGAGTATGAACAAAAACTCATTCAACAGCTCGCTCCATCAACTCCCTCATCTTGTGATTTCATAATTACCGAACTACACCCAAAAAATTTCACTAAAATTTTAAGCCTACACACATGTTTTGAACATTCACTGTATTAGTTTTTCTAAACTTTTGATTCAGCAGTTTGTCTAACTCTCATATTGAACTCTGTGAAACTCTTCTAGTTCTATTTCTTTTTCTCGTTCTTTTCTGAGCTTATAAATTCTTTTCTTTTCCTTAACAAATTTCTTTCTCTTGTGTATCATGCAACTAATTTTTAACAAAAGTGTCACTATGACTATAACTATTACAGGATAAAGTATTTTACCAATGATTGAACTGCCAATCTCTTGAAACCAGTGTTTAATTGTTGCGAATCTTTTAGCCAAGCGCTCTGAAAAACTTTCATGTTCTAAAGGTTCTATCTCAGTATGTAACTCAGTAATATTCTTGATAAACATTTCTATGTTCTGGCTCTTATCTGGAATGTATGTACAGCAATGCTGGACATGTAAAATTCCACAAACTCCTCCTTCCTTTGCAAGCAGAATGTCTGGAGCAAGACAGTTCTGCATAACCATTGATCTCATAGCAATGAGTTCTGTATCAACTAATTGAAATCCACTTGCAGTATCTGTTGACAATCTGTCCACAATTGTAGACACTTGCCTGATTTTATTTGCATTCAGGGTTATTCCCACCATAGGAATTACTGCACCAAATATATCTCCCATTATTTTTGAAAAGCTTTCCCTCCTGAACCTATTCAGGCATTTGCCAATTTCAAATGAGCCTTCTGAATTTCTATCTATATGAAAAATCTTTGAAAAAACTAAGCCAATATAACATGTCCCATACCAGTGGTCTGGGAGATTGAAGTAAGCTTTGTTCTCACAAACAAAATAAATTCCAGGGAAAATTTAGATTTTTCGCAGCCTGCTGGGCAGAAAATCTAGATTTTATGGCGCGACACGTAGGCTAATATTATGCAAATCTCCTTTATTACCACAGCTCAGTAGCAACAATTGAAGAATACAGAACTTCAATGAACATTCTGAGTAAGAATAAAGTTCCTTAGAAAACCATCTCTCATCCTTCTTTGTTCAAAAACTGCGAAGAAAGATCAACGTGAGATAAACTTGAGGATCCAAAACTTGAAGATCCAAAACTCCATAGTTAAAGTCCAGAATCAGGTTATTCTGAAAGAAAATAAGGTAAACATCGTAAATTCATAGAAATGGGAGGGTATGAAGAAAGAGGTGGGATAATATTAGCCTCTGTGTCCTTAATAAAATCCAGATTTTCTGCCCAGCAGGCTGTGAAAAATCTAAATTTTATGGCACGACACGGAGGCCATATTATGCAAGTTTAAAGTGTATTAAGAACATTATCAATCACATTAGGTATTGGTTTGAAATAACATGCTCTAAACATACTATCATTGGACCAATCTGCAGCCCTAAGGATGTCTTGTAACCCTCCTCCTAAGCAGAAAGCTTTAGAGGCTGAAGCACCTCTTAAAGAATGAGCACCAAAAACACAAATATCAACGCCACTTTCATACATGACATTCTTAACCCACCTGGCTAAAATTGGGGAAGAGACTCCCTTATGAGGAGATCTATAAGAAATCAGTAGTTGTGATTCATTCATTCTAAGATATTTAGTTCTTTTTTCATATTCCTTTAAACATTTGACCACACAGAGTCTATCATTCGCAGGGAAAAAGGGATAGAAAATTGAAGAAGACAAGGTCTTTGTTCTTTTCTTAAGGAAGAAACAAACTCCTTCGGGTTGAAAAGCCCTAGTTGAAATGTCTAAAGCCTTAACGTCAGAAGTTCTACGAAAAGACACCAGACACAATAAGACAGTAATTTTAAAAGAGATGCGTTTAAGAGATAGAGAAGAGTTATCTCCCCATGACGCTAAAGTCCTAAGAACAAGAGTGACGTCCCACAGCGTGGTATATTTAGGGCCAGGAGGGTTTATAACCCTCATGCTTCTCATTATCTTTTTAGTAAGAAGATTTTGTCCAACTGATGTTCCGTTAATTAAAGAATGACCGGCTGAAATTGCGGACCTATAAACGTTAACAGTTCTGTAAGAAAGACCTGAAGTAAAAAGATCCCAAAGATAGTTGATAACATTGACTAGATCAGTTGAAACGGGATCGTAACATCGTTGAAAGCACCAGCGAACCCATTTGTTCCATGCCAGTCTATAAGCTTTCCTTGTTCCGGGTGCCCAAGACTCTGAAATGAGTCTGAAAGCATTTGACGCAAGTCCAGGGACATTCCACTGTCTCCTGGAATCTTCCATGCTGTCAGAATTAGAAGGCCCTGCTCTATAAGGGGATGTGTGTGACCTTCTGGATCTAGAAGGATTTCCGTGAAGGAAGGAATTAAAATTGAAAAATCTATGCTCATTTCCAGGATGATAGGAAACCACGCTTGGGATCTCCAGAGAGGGGCTATCATGACCATGCTCTGTTTGTAACGTCGATCGTGAAGAAGAAGACGAGGGAGCATTGAAAAAGGGGGAAAAGCATAAGGTGCTAGGTTTGTCCAGTCTTGTAGGACGGCATCTACTTTCGTGGCTTGAGGATCCGGCCTCCAACTGAAGAATTGTTTCAGCTGGGTGTTTATACGGTCTGCAAATAGATCTGTTTTGAATGGACCCCATTTCGACTGGATGGACAGGAATACATCTCTGTTCAATCTCCAGTTGCTGGAGTCCCTGAAATTTCTGGAACACCAATCTGCAACTTCGTTTTTCAGTCCGGGAATGTGTTCCGCTACAACTGAAATACCTTTGTTCAAACAGTAGTTCCATAGGCCCTCGCCAAGTCTGTCAAGTCTTTGGAGTGAGGACCGCCCAGTTTGCTGACATAGCGGACTGCAGACACATTGTCCATTCGTAAAGTTACGCAGCATTTCATTGAATCTTGAGTAAAAGAGCGAACCGCAAACGAGCCTGCTAGTAACTCTAAGCAATTGATATGCAATTCTTTTTCTTGTTGGGTCCAGCGACCCCCTGTTGACAAGTTCCCGCATCTTGCACCCCAGCCTTCTAAACTTGCATCGGATTCTATTATTAGATCTGGTAGATCTCCGAAAATGGCTCTCCCATTCCATGCTTCTAAATTCTTGAGCCACCAAAGTAGCTCGGTTTTGGATTCTTGATTTAGTGAGATTAGTTGGGAGTACGAACCGTTGGATCTCAAATGTCTCTATTTCAGTTTCTGTAGGGCTCGATAATGAAGGGGAGCTGGGAATATGGCTTGAATTGTGGAGGAAAGAAGGCCCAGAATTTTGGACAGGTATCTCAGGGGAAAAACTTTCAGAAGAAGTGTTTTCCTCAGTTCTTTTCTGACTTTCCTCACTTTGTCGTTGGGAAGAAGGAGTTCTGTCTTTATAGTATCTACCAAGAACCCTAGGAACTGGGTTTGTTGAGAAGGAATTATACAAGACTTTTTCAGGTTTATGATAAAGCCCAAGTGTTGTAAAAGGCGTATCGTGAGGTCTGTATGAGAGGAGACAGTCTTTCTTGACTGTGCCATTATAAGGATATCGTCGAGATAAATAATCATCCTCACTCCCCTTTGTCTCAACCAAGACGTGATGGGTCGGAGTACTTTGGTGAAGCACCAGGGGGAGGACGAAAGGCCAAAAGGAAGGCTGCAAAACTGGTATAGATGGCCTTGCCATGTAAATTGAAGAA
Source organism: Lissotriton vulgaris (assembly GCF_964263255.1). Taxonomy (NCBI): domain Eukaryota; kingdom Metazoa; phylum Chordata; class Amphibia; order Caudata; family Salamandridae; genus Lissotriton; species Lissotriton vulgaris. Next base: position 1,405,035,196 of record NC_141696.1, read on the forward strand.
ACCTTTGATGAGGTTCCCAAATAGGTATCGTTAGGTATGCGTCCTTTAGGTCGAGTCTAGTCAACCAGTCTCCTTTCCTTAACACGTCTCTTAGGAGGTGAATTCCCTCCATTTTGAAGTGTTGATAAACTACCCATTGATTTAGTTCCTTCAGATTTATCACTGGTCTTTGTTCTTTGTTTTTCTTTTCTACCCCGAATATATTGCTGAGGAAACCTAGAGAAAAAGACTCGACTATTGCTCCTTTTTTTAAGAGTTCTTGAACTTCCTGGGAGACTAACATTTTGTCTTTGCCCGAGAATGTTATTTCTCTTGGGTTTTTTCTCTGAAAAGGAGTAGCTATAAAATCTATTTTTATAAAAAAGGAGATTTGCATAATATTAGCCTCCGTGTCGTGCCATAAAATTGGGTCTTTGCCTCCTTTAAATCCAGACCTCCTAAAATACGATAGGTATCTTCACATTGATTAGCACCCACAAAATAATTATCATATTGAGTATTATCTCTCCTTATGCATAATTTTCCACTAACAGGTTTATCTATATGTATAGCAACATTTTCATTTCTACCATTAAGCTTTTCATCCTCACTCTGCCAAAACTTGGATTTGGTTTGTTTCAACATCTCGTTTCTTTTATAAATTGCTCTTCTCTCTTCAACCATATTTAAGAGAGACTTTTCTTTCTTTCTCAATTTGCATGTTAAATTTTTTCTAAAAGCGTACTTGTATGTGAGTTCATTAGTCACTATAAAAAATTCCCTCATCTGTTTACCATATTTCACTTTATTCAAACTTTCCACAACTTTTAAATTTGCGAAAATCTCATCAAAGTCTGAATAATAATACTCCAGACGACCAGTTTTATAAAATAAACTAGCTATTACACTACAAGTAATGCCATAAGTAAGAGGAAGCATATTATAGCTAGCTCCTTCCGAAACAGAAGCAGGTAATTTCACACAGATGTAACAATCTTTCACATTCATCACTTTAACATATTCAGATAAAAGTCTGGAAAAGGTATTACTAGAAAAATCACCTACAGATCTATCTTGGTGAATCTCTGGTTTGTGCTCAATGACTTTATTAGTCTTGCTTACTACATCATGAATAACTTGTTTAGTCTCAACTTTACTAGTCATATTAGCTTTGTACATCTCTTTGTCAATTTCAAAAGAAAAAATGACAGCTAAAATTAACCAAACCAAAATTATTAAAATCACACAAATAGAAGACATTTTGCAACATCTTCTTAAAATAGAGCATCTCGAATTATCATTAGAATTAGGCATATTTTACTTGAGACAAGAGCCTTTCAGAAAAAACAAAAACAAAAAATAATTTAAACATCACTTAAATCACTAAATATACACCTACTAAATATACACCCCCCTTTTTTACTTTTTTTCTTTTTTTTAAAGAATCCACTAACAGCTTTTCTTCAACCTTACGTCTTACATTAATGTGTTTTCCAGCTAACACAATTTCTTCAACCTTGTGTCACCTAACACAATTTCATCGACCTTATGTCACCTACAACTTTCAACCTTATATGAAAACAAATGTAATCATTGTCACTTGTGTCATCTATATCTTCTTGGCTACTACTGCTCACTTCCACTACTGGTGGAATAATTATGTACGTCCATTCAGGTGACTTATATTTTTGATTAGGCTTTAACACTCTCTTTGCTCTATTGCTAATCACTTCTATTTTCTTTCTTGCTTGATTTTTCTTATCGAAATCACTTTTCTGACTTGAAATTTCATTAACCTGTTCTTTTAATTTGTTCACTAATTTGAATTTTAGACCCTCATTCTCATTTGGCCAATTGAGAGTTTCTTCTTTGGCTTAGTCTGATTGCACTCAACTCTCCAAGCTCTGTTTCTTGACCTTCTTACATTAGATTCATCATCACTTTCATCAGTTTCGCTCTCTGTGATATCAGCTTTAGATTCAGGCACTTCTTTACTCAGCAGCTTCACTCTGTTAGGAACATTATCCTTATAGCTGGTACTTGGTAATTTGTCTTCTTCTTCTTCTTCAATTATTTCCAATCCACCAGTTTCAGAATTTTCGTTCCTTCTTTCAGAGCTTTCAATCCGCTTTTCAATACTCTCCTGATCTTGAATCACTTTTTGTTCAGATTCTTTTTCTGTTTCTTTGTCTAGCAGATCTTCATCATTTTCAGAGTCTAGTATCACAATTTCTAGATCTTTTTCATTCAATGCCTCATTTGCATTTGAATCTTCCAGATGTCGACTTTCTTGTCGATCTTCAGGATCTGGATTTCTTTCAGGTTCAAAAAACAATTGAGGAAGGGTAGAGGCAGTAGTGATAGAATCACCCTCCTGTACGTTATAGATAACCAAAGAGATTCTATCAATATGAAAAAGTGATTTATTTATTTTGTTTTTAGGTGGAAACTCTGTGTCTAATGAAAGTGTGCTCTCTTCGTGGGTTGTCGAAGGAGAGCACTATGTGCTTTTAAAATACCCCTCACACACTATGAATCCCATAGTGTCATGCTTCATCATAGGGGTCTTCCCGTCCCTCTACGGGGCGGGGCGTGCTACGACCTACGAACTATGCGGGAGCACTAAATGGTGACGATAGGCTATGTGTGGTGTAGTGGTAGGGGTGAGAGGTGAAGTTGGGGACTTACTAAGGTGTAGTGATAATACTAAAAAAGTTAAAAAATTCCCTGGCTAGTAGAAAAAACAATTTATTCACTTCTCTAGCTGGGAACAGTAAAAAGGGGGTTAAAAAAGCAGTAAAACAGAATGTGTTAACTGCTTGGTCGACATGACATGTTTCATAAGCAGACCCCTACTGCTTATTCATCAGGACCTATGGTAGTCCCTACCAATAATACTCAATTCTAAGTATAAAGATGTGTGCCTAAAGTCCTATTCATGGAGGCAAAAATAAGCTGCCAGGAAATGCTTCTGGGCTTGAGTGGGCCCCTAGCGAAGCTTTATGAAAAAAGTGACCTGATCCGGTCCACTCGTTGCAAATGGTGTTTGCCCCATGAGTCTGCGTCTTAGGGTTTCAAATCGCTGGTTTAGTGACCGCTAGCAAGTAATCGCGTTAATCCTACCCTAGCGCAGCTCCGTGGGTTACCCACGGAGCTGCGCTAGGGTAGGATTAACCACCATTTGCAATGAGTGGACCGGATCAGGTCACTTTTTTCATAAAGGTTCGCTAGGGGCCCACGACAACCCACGAAGAGAGCACACTTTCATTAGACACAGAGTTTCCACCTAAAAACAAAATGAATAAATAACTTTTTCATATTGATAGAATCTCTTCGGTTATCTATTTCTTTCAGGTTCTTCTTCAGAATCTGAATCAGTTGTTGTAGCACCTACTTCGTCAGGATTCTCAGGTGGTGGTACTCGAATAGTATGACTAGCATGTATCTACCTTTTCAGACCTCTACACTTTACTGCATTTGTTGTGATAAGAATCACCTGTCTTGCTTTCTGCCACCTAGGTACCAGACAATTTCTCCTTCGATGAACTTTTGTTCTCACCCAATCTCCTGGCAATAGATCATGAGCCTGTTCTTTTTCTTTTGTAAGTACCTCAGTTCCCACCTGATGGAACACAGAAGTCACCACGTCAGAAAGGTTTTTGCAATACTCCATAATTGCACTATCATTTATACTTAGTACTTTATCAACTGGAACAAATGCTTGTCTCATTACACTTCCCATCAATATTTCGTGTGGGCTTGGACCAGTTTTCCTATCTGGAGTACTTCTCAAAGACATCAAAACAAGTGGAAGTGCATCAGTCCACTTCATTCCTGTAGCCAAACACATTTTCGCAAGCCTATTCTTGATAGTACCATTGACTTGCTCAACAACACCTGATGCTTCTGGTCTGTAAGCACAATGTAGCTTTTGTTTTATACCCAATGCTTCACAAATCATTTGTAACAGTCTGTTTTCAAAATGTGTGCCACGATCAGTTTCAACTGTCACTGGAAATCCATACCTAAGTATGATTTCCCTCAAAAGCAATTTTGCCACAGTAACTGAATCATTGTGACGAGTTGGGAACGCTTCCACCCATCTTGAAAACAGACAGATTATCACTAAGACATATCTTAATCTGTTATGAGGAGGCATATCAATGAAATCCATCTGTAACCTGGTATAAGGACCACCCTCCCGTCCTATGGTTCCCAAGCTTACAACTGTTTTCCTGTTCGGGCTGACAGATCAAGCATCTGTCTGCCTAAACAACCTAATCATCGAATGTCTTCCTAAATGTCCTGGACCATGATACATTCAGGCCATGTCAGCAATCATGTAGTTTGGCATTACTGGTCTGTCATCTTTATAAACCCAAATTTCATCTTCTTCTCACTGTCTGCAACCTGCCTTTAACCATGTGTCCTTTTCCTCATCATCTGCCTCATCTTCTAAATCTTTCACTCCTTGCCATGTCTCAACTACAGATGTTAACATAAGTGAGTTCAAAACATGTTCATTGTCTTTTTCCCGATTAATGGACATATTATTTTTCGCACAAAATATTGAGATTTCATCAGCATATGCATTTCCCTTCGTCATTTAATCTTTTCCCTTTTTGTGTGCTGTTCATTTTACCACAGCAATTTTCTCTGGCAGCTGAATGCCATCGATCAGCCTTTTGATTTATCTTGCATTTCTGATAGGTGTTCCTGCAGAAGTTAAATAACCTCTTTGAGACCAGAGCTGGTGAAATGAAGATATGCTCCACACAACAGGGTAGGTAGGAGGATATTTTATTCCAGCCAGACACAGGAACTCCTCAGCAGCAACTGCCGAAGTGAGAACATGGTGTGCCATACCCATACTGACTATCAGTCACTATGGTAATTTTCAACCCTGTTGCTCTTTCACATGCACAAATCAAAGCAATCAATTCTGCTATTTGAGATGAACGAATTCCTTTGAGACAAGAAGCTTCAACCACATCTGCAACTGTACAGACAGAGTATGCTGCACTCAACATACCTTCATCCATTCTCAGGCATAAACCATCAACAAAATAAACAAAGTCTGACTCAGTTAGCGGAACATCTTTAATGTCCTGCCTAGGTTTGGTGCAATATTCTAAAACATCCAAGCATTCATGATCAATGTCATTTTCATTTCTGATTTCTGTCACAGTACCGTCAGGCAACAATGTGGAAGGATTTAAATTCACACACTTGCAATCGAAACGTTATCTGATCCCAGTATAACCTTTTCATATTTTGTCAATCTGTTACTTGTTAAATGTTGAGTTTTGCTTCTGGTGAGAAGAATCTCAACTGAATGGGGCACATATACTTTTACAGGAAACCCCATTATTATTCTTTCACTTTGTTCCAGACTCACACTTGTTGCAGCTACTGCTTTTAAGCAACCTGGTAATGCTTTTGCAACAGGATCAAGAACTGCTGAGAAATAAGCAATTGGCTTTCTCAGTTTCCCATGTCTTTGAATCAAAACTGATAATGTACATCCTTCCCTTTCACTGCAATACAGCTCAAATTCCTTCTCATAGTCTGGCATTCCTAATGCTGGAGCTTCACACAAACTTTTTTTAACTGCTCAAAAGCCTTTAACTCAGTTTCTGTTAGGGTAATCGGGTCTTTTATGTCTGCTTTTGTCAGTCTCTGCAATGGTTTTGCAATCACTGAAAACCCACTAATCCATTGACGACAATAACCTACCATTCCTAGAAACATTGTGACCTGTCTCTGTGTTTTTGGAGGTTGCATTGCTTGGATCATTTTTATTCTTTCAATTGTTACTTGTCTAATTCCTTTTGCAATCCTGTGACCAAGATATTTTACTTCTTATTTACAAAACTGTAATTTTGCAGGTGACACTTTATGTCCCCCATCTGCCAAATGATTCAAAAGAGTAATGGTATTTGTCACACAGTTGTCTACTGTTTTTGCTGCTACAAGGATATCATCAATATACTGCACTAATGTTGATTTTCCAGGTAAATCTAGATTTTCCAAGGATTTCTTTAGCAACTGAATAAAAATAGATGGACTTTCTGTATACCCTTGAGGGATACGACACCATGCTAGGATACGCTCTTGGAATCCGAACGCAAAACATTGTTGGCTTTCTGGATGCAATGAAACAGTAAAGAATGCATTACAAAAGTCTATAACTGTATACCATTCTGCATCATGCAGAATCTGATATAAAATTACCTCTGGGTTTGGTACGACTGGGCAACATGGAACAACTATTTGATTAACCTTTCTCAGGTCTTGAACAATCCTGAATGTTCCGTTTGGCTTTTTAATTCCCATAATCGGTGAATTACATGAACTGCTCTCAATTTCTTTTAAAACACCTTGTTTTATAAATTTTTCAATTACAGGTATGACACCTTCAATAATTTCAGCTTTCATTTTATACTGAGGAATGTTTGGACAATTTGCTCCTTGTCTTACTATTATTTTTACCGGGTCAACATGTTTCATCAAACCCATTTCGTCTCCAGATAAATCCCAAATTTTAGTATTGACTGTCTCTTTTAATTCTTCAGGTAAATCATTTTTGTCAAAAGCAGGAAATAATTTACTTTCTTCTGCTTCAACCATTAACATTGTTAATTTATATAGGCCGTCTTCTTCTGGAGTTTGCAGCTCAATACCATCCGGTGAGCAATATATTTTACAATTCATTTTACAAAGGATGTCCCTACCTAACAAGTTTACAGGACTGCTATCACAGACTACAAACCTATGTTTGTCTTTAAATTTACCAATTTCAACTTTAACTGGTTCTGTCAAATCTGTTTTAATCTGTTGATTAGCTATGCCAACTACTTGGATGGTGTCCCCAGAGATAGGTAGGTTTTCTATTTCCAATGATCTAACAGTAGAACCGGTAGCACCTGTATCCACTAGAAAATCGATTTCTACATCATTCACTTTACCATTTACAAATGGTCCAGAATAATCTACCTCAAGAGTGGCTCCAAGCACACACTCTTCCTCCTCTCTCAGGCACTGTCATAAGTAATCCTCAGATTCACTTCCTTCATTTTCTTTCAACCAATATTGTTGAGAAACATTCGACACATTCACTCTTGGCGATCTGTTTACATGTTCACCTCTGCAGAATCCTGTGTCTGTATTGTATCTCTGCACATTAACACAATTTGGAAGTGGCGGTTGTGGAATCTGACTCTGCTGATTCACTACCTGTCGCTGTAGCTGTTGCTGCTGATTTAACTCATTTAACTGTCTCTGTAGCTGTGGCTGCTGATTTATCTCATTCTGCATCTGTGGATTTAATGATGTATTCTTAAAATTTCTGGGCGGATTCTTACACTCGCGCTTCCAGTGTCCAATTTCGCCGCAATTAAAACATGGAAGTTTCTGCTTTAATTCTTCAATATTACCCATTAATTTTGGCTTATTAAAATTACTCTTAAATTTCCCTTGATTCTAGTGAACATTTTTGTTTTCTAAATTTGCAATTTGTTGTTCAGCCACTTTTACCTGTGCCCACATTGCTTTTTCTTTCAGCTTCTTTTGTTTAGCATCTATCTCATCACTGCAGTATTTTGCCTTCTCAGAATGTCATCAACTGTGAGTGACTGCCAACCAACTATTCCTGATCTAATCATCTCACCAATTTCAGGTCTCATGCCATAAACAAATCTGTATATAAAATGGCTCATATCCTTCTCACTCAATTTTTTGTAACCACTGTATTGTTTAAATACCAGTAGTAATCTTTCATAGAATGAATGTACTGATTCTTTTGGTTCCTGTTTTGTTCTGTCTATTTTAACCCAATCTACTTCTTTTTGGGGGATCTTGTTTTTCAGCCACACAATCACTTTATCATACAGATTTATAACATCAGGTGAAGGTGCACCTGTTACTTTATCTCGAGCAGGTTCTTCTTTGGGCCAATCTATAGAAATTTTACATTCTGTCCAAAGATCTGAAGAAACAACAATGTCAAAGAATCCATCAAGATCAATCCACAGAACTTTTGAAACCTTAACAAATCTTTCTACCTGTCGATACCATTCCACAGGTTGTTCTCTCAGCCAAGGAAAATCATTTGTAAACAGCAAAATATCCCGTCTTGTCCAAGTAACATGAACATACCCTCCGCCAGCTATTTCTCTCATAGGAAACTCAGTTGCTATTTCTCCTCTTTCTCTTTTGTCTTCCTCTCTTTTCTTTGTCCATTTCACTCTCCATTTGCTTAATTCACCTAATCTTTTTAGAAACACGAATAATTCCCTTTATATGAATTATTCTTCCTGTGGTGTTCATGTTTTCGATATCCTTTTCAGAGAAATCCACTCTGGAATGTTTCTGCAAAATTTTCTGTCTACTCAAATCTATTTCTAATTCAGCAGCCATTTCCTCTAATTGATCATACTTGGTTTTCGTTTTCCATTGTATACTTTTACAAATAAACAATAATTCATCATCCTGATATAGCTTTAAGCTGTCAGGTCCAATTGTACCAATAATCAATTCCTCTATATCCGCCTTCAATTTTGCAACATCAAGTAATTTAAATTCTGGGGGCTGTGGTGTCTGTGTTAAATTTATTTTATTTATGCTCTTTTCTGGAGTTCCAGAATCAGATCCTGCAACAGATGGAGTTTGACCATTTGAAAAACTTTGATTATAGGTTAAGTCTGGCATCTTTTTCTCTCTGTGAATTTCTGTTAAATCTGAATAAACTTTTTCAGTCACTTTCTGAATTTCTACATTTAATGGGACAGTCAGGGCTGAATGTCTAATTTCCTTTTGATCAAAAACTGGAAGAACAGGTCCAATTGTTACTGGTACTGTTACCTCTTCCATGCCTTTAGTTAACTGCTGTAATAATTCTTCATTTGATCGGATGTATTCTGCATTTGGTATATCCCCACATCCCTCTGTTCTCATTACATTTCTTGGGATTGTATTTCCTTGAACTGGAGTTTCAGCCTAATTTCTACTTTCTCCAGATGTACTAGAATTAGTTCTTGTTTCCACTCTCTCAGGAAATTTTGCATTATTTTGATTTAATCTGAGTGGAGACTCATCATTAATTTATCTAGGAGGAGCACTTGGAGAAGTTCCTGGAGGAATTCTCAGGGTTGACCATGAGCAAACTGGTTGATAAGGTGGCGGTTTTGATTTTGTGATATAAATCTCTTCTAAAACTGAATCTTCTAATTCACTGTCTTCACCAATATAATTTTTCTTTTCAGTACTTTTTTGACCTGTTTCCTCACTAAATCTTGCTGGGTACAAACCATCACACATATCTGCACGTCTCCAACGACGCATTCTGTCTTCATGAGTTTCTCTATTAATTTTCAATCTAGTGCCTCTTGTTACACCTCTGTTTTCTCGCTTAATTCAAACATCTCATCCTCCCATTCAGCTAAAGCCTCAAATTGTTTAGGTCTAGGTTTTGGTACAAGAGCCATCATTTTTTCTCTCAAGTTTTAAAACACCTTAATATTAAATGACCCATCTTCCGACCATGCCAAAACACCATCATTTTTGGTATATTCCATCCAATTCTCCATCCAAAGGCAAGTATGATAACCATATTCACCTGACATATAAGCTGCGGGTGTTTTGTACTTATGAAGTAATCTTCCACCTCGCGCTTCAATTTTCTTGTCACTATTGAAAATATTCTTCAATTTCTGAAACCATGAAGGCTTCCTTTCCTCTTTCATGTAATAATAATCCATGTTTTAATCAATTCCGCTTATTATGAAAAGATCGTAAATATTTTCTTGTTGTTCCGCAACACCAGCCAATCCGTGCCCGAAACTCACCAACAAGCCAATCAGGTAAATCCACGTCACTATTCCACTCAACCAACAGAATTACTGTATTTCTTGATGAGCCAATCAGCTACAAGCCTGCCTAGTCACATGAACCAATCGGTGCGCAAATACTGTGACGTATGTTAGCCAATCACAGCGCGAACCCTGTGACGTATGCTGCCGCTGCAGCTTCACTGTCCTCGCTCTGCTCTGATACTGACACCTCCTTTACAAAATATTTTCACAGCGCCATTTTTTACAAAACTCTCAATGGAATTCAGTTAGTAACTTCACAAAACAAACCATTTGTCTGTTTCGCTAAAATAAAGTGATAGCTTTTCAATTATTCAAGTATTCTTCACGTGAAATAGACGACGCTATTTTCACAGAATATTTACTTTCGCCGATAAAGTAAACCTACCTTACCCATTCATACGGAAAAGATCCCTAACCATTCATACATAAATCTATAGTAGGACTTTAAGCTGCTAACAGAAATACTCACTCACCAGTAAGATAGACGACGCTTCCTTACCCTTCACTCAAGCTTGGATAAATTCTACTATTCTCTTCACAGTGAGTTTTAAAACAAGACTATATCCCTATACCCGAAAGCTACAATTTCATAGACAATCCTCACTATAAATTCTACCTTACACACCTAAAATCCCTAAACTTGTGTTGTACGTCCACAACACTAGTGATATATGACAATACCACTATTTTGAAACAGAACAAATGCACGGTGTAACTTCACTTGTCACACTACTCATGCCGGCACAGCTAGGAATTTTCACACTGCTGGAAAAGACCTTTCGACTACATGTAACAACTAAACAAACTTAACAAAGTTTAGACATGTATCCTATGTATTTATCATGTAACATGTCAGTTACCATAGTAACCGTAACTCTGCTACCAAGTAATTGACCCAGCACTCCTAATGAAAAACTGTCTCACAAGTGCTACTTATCTCCACAATACTCACCATTAATCATGAATCACTACCAAGGCCCATAAACTAACGAGACAAATTTTGAGCAACTGAATCATGTGACCTAATTAATCAGATCTATTCACAAACTATTTACAAATTTATTTACAACTGCAGTTTATCATTTCTTACCATGGATTTAAAAACGTATGACATTTAATTAAGTCACTAAGGCGATTGGATCAACTAATGATAACTAGACCATGAATAAACAAGACCAGCTTGTCATTTCAAAATCCAATTTATTAGTTTTATTATTTCAAAGAAAGAACATTTTTAATCAAGAATCATTATTTTATTAGCAAAAGAGAAAGCATCATTTTAAGGAAATGATTTATTAGACTGACATCCCAAAGGCAAATCAATTAGCATGAATTAAAGCAAAATAAAGTTTTCATTCCCTAAATTCTATCTCCCTGTCTAAAACTCTCTTTACCTAAAGATTAATCATTAAAGACTGCTGTCCTTACGTGCGCCAAAAGTCCAACAGCACGTCACGCTCCTTCTGGAATCAGGAAATGAGAAGCCAGCACCCCTCGCTCAAGGGCCAAGTTTTTATACCCTTCTAACTAGCTAATCTTCTCAAAATTGTACACATTTCTTTGCCATCAAGAGTTCCCATTGGCTGTCTTATGACAGACCATATGATGTCATCACCATTTTCAAACCAAGAACTTAGCCCTATTGTCCTTTACTTCCGTGTCATTTCGCTTCCTTGAAATGTATCATTTCACTCGAGCTACAGTTCATAGCTTCCTTGCCTCGGCAATCTTGCCGCTTCCTGTCCTTGGACAAACTCCATGAGCACATTATGCACAACTTATTCAACAGTATTTTCTGACAAAATTGTCGACGTGGTAAAACTTTCCACTTCTCGTGTGTGCAAGGCTCCTCTCTGGACAGGTTTCAAAAACGCCATCTTTTGTAGGCCTAAAGGCCTCTCACGGAAACTAGCATTTAAACAAACACAAAACAATAATTAATTAGAGAATTGAGACCCATACTGTTACCCACCCCCTTTGCTAATTATTACCCCGTTAATTTATGTTACCTAGCTAAGCACACAGAGCAGCATTTATATTAACCTTCTTCTTTTAGGCCATAAGAATTCTCCATGAGCTTTTGCCACAGAAAAGACATAACATAACATAGGCACACGAATAGGCACATGCCATTAATTAAACAGCCGCATTTAATACTGACAAAGACAATAGACAAGGTTAATTTATTATTTTTCACACACTTGCAGTTGCAACATAGGGCATAAAAATTTGTCCCACATGTTTTTCTAAATGCAAGCAATTTTAAACTAATGTTGATTAATAAATTCAACAAATGCTTATTAATACAATTACGTTTGTTATGGAAGTTTTAACTTTGCGAGTATGAACAAAAACTCATTCAACAGCTCGCTCCATCAGAGCACATTACATAATCACAAGTTACTTTTTTACTGTGCAGGTTTATATAGCCCCAAACACCACCTGAAGGTATTGGTGCACTTTACATTAGCATCAGTTACTTTACGCAGGGACGCATTCAATTTTGTAGGCACGGGGGATTAAGTGATTTGTCAGAATTAAGGATGTTAAGCCGATGCCGAAACTTAAACCCAGTTTCCCATCTCCATAGTTGGCTGCTCTGGCCCTTATGCCATATCCTCTCCCACATAGGATGCCACATTGTCTCCCTAACTTCGGCCTCAGTTCCTCACTGTGTGAATATCGCCAAATCGCACAATCTCCCCGTGGCAGCCAACATTTGCTGTTAGTTCATCGTCCACCTCTCGCCCATCGCTGCTTGCCTTGCTTAACTCCGTTGCACAGATCTCCTCCTCCCCAGACTCTGCTTTTCACATTTTTGTGTGTGCAGTTTTATATAGCACCAACACAACTCGAAGGTATTGAAGCGCTTTTCATTAACATTAGTTATTTTTCATGAGAACACCGTAAACTTTGGCAAATCACTTAATTTCCTTGTGGCAGCCCACATTTGCTGTTGGTTGCCTGCCAACCTCCCGTCCATCTCTCCTTGCCCACCCTGAATAAGGGTGGGCGTTGAACTCCGCTCCGCTGGCGGAGTTTCTGAAGTTGTGTACACTCCATGCTCTGCTTTGAGCACGGAGTTCAGTGCAGAAAGAAAACTCTGCCTACCACCGGAAGAGCGGAGTTTACCGACGTGCACCACACTTCCTTCTTAGACTCGTCATTAACCATCCACTCCTCAGTTTGCTCCATTGTTGCTGAACATTCTTCTTCCTTCCCCGAGTTATGTTTCTCCTATTTGCCATTTAGTTGTTTACCGTCTTAGGCTCGCTGCCTCTGGTCAGTCTTTCCTGCAGCTTCTTCACCATTTCTAGTTGCCCCACAGCTGTCATCTTTAACTCTGGAGCGGCCGTAGCAGGAAGTGACTTCAAGTGATCCCACCCCCATAATTGCTACGCCAAGGTCACCATCTTTCTTATGGGCATATAGTTAAAGTCCCCGAGTTTCATGACTCGTCATGCGGGCTTCCCGTGCCGGAAATGTATCACTATCACACCAACCTTCACGGCAACTAGAGGAAACATCACCTAGCAGACTAGCATGATAAGGCAGGCTGCTGCTGAGGTGCTGCAGGAGCTTTGTGGGAGCTGGCTTTAGTCTTTGCTTGTGCCTCTCTGAAGCTGCTGCACCTGCTGGAAGATTTCGAAAAGGTAGATGTTAACTGTTATTGCTGGTGCTATATGTTTCTTGATCTGCATGTTGAATCTGATATGACTCCCGCTAACTGTGTACCAGTAACTATGGGAAGAGTTACAATTTAATTGAGAGAAGGGGGTGGGGGGTGTATAGAACCGAGATAGAATGCACTGCAGGTAACCAGACAAGAGGCAGGCTATGCTGACATTTGTTTTAATGTTTTTTTGTCACTGCCTCTGACCACAGATGGGTGTGGAAGGATGGAGTTACTTTTTACGGTATACTCTTTCTCATTATAATTTATTATCAGCTGACAGGGTGTCCTGCCACCAAGTAGCAGAATGGAACTGAACGGACAGTACTGTTGTACATAGTAAAACTCGCAAATCCACATTGTCTTGGATCGTTCATTTGAGACAAAGGGACTCCGCAGAATATCACAAAGTTCTTTAACAACTCTGTGGAATTTCACGGAGTGAAACTCTACGAGCTCCCCACAGGCCTAGCACTGAACTCCTGTTGCGCAGATCCCCTCTTGTGATTTATCTTCAATCACATTTTGTGATTATGGATAAATGGCTGTTTCTAAAAACAACAAGCAATGGCAAAGCTAGTTGGTTTTGATGCAGAGCTACTCCGGAAATAATTTCTAATACCATAACACCTTTCCCTGAAGTACAAAATTATACATATACCCGACAGTGGGCCCCTGACACCGCGAGTCACTCACAAAATACTTCCATCCTACTTCATAGATCGTTGAAATTCAAAGGAGAGCTGCTGTATCATAGTGGAGTGTCTAAACTAAAACTGGATATTTATACTATTTACACCTGCAGTTTAAATGAGCTTACCATGGTTTTGATTTAATCAAACATTTTAAATAGACACGCCACCACTAAGGTTGACGGATCTGCTAGTAAAAAATTAGGCGTAGGAAAACTCAAGACGATCTTAATTCTACATTTATCTAATTTTTATTATAAGCAAATTCAACATGTCTAAACAGTTTTTCACTTTATTTTCCTTATTCAGAACGACAATTAAAGGTATAAGAATTTATTTCGAACAATTAATTTCCTTTATTTCCGAAATTCAGAAATAGACATTTTATTATAATATAGAAATGCAAGTATTAGTTAAAGACAGAAAGCTCCCGAACTCATTTTCTCCTATTTCCCTAATTTCCCTGACTAACAACCTCACCTAAAGTTCAGATCTCTTTCAGAAGAAATAGAAAATTATTCAAAGTCTTACATCCCAGGAAAATCAGCATTCCGACAGCATCTCTTGAGGAAATCGAAAGGAAGTTTTTTCTTAAATAAAATCAGCACTTTTTATACCCTTTTCACTCGCTCTATCTATCTAAAAGAGTAACTTTCAACTTAAATTTGAGTTCTGATTGGACAATTTAGGGGTGGATGAGCATAACCTCATCTTTTTAATATTTGTCTTCTGTTGTGTCAGCAAAATCTAATAGGTCCTTTGTCTAATGAAACGTACGGCCTAGTCACGTTTTCAAATTGATATTTCCAAACATTTTCCCACGTTATACAAAAGTGACATCCACATATGTTGGCAGTCATCTATATTCTCGGGACAAGGTGGCCTTGAACCTCGCTGTTCAGGCACAGTCAGCTCGCATTCATTCTCGGCTTTATTCACGCATGCGTATTTGTCTTAGGGCCACAGTAATCGAGTGACTCTATTTTCTGATAGGCCTCACGAGTCAAAAATGGGAACTATCATAGAAACAAACACAAATGAACGTTAATTTAAGAATCTTAGCTTTCTCTTTACCTCCCCCTTTCTAAAGTTTTCCCTATTAGCAGTTACCTAGCAAAATAGCCACATTTAAGCATAATATACTCACTTTTCTTCATGTTTTGCCACAAAATACGTAAACAAAAGCACATTTATGCCGCATTCCATTATCTCAAAGCTGCTTATTAATTTAAGACATGACAGAATCACAAAATGTGTTAATTATGATTGCAAAATAAGCATTAGTTTCCCACGTATGTCTGTGTAGGTGCAAATTTTATTCTAAGTTGGTTAGTTTCACACTTCAGCCAATTAGTTCAAATTATGATTATGGAAGTGTGATTTTACAAGGGGTACACACAATTTTGTTTCACCACCTTTCTCCATCACCTCCCCCTTTAGTGATTTATCACCAAATATCTCCCAAATGTTCCCCCAAAATTTAACAAAACATGTTTCAAATTCTTTAGATTAGTATAGATTTATACTCTAGTATCTTTTTCTCTGGTCTCTTTAAAGACTTTTTCTCAGAATTCCCCCATTTCTATATCACCTTTTTCTCTTTCTTTTTCTCATTTCTCTTGAATCATCTTCTTCAATGACTTTCTAACATTTCTTCTCTTTCTGTATATGCAACATATTCTCATCATTAAAACCACTAATAATATTACTGTTACTGGAATTAGTATTTTACCTGTAATCGAACTACCTATTTCTTGAAACCAATGTTTAACTGCTGTAAAACTTCTTCCAAGTCGTTCAAGGCTACCATCAACCTCCAGTGGTTCAATTTCTCTATGCAACTCTGTTAAATTTGTAATGTACTTTTCAATGTTTTGACTTTTATCTGGAATGTAGGTGCAGCAAGGTTGTACCTTAAAAATTCCACAAACTCCTCCTTCTTTTGCTAATATTATATCAAGAGCAAGACGATTTTGCATTACCATAGTCCTGATTGCAATCATTTCAGTGTTTACCATTAAGAATCCACCTGCTGTGTCTGTTGACAAACGATCTACTATCATTGACAATCTTCGAATTCGATTTGCATTGAAAGATATTCCCACTGCTGGTATCAGTACTCCAAAAACATCACCTATTATTTCTGTAACACTCTCCCTTTTTATATGACTTAAAGGTTTACCTATTTCATGAATACCATTAGTACCTCTATCTACATGAAAGATTTTAGGAAAGACCAAACCCACGTAGCAAGTCCCATACCATTGATCAGGTAATCTATAATAAGCCTTGTTTCCACAAATGAAGTAAATACCAGAAAAACTGGATCATTTCCCCCTTTAACTCCCCAACCCTCTAGAATTCTATAAGTGTCTTTACATTGACTTGCTCCCACAAAATAATTGTCATACACAGTGTTGTCTCTCCTAATACAAAATTTCCCTAACAATGGAGTATCTATGTTTATTGCTACATTCACATTTCTTTCATCAAGATTTTTGCCATTGAATGTCCAATATTTTTATTTCTCATGCTTTACCTTTTCTTTTCGCTTATAAGCAATTCGCCTTTCCTCTACCATATCTAAAAATGTCTTTTCTTCCACTCTCATTTTACATGTCAGATTATTTTTTAAAGGCATAATCATGGCTCAATTCATCTATTTCTAAAAAATATTCTCCCATAACTGTGGCATTCTTTTTCTTATTCAGTACATTATCATTTTTCAATTTTGCAAATACTTCATCTGAATTAGAATAATGGTATTCCAGTTTACCTGTTTGATAAAACAGGCTTGCAATCACACTACACGTAACTCCATATGCAAGTGGAAGGTGATGATATGTCACCCCCTCAGAAACAGATGTGGGTAACTTTACACACACATAACAGTCGCTAGCATCCATTGTCCTAACATACTCAGATAGTAATTTTGAAAATGTATTTTTCGAGAAGTCACTGATAGAACTATTTTGATGTAATTCTGGCCTATATACATGCTGCTTGTTAAACTTTGATTCCACGTTTTGTTCATCTGAACTCACATTATGTTTTAACTTCACTAGGTTATCTCGGAAAGGAATATTAATAGCTAAAATTATCCATATCAATATTAGTAATCCGGTACAAATTAACCAGGATCAACACCATTTTCTAAAAATAGAACATTTTGTTTTATGCTCGTTATTGACCTTTTTTGTTTGTTTATTTTTTTTACACAGCAAATTTTACTAACAGGTTTTCTTCGATCTTGTGTCACCTACAAGCTTTTTCTTTTCTAAAAAGATTTTCTTCGACCTTATGTCACTTACAATGTCCTCCCTTTTTATCAGAATTTCAGGTTTTACCTTTACCTTATTTCTTTGGTCAATTACCGCTTTCTTTGTGATTCAATCCTTTACTCACTTTTCCCATTTATGTTTGGGCAATTCAAATTTTCCTGACTGCTGTTTACCTCTTCAATTGGTGGTAGAACAATATATGTCCATTCAGGTGATTTGTACTTCTGATTTGGTCTTCTCACTCTTTTTGGCCTTTGGACAACTTCTATTTTCTTTCCCAATGTCTCTCTTTGACTGGTTATTTCATTAACCTGCTCCTCTTGTTTTCTTTCTTTGTTAACCAGTTTGAATCTCAGTCCATCATTTCCTTTAGGCCAATTATCTCCTTTACAAAATCTTTTTGTCTTAGGCTCCGTGGTGTTATGTTCCACTCTCTAAGCCCTTTTTCTTGGATCTTTCTCAATGACCGTTTCATTTATGATGAACTTTACAACGTCTTTCTCTTTCTCAGAGTCAGTTTTCTCTTTTGACAGTACTTTCACTCTATTAGGAACATCTTCATAGCTGGTACTTGGAATCTCATCCTTATCGTGAGTTTTTCCTTCTTTTCCAGTTTCAGGATCTTCGTTCCTGCTTCCAGAGTTTTCAGACTGCTCTTCAGAACTTTCTTGCTCACCAGTTTTATTTTCACTTTGCTCAGTGTCCTTACTGATGTCAGTCTTTACCAATTCTCGATCTTTAGATTGATCTTCAGAATTCGGTACTTCAAAAACTTCTCCTTCTCCTTCAGATGCAGAGCTAGTATCTGACACTTCCAGATATTGACGTTCCTGTCGATCTTCAGTATCTGGGCTTCTCTCTAGTTCACCTTCAGAGTCAGAATCAGTTTTGCTTTCACCTTCCTCGTTTAGATTTTCAGGTTCAGGCACACGGATTGTATGGCTTGCATGCACCCATCTTTTTACTCCGGCACATTTCACTGCAGTGGTGCTAACCAAAATGACTTGTCTTGGTCTCTGCCAACGAGGTACCAATCAGTTTCTTCTGCGGTGTACTTTTATGCGTACCCAGTCTCCAGGAACTAGATCATGAGCTGGACTTTTCTCTTTCGTGTTTGATTCAGTTCCCACCTGATGATACACATAAGTCACCACGTCAGACAGGTTTTTGCAGTAATCCAGTATGATGTCATCATTAATTGTTAACAATTTATCAACTGGCACAAATGCTTGTCTCATCACCCTGCCCATTAAGATCTCATGTGGACTCAGTCCAGTTTTTCTGTCAATCAATCAATCAATCAATCAATCATCGAATTTATATAGCGCACTACTTACCCAGAGGGTCTCAAGGCGCTGGGGGGGGGGGGGGGGTCTGTTACTGCTCGAACAGCCAGGTCTTGAGTTGCTTCCTGAAGGCGAGGTGGTCCTGGGTCAGGCAAAGGTGGGTGGGGAGGGAGTTCCAAGTCTTGGCGGCGAGGTAGGAGAAGGACCGTCCCCCTGTGGTGGTTCTACGGATGCGGGGACGGCGGCGAGGGCGTGGCTGGTCGAGCAAAGCTGGCGTTTGGGAGCGTGGAAGTTGAGGCGGCTGTTGAGGTATCCTGGGCCTTGGCTGTGTAGGGCTTTGTGTGCGTGGGTGAGGAGACGGAAGGTGATTCTTTTGTTGACCGGGAGCCAGTGCAGATCTTTCAGGTGTCCGGAGATATGGCTGCGACGGGGGATGTCCAGGATGAGTCGTGCTGAGGCGTTCTGGATCCACTGGAGTCTCTTCTGGAGTTTGGCGGTGGTTCCGGCGTAGAGGGTGTTGCCGTAGTCCAGACGGCTGGTGACGAGGGCCTGGGTGACCGTCTTCCTGGTCTCGGTGGGGATCCACCGGAAGATCTTGCGTAGCATGCGCAGGATGTTGAAGCACGACGAGGAGACGGCGTTGACTTGTCTGGTCATGGAGAGGGAGGAGTCCAGGATGAAGCCCAGGTTTCGTGCGTGGTCTGTTGGTTTGGGTGCGCTGCCTAAGGCGGGGGGCCACCAGGAGTCGTCCCAGGCGGAGGGTGAGGATCCCAGGATGAGGACTTCCGTCTTGTCCGATTTCAGTTTCAGGCGGCTGTTCTTCAACCATTCGGCTACCTCTTTCATCCCTTCGTGAAGGTTGGCTCTGGCGGTGGCGGGGTCGTTGGTAAGGGAGAGGATCAGCTGGGTGTCGTCGGCGTAGGAGATGATGTTGAGGTTGTGCTGGCGTGCGATGTCTGCGAGCGGGCTCATGTAGATGTTGAAGAGGGTTGGGCTGAGCGAGGAGCCCTGAGGGACGCCGCAGATGACTTCGGTGGCTTCAAATCTGAACGGGGGGATGGACTCTCTGTGTCCTCCCGGCGAGGAAGGAGATGATCCACTCCAGTGCCTTCTCCTGGACTCCGACGTTGCTGAGGCGTTGTACTAGGGTACGGTGGCAGACAGTGTCGAAGGCCGCCGAGAGGTCGAGGAGGATGAGGGCCGCTGTTTCTCCGTTGTCGAGCAGCGCTCGGATGTCATCGGTGACTGCGATCAGGGCGGTCTCGGTGCTGTGGTTGGCCCGGAAGCCAGACTGCGAGGGGTCGAGGGATCCGTTTGTCTCGAGGAAGGCGGCCAGCTGCTTGTTGACGGTCTTCTCGATGACTTTTGCAGGAAACGGGAGTAGCGAGATGGGGCGGTAGTTTTTGAGATCGGTGGGGTCAGCCGATGGCTTCTTGAGTAGGGCGCTGAGTTCAGCGTGCTTCCAGCTCTCCGGGAAGGTAGCGGTGTCGAAGGAGGTGTTGATGATGTTCGCAGGTGGGGTGCGATGACAGCGTCGGCCTTGTTGAAGACGTGGTGAGGGCAGGGGTCGGTCGGAGATCCGGAGGGGATGGAGTTCATTGTGCGGATGGTGTCTTCGGTGCTGATCGGAGTCCAGGCGTGGAGGGTGGTGGTGGGGGGCGGTGGTTCGGTCGTGGTGTACGTCGGTTGAGTGCTGAAGCTGTTTTGTATGTCCGCGGTCTTGTTGTGGAAGTAGGAGGCGAGGGAGTTGCAGAGGTCTTGCAAAGGGGTGATGTCGTTGTTTCCGGCGTTGGGGTTGGAGAGCTCTTTGACGGTGTTGAAGAGTTCCTTGCTGTTGTGTGCGTTGTTGTCCAGTCGTTACTTGAATGCAGTTTTCTTGGTGGCGTGGATGAGTTGGTGGTGTTTTCGGGTGGCGAGCTTGAGGGCAGTCATGTTGTCCGGTGTTGGGTCTCTGTGCCAGGTTCTCTCGAGGGCTCGGCAGTTCTTCTTGGAGCTCTTGAGTTCGTCGGTGAACCATGGGGCTTTCTTGCTGCCGGGTCTGCTAGGCGGGGTCCTCAGGGGGGCGAGCTCATCTGCGCAGTCGCTGATCCACTTCGTGAGGTTGGTGGCCGCCTGGCTAGGGTTCGTTGTGCTGGTGGGAGGGTTCATGCTCAGGGAGGACGCGAGCTGGTCGGCTGTGATCTTGTTCCAGTTCCTGCGTGCAACCTGTTGCTGGTGGTGGTGGATCATGGTCCTTGCGAAGCTGAAGTGGACGCAGCTGTGGTCCGTCCAGTGGAGTCCGGTGGCGTGGCTGAAGGCGATGTCCTTGCTGGATGCGAAGACGGGGTCGAGTGTGTGTCCGGCGTAGTGGGTGGGGGTTGTCACCAGTTGCTTGAGTTCCAGGTTGGCGAGGTTGTCCAGCAGGGTGGTGGTGTTGCGGTCGTTGTTGATCTCCAGGTGGAAGTTGAGGTCCCCGAGGTCAGGTATGCTTCTTAAGGTCATCAACACAAGTGGCAAGGCATCGGGCCACTTTAGTCCTGTTTCTAAGCACATTTTTGCAATCCTGTTCTTAATTGTTCCATTTACTTGCTCAACCACTCCTGAAGCCTCAGGTCTGTAAGCACAATACAGTCTCTGACGAATGTCCAGTGCTTTATATACCATTTGCATGTGTTCATTTTGAAAATGTGGGCCACAATCAGTTTCAATCGTCACTGGAAAACCAAATCTAGGGATGATTTCACGTAGTAGTAACTTTGCAACAGTTGGCCCATCATTCCTCCTTGTGGGGAAAGCCTCTACCCATCGGGAGAACAAACGGATGATCACCAAAGCATATCTGAGTCAGTTACATGGCGGAAGCTCAATAAAATCCAATTGCATTAGTGTAAATGGACCTCCCTCCCGTCCTATGGTTCCCAAACTCACAATTGTTCTTCTGTTTGGATTGAACTGTTGGCACACTAGGCATCTCTGGCACAAACTCTCAGCTATCATCCTGAACTTGGGATTGTACCACGTCTATCTGAATAAACGAAGCATGGCATCTCTCCCAATATGAGCTTGACCATGGTACATTCGGGCCATATTGGAGATCATGCTATCGGCCATTACTGGTCTTTCATCTTTGTAAACCCAGATTTCATCTGCCTCTCTTTGTCTACATCCTGCTTTTAACCAAACATTTTTCTCTTCCTCATCAGCTTTTTCCTGCATTTGCCTCACTTCCTGCCAAGTTTCAACTACAGTTGTTAGCATTAAAGTACTTGAAACATGCTCTTTCTCCCTATCCCGATTAATAGATGCAAGATTTTTAGCACAGTATTTGGCAATTGAGTCTACATACCTGTTACCTCGGGTGATGTAGTCATCCCCCTTTTTGTGAGCTGCTCATTTCACAACAGCGATCTTATCAGGCAAGTGAATCGCATCTATCATCATTCTCACAAACTCTGCATTCCGTATTGGCGATCCTGCAGAGGTCATGT
Organism: Lissotriton vulgaris; assembly: GCF_964263255.1. Classification (NCBI taxonomy): domain Eukaryota; kingdom Metazoa; phylum Chordata; class Amphibia; order Caudata; family Salamandridae; genus Lissotriton; species Lissotriton vulgaris. The sequence goes on from NC_141696.1 coordinate 1,405,057,446, forward strand.
AACCTCTTTGCGACCACAGTTGTCCGTAATCATGGACAACTCCAAAACCATACTAACTATCAGTCACTATGGTAACCTTGATCTCTTTTCCCAATTCACATGCTCGAATCAAAGCAATCAATTCCGCTATTTGAGCAGAATGAATTCCTTTCAGACAAGATGCGTCCAATACGTCTGACACTGTACAGACTGCGTATGCTGCACTCTGAACACCTTCATCTGTTCTCAGACACGAACCATCAACAAACATCACATAGTCGGATTCAGGCAATGGCTCATCTCTGATGTCTGATCTTGGTTTGGTACAGTATTCAAGAACATCTAGGCATTTGTGATCAACCTCATTTCTCACTTCAGTTTCCATAGTATCAGGCAATAACGTAGAAGGATTCACATTCACACTCCTAGAGATTGTCACATTTTCTGCTCCCAGAATAGTTTTTTCATATTTTGTCATTCTCATTGTTGGTCAGGTACTGGGTTTTCGTTCTAGTAAGGAGAATCTCCACAGAATGAGGTACATACACCCTCACAGGAAATCCCATCACTATTCCTTCACTTTGTTCTAGACTGACGCTTGTAGCTGCTACTGCTTTCAGACAACCTGGCAATGCCTTTGCAACAGGGTACAAAACCGCTGAGAAATATGCAATAGGCTTTCTCAGTTTTCCATGTCTCTGAGTCAGTACTGACAATGCACATCCTTCTCGTTCACTGCAGTACAATTCGAACTCTTTTTCATAGTCAGGCATCCCTAAAGCTGCTGCTTCACATAAGCTCGTTTTCAGTTGTTCAAATGCTTCCATTTCAGTTTTATTCAGAACTATAGGGTCTCTAATATCGGCTCGGGTTAATCTCTGCAATGGCTTGGCAATCAGTGAGAATCCACTAAACTGTCTACAGTAACCCACCATTCCCAGAAGCATCCTCACTTGTCTTTTGGTTTTCGGTGGCTGCATTCCTTGTATCATTTTAATCCTTTCTGCAGCAACCTGTTTGATTACTTTGGTAATTTTATGACCTGAGTATTGCACTTCCTTCTGACAAAATTGTAATTTTGATGGAGACACTTTATGTCCCTCTTCAGCCAATTGATTCAACAATGCAATGGTATCTGTTACACATGCATCTTTTGTCTTTGATGCTACTAGGAGATCATCGATATATTGAACCAATACAGACTCTCCAGGCATGCTCAAACTTTCGAATGATTTCTTTAGGAACTGATTAAAGATAGATGGACTTTCAGTATACCCTTGAGGAATTCGGCACCATGCCAAAATACGATCTCCGAATCTGAACGCAAAAATTGGCTGGCTTTCAGGGTGCAATGGAACTGTAAAGAACGCATTACACACATCGATCACAGTGTACCATTCTGCATCATGGGGAATTTGATATAGAATCACTGCTGGATTTGGTACAATCGGGCAACATGGGACAACTATTTTATTTACCTTTCTAAGGTCTTGTACAATCCTAAATGTTCCGTTTGGCTTTTTCAATCCCATTATCAGTGAATTACAAGGACTACTCTCTTTTTCTCTCAATGTTCCTTGCTCAGTCATTTTGTTTATCACTGGAGTTATTCCTTCGATTATTTCTGCCGTCATTTTAAACTGAGGAATGTTCGGGTAACTCACACCTTCTTTTATAGTGGCCTTTACAGGATCTACATCTTTCATCAACCCAATATCTTCTCCTGTGAAACCCCACACCTTTTCTGTTACTACCTTTTCCAATTCATCCGGTATCTTCTGTAGGAGAGTAGGGTCTGCTTCCTATGGTCACCCCCACTTTTTGCTTTTGCTTTACTGGTTTTCGACTTAGATGTGGCTGTGGGCCTGCTAATCAGACCTACAGCCCAGATGCACTCTCTCTAAATTTACCCTGTACTCTAGGTACATCCACAATTGGGAATTGGTTCACCTTGTCAGCCCCTGTAGAAGTGTACCATAGGTAGTCAGGGCATAGGTGTAACCAAGGCCTACCAGGGGCTGCAGCATGTATTATGCCACCTACTTGCACATAGACACATAGTAACCTATAAGCCACTCCTACGGCAGGCCTTTACAATCCTGGAGGCAGAGTGCTTGGTTATGTGTGAGATGGTGCGCTAGCATGAGCTAAGCCTGTCTGCAGCTTTCAGAACCATGTCCTTAAAGCTGTTCTATGATATTGCCATACCATATACTCTTAAGTGCATTATGAAACTCGCGGTTAAATGCTAACTTTGGTTTGGCTTTATCCAAACAAGTCGTGTAAGGTTTCATACGCTTTGGAATACTACCCCCTCGCCAATTCTGCAATGGGGGTAGCATTCCGCCCTTCTAGAGGGAGAATACATGTTAGTTCTGACTATCCCAGTTAAAGTTAAACAGAGCCCCAGCCTCATAAAATGGATGCAGCTGCCACAGACACAAGTCTGACCTCCTGCTGCTGGGACTTCTTCCAGTCACAGAGGTTTGGACAATAGGTTTCCTGCTGGGGAGGTGCGAGCACCACCCCAGACAGGAGGATGTGTATGGGGACAGGGAGGGCTGAATAGAATCTGACACTGCCTGGAGCACTCTAGGTGCTCCCTGCATACCCCAGTTCAAACCGGTTGCTGGGGCACTCCAGCTCCAGCCCTCGCGTGAAACTGCTCAAATGAAAGGGGGTGTAACCACCCCCCTTCCTGGTCCCACCCATAGGAGGGACCTAGTGACCAAACCAGCCCCCTTTAGTTGTATAAAGGTAGGAGCTTACCCAGGAGACCTTAGATTAGTCCTGGAATCGATTTGAACTGAAACTCTGGACCCTTCGACATTCACCTGAGCTGAAGACTGAAGAATCTCCCTTGTGGCCAAGGAGTGACCACCCAGGGCAACCAGCCACCATCCAGCAACTCGACGGCATGCTTTGTCCCCATTCCCGCCAGAACTCAAGCACAGAGCCTGACAAGACCTCGACTCCCGGACCTCTCTGACCCCACTGCACGACTCCAGCACAGCTGAGCCCCATGGAAGGCATCGGAAACCGTGGAAGCAGGCAACTTGGAAAGTCTTCAACCTGCTAACAGCGCAGCTCCTAAAGCCTCCTCGAAGCTGTGCACTGGGGACTGAGACACCCCGACACCGAGCTCCACCTGCACCGAAGACCAGCCCCCTCACACTCCACGAGATCTGTGTGGGGCCCTTCTGCTTTTTGTTCTGCTCGACGCGTTGTCCGGTTGCTGGTCCTTTGGCTAGTATCCCCCCTGGTGACGATCCTTGTGAAACTCCATCACTGGTCTGGTTGCTCCAGACTGGCCCTTGCTTCCCTGAAAAGGTGAAGTACCTTAGACCCTCGTGGTCTGCACCAGAAGCCTTTTGTATATCCTGTGTGGGTTGCCTTTGCTTAGGCTTGTTGGCTCCGATCTTGAAGCCGACCCCTCCATTTGCGAGAACCTTTGTGGGACAGTTCCTCTCCAGCACCTGGTCATCCTCGACGCCTCCTGGTCCGCGTGGCTGCAACAACAAGCTTCACCCCAGCACCTGATTGCTCCTCGACAACGTCTGGTTCCTTCCTGGTTCCACCCGGTCACTGGCTAGTGACCTAGACTCTGTCACCTCTGCTTTCAGGTCTTCTTCAACTCAGATCCTCCCTTGGATCCACCCGGAGATCTTCCTCCTGGTCGCCTGCAGCATCTTTCTTCACAGGCTCCATAGACTTCAATGGCGAAACCTGACACATCTTCACACCTATGCACCCGCTTCCTGTCGGTGAGGTAACGCGAGTACTTTGGTGCTCTCAAGGGTATTGACTATCTAAGTGTCTAGGTTTTTAGTTGTTTCCTTCTAGCTAGATCGGAAGTGTCCTAAATCTGCATTTACTTACCTTCTAAGTTCCCTTTGACTTTCTATTGACTCTCGCGTGAGTGTACTGACACTGCACGCGCCGCCTGTGGGCCTCCTACTCCTAACCTAAGGGTCAGATAGTGTAGCTCCAGCGATTCTCTAGGCCCTAGGCCTCTTCCTTTCCCAAGTCGTGGTTCTTATACCACTTACTTAGTATATGGTTTTACGTGCCCCTAGGGCCTAACTGTAAATTGTGCTATTTAAAGTATTTCTAAGTGTAACTTGTTATGTGCTTTTGCCTCTGATCTCATAAAGAATTCAGAGGAGTGTGTTAGTAAATAAATACATATATATTTTATATATATCCTGTGTGGTGTCCTTTCATTTGATATTCAAGGGGTTACATATGGTAAAACAGCTGGCTTTACACGCCCTCAAGAGTCTTTTAGCCTGTTCTGTCCACGCTACCTCTAGGATAGCTGGTCTATAAGGTTGACTTTACAACCATCACCATAAGGGTTGTTTGGACTGGTGCAAGGTGTTCACTAGAATAGTGAACATCATATACCATGCCAACTTCTCACATCTTCTTTCGATCAAACACGGGAAACAATTTATTTTGTTCTACCTCAATCATAAGCATGGTCATTTTGTACAGACTATCTTCATCTGAGGTTTGCAATTCTATGCCATCCTGTGAACAGTATATGGCACAGTTCATTTTACACAAAATGTCTTGTCCTAACAGATTTACGTGGCTACTATCACACACCACAAATCGGTGCATTTCTTTAAAATTTCCAATTTCCACTTCAACTGGTTGTGTTATAGATGTTTTAATCTGTCTATTAGCTACTCCTACAACTTGGATGTGGTCTCCTGAGAGAGGAAGATTTTGGACTTCTACTGATCTAACAGTAGAACGGGTAGCACCAGTGTCCACCTGGAAAGTTTTTTCTACATCATTCACTTTTCCGTTTACAAATGGGCCAGACTGATCTACCTCAAGAGTGGCTCCAAGCAAACACTCTTCTCCCTCTCTCGGGCACCGTCAGAAACTTTCATCCGACTCACTTCCACCCTCTTCTTACAACCAATACTGGGGACTCACATTCACTCTAGGTGATCTGTTTACCTGCTCGACTCCGCTGAATCCTGTCTCTGCACTGTATCTCTGTTGATTTACACTGTGTGGAAGTGGCGGTTGTGGCACCTGACTTTGCTGAGTAACTATCTGCTGCTGTTGCGGTTGCTGTTGAATTACCTCAGGCTGCACCTGTGGATTCAATGATGTATTTTCGGGATTAATTCTTGGTGGATACTTACATTCTTTTCTCCAATGCCCTATTCTGCTGCAATTATGACAAGGGAGCTTTTTCTTAAGCTGTTCTATATTCCCTACCAATTTCGTTTTGTTAAAATTTCCTTTAAATTTTCCTTGACTCTCTGTGTTTCTATCCTCCAATTGTCCTACTTGGTGTTCAGCCACTTTTACTTGCGCCCACATAGCTTTCTCTTTTAACTTCTTTTGTTTTGCATCAATTTCCTCACTACAATATTTGGCTTTTCTCAAAACATCATCCACTGATCGTGACTGCCATCCTATCATATTATGCCTGATCATGTCTCCGATTTCTGGCCTTAATCCATACATGAATCGATATATAAAATGACTCATGTCTTTTTCACTCAGTTCCTCATAACCACTGTATTGCTTAAATACCAACAACAATCTTTCATAAAATGAATGTACAGATTCTTTCGGTTCCTGTGTAGTTCTGTCTATTTTAACCCAATCAGTTTCTTTTGGCGGAACTTTATTCTTCAAAAACACTATCACTTGTTCGTATTTCCTCATTACTTTAGGTGACGGAGCATCTGTCACTTTATCATGAGGATATTCTTCCCTTGGCCAATTCACAGATATTTTACATTCAGTCCATAAATCTTCAGGCACAACTATATCAAATAATCCATCCAGATCAAGCCATAATACTTTTGAAACCTTTACAAATCTATCCAGCTGTCGATGCCATTCTACTGGTTTCTCTCTCAATCTGGGAAAATCATTCGCAAATGATAATATGTCCTGTCTACTCCAAGGAACATGCACATACCTTCCTCCAGGTATTTCTCTTTTTTTTAAAAATTTGTTTTAAGTCCTCATCAAGCAAACATATTTCTTAGAATATGGAGAATTCGGGGGGCCCTTTATCTCGTTTGGATCCGTTCCAAAACGACCGCCTTATAGCTCTCTGGGGGAACTGTTTGCCTTGTCCTCTGAGGCCCCCTTTTTTCCATATCTAGATACACGATTTTTGGAAGTGGGGGGAGCTAGTCATTATGACTACTCTATTCAAGACTCCGCTTGAAATCGTTGTTACTTTTGCCTTAATCATTGGACACCCTAGATGTTACCAAATTGTATTTTTCCCAAATATTCCAGAATCTATTTTTCTTACTTTGCCTTCCCTTTTTATCCAGATTATATACCCTAAGTACTGAGTTAAGCCAATTTGAGTATCTTGGAGGAGATTGCTTTATCCAATTATTACAAATTTCCCTTCTAGCTAGGAGAATCAACAAAAAGAGGATTTTTTCTTTATCGTTCGACGCATTAGTGGCATGCAAGTTATTTCTAACCCAAAAAATAATCAAATCACTGCTTACCTCCACTGGTTGTTCTAGTACTTCTGAAAGTATCTTACCGATCTGGCTCCAGTATTCTTCTAACATCACACAATCATGAAAAATGTGGAAGTCGTCTGCTCTTTCTATTCCACATTTGAGACATTTCTTTACTGTATTGTTTTTGAATTTTGACAGTTTTTTTGGTGTCCAATATGCTCTGTGAATTGTGAATAAGTGATTTTTTTTCAGGGGAGCAGATTTTGCCACTTGTCCTGCGATGTTGGTAGAGGATTCTGATGTAAATAATTAATTTACTCTCTTAATTTCTATGCAGGTAAGTACTTAATCAATAATAACTCAATCGAAATGAAGGAAAACAGAGTCCGTGGTGTAAGAGTTTCTAAGGGTTTTATTCCTCATAAAGGAATCAGGATATCATGTTCTGACCACCACACAGGGTGTCAGAAGGGATAGATGAGCGCGCTGACGTTTATTGACAATACATAGCTTATATACTTGATTTACATCATAATGTTCAATGTAAGAGGCGTAACAGCTGAGAGAAGACAAGATAACAGTATACACGTGGTGCTAGTACATCATCAAGAGGCGTAAACTAGGCGTAACTAGGGTGTGTGCTAGAAAACGTCACTGATAGGTGACGCAAGTGGGTGGCACCAAGGGGTGGTGCCAACAGAATGTCGCAATGTCAGCAGAAATCGGAAGCTTGGATGCGTGCGCAGCTGCATGACGTGTGATAGACGGGGTGCAGGGGACTTGACATTTACACTGGCGGAAAGAGACAGAAGTCTGGCATGTCAGATCAACTTGTGCTTCTATCATATCTGATATCTGATGTTTAGGAACTAAGCTATCTGGGCAGAAAGGTCTCTAGAGCAGAAGCTATTCTATACTTGCTGTGAGTGCGTGTATAAGCGCCTGAATGTCTGTATGAGAAGCGTGGGGGCATGGGGCCTTCCATGGAAGCATGGCAACAGAGGCTATGAATTACTTGCATAAAGACAGGTCGGCCCTTTAGCCCTGTAGCTGGGGAGGGATGTTTACTGAAGCTAGCAGGCTGGAATGTATCTTCGGGGAGGAAAACAGATAACTCGAAGGTTATAGTCAATCTTGGCAGGCAGCAGGCTGAGCTGAGCACGGAGGGCCGCGCTAGAAGTAAGTCAGAGTTCACGGGTACGGGGGCTGCTTGGGCAGAGGCCCTCGCAGTCAGAAGCCAGAAAAAGAGGCTCGATGGCAGAGATTCAGGGCCTACTTTCAGCCAGGCTGAAAAACGTAGGAGTACACTTCAAAAAGACGTTGGCATAGCATACTTAGGAACGGACCATCAAACCCATTCATGGTGGGTCTGAAAGAGGACAAGTTAACGTTGGACGCAAATGTATTTGCGTCTTCATAGCTGGTACAGGAGGGAAGTTACATGCACTTTTAACTCGTACATGGAGTCGGTGGGGTACTCGCTAGGGAACACAACATGACCATAAAATTTATATTACCTCATTCCCTCCTTGTTCCCTACGGACCCTTCATGATATATCGATCCTCATAAATCGATCGGTTTGTTCTTGTAACATTATATGTTCGTCTTTCTTTCTTTGACTGTTTGAGAGGTGACTGGAATGCTCAATGCAGGATGTGGCACACAGTCCACATATCGCTGGCCCACACTGCAGGCATAGGCAACAACTGAATACTATAACAAGACCAATGCCTAGGAAGGATAAGATCTTCCATCCCCAAGCTGTTAACGTAGTCCAGAACCAACCGGACCAAGTCCAGGTGCCTGGATTCTGATGTATCTGATTTGCAATTTTATGTAAACGGGTGATAGCTTGATAGACAGATGGTGCATTTTGTGGAATGAAAACACAGCAACTTGACCCGATGACCTTACAAGCTCCACCTCTATCTGCCAAGATGACGTCAATCACAAGACGGTTTTGAAGGACAACAGTCCGTATAGCAGACTGCTCCTCTGTTAAGTTACCTAGAGCGGAGGCAGTTTCGTTCACTACTGCTTCAAGAGTTCTCGTTAATCTGCGTATTAATTTACTGTTTTGGACAGGACCTAGGAAGAAAAAGAATCCTTTATTGAAATCAGTGTACTGTTCCCATGCCGTTTCTGTGTAGTCGACAAGGGGAATATCTCTTTTGGGTCTATTCGGTGCTAGATTCGTATTTCTATGGTAATCAGGGGGAGCTAGGAAAACAGGTGGCAGAAGGAATGCAATGTAACAGGTACCATCCCAATCTGGGGGCAAACGTATGTATGCGGTATGACCACAAACAAAGTAGGAATGACTGGTAGCTTTAAAAGACGATTTACCATGGTCACTGAACTCGACCACAGTAGTGCATTTACTATGACCTACGTGTACGGAACCTTTCTTGCTAACACATAATTCACCTGTGACTGGTAGTACTAACATATGAGGCAAAACTGGAGCAGTTTCAGATTCAACAGTGAGGATCATAAGGCTAATTGTGTAATTACCTAATCCATATACTTCATTTTCTAGATCAGTTCCTATTCGAGTGGGAAGTCCTTCTTTATCAGGATAACAGACGTTGAGCAGGACTAAGTTCAAGTTTCCCCAAACCCAGCCCCCATCGAAAACAGCAATATCAGGATCTAAAGAATTAATTATTTTAAACCATGCTCCACAGGAGCCATTGTGAGTGAATGGGTACGGAAAGAGGGGCAGAGCTCCCTTGTAATTCTGGTAGGGAGGGAGTCGACCACATATCCAACAGTCTGTAGCATTATTTGTCTGATGGGAATGGTGTAACATACTAATGAATGTATTGTTGCGCAGCGCAAGTCTGTAAGAGAGTTCATGTGCAGGAAGTTCACTAAAAGAGTGTTCAGCAGAGACATTGTAAGCAGATTGTTCACGCCTGAAAATAGGCCAGTACATAGGAAGCAGAATGCTGGCAATAATAATTAGAATACTCAGAATAAACATGATTATTAGTGTCACTATGCAGTGACTACGAAGTGATTTGCAATATGTTCTTCTCTTTTCCTCTCTCTCTCTAACTCGATCTAGGGGATACATGTCAGAAACTATTTAACCGATTCACCTAGGGGAGGACTTAAACAATTAAACTGTCTGACTTGCTAGATCGAAGCTTCATTCGGTAAAGTTCTTGAGGAGTCTTTTCTCTTTTAGGCACAGTAACGTCTTGTGCTTCAACACAGTCTTTGGTGGGGGTGGACGAGTCAGAGTCCTGTTTCAGTCCGTTTTTTAGTTCATTGCATAGCTTGATGTGACTCGTGTGGACCCACCCCTTTCTTCCCTCGATTTTCACGGCGGTCCTGGTGGTAAGCAGAACGGTCTTTGGAGACTTCCAGCGGGGCTCCAGCGGACTTTTCCGGTCGAAATTCCGGACGACTACCAGGTCCCCTGGGCGGACCTCATGCGCCTTTACATCGGTGTTGTCAGGGAAGGCTGCGGCAACCTGTGAACGACATGATTGGAGTGCAGACATCAAGGAGGCAAGGTAATCTGTCAACATGTTACAATCAATATCAGTGATCTTTTTCGGAACGGGCGTCCCCCACATATTCGGTGGTCTGCCAAAGACCACTTCGTACGGGGATAGCCCTGATCTCGAGTGGGCGACCATCCTCATGTAGAATAGTGCCACGGGCAGGGCGACTATCCAGTCGACCCCTTTTTCCTGACAGATCTTGGCAAGACGGATCTTTAGTGTCTGATTATGCCTTTCTACAAGGCCAGCTGCTTCGGGATGTCGGACACAGTGGAACCTCCACTGATATCCTAGCAAGAGGGAAACTTGTTTCATCAGCTCGGACGAGAACGGCTGTCCGTTATCTGAGTACACGACACGGGGCAAACCGTACCGTGGGAAAAATTCACGAACCAACTGTCTGGCAGTGGTCGGAGCAGTGTAGTCTGGGACTGGGTATGCTTCGGTCCAGCGGGACAGAGCACAAACAATTACAAGGACATACTTAAATCCTCTACAGCTATTCATCTGGATATAATCCATCTGGAGGACTTCAAAAGGGTGATCGGGAGGATGGAATCCACCTTGCTCAACAGGGACACTTTTACCTGGATTGAACTGACAACAGATCATGCAAGTACGCACTTTCTGTTTTGCTGCTGCTCGTAAGTGTTTGTTGTACCAGAGGTTCTGTAAACTGTCTAACATAGCTTTCTCTCCAAGATGGGCAGGACTATGTGCTGTATTTATCATGACTTGAACCATTGAGTCGGGGAGAAACCATATAGATTTTCCCTTCGTTACCCAACCTTGATCTGTCTGAATCCCTCCTAGTTCAGTCCATTTCTTTATCTCCTCTGGAGTAGCATGTGTCTGGATGTCAATTACGTCTAGGGCGGGATCTCTAACTGTCATACACTGTGTTTGTACTATTGTCTTTGTCACATCAGTAGTCTGGGTGTGAGTCAATGCTGTATGTTTTGCTGTCTGGTCTGCCAGGTCGTTACCCTGGGAAACAGAATCTGTGACTTTAGTATGTGCCTTACACTTCATGACTGATATGCCCGAGGGCAAATGTATTGCTTCTAACAGTGCTTGAATGAGGGGGCCATGTTGTATCTTGGCCCCATGAGAAGTCAGAAAACCTCGTTCTTGCCAGAGGACTCCGAAGTCGTGTACAACTCCGAAGGCATAGCGGGAATCTGTGTATATGTTAACATTTCTGTTCTTGGCTAGAATACAAGCTCGGGTCAGAGCGATGAGCTCTGCTGCTTGAGCAGACAGGGTGTCAATACGATGTGTTTCTTTAATTTCAGTTTCAGTGGTCACGGCGTACGCGGCCACTAATTCTCCTGTACTTGTTCTCATGCATGAACCGTCCACATAGAGTGTCAGGTCTGGATTTGTCAATGGGACATCTGTTAAGTCTCGTCTAGGCTTAGTTACTGCATTAATTATTTCTATACAATCATGCGGAGCTGGATCTGTCATAACTGTAGGTAACAGTGTTGCTGGGTTCAGGATGCTGCAACGTCTGATTTCTATGTGTGGCTGGAATAGTGTTAATTCATAACCTGTCAGTCGTGCTATAGTTAAGTGTTGAGTCTGGGTTCGGTTTAACAAAACCTCTACAGAATGTGGTACTTGAACTGTTAACTGATGACCTAAAACAATTGAATCACTTTGTCTTATTGCTAACGCTGTTGCTGCTACTGACTTTAAGCACGCAGGGAGTGCTTGAGCTACTGAATCCAATGTACTAGAAAAATAAGCACAAGGCTTATGTGAACCTGCTTGGTCTTGAGTGAGGACAGACAACGCTGTACCATCACGTTCTGTAACAAAAAGTGTAAACGGTTTGCTGTAACATGGTGTCGCTAAAACTGGTGCTTGGCATAAAACTTTCTTTAATTCTTCAAAAGCTTGTGTGTGTTCCTGAGTCCAAGGGAGGACAGTCGAAGTCGCTGCCTCCTGTGTCGTTAACTGGATGAGTGGTTTAGCTAGAAATGCATACTGGGGAATCCATTGTCTGCAGTACGAGGTGAGGCCTATGAAGGCCCGCACTTCCTTTTGTGTCTTGGGTTGCGGCATGTTCACAATTAACTGAATGCGATCGGGAGTGAGCTGTCTCCCCACTTTGGACAGTAAGTGACCCAAGTACACAACTTGCTGAGCGCAGAATTGTAGCTTCGAAGGAGACACCTTGTGTCCCTTGTCGGCCAGGAAATGTAAAACTGTCAGTGATGCTTTTTCACATTCGGGCTCACTTCGTGCGGTGATCAGCAGATCATCGACGTATTGCAGTAAAGCGGTGTTAACTGGCATTTGAATACAATCTAGTTGTCTTTTCAGTGCTTGACTATAGATGCTGGGGCTTTCTGTAAATCCTTGAGGTGCGCGCGAAAATTTGAAACTGCGTCCATTTAAACAGAATCCGAAGAGATATTGGCTCTCGGGATCAATAGGCACGCTGAAGAAGGCGTTCTTGAGATCAATTACAGTAAAGAACGTTGCTTCTGAATCAATAGCAGTCAAGAGAGATGATATATCGGGGACCACAGGATACTGTGGGATAATGCATTTATTCAATTCTCGGAGATCAATCACCAGCCGATATACTGGCGGTGCATTGGGATCAGTACGTTTAAGAATCGGAATGATGGGTGAATTACAGATATTGGAGTCGGTCTCGACGACCACTCCTTGGGCAATGAGCTCTTCAATTATTTTCAGTAAAGCCGCTACAGCATCGGGTGGCAACTTGTATTGTCTGATTCTGGGTAATACAACACCTGCCTTGAGGGTAACGCGGTATGGTGTAATGTGCATACATCCTACATCAGTTGGGCCTTTTGCCCACAAGTAATCAGGTACATTTTTCAATCTGACGTCAAACTCACGAAGGACGTAATGACCCTTGAAATCCCGCAGAAAGAGTCTAACTCCCTCCGGGGAGCAGCATATTATAGCTCCTAGAGCTTTCAGTGTTTTAATTCCTAACAGATTTTCCGGACATGATTTTGTTAGTAACAGGTCTGTAACGCGTGATAATGGACCCACAGCCAGGGGAACTGGTTCTGATACTTCATTTACAATAGGTTGTCCTGAAAAACCAAGGGAAACATTTTGTGAGCCTGAGAGGGGTGCCCCTGGAACTTCGTCATGACTTATTGTAGTGCGACTTGCCCCTGTGTCAATTAAAAACTTTCTATCTTTCCCCAATACCTGACTGTGTACATAAGGACCTTCTTGATCTACAGGAATCTCGATAAGAGGCAAGCCACCTTCCCTCTCTAGGCTGTTTCATGTATATCTGGAATATTCGGGGTAAGCAGACTGGGCATACTGGTACATCTGTTGTGAGACTTGTTGAGTTGCAGCAATGGGCTGTGGCTGTGGTACTGCTACGGTCTGTGCTGTCTGTGCGGATGCATGCATGGGCTGTGTATTCTGTGTAGACTGATGCTGGTTATGATCTTGTCTAGGCGGATGCGGTCTCTCTTTAGTTTTTCCTGTCGCTATGTTATGTTTCAGAACTGCACATTCGTGAACGTAGTGACCTGGCTGCTTGCAATAGTTGCATGTCCCTTTAACAGGAGCTGCAGTGTGACTTGTCTGGGTCGTACCTTTCCTGTGACTGTCAGATGGGACCGTCTGAGCTACTAACATTTTCATTTTCGTGTCTTTCATGCGCTTCTGTTCCTGATCTTGTTCTTCCCTAATTCTATTCTGGTGATATTGTAACATTTGTAACATCTGGGATGGCGTATTTGCTTGCCATGTACTCTCGACTTTATACACTCTATTTTTAACTAACGGTAGGGAATTCTCGACTAACTTTGATACAAAAAGATGTGGGTACGACTCGCTACTTGGCTGGAGGCCACTATTGATAATAAAACATTTCTCGAATCTTGAATAAAAGTCGCTAGTATCTTCATCATGTTTCTGTTTACAGGACGAGATTGCATCCCAATCCTCCTTTCTAGTTGTCAATAATCTGGGCAGGACCTGTACTATTAAACCTGGTAATGCTTTAGTTTTGTCCCCAAGGCCTAACCCTGGAACCCGTTTCTTTTCTTCATCCTCTATTTCTGCCCAGGCAATCTTTGCGTCTCCCACCTCCCAGTCCTTTTCCTTTAATTTCTCGAATATACCCGTAGGCAATAATACTTTCAACATTTTCATGATATCATCATATGTGTAGTCCCCCATCAGTAACATGTCTTTGAGCTCTCTATGAAAACCTGCAGGGTCTTTATCATGGCACGGTACTAATTTCTTCATTTCTAACAGTTCTAATTTAGTTAGAGGCGTGTGTACATACACGCGTTTCAAAATTTTATCCTCACCCATAACAGGGTGCACTTCTCGCAAGGGGTTCTGACTTTCAATACCACCCCCGCACTGCATATGGTACATTTTCCTTTCTGGAGGTGGGGCGGGAACATATTCAGGACTTACAAAGGTGTCATATCTGCGTCGTTGTTCTAGAATTATTTGAACTAATTTAGTGCTTAAGCCTCTCCATCTATCCATCAGTAGTGCTTCTAGTGTCTCATGTAAGGGACCTGGATCGGAATAATGTTTTCTGTACTTAATGAGAAGGTGCTGAATCATATATACCCCTGCTAATTTCTGTTCGTCGGGGGAGAGGTTCAGAAATGTCTGTGCTACCGTGTCATCATTATATATGTTTGCATTTTCGGCCCATGATACCGCTGATCGGGCTAATTCTTGTTCATCCATAGAATTGAGTACATGGTACCCAACTCGATCTCGAAGCCGTTTATCAGTTTCCTGGAACTGATGTTCAGCAGAATTCGGATTCGTTAAGGCAGAGAAGAAAACTCTCTTGCTTTCCGGACGGACACCTTTCCTAAGGTAGTTTCCCCTACCTACATATGCTATAGTGCTTGTAGTTGGTTCTGGTTCTTCAGATTCTTCTTCCTCCTCGGAGGGAGCCTTTTCTTTCTCTTTCTCGTGTACTGCTATCACTGCTTTCTTAATCTTTTTATACATGGCCTCTATGCAATTCTGTCTGTCATGTTTCCCATCGGCTATATTTTGACCCCACTTGTTCAATGCATCTAATTCACTCTGCTCTGTTCCGGGCCTGTCTCGTTCTCTTATTAGACAATTTATGAAAAATCGTAGTATCAGTGCTTGCATGGTAACTTTCTGTTTCTCCAGGGCATCCTTAATACTGTCGGGGTCCTTTCCCGTTTGAACGAACTCATATATTCTATCTAGGTGCTCCTTCATTCCTGCATAACATAACAAACTATCAGTAGCAGATCTTAACCGTAAAGACGCTAATACCATTAAGTCGTCCTGTCCAGGTTCTGGATCATATCTACAAACTGACATATTTTCTTTTAGTGCATCAAGACGGGATGAATTAGAAGAACGGGGGGATCTGTGCGTAAGAGGACTCTGCAGACCTCTGAGATTTAATCTGTGAGTCGGTGGCGGGGTCTGTAGACCCGCGGTCGCACCTCCTGAAGCGGAAGCTTGGGCATTATCTCTGTGTGTAGTCAGTATCTGAATTTGTCTTTTAGTAGGATCTGATTGAAGTGGTTTCGGCAGATCAGTTTTAGGTGAGGGAAGTGGCGGAGCTGGCGGAACGGGACTAGTCTTTTTCGGTGTCGGCTGAGAGTGATCTTGGGGGGCAGTACCACCCCCGGCCCTGTCAGTAGGCAGGGCACGAACAGGCAGATTGGTGTAAGCTGGCGCTACATCTTCGAGATATGAATTTAGGAATATGTCTTTAGTAGTCTTATGTATTACTTTAGTTGGAACTAATGGCGACGGCAAATTTTCCGGTATTTCTGAAATGGCGTCAGGGGTACCATCGGCCAAAAGATACATGTTGTTCACTTTGCTATTTAGGATACGGTCTATTTGTTCTACTTTTACTCGAATTCCCTCAGTAACTAATTCATTTTCTTGGGCTTTTTCTGATTCTTTAAGCCTGTCTTCTCTACGGAGTGTTCTATCAGCACGCTTACGTGATTCTTTACGCCAAAATTCTATGGCGTCTTTCTGAGATTGTCTAGCTTTCTTTTTCCGTAATATTTCTTCTACCTTTATGATGCACTCGGCATCCCATGTTCCGTTAACTGGCCATCGGTATCTTTCCTCTAAGTGCTTGGTATAATCTGTCCATAACTCTAGATACAAGATGGCGTCTATGCCATGCTTATTATACATGAAATTACCTGGAGTGTCCCTAGGGGGGATTGGAATCTCTTCCTCTAACATCCCTTTCCTAGTTCCTATCTGCTTTAATTTGTTGAAAAACGGCATTGTGCCTATTTGATACTGGAATGCTTGATCCTTGATACTTAATGTCAACTGTAACTATTTATACAAAAACACAATAATGCACAAAAACAATCACATTCATACCACGACATTAATTACATGAAACATTTAAAGACATAGCTAATTTCCCCTTACTCTGAATGTACCGCTCAACGATACAGATACACTGCTGTAACAGTGCAGAAATTCGGAATACTTTATATACTGCTAAACAGTACAGATACACTGCCTAAAAACAGTGCAGACCGGACTTGCGTACCCAAACCCGTCTAGATACGACCCAGCAATGGTACTCACCGGGAAGCACGGAAAACAGAAGGCCTCGGAAAACTCGACTGGACTCGACTCGGAACTTCGGAAAACTTCGGAAAGCTTCGGAAAACTTCGGAAAACTTCGGAAAACTGGTGGGCCTCTTCACACCTCGGACCTTGCTTCCTTCGGCTGGGCTCTGATCGGGATCCTCCGCACTCCTCACCGCCTCGTCTGGGCACTGATCGCAGTCTTCGTCACCTCCGTGTGTCAGAGGGGAATGCAGGAAATCCTGCCAGTACACGTGTTGTCCGTCTAACTGATGGCAGGGGACACGGATTGCAACGCACCTTCCGGCGCGTGAGGTGGGGGAGGGGTCCCTGTTCGGGCGCCAAAATGATGTAAATAATTAATTTACTCTCTTAATTTCTATGCAGGTAAGTACTTAATCAATAATAACTCAATCGAAATGAAGGAAAACAGAGTCCGTGGTGTAAGAGTTTCTAAGGGTTTTATTCCTCATAAAGGAATCAGGATATCATGTTCTGACCACCACACAGGGTGTCAGAAGGGATAGATGAGCGCGCTGACGTTTATTGACAATACATAGCTTATATACTTGATTTACATCATAATGTTCAATGTAAGAGGCGTAACAGCTGAGAGAAGACAAGATAACAGTATACACGTGGTGCTAGTACATCATCAAGAGGCGTAAACTAGGCGTAACTAGGGTGTGTGCTAGAAAACGTCACTGATAGGTGACGCAAGTGGGTGGCACCAAGGGGTGGTGCCAACAGAATGTCGCAATGTCAGCAGAAATCGGAAGCTTGGATGCGTGCGCAGCTGCATGACGTGTGATAGACGGGGTGCAGGGGACTTGACATTTACACTGGCGGAAAGAGACAGAAGTCTGGCATGTCAGATCAACTTGTGCTTCTATCATATCTGATATCTGATGTTTAGGAACTAAGCTATCTGGGCAGAAAGGTCTCTAGAGCAGAAGCTATTCTATACTTGCTGTGAGTGCGTGTATAAGCGCCTGAATGTCTGTATGAGAAGCGTGGGGGCATGGGGCCTTCCATGGAAGCATGGCAACAGAGGCTATGAATTACTTGCATAAAGACAGGTCGGCCCTTTAGCCCTGTAGCTGGGGAGGGATGTTTACTGAAGCTAGCAGGCTGGAATGTATCTTCGGGGAGGAAAACAGATAACTCGAAGGTTATAGTCAATCTTGGCAGGCAGCAGGCTGAGCTGAGCACGGAGGGCCGCGCTAGAAGTAAGTCAGAGTTCACGGGTACGGGGGCTGCTTGGGCAGAGGCCCTCGCAGTCAGAAGCCAGAAAAAGAGGCTCGATGGCAGAGATTCAGGGCCTACTTTCAGCCAGGCTGAAAAACGTAGGAGTACACTTCAAAAAGACGTTGGCATAGCATACTTAGGAACGGACCATCAAACCCATTCATGGTGGGTCTGAAAGAGGACAAGTTAACGTTGGACGCAAATGTATTTGCGTCTTCATAGCTGGTACAGGAGGGAAGTTACATGCACTTTTAACTCGTACATGGAGTCGGTGGGGTACTCGCTAGGGAACACAACATGACCATAAAATTTATATTACCTCAATTCCCAGATTTGTGTGATATCGAGCTCTGGCATAGATTTGCACCAGATGTCATGAGGGGCTTTGTATTCTTCCTCACCAGATCTTATCAATGCCCAGTACCAGAAAGCTATTTCTTTTCTAAAAGGTTCTGTGTCCAGACGTTTGTGTTCGATAATTTCATCCCCTTGCATATTTTCTTTTACTCCTTCGATCCAGCTATTTAGTTGGTAATACTTAAACCTTGATAAGGTTCCCTTGGTTTCTCTGTCTAGTATCTCCCATTCTATGATCTTGCTATCTCTTATCAAGTTACCCCAGTAGTTTATGTTAGCTTCCTTTAAGGGGTTTATTAGAGTGTCTTTTAGGCAATCCGGTGTGCCTGGGGAATCCCAGATTGGAGAGAATTTACTGTAATAGGGTATTTTCAGAGTGGTTCTGACTTCATACCAGGTTCTTGCTGCTGATCTTACCGTTTTTAATTTAATTTTTTTTTAAAACTTTGGGTGTCCGAATTTATAGAGGTAGTAGTCTTCCCCAGGACCGATTAAGGCCTTCCAGTGCATGGGCCATTTTTCGCAGATGCCCAACAGGGTCCTTATATTTTTAAACTGGAAAGCTTTACAATATTCCAAAATGTCTGAACTAGCAATGCCTCCTTGCATCTTGCTTCTTCTCAGCTTTTTCCAGCTGATCCTTGTTCCTTTTGAGGCCCAAATAAAGCTGGATAACTCTCCTTACAGTTTTTTTTATCTCCATTTTGTTAAAATCAAGCAGGAGAGAATTAAACAGGTATGTGCATTTTGGAACTATCGTCATTTTAATTAAGTTTGACTTCCCTAGGAAGGAAAGGTGTAGGCCGGCCCAGGCCTTAAGTAGAGTTCTTATGTCCTTATATATTCTCTTAAAGTTTAAGGCGGCTATCCCTTCAATATCTTTGATGTATTCTATCCCTAGATACTTTATTTTGTTCTTCACAAGGGGGTTCCCCGACAAGTTGTTCCATTCCATTATTTCAGATTTTGTTTGATTTACTTAGTATCCTGAAACTGCCCCAAACTTACTAAAAATGTTTTCTATTTTTGGCAGTGAGCTTGTTAAATTGCCCATGAATATCATTAAATCATCTGCAAATAATGCAACTTTCTTCTCCCATCCTTTATGTTTGAAAGGTACTATCCCTTCTTCTCCCCTTAGTAGGCATGCAAGAGGCTCTATATAGAAATTAAATAATAAGGGGGAGAGGGGACATCCTTGTCTAGTTTCTCTTTCTATCTGGACCTTGTCCGTGAGACCCTCGTTTACCAAAATTCTTGCTGTTGGTCTTTTATAGATGTTTTTTACTGCGTTCTCAAACTTATCCCCTAGGTCGAACTTAGCCAGAGTGGCATTCAGGAAGGGCCAACTGACCCTATCAAAAGCTTTGGCAGCATCGAATGTTATAACTGCCAAAGGTGTATGATAATAAGTCGCAATGTCTATAGTGGCAATCAATTCATGTGATAGTTCCGTAATTTGCCTGCCCTTGATGAAACCCTTTTGGTTTGGGTGGATTAGGGACCCTGCCACAGCCCCTAATCTTTTTGCCAATATTTGTGTATAGATCTTATAGTCACAGTTTAAGAGTGAGATGGGCCTATAGGAATCACATTTAGTAGGATCCTTTCCTGGCTTCAGCAAGATACTAACTATTGCTTCATTCCAGGATCCGGGGAGTTCTTTATTATTAAGGAAGATTTCATAAAAAAAATGATAAAAAAATAAATAAATAATAATAAAGTCCTAAAAACAAGCTATGGGGAGTTGAGAGGTCACCAAGTTAAAAGCATAAATTGGACTGAGGATGATTAATACAAGTTCAAGAGGGGAAGAAAAAACGCTTAACATCGTAACTTGGAATGTAAACGGACTGCGAGTAAGAAAACGTAGAGCAAAAATCCTGGAGTATCTGAAAAACATTGATTGCGAGATAATAATAATTCAAGAATCTCACCTAACTAAGGAGGAATGAGAGTCTATTTGCAAAAGCCAAAGTTGGATAAAACACTGTATTCCGACAAACCAGACTTGTAATGTAAAAGGAGTGGCAGTCATCTTTAAGAAATCTCTTAAAGCAGTCATTGAAAATTCGGAAGTAGATAAGAAGGGAAGATGGGTTAGCGTAAAAGCAAAAATTTATAACAACATGTACACGGTGGTGGGCTACTATGGTCCAAACATTGACGACCCTGAACCACTTCAAAATCTGTATTCCCATTTATTGATGGTTGACTCACCCATAATATTGGGAGGTGACTTCAATGTTTTACTAAACCCTAAAGAAGATCGATACCCGATAGGAAAATCACTTCTAACACCTAAAATGAGAGAGTGGCTTGGAATCTGTATCAAAGACTTAGGGATAGTTGATATCTGGAAAGAAACAGGGAATAAACAACATAAATTTACCTTTAAAAATAAGAGATTAGGCCACTAATCCAGGATCGACTTCTTCTTGGTCAGCAGTTGCCTAACTGAACACATAAAAAAAGTAGAACATATACCAGAACATCTCTCAGACTACTCCGCGGTAAAGATTAACATGACTCTAATAAACTCTCCCATCCCCCAAAGATGGACAGTAGATAAGAAAATATTATTGGACCAAGCCTGCATAGCTAAACTAAGAGAGGAAACTCAACAGTTTTTTGATTTAAACAAAGAAGGAACAACAAAGCAAATAGCTTTGAACGCTTATAAAGCATATATTAGGGGGAAAATCACTAACATAATGGCCTACAAAAATAGGGAGAAAAAATCTTTTGTAAAAAGCATTGAGAAAGATTTAATGGAACTCAATATACAGCTATATAGGGCCAGTACCAGTAAAGAGAGAGAAGAATTAGAAATCAAAGTAAAAAGTAAGAAAATGGAAATGAATGACTACTTGGAAACAACAGTCAGAGAAAGATGGGAGGCCAGCAAACTTTCGCATTATGAATACGGTGAAGGGTGCGGAAAGATCCTAGCATGGAAAGCAAGAACTGAGCGAACTAGGAATCGGATTAACAAAATACAAAAAGCGAACCAGCAAGGTATACTCTCAGAAAACAATGAAATAAGGAAAGAATTTGCAGAATTCTTCACAAATTTGTACACCGAAGAATCTTCTTGCTCCAGTGACGAAATACAAAACTTATTAGAAGGGATTGAAATCCCAAAGGCATCCCTAGACCACAAGTTAGATCTTAATGAAGAAATTACTGAGAAAGAGGTCTCTGAGGTAATAAAGGCTCTAAAAAGGGGAAAAGCGGCAGGTTCAGACTCTCTACCAAATGAAGTCTTTTTGGCTCTTCAAACGGTTGTTTTGACTCCTCTCACCGAACTTTTGAAATCTTCCAGGTATTTCTCTTATGGGGAATTCATTTACCGTAGTTTTTTTTCTCTGACATGAAATGCTAATGTAGATTTATCACTAGCCTCTTCTTTCTTCTTTGCCCATTTCACTGTCCATTTACCCCGACCCCTCATGTGGCAGGTAGTCCTCAACCTTTAGGTGAGTGGGCCATGTGTGCTAGTCTATTATTGTACCATGTTGAGACACAGTGTGTGCTTTGGTTTGTTTCTAGATGCACGTCTTTATAAAGGGTGTGACAGTTAACATACCTGCTCGCTCTCCCAACACTAGAGCAGCCAAACCCTCAGAAAATGCTGCAATAAGAACCAATAATTTTAAAAGGCTGTAAGTTCATTCTGAAAAATTGGTTTTAATTCTAATCATTGTTTTTAGCCCACATTTCTTCACCTCCCTCCTCACAGACTCAACAGCTGCTGTGTGTGCTTGTCACTGCGCACTTTACACACAGACTTGGTTGCAAAGCATGCTTGCTCGCAATGTAGAGGCATGCTTTATTATTATATAAATATTCTGGCATTTGACTGCAACTACCAACATGCATAAAACGGCAATTAATATGTTTTCCTTTTTTCTCCCTAAATGTCTAGGCATAGGAGTTCCCACAGAGGTAACACAAGACACACGTGACACTTGCATGTGTGCCACTGCACTCTTACACGGTCCTGATGAATCGCGGGTGAATAGACCCATAGCGTGAAACATGTCGACCCCCATCACCTTTAGCCTCAACTAGGGTCACTTGACCTAACCTGCTGACTACCTAGTGAGCCTAACCCCCTTTTTAACTGTAACCAGGGGACCCCCAGAATAAATAGAATTCAGGTACCCCTTGCTACATTTTAATACCCCACACACCACCACTTCTAGTCCAGTCCACACACCCCCACCTCACCAAAAGGCAGTTGGAAAAAGATCTCCGCTAAAGAGCCCCTCTTTGAGGTGAGCCCGTCGGGGATTGCACCGCCTCCCCGACGAGGAGCAACTGCCGATGATGAAGCATGACATCCTTCGGGGTGTGTGAGGCCATTCCATCCAACAAAATGGATGCCCCAGGATGTTACTCTAACATCCGCGGTCATGCCAGATAACATACTTCCTACACTCCCCATTAGGAACAGTACAGCGATCCCTCTTGTTTCCACTGTCCATTTATTCACATCTCCCCATTTTCTTAGTAGCACAATTAATTCTTTTATTTGAGTTATTCTCCCAGTTGTATTCATATTTTCAATGTCTTTTTCTTAAAAGTCTACTCTGTACGTCTTCTGCAGATGTTTTAATTTTGTGAAATCTACATCTAATTCACTGGCATATCCTTCCAGCTGATCATATACAGATTTTGTTTTCCAAGTAATACTTTTACACATGAACATCAGTTCATCATCTTGATAGGCTTTTACTCTGTCTGTTCCAATTGTTTCAATAATAAATTCTTCCATATCGACCTTTAATCTTGCGACATTTAATACTTTAGGTTCATTCTCTTTTAATTTCAACGTTTTAAGCCAATCACTTAATTCTTGTTCCAACGAACCTATCAGGGTTTGTGTTAAGTCTATTTTCTCAGTACTCTTTTCGGGTGTAGCAGAATCTGATTCTGCTCCAGTTGCATATTTATAGGATTAACTCTGATTAAAAGTCAAGTCAGGTGGATTTACATTATTTGCTTGTCTGATTTCTGACAAATCTGGATAAATATTCTCTTTTACTTTTTGCAAACTTTGCTGTAAAGGGATTGTTAAACTTGGATCTTTTATTCTTTGGTTCTCAAACACTGGAATTACGGGTCCTATCATTACTGGAACTGTTACTGCTTCTATATTTTTCGTAAGCTCTTGTATCTTTTCTGTCAATTCATTTGTAGATCGTATATACTCAGTTATACTCGTTTTTCTACTCTACTTACACTTCCTCTGTCATCATTCTGTTTGGGAGTACCAGTAAGTCTTCTTTCTGTCTTTGAGGTATGTGGGTTATATCTCACTTCTACTCTTTCTGGTACATCTCTAAAATTTGAAATTTGCCTTGGGGTTTCATTAATTCTACCTTCTACTGGCGGAGCAGTAGGTGTAGTCCATAAAGAACCTGGTTGATATGGAGGTGGTCTCCTATTTAATATCTCTTCCAGTACAGCATCCTCTGATTCACTATCACCATAACCTGTTACCACATTTTTCTTCTTCTCTGTACATTTCCGCCCTTCATATTCATCCATTAGTCAAACTGGATACATGCCATCACACATGTCTGCATTTCTCCATCTGCGCATTCTACTCTCATGTGTCTCTCTCCATAGATTACGAAACCTACCTCTTGGTCTGATATGCCCTTTCAATCTTTCACTTTCTAATTCATGCATCTCATCTTCCCTTTCAACTAAAGCCTCAAACTGAGTCGGTCTAGGTCTTGGGTCAAGATTCATAATTCTTTCTCTCAAATTTCATAAAACTGCCACATCAAAAGATCCTCCTTCCGGAAAAGCTAACACACCATCATTTCTGGTATACCATACCCAATTCTCTAGCCAAACACACGTATGGTAACCATATTTTGACAACAAATAGGAAGCAGGTGTTTTCGGTGGAGGAAGTAATTTTCCCTCTCTAGTGACTATCGCCTTGTCCTTCACAAACATATTTTTCAATTTCTTAAACCATGAAGGTTTCTTCCTTTGCTCTTCATAATAGTAATCCATTTTTCGCCGATAAAAGTAGCACAACCCTCTATCTTACCCTTGTACCAGGCAATAACATACCCGTTTCTCTAGAAATAAGACTCATACAGACACTTCAATACTCCTTAGAGTCTAATCCAGAGTTTCACAAGAAAACATATTGCTATTTCATCTACACATTTTCACATAGAAAATCCCTATTCTTTCTTACAATAATTCTGTATTTCCAGTAGGCAGCGCTTACCTCTACCCTACCACAGAATTTCCCTATCGTTAGTAAAGCAGCACACCTACTTTACCCTTCTTCCAAGCTCGGCTTAAGCCCTACTACTCTCCCAGCGATAAGTTTTAAGACAGAATACGCAATGATCCCTATACTTGAGAGCTAAAATTTCATAGACTGCCCTTCGCTATACATTTATCCTTTCATACCTAAAGTCCCTAAACTTGTGATGTGCGACGACACCACTTGTGATATGCGCAAATACCACTGTAATATACGACAATACTACCTTTTGAAACAGACTATGCAATGTGCGACTTCACTTGCCACACTTCCTCTGCCTGCAGACAGAGTAACCAGCGTCCCACAACCTTCAGAAGCCTTTTCAGGACTACATATAACGTAATGCAAACTCAACAGATGTTAGTCATAATTCTGTACATAAACGCTATATATCACTTTGTACATAATCCTAGCTAATTCTATAGCAACCAATACTCTGCTACCAAGCTAATAACTGATGCAGCGCTACTCCGGAAATAATTTCTAATACCATAACACCTTTCCCTGAAGTACAAAATCATACATATACTCGACAGTGGGGCCCATGACACTGCGAGTCACTCACAAAATACTTCCATCCTACTTCATGGATCGGTGAAACTCAAAGGAGAGCTACTGTATCATAGTGAAGTGTCTAAACTAAAACTGGATATTTATACTATTTACACCTGCAGTTCAAATGAGCTTACCATGGTTTTCATTTAATCAAACATTTTAATTAGACACACCACCACTAAGGTTGACGGATCTGCTAGTGAAAAATTAGGCGTAGGAAAACTCAAGACCAGCTTAATTCTCCATTTATCTAATTTTTATTAAAAGCACATTCAGCATGTCTAAACAGTTTTTCACTTTATTTAATTTCTTTATTCAAAACGACAATTAAAGGAATAAGAATTTATTTCGAACAATTAATTTAATTTATTTCAGAAATTCAGAAATAGACATTTTATTTGAATTTAGAAATGCAAGTATTAGTTAAAGACAGATAGCTCCCAAACTAATTTGCTTCTATTTCCCTAACTTACCTGACAAATAACCTCACCTAAAGTTCAGATCTCATTCAGAAGAAATAGAAAATTATTCAAAGTCTTACATCCCAGGAAAATCAGCATTCCGACAGCATCTCTTGAGGAAATCGAAAGGAAGTTTTTTCTTAAGTAAAATCACCACTTTTTATACCTTTTTCACTCACTCTATCTATATAAAAGAGTAACTTTCAACTTAATTTCGAGTTCTGATTGGACAATTTAGGAGTGGATGAGCATAACCTCATCTTTTTAATATTCGTCTTCCGTTGTGTCAGCAAAATCTAATAGGTCCTTTGTCTAAGGAAACGTCCGGCCTAGTCACGTTCTCAAATTGATATTTCCAAACATGTTCCCACATTATACAAAAGTGACATCCACAGTTGTTGGCCGTCATCTATATTCTCGGGACATGGTGGCCTTGAACCTCGCTGTTCAGGCACAGTCAGCTCGCATTCATTCTCGGCTTTATTCGCGCATGCGTATTTCTCTTAGGGCCACAGTAATCGAGTGACTCCATTTTCTGATAGGCCTCACACGTCAACAATGGGAACTATCATTGAAACAAACACAAATGAACGTTAATTTAAGAATTTTAGCCTTTCTGTTTACCGCCCCCCTTTCTAAAGTTTTCCCTATTAGTAGTTACCTAGCAAAATAGCCACATTTAAGCATAATATACTCACTTTTCTTCATGTTTTGCCACAAAATACGTAAACAGAAGCACATTTATGCCGCATTACGTTATCTCAAAGCTGCTTATTAATTTAAGACATGACAGAATCACAAAATGAGTTAATAATGATTGCAACATAAGCATAATTAGTTTCCCACGCATGTCTGTTTAGGTGCAAATTTTATTCTAAGTTGGTTAGTTTCACGAGTCAAAGCAGTAGCCATCTAGAGATTCCCAATCGCCAGGGGCAAAGTGAATTAAGTAGGCCCAAACTTGGTATTTTGAGCCGGAATATCACCGGGCTAAGAAACAAAAAAGATGACCCTAAATGGCTGGAAATGATTAACCAGTTTGATCTTGTAGGGCTTTAGGAAACCTGGGAGTCGGAGGTAGACCCCAGCTGAATTGGTTCCTTTTGGTAGAGCCAAAGGGGGGCTTCTTTTGTTGTTTTCTGTGAAATTGTCGTGGGTGTATCAAAGGGTTGAAGTAGGCACACCTCTTTGTCTAGCAGTGGAAATGAGGGACCGTAACACCGTAAAACTACTGGTGGTAAACGTTTATAATTCACCAGATTGCCCGAATGGTATTGAACATTTGTAGATTTTGAAACTATTTTTAGAGGATTATATAGAAAAGCAAACCACTTATTACCCGATTATTCTTTTAGGGGATTTTAATATACACCCGTGTGATCAGGATTGCCATGGGGATCTGGACATTGGGGAGTCCACTGCCTATCCCACACCCCATTTTGAGCATAATAGACAGGGGGTATGTTTGGAGGAAGTCCTAGCGGCAGTGGACCTCAATGAACCCAATACATCTGAACAAATTAACAGGACCCCGACGTTTACTGGCAGGGGTAGTAGCACTATCATTGATTATATGTTTTTGTCATCCTTATTGTTGTCTAGTGTTATTTTTTATGGGGCAAGATACTCACATTTTAGTGATCTCAATCGGGTCTCTCTGGAATTAAATAATGAATGTGGTCTGATGCAACCCGGGAGACATATGAGGGTAGAGGTTAGCATCAGACCAACTGATCAAGGAAGAAGGTTAAAATGGACAAAGATAATCCCAGAGATTTTTTTAGATACCCTTTTTTTGTCAATAAAGGATATGTTGAATATATGTCTGGATACTGTATCTGGGGGTATGATTGTTATCGAGGCATTCACTGCAATTTGTAAACAAATATCCTTGAACTTAATGGCCCCAGTAAAAAGGGGGCAACAAATGGCCGAGAAATGGATTGACACTTCCTGTTCGCGGGCACATAGCCTCCTAATGAGAGCAAATAAAGAGACACCACAAAATAGGATTAATGTGGCTATACTTAGAAAGGATTACAAGCTAGCTGTAAGGGCCAGGAAAAAGGGCATTAGAACGGAAACCTGTGAGGCCCTGATGTTGGATGATGTCTTAAAGAATAGCCGTAGCTTTTGGGAAATCGTAAATAAACCTTTCTTTTCCGAAAACGGCAACAATGTGATAGAATGTAATATCACTGAGGCACAATGGCTAGAGCATTTCTAGGCAATATATGAGACCCCTATATCGTCTGATCCTGTCCCTTGGGCTGTTCTAAGAGATGTAAACCAGCCTTTGAGTTTTAAAGATGAGGAAGTAGTCTTGGTGATTAAGGCCATGTCTAGCAATAAGGCCCCAGGCCCAGACAGCGTTCCAGCCGATCTATACAAAACACAGCCAGTTTTCTGGGCACAAGTTCTGACAAAAATGTTTAATACTGCGGCAAAGGGAAATCACCCACCATCCTGGGCTACGTCCATTATAGTTCCTATCTTTAAAAAGGGAAACAGAGGAGATGCCCGATGTTATAGACCAATCTCTCTAATTGATTCGGCCATAAAGGTCTTGGGGAGGGCGGTCTTAGGTAAAATGAAAGTATGGCTAGATGAGAATAATGTAATATCAAATTCTCAATATGGTTTTAGAAGTGGCAGGGGGACTCAAGATCAGTGTCTCAATTTATCCCTGTTAATTGGCAAATATACCTCAGCCAAAGGGTGAGTACTCCAGCTGGCATTCATGGATTTATCGTCAGCTTTCGACCTGGTAAATAGGTCAAAGCTCTGGATGATCCTCCTAGAGATGGGGATGGAAAAAAGTCTCATTCACTTCCTAGCTGACCTGCATCAGAACCTTACTGCACGGGTGAGGATCGACCAAGATGGGAACTGCACTAGGCACTTTAGTTCTGGGCGTAGAGTATGACAGGGCTGTATTTTAGCACCTTTGCTTTTTACTCTTTATATTAATAATGTAGGTAAGTTTTTAGATATAGCTAGCTTAGATGCACCCAAAATTGGTCAGGAGCGTTGCCCGGTACTTCTGTACGCCGACAATGCTGTTCTGTTATCGCGTACAGCAGTCAGCCTACAGAAGCTGCTGGTGGGATTTGGTAATTTTATGACTTCCTTGGATTTAAAGGTAAATATCACACGTAATGAGTATAGGTCGCGTGAGCAAACGATCTTGCCGTGCTTTTTATTGTTAAGAATCCGAAATTACTAGGGTAACTTCTTTTATGTATTTGGGGTTCTCTTTGATGAGAAAGGCACATGGGCTGCTCAACATAAACTTAAAGTTAATGGCATGGCTAGGGCAATTGCTGCCGTAAATGGGTTTGCCAAACGGTTAGGAACTAAACCTGTTGAGGCAATTGTGAACATTTATAAAGCTAAATGTGCCACAATTGCAACATATGGCTCCTCTATTTGGGGGTATAGACCCATGGAGGTGATACAGCCAGAGGAGAACAAATTTCTACGGGGTATATTATCGGTCCCCCAATCAACACCCACCTATCCTGTACACCAGGAATTGGGGGTGGCTTACATAACAGATACACTTAGACTGGCGCCAGTTATTTCCTGGCTCAAATTATGGCTTAATCCCGAGTTAGACCTTAATCAGAAATTGATCAGGGATTGTCTAACTCTGGATTATGCATACAAGATTATGTGGCTTGTTTATGTAAGGGAAACATTGGTAACTGTTGCTCGACAGGACCTCTATGATGAACCCGGGACAATTACGAAAATGGATCCCAGCGAGGTGAAGAAACAGCTTTTAAATTTGTGGGCAGTACAAAGGGAGGAATTGGAGTTGAAAAAAGTAACGGTAAAAGCTCATTACCTTTTAAAAACTACGCCGTCGATGGAACCTTATCTGAAAACTGTGACCAGGCCTTTCCATCGTATACTCCTAACACACTTCCGTTTTAACCTAATTCACCTTTCGCTAGGGAATTCCAAGGGGTGGTGCAGGCTGGAAGAGCTAGGACCATGCATCTGTGATAACTTCTCAGCCCAGGACACAATGCATCTAATAATGTTCTGTGATCTGTATAGTGACATCAGGAAGAGGTTTCTTTTTCCCCTACTAAAAAGAAAGGGTTTTATTCAAGTTAAGCCAGCCTTATTGTATTTACAGCTATTAAATGATCCCAATTAGATTTTTTATATAGCCAGTTTCCTTATGACAGCTGTTTGGTTGAGAAATAGCCGTGAGGAGAGCCCATAATTAATGAGGTTTTATTTCTGATTTTATCCTTTTATACATTGTTTTTATGATTGGTAGTTTAAATGCGGTTTATATTAAATATCTTGGATGTATTGTCACTTTTGCCCTGAAATGCACTTTACCTGACCAGTACTGTATTGCGTCCTTTGCACATAGACTGCTAATGCCGGATTGTATTATACTGTGGACACTTTATATTGTACTTTTGCACATATATGTCTGTATCTTGTCTTTGTACTTTTATGGTTTTAACCTAACCGAATAAAGTGGTTTGACTGACTACTGATTATGGAAGTGTGATTTTACAAGGGGTACACAACATTTTGTTTCACCACCTTGCTCCATCAGTTCAGTTTCACCTGTACAAAATCTATTGTTTTTACGACATGGCTAGACAGCTCATGTGCTGCTTGGCTAGACAGCGCATGCGCTGTCTCGAAGAGATGTGTTCTGTTCTATCTGTGGACTTAAAGGCCGTCCATCTCCTATCATTGGTAAACTTCCGCATTGCTCTCATTTTCTTTGATGCCTTTTGTCCTGGCATGCAGGCATCATGCCCTCAGATTGTGTTTGGCACCACCATTGCACATGGGCCAAGTACATGTCTCCTTACACTGCTCCCGGTTCATGCAGCTATTTTTCTTTATTTCAAGAACTCCATAGCAGTACTTGTTTTTAGGTCGTTTCCCTTGTACACATACCTACATACCACTAAAATGCATGCCTGTGCACATGAATAAATGCACTTCTTAAAATGTTGTTAAAACAGGAACAGCACGATCCAATAGTCTTGGAGCACTCCCACCGTCTTCCTAATTGCCATAATGCGAACACGAGATGAAGGTATTGAAGAGATTTAAGTGCTCACCAGTTACATTCCACAATGACACATTCATTTTTGTCACTGGCCCTGCTTCAATTAAGGTATTTTTTCTTCCTCCATTGTTGCTTCTTCCAGCCCTCTCCTGTCATCGCCCATCTCCCCATCCCCTCCTGCTTCCCTGCTTGACCCGTCCTCCCACTACCTCCCTCATCACTGCTGCTTTTTTTTTGCACGCAATCTGATGGAATTGGAGCTCAAATTCAATCCTCCATCATCCCATAGTGCTAACACCAGCCGATGGGGTTAGAGCACTTTAAGTGCTTACCAATTACATTACAGAATGACACATTCATTGTCGTACAGAGGGGGAAGTGTAAGTGATTTGCCCAGAATCACAAACAGTTCAGCCAACCCCAAGATTGGAGCCTGGTTTCCCAGTTTCCATGTCGGTAGCTCTGGCCGTTACAGCCGATCCTCATTTCACTTCAAAGCTCCTCAACTGTTCCTCACTATCACTTCCACATTTGTCAGAAGGAACCTGTCAACACCGAACAAGCATTGGAAAAGCCAATAGATCTCGGCAAGGCTCAAACTTTTGGCCTTGTCAATGTCTTTTAGCGATGTTATCTAGCAGCACATCTGCATTTAGCATGGCTTAAAGTCACTGAAAAAAGTGCTATGTGCGCTTTTTTGTGTTAGGAGGAACAGGACAATAAACTCAACATGAAGAGACTCCATGTCAGCTCAACATCCTGTGGCTCAGGTCTTTCAGTGACTTTCAACCATGCTGGAGAGCAGATGTGCTGCTAGACAGCATGGCTACACCACATTCACATTAACATGGCCAATTGCTCGGTATTGCTAAAATCTATTGGCTTTGTCAATGCTTGTTTCAACTTGCAGGCCAGCCCTGTGTTCTGTTGCCAAAGTGGAGTTTGTGAGCCCACTAGCAGTGCTCCATGTATTTTGTGGTGCATCACTAGCCGAACACCATGCTCTGCTGGACGGAGTTGCAGTCAAAGGGCTAGTAACCCATAGTAGATGGTTTCTACTGGCCCCTTACATATGGAAAGATCTCAGTGAAGTATACAGCCGACACTTTGAAATGGGCTAATGATATGCTGAAGCTTAAATGCATGCCCTGCCCTAACTATAAATCCCAGGTCCCCAATCATTATTGGGAGCCTTAAAACTTTGTCACCCCAGGGGATCTTTGCAGATGCTAGTACAAGCCCAGTATGTGGTGCCCACCCTCCCGCTTTGACATTGACTTTGACCACTTGGAGTTGTGACTGGTTTCAGTCTAACTGTGTCAGTTGCCTCCCTCCTGGACTGTCAATCGGATCCTGGTGCCAGGTAGAACTTTGACTTGTAGATGCACCGGGTCTGGGTGTTTAGTGGACTAATGCGTCCACTGTAGGAGCCTGTGTTTGACCTCTTGCTCACAGGTACGAATCTGGTGGGTCCACTCAGACTGTCATCCTTCTAAGGTTGATAAAATGAGCACTATTATGTTACGAGTTATTTGTAACTTAAATCTGTAATTAACTGTTCATTGGAATCCAGGGACACACTTGGTTGGTGGGATTGTGAGAATAAAACATGGTCATTCTTCACAATACTTGGCTCAATTCGTAAATGGCTGGGCTTAAACATTGATTTATGCCCCCATGTACCCATGGCCACTGAAAACTAGGATGAAGGACAGACATATAATAACATACTTAAAATACTGTAACATTAGTTAAAACATTCCCTATGGAATTTTTGCTCCATAGAGTGGAGACTGAAAACAGGGCATTGCTAAGAGAACTAAGTTGCAGCATTATCTGTAGACAATAAGGAATTTTCTATCCTTCCCCATAGGAAAATCGTCTTCTTAGTCAACAATATAGTTTCAAATTATAGGTCCTTGTAAAATAAAGTGCATAACATTGTTTGAGGTATATATTTTCTACAAAAGTGGGTAGAAAAGTCTGGTTAATTTTGAAGGCTACTGTTTTAACTTTTCTGACTTTCAGTAATATAAACACAGACTCATTCATTTTTCAATGTAATAGCTCTGACTAGAGATTGAGTATATTGAGTGAGATTATTGTGCTGTATTGCATCTGAGTACCAAACATACAATCACATCCTGGAGTAAACCTTACATGGGAGCTGCGTTGAGTTGGTAGAAAGCTCATGAGAAACGGGCAGTGCACAATACTTCATCTTTAATAGAAGGGGTACCGAGAATAGACCTGAACCCACATGTGCAATGCGTGAGCAATATGGCATTGAAAATGAAGAGTAGTACACACCACAGACAGCCCAAATAATTAATTCATCAATGTTTTGCAGTAACTTTTAAATCTGAAATTTGATTCTGCTCAGGATAAGGGTGTATAACCTCCCTATTCTGTTGCATTATGATCCTTGCATTAGAGATCGGTTTGACAGCATTGGAGGGAGGATGGTGTCTAGGGCTATGGTGCAGTTCAGCTTTGCATTAATCTGGATGCCCAGCAAGATGCACAGGAGCATGTCCTGCAGCTGCATAAAAGAAGGATATAGGAAATAGGCTCTGTATATTCTATATGAAAAAGAGATATAGTGTGCACAGAAACTAGTAAGTCCCCAAAGGTATAGCAGAGGATAAAGTAGATAATACCTTACTCAATTTAGTGGTAGCTAGGCTGAGCAGTTGGGATTAGCAGAGGGTAATATGAATGCATTTGTTGTACACACTCATACAAGGCAGGAACACACACTCAATGACTAACTCCAGGCCAAAGGTTGGTAAAAATATTACTTTAGTTACTTTTATTTTTAGGAACCAAGTAGAACTCAGTTACAGGTAAGCAAACTTTTCAGAAATGCAATACTTTCAATTACAGTTGGCAAAGGTTTGTGTAGTAACCAGGCACACAGGTGAAAGCATCTTCATAAATCTGCTTTATTGAATATACAGCATTGCATCTTCATAAACCCCAGACATTATGTCCACCAACATTTCCCAGAGCTTTGCCAAACCCCCCATTCTGATGACATCAGCAGTGTCTAGTTCCATCCTGCCTGCATTGCATCTCCACATATCCCCTTTCATAAACAAATACAAAGAAATACAGTAGAAACATTGTACAAGTTATATACCAATACAGGAAAAGTAACAATTCACTTGGAAGAAAACAGTAGCAAGATGCAGCAGATAAATATTATACCATCACTGGATGATAACACACTTAAAATGAAGATCTAACCATACACAAATGTTCTACATTCCATTCTCTTCTATCATCCAACTTGACCACATAATTAGTCACTGTAACCACTTTTTGTGGGTGGGAACATTTGCTGTCCCCTTTCTTAACAAACCCTGGCTTCCTCACTATCACCCAGTCTCCACACTTTAAATCCACGATCTTCACTCCTTTCCTGTTATCATAGTTCATCTTATTGCAGCTTTGGGCATCTGACACCCTTGCTGATGAGCTTTCACGATCAACCCATACCTAGTTCTTCTCATGCAGCCACATGGGAGATTTCTTTATGGCAAGTTCCTTACCTTTGAGGGCTACAAATGGAGAAACCCCTGTCACAGAGTGTGGTGTTGCTCTATGGGCCAACAACATTTTATCCAGTTCCGCTTTCCATGCCAAGCCATTAGCCGGAGACAGCTGGATATTATTCATGATAAAACAATTGACTCTCTCCACTAACCCATTGGCCTGTGGTCGAAACAAAGGTATTCTTATGCCTGATAGCCAAACCTGCCAGAAACTCAGACATGTCTGTAGACACTAGATGCACACCATTGTCTGTAACCAACACTTTGGGTTTCCCCTCCTCAATAAATACCCTCATTCCGATTATATCAGCGGTGTCTAGTTCCATCCTGCCTGCATTGCATCTCCACAGATTGTTTAAGTTTTCAAAATACTTCACAGGTGCATGAAATACTTGTCAATGTCAATAGAGAAACTTTGTATATTCTCAGAATCAACACTTAATGCAATACAGAGAAAAAGCAATGCAATTCTATAGGAGGAAAGACAGGTAATTGATTTTCAGGTTAGCACTCAACTTACAAGTTCAGTCTTCAGAAGGATTGACCAACACTGGGCAAGGGTCGGACCAATGTAGGCACTGTACCACCAGTGGTACTGGGGCGGCCAAGATGCAGAGGTCACTGTGCCCAATATTAGCCTTTGGGTGCTGGGGGCACCTTGAAGAGGCATCAGTTGCAGGTAAGTACCCACGGTTCAGGGACACAGGCCCTGGGGGATGAGGTCAGCACTGTAGGGGCCAACAAGTAGCACCAAGACTGCACCACTAGATGCACAGGGGTGGCCAGGTGCAGTGGGAAAAGGAGGTGTCGGTGCCCTATGGGAATCAATGGAGATCCTTGATCGGAGACTAAGGCTGCAGACTGAGTTCAGAAGACTGGCTGAAGGAATCCAACAACTGGAGAGGTGAGTTGGATAGTGGGGGGATGCCGGGACACCCTTGTTTGGACACTCCAAGGCCTGGGGACTGTGATTGCAGGGGTGTCTTTAGGCATTAGGTTTCTCTCAACTGATCCGGTGGTGGCCGGGGGGATCCTTCAGGAAGATGCTGCAGGCGTTGTGGGGAAGTTCAGGAGAGGTTGTCCAATGCTTGATCCCAGGTCAGGATCACTGGGAAGCTATAACTGGATTGTTTGGGCCATCTAGATTTGTCCCGTGGGTGACAGGTGCAGAGTGGTGCAAGTGTCACGTATCCGCTTGGATCTGGAGTCCTTGAGTATGTTTCTTGCTGGACAAATCCGGTGTCCACAAAAGAAAAGAGTCTTTGTCAAAGGCAGCTCAGGTATCTGAGGTTCTTGGAGGTTGCTGGCTGCAGGATACAACAGTTTCTTTGAGCAGAGTTGTTGGAGGAGGATAAAGGCCGGGGCCAAGTCAGTTGTCTTCTTCTTCACTGCTGTACAGCTCTTCGGTCCTTCTTTGTAGGTCGTCGAATCTGAGAAACAAGGTTCTAGGGAGCCCTTAAATACTAAATTTAAGGGTGTGGCTGAGATTCATGGGCAGTCACCAATGGCTACTCTCCCCTAGGGTGACTACACTCTTTGGGTGCCCCCTCCCTTTGGGGAGAGGGGTACATTCCTTTTCCTATTTGGCCTAATTATCCAAACCAAAATGGAGAATTCTCAAGAGAGGGGTTCACCTCAGCTCCTGGCCATCCTAGGGGTGTGCCAAGCCAAGTTGGACACTCCCACTCTGCTTACTAATTTTCCCACCTGTCCTGCCAGCAAACAGTGGGGCTGGGACGGGGGGTGGTCATCTCCACTAGTTGGAGCTGCCCAAATCAGCATAACACAAGTTAAGAGCCATTGAGGCTCACCACCAAGTGCTGCTGTTCCTGCAAGGGGGAGGTGTGAAGCACCTCCACCCAGAGCAGGCTTTGTTTCTGACCTCCGAGAACACAAAAGCTCTCACCCCATGAGATCACAAACCTGTCTGGTGGACCTGGCTGGGACCGGTCAGCCAATACACTAGAAGTTGATCATTTTTCAGGGGTATCTCTAAGATGCCTTCTGAGTGCATTTTCTAATAAATCCATCACTGGTATCATTGTGGGTTTATTATGCTGAGATGTTTGATACAAAACTTCTCAGTCTTCAGTAAAGCCATCATGGAGCTGTGGAGCTCGTGTTTACAAACTCCCAGCCCATATACACAAAATGGCTTCACTGCCCTTATATTGTCCACGAATGGAATCAGACACTCTAGGTGCATACTGCTCATGCAGCTATGCCCTCACCTGTGGTAATAGTGCACCCTGCCTTAGGGCTGTAATACCTACCAGAGGCTTGATTTACCTATGCCACAGTGTAGGCATGGCACCCAGGAAGGTGTGCCTTGTCGACTTTTTTAGTTTAGCGACACCACAACACATAGCCTGCAATGGCAGTGTTTATGTGTTTGGTGTGGGGTCCTTTAGGGTGGCACAATACATGCTGCAGCCCTAAGGGACCCTTTCTGGTCACAAGGCCCTTGGTACCACTGGTACCTTTTACAAGGGACTTATATGTGGGCCAGGGGTGTGCCAATTGTGGAAACAATGGTACAGTTTTGGGGAAGAATACAAGTGCTGAGGCCTGGTCAGCAGGGTCCCAGCACACACTCAGTGAAGTTAGCATCAGAAATCTGGCAACTAGTGTGGGGGGGTTATTGCAATAGAAACCCACTTTCCTACAAAGGATACATGTGTTTTTGTGCTGAAATGCAGGTTTATTTTGGATGTTTGCTCGAGTTAAGCAGCCAGATTTTTCATGGAGGGTGATTCTAGCAAGTAGAATACTCAATAGATATAGATCTTCTACTTTGGGAGTGAGCTTAAGGCTACTTTTACCAATGAAGTACTCTAGATGCTTCAGTACATCCCAAATTGAGGCGAAAACATGCTGTGGAACACTGACTCAAAGAGTTATTTAGATTTTTGTCAGTACCTGAGTGGAATGCAAGCTGGATGAACACCAAGAGAGATAGCAAATTTAGATCTAGAACTATTTCAAGTTCAAAGGAGCTGACACAAGATGGCTTCCATTTTACAGGTATTAGACAATGGATTATTGATTGGAGTGGAGGGTAGTAACCACAAGTAATTATCTCACTGTTCTTGTTAGGTTCAGTAAAGTTTTCAGTAATTTAAAATGGAGTTCAACCTCTGGTAGCTATGGGACCAAGTTCCAATACAGTTAAAACATCAAAAATACAAAACAATAAGAATTCCACTACAGTTTATAAATATAGAGAATAATTTAATTCACAATATGATACTCAAACAACAAAAATCCATCTATAGGAACCAGAAATATGAATTCTAATAACTTTAAATAAAAATATCACCAATTAGCACTAAGCGCAAACTGTGGTCATCTGGTTACATTTGACCGGGATCTAGGCACAATTTAAGGTTGACCAAGATGGAACCTGAGTTGACTACAAAGACCAGTTGGGATCCAGTCGAAGGTTCCACCATCTGACTTAGTCTCTGAAATGGAAGTCAAAAATTCTAAGTGAGGCAAGGCAGCAGGATGTGGTCGAGAAAAGCACCACGAGCCGTATAGCTGATGTATAAGGCCCTGGTGAAGCCATTGAATTTTAGCACGAAAACTCTGAGAATCAATTGTATTTGTGATTTGATATAACGGAAAGGAGAAGATTGAATCTAACTTTTGTCCTGAAAAGGTGGCTTGATTGTAACAATTCCACCAAAACGCATCGACGCTGAGAGTTTTGTTAAATTGTGCGTAAGACAGTAGCAATACAAAGACAGGAAATTAATTCCCCTGTAGGGTGCTGTCTATTATTCCAAATTAACAGCCATAAGACAAATGTAACTATCTCATTGTATTCTTTTCCAGGAAGTTTTGAAACTTAATGAATTTGTACAATTGTGTCATATTGGTTTTTAACTCACTTTGAATGTTTAAAAAAAAAAATTGTTTACTCTGTATATTTTTTATGAATTATCGTGGAATTGTCAATAAAATAGATTTATAAGTGCCCTAGTTATCCTGAGTGGAGTATTAACTTGATATAGTGTGACAGGTGGTGAATGAATGTGGTGAATATCAGTGAGTGAATTGCATAGAGTATCTCCAAAGGGAAGATTCATTTTTAACTTTTGAGTTGACTGGTGCTCTGTCCCTTTGGAATAGACGAGCCCCTCCCCTTGTTTCTCAAGGTACCTCTTCCTGCACAAAACCAATCCTGAGAGGCATTTCTTCTTTCTCAGGGGGATATTCTCAAGAACATATGATAATTACAGCAAAATTAGATTAACGCAACTCTTCGCATCGCAGTCTATCGCAGGAAAATAATGCTGTATTAACGTTGCTTTCACAACACGGCGGTACCATGCGATACTCATGATAACGTGTCAAATGTCCGCGATAAAGTCAAAGCAATGCCACATAAATGCGAAACACAAATGCAAAGAAAGTTGCAATGAGGCCAATCGCGATACAAAAATCAGCGAAAACCAGCGACAGGCCGGCAATTCCCACGTGTAATGCGGGAAAAGGCACCATAGAAGCAGAGTAAAAAAATGGTGAGAGGACAATGTACTACCACAACCCAACATCCGTGTTGTAGAACAAATGACCATTGTCCCACATCAATTAAGCATCTCCTCACAAACAGTCACAATGTACATTGACAAACAGTCTGCATGTGAACTGCGCCAATGCGGAAACATACCTGGAACACACAGTGAAACTGCATCTCCCCTTCACATTGCAGAGGGACAATCAACACCTCCTGCACACAGACGTGTCATGTCTATGATCAATCAATTATGTAAGCATAGACGAATGTAGGGACAGTGACTCCCACTTACGTACATGTTGCCCATGTGGTGGGACTTGAGTCAAAGGGTGCATCCCTGCATCATGGTGATTCAAATCTGACCCCAAAAGGAGCCCTGTTGTCACTTGTAGGTCACAAATGACAGCCAAAATGGAATGATTTGGAGCACATGTGAAACGCCGTAGAGTGGGATTCCACACCAACTGTGACACACAGAAGTGGCAGGTCGAATACTTGACATCCTCTCTGCCCAGAGGTGACACACTCACCATCCATTAACAAATTCATAAAATTGTTAGCACTACATGTCACACTCACACATGTCTGAGTGATGTGCTGGTACAGATGAGTGAAATGCACTCAGGGAATGTGTCTAGGAATACATTTATTTGCATATGCTGTGCCTGTGGTTAATTTGTACTGTCCCATGATGGCCAAGGATTGTCACAATGTGACGTGCTCATGTGATGAAATTGTCAATGATGGTGTTCCTATGGGCTATTCCTGCTGCGGCTGCATTGGGGTGTGGTCCACCTGCCTCATCGTCATCAAAATCGTCCGATGCATCTGGCACTTTTATCCATGGGGCATTGCTGCGTGTACATATGTTGTGCAACACACAACATGCAACGATCATCTTGCACTTGATGTCTGGCCTGTACAGGAGCCTTCCACCTGTGATGTCCAGGCACCTGTAACGTGACTTCAACACGCCAAATGTGCGTTCCCCGATGCCCCTGGTGCGTTTGTGGGTCAAATTGTACTGCCTCTGGGCCTGTGTGTTGGGGGTTCGGCGGGGTGTCATCATCCAACCATGAGTGCATATCCTTGATCACCTGTGACAGTGCAGAGAGACATGAGTCAATAGTTATGCATGATGTGATGGCAGGTTCACTGGTACATTGGTGTGTGATATGTGTGACTCAGTGATTCTTGTATGACATGGACTGCATGTAGCAAATGTGGGGCATCAATGTGTATCAGGTAGCCTCACTGCTGCTCCTCCTTCCCCCGAGCATATTCACTAGTGTGCGCAGCGCAGTTGCATCATTTGCTCCCCTACGGCCCACCATCGTCATGCCTGTCCGTGCATGTCCACAAGCCTGACAATGGCACAGTGACGTTGTGCGCTGCAGGTTGTCGGCCTAGTGTCTGTGGGCCTATGGAAACGACAGGGCGGACACAGATGTAGATTTCATGCCTTGCTGACCTCGCCAGGCATTTGAGGGTAGACCTTTGGCTGATGCTGCAGTATTAGTGACA
Source organism: Lissotriton vulgaris (assembly GCF_964263255.1). Classification (NCBI taxonomy): domain Eukaryota; kingdom Metazoa; phylum Chordata; class Amphibia; order Caudata; family Salamandridae; genus Lissotriton; species Lissotriton vulgaris. The sequence goes on from NC_141696.1 coordinate 1,405,097,592, forward strand.
CACACAACAGTTGGCATGTATGATCCTGGCCCCCGAGCGGGCTTGCCCTCCTTCATGTACCCCTTGGCCGACCCGCACTCCGGGGGCATACTACATAGTAACATTGTCCATTGCAGGACGGGTGGCGCAGACACTACAACAGAGACACACGCATTACTTACTTCCTTGGCAAGGCCTAAACGTATCCATGCCCAGAGCCACGTGTTGAATAACCACACCCCTACACTGTACTGCAGTACGCCGGTCCATTCTGTTTACGCTCACAGGGGGGTATGACACAGATACATTTCCCAGGTCCACCCCACAGCCAGTGGTGACATATTTGCATCTGCTGTTCAGAGCACAATGTAAGGTGGTATGTTCCTGGGGCCCTCATGCATACATAATGACCACACGGACACACTTAGATAGTTTGTGGAACTGGCCATAAGCATGTGCGCCCGGCACCTTTTATTGCCAGGGTCCCATGTCCAGTGACGTCTGTGCTGGATGGGTGTGGGGTGAGTGTAAGCCACCCCTCAGGGGTTAGTTGGTGCTGGCAACAAGTACAACAGTGATCAGACAATCAGAAGTTCAAAGTACAAACAGCAAGGGTCCATGACTTGTGCTGCACAGACTTAGTGGCCCTGGATGCACTGCGGCCGGCACAGGCACACCGCCACAGGACGGTGACTTGCGAAGCACAGAGGTAGGGCCACGAGAGCTGAGGCGGTCCTCGTTGATGTCCAAGGAGAATGTCGTGGAGTGTTACGGGGGACAGTAGAAGGTGCCCTTCCAGTGCATGATGCATAGGGCAGGCAGAAGCAAGCAGAAACAGGCATGTGGAGGAGTTGAATGCTACAGACTCCTTTTTTCCACCATGTCAGTATCAGCTACATGATGATGTAGACAGCCCCCAGGCCATGGACTCAGACGCAACCAAAGCTCAACCAGAGAGTGTCCATAACTTCCGTAGCACAGAGTCAGTGGCCCCAGAGCTGGAGGGGATGCAGTCTGCAATGAGGCCTGTACAATGACATGAACTCTGCCATGAGGAGCTCAAGACTCAGTTCCAATTGTGTGACCTACTTGACCGCAGTGTTGGCCGGAGGCAGCGGTCAACCGCTGTTCAGCCAGATCCTCCTGGATCTCTAACACACAAAGTAGAAATGGCATGTGGAGATGATTTGTGTTTGACGGAGGTAGAAGCACCAGAGCTGAGCAGGAGTGCAGCCTGCAACAATGCCATGCCCTGCCTGATACAGACTGTATTGGATTGGTGTGGGGCTTGCTGGACCGCAGCTTAGGCCGAAGGCATAATTCTGCAAGGGGCCACAGATACGTGTGGTTGGAATGCTATGCACGGCGTTGGTGGCACCACATCAAAGGGAGAATAGTGATATAAACTCTGCCATAAAAAAATTACTCTGCCAAAGTGTAATCAAGACTCAGTTCCAAATGTGTGACCTACTAGTCCACTGTGTATGCCGGTGGAGTACGTTAACAAGAAAGGAGTACTGCGGCCAGTGTCGCAGAGGCCGTGATGGTCTGAGGGGGCTGCCTAGGTTGCGGGCCTCGGGCTTGGAGCTTGCACCGGCACATGGAGAGCCCTCTTTGACACACGCTAGTGTCGGCAGGTGAGCAGTGAGGCCTGGGTGCGCAAGACGGGTTCAGGGACCAGCGGCCCTAGGTGCAGTATGCGCCCAGGATCGCAGGCAACACCACTCATGGCATCGATCTTGTGGCGGGGTGAGAGGTGCCGCCCTGGCAGAAACGTTGGGCATTCCAGAAGAGAACCTCGCCCAGAGCTACGTGCTTTTTATTCACACCACTACGCTGGCCACTGTCCACTACACTCCATGCATCAGCGGTGTATGTTGACATGGATATGTATGTAGTGTGCATACTGCAGTCTGGCCATCACATCCACGCCGTACTTGGCATTGTGCACATTCTCATTCATGGGTCACTTTCCTCCTTCGCACATGCCTGGTCGACACCCCTCCCGACAATCTAATACTGTGTGGCTGAGGTGCCATGCCGTTGATGGCTCATGTACATGGCTAGCCCAGGTTACCACAGTAAGTTGTGCTGTCGTGTCTGGTGGGTGGGCATGTTGTTTGGCATGTTGTATGTTGTTATATGCATTCCCAGAGTTGTGAGTTGCATGATTGTGGAGTTTAGGTATGTGGTGTGTTCATTTGGTACTTACAAACGAGTAGTGCATTTCCGTAGGTGCCATCCAGGAAGCGTTGGTTGATAATGGACTGTCAGAAGATGTAGGAATGAAGCACACTGCCTGGGTAGTTGGCGACGACATTGGAAAAGAGTCCCTGGTGGTCCACTATTGCCTGCACATTGATGGAATGCGTGTGCTTTCTGTTGTGGTAATTGTGTGCAGTGTTGGCAGGGGGCACAAGGAGGACATGTGCGCGAAGCCCGCTATGGTGTAGAAGCCTTGCTTGGTCTCCAGCTGTGCCTGTGCAGTGTGGGGAAAGGATAGTTACTGGGGTACCAAGCTGATGATGGCATCCAGGACAGGTGTGAGGAAGTTGGAAAAGGCTGGCTGGGAGGCTCCTCCGACTCTGGTGGTTGTTGGTTGTAAGGTACCAGAGGCCAACAGGTGCAGCACAGCCAGCAGCTTTGTCTGAGGTGGGATGTTGGTTGCCCGTTGTGTTGGTACCGTCAGCCTGTGGGCAATGATGTTCAAGATGCGGAGGATGGTTGTCCTTTTTAGCCTGTAGTGGGAAATGACATTCTCTGGGGTTAAGTCTGTGAGGCTGGTGCGTTTCCTGAAGGTCCCTTTTCTGGTGTAGGATAACGTCCGACTTTACACCAGGTCAGAGCAGGTGTTAAAATCCTGCTGCTAACACGGCTTATTGCCTGTTTTGGGTTCCTAGCGCCGATCTGGCTGGTCTTTGAGAATGTTGCGGAGTAGTGTTGTCACAGCTTTTTGCACCGGAACACCTACTCTGCATCTAATTAGCGAGGGTCATCTGTGGCGAAGTTTTTTGCGGCTGCTATCGCAGGTAAACTGGTGATATGGGCTGTTAGCACCATCTTGTGAATGGGGCAATACATTTATTGCCACTTTTGCTGAATAAAGTGCAGATAACTCGGCGATAAATCCTTGAGAATATGCCCCTAAGTGTGCTGCAGAACACTGCACACCTAGAGAGAGAAAACAACTAGGAGAAATAGCTATTTCTCCTTGTTGCACCTCCCAAGGGAGGGCGTAGCATTTTGACACATTCCCATGTTTACCTTTCATGGTAATCTGGGAATGCACCACAATCCATGGGAGGATGTGTGGGAACATCCGCGCTCCACCCATGGAACTGCCTCCCTGGAGCAGACTAAGCCAAGGTAGAGACTGCTCTGTGTTGTATTACTCCATATTTACCAAGTCGCACAGGCTTGCGTGGCCTTGTATGGGTTGGTATATCTCATTCTAGGTTTTGCATTGCCCTGCATCACCTTGCGTGTCGCAAGGACGATGCAAAACCTTGCTATATTTGGCCCTGAGTCTAAACTTAGTACTCCTAGTGCTCCCTTTATGTGATACAGCTCAGTCTTAACTTGGCGCTATAGTGCTCTCTTCATGTGACCGGCCCAGGGCCTCTGACTAGTTTTCGGATTCAGTCCAAATACATTCAACTCTGAGCTGCACAGCTCCCCCTCATGCTGGAATAGCTGTTTTGCACACAATTGATCATTCCAATGTATTTGTTTTCCGAGATTTACACTTCATTACTGTCAGTAACTCAAAATCACCTTTCCCCACATGCCTATTTGTTTTCCCTTTTCCACTAAGATGTCCATTCATGCAGAAGCTGGAAACACGTTTGCTCAGAAGGATTTGAATCATAAATCAAGCCGTGGCGAGTGGTGGATGAATTCACAGCATAATAGTGTGCCTTGGTGTCTAAGATGGCGATTGGCTGCTCTAAGGCAAATGTCAGAGCACAGTTATTTGTAAAATGTTTAATATGTTTTCTGCTTTACAACAATGTGCGAATGACATTCTACCTCATTTGAGAGCTCTCAGATTCAACGTTATAAACAAAAATATTTTTTGGGTCAAATTAGTTTCCAAAACTATTGCAGCTCACAAACTTTATTTTCCAATGTGTGAATCGGTGGATATGGTGAAGGAAAGTTACCAACAGGGAGGTGAACTTTTGCAATTTTCCACATAACATCACATATTTAGAGGTGTACGTCGATCTTAACCATGGAAGATTAAGGCTCTGCCCCTGTAGGTTAAAACTGTGAACCATCACTGAGTTTAGAGAAAATGAGTTCAGCCTGACGACCTTCAGAATAGCCCAGTCATCAGTGCTTAATTTGATCCAGTGTGTGCCGGTGGGGGCCATCGGCACTGATTTTTGGGGACAGAGAGTTATTTTCAGGCATCAAAAATATCCCAAGAGCAAAAGAGGGAAAAGCACACAAAGGAGAAAGAAGGGGCGAGAGAGGGAAAACAGGAACTTGTAATAAAAGAGCATGGAGGGGTTGGTAGTGGAGGCTCGAGTTGGACTGAGGACTGCCCAGCGTTCTGACATTTCATAGCGGCGGCTGCTGGCTACTGAGCACAGCTTTGTGCACCAGCCCTCATTTACTTACTAATTAAGCACTGCAGCCATTTTTACAGGATAATTAAGATGAACACAAATGAGCCCCACTGAAATTCATTGCCTATACATTTTTTCCTCATGCATATTGCTTAAAGATAGCCAGAAATGTGACTGGACTTAGCAATTGTGTGATGGACAAGCACAAGTCTGTTTGAATTCATTGGGTTTCCAACTCTCATGAGTGTGTATTAAAGCACAGCTAGCACACACGTGTGCACCGCCACAACAAAACAGGTTAAAACAGATTAACTGCATGTTAAAGTTTATGTTCTGGTATGCAGGAAATTAGGTAGTTTGACTGTTGGACAGAGGCAGTTTTGTTGACAGCTGTGTCTGAGCTCCCACAAGGCACACACAATTTAAAAAGAAACCTGGTGCTCATAAGTATCCCTGGCACTTTTTTGGTAGCTTGGCTCAAGCAGCAAGACTTTCCTCTGGGAAGATCAACGCAGTGCCTGTGCAGCACATAACCTACACACCGCAATTCAGTCAAGAGAAAAAAGAACTTACATTGTTCAAAACAAGGCAGATAGAAAGTGGCAATGTGATGAGTGAAATGACATAAAAAAGCAGACAATAACCTATGTTATAGCAACAATTAAAATTGTTCAATTAAAAACAATGAGGAAGAAAAAGTCCATGGTTAAACTATGGGGTCTGACAGGCTGGGACTTAGTCACTCTTTGTGGCCAACAAGCAATAGATCACACGAAAACTCTGGTCGAAGTTGGTGTTTTGCCTTATCAAAATTATTATTTGGGGAGTTTCAGGATTGTAGGTAGGACTCGGCTCAAAGCTGTAGCCGAGAATGGATTCATGGATTTTGTTTCAGTCAATAGTCCTTCTATGACCCGAATCTATCTAAAGAGCTCAGATCAAACCTAAGAAGCAATGGGCCAGATGTATCAAGATACCGTTTTGCGAATCCTAAATAGCGATTTTTTGCGAATCGCTATTTAGAATTTGCAAAACGGCATGTATGTACAAAATCGCTATTTTTTAGCGATTTCTTATTATTCTTTAATTGCGAATTTGCAATTTGCGAATTCGCAAATAAAGAATAATTTCCAATGCATTCCTATGGGCCAGGATTGATAGTGCAATAATTCTCAAATTGCGAATTCGCAATTTGCTAATCGCAATTTGAGAATTATTTCAAGGGTGCAGGGGTGTCTCAAAGACACCATGCTGCACCCCTGAAATCTACATGTGTGTGCATGTGGCACACATACATGCCCTATGGGCATGTATGTGTGTCACATGCCACCCTCACAAATGCCTCACAAATGCCAATTAGGGCATTTTTAACAGAAATCGCAAATTACCACCAACTACAAGTTGGTGATAAATTGCGATTTCTTAACACAAATACGCAAACCAAAAATGTGTCATACATATCATTTAAGGAATCGCAAAATTTGCGATTCCTTAAATGCTATGGCAAAATTGCGATTTTTTAATACATATGAAAAATCGCAAATTGGCCGTTTGTGAGTCGCAAAGGCCTTGATACATCTGGCCCAATATCATCCAGCAATTAAGTTTTTCTAAGTCCCAAAAGTTAGAAAAAGTGTTCCATAGATTCCGTTTCGTAGCATTAACAAAAGGTGGCTGACTCTTCTTTCCTTGCTGTAAAGATTCTTCCAGGCAGGTACTCAATCCACAGGTTCTTGTTGCAGGGAATCCTCAAAACTCCTGTTCACATCCAGTTTCAAGTGGTCTTTAGGATTTCTCTGCAGCGTTCTTTCTTCACAGGATCCTCTGCACGCCCCCAAACTAGGAAGAAATTGTGGAGGAACAAGCATATAATTTATTTATTTATTTCCAAGTTTTATATAGCGCGAACAAGATGTTCGCAGATATCAGAGCGCTTTACATAGAAGGGTACATGAGGGAACAAAGTCAAATAGGTAAATCAATAGATCATACAGTACAGAAGGGTACATGAGCGAACAAAGTCAAATAGGTAAATCAGTAGATCATACAGTACAAATAATACAAATAGGTGGCTGCAAAGCCAATCATGTGAGTGATAAGACAACTCATACAAATAAGTAAAGGGGTCAAGCAAGTAATACAGATCAGTGCAGGGTGTTAATAGGGTTCGAGATAGTAGATCAAGTGTATTTAGCCATAAGGATAGCTTTTACTTCTTTTTTAAAGAGTGTAGTGGAGGAGATAAGCCTGGTTTCGGGAGGGAGTGAGTTCCAAATCCTAGGCGCCATTCCTGAGAAGGAGCGCTTGTATGTTTTTTCCTTCCGGAATCTTCGAGGTTTCAGCAGAAGATTGTTTGTGCCTCTCGTGTTTCTGATTCCCCCAGAGATTGTCAATTTCTGAGCAAGGTAGCCGGGTGAGTTTAGGTGTAATGCCTTGTGTGTCATGCAGGCGATTTTCAGATGTATTCTGGCTTCAAAAGGCAGCCAATTCAGGGATTTCAGGTCAGGGGTAATGTGGGAGTGCTTTTTTGACCCAGTGATGAGTCTCGCTGCAGCATTTAGAGACGCTTTTAGTGGTGCGGTTGTAGTTAGTGGGAGTCCGCAGAGGGCGGTGCTGCCGTATTCAATTCGTGGGATGACTAGTGCTTGTACCGCAGTTTGGAAGTCTTTGGCTGGGAGGTAGGGTTTAAGTTTCCTCAGAGTATTGATCTGGAAGTTCGCTCCCTTTGTTGCCTGGCTGATATGTTGCTGCATGCTGAGATTGGTGTCGAGTGTTATGCCTAAAGATTTTGCTGAGTCCACGATGGTGGGTTGGACATTGAGTGCGGTTAGGAGTTTAAGCCAATGTTGAGTGGTGGATATCTTCGCTGGAGGTGAGATCAGAAGGAACTCTGTTTTCAGGGCATTGAGTTTGAGGTGATTGTCGGCAAGCCAGGATTGGGTGCATCTGATCGTTGAGTTCAGGAGCAGGATGTCATTGGGTGATTGTAATTTGAGGTAAAGTTGGGTGTCATCGGCGTACATGTGAAAGTGTACATTGGATGCTTGTAGCAAGGTGGTGAGAGGTTCCATGACTAGGTTGAACAAAGTTGGGGATAGAGAGGATCCTTGGGGGACGCCTAGCGTTACAGGTATTGGCGAAGACATCAGGTTGTTGCTCTTGAATTTCTGCGACCTGTTGTGCAGAAAGGAAGTGAACCATTTGAGGACAGTTCCAGATAAGCCCATTCTTGTGTTTAGTAGTTCTAGTAGATTCTCATGTTTAACGGTGTCGAATGCTGAGGAGAGATCAAGAAGGATGAGGAGGCAGGTGTCGTTTTGGTCTAGCATTTGAAGTGCGTCGTCAATTATGTGAGTCATAGCAGTTTCTGTGCTGTGTCCTGCTCGGAAGCCTGACTGGTGAGGGTTGAGGAGATCGAATTTCTCAATGTGTTTAGTCAATTGTAGTTGTGCGCATTTTTCCAGCAGTTTGGCGAGAGTGGGGATATTGGTGATGGGACGGTAATTGTTGAGGTCAGCGGGGTCGGCTGTTGGTTTCTTTAGTAGAGGTGTGACCTGACCAACCTTGAGGGAGTCAGGTATGTTTCCTTGTTGGAGAGAGCTGTTGATGATTTTAGTCCAGAGAGGGAGAAGCAAAGGGGTAAAGTCTTTTACTGCGAAGGCAGGGAGGGGGTCCGTGAGGTGATTGGATGGTTTCAGGGTGCTGAGTAATTTGCCAATTTCTTCTTCCGAGTATGTGTCAAAGGTTGACCATGTAGCATTGTTTTTTGGTTCAGCGGGTGCTAGGCATTTGGGTTTGGAGTAGAGGCTTGCGTCAATGAGGAGATCGCTTTTTATTTTGTCAGTTTTTTGGATAAAGAAAGCAGCGAAGTCTTCACAGGAGGGTGCCTCACGACCAGTGTTGAGTGGTTGTGGTTGTTCCTTGGATTGCGATTTGATTAGCTCAAACAGTTTTCTCGGGCGGTTTTTTGCTTGATTAAGTTGGAGGCTGAAGAAGTCCGATTTTGAGCGTTTTATTTTCCTGAAGTAGGCGTTTCTCTTTTTCTTCAACTCCTTTAGGTGCATTGCGGAGGGGGCTGATCTCCAGGTCCGTTCTGCCATTCGCATGTCTCTTCTATCTTCGTTGAGACTCCCGTCGTACCATGGTTTGGAGATTTTAGTAGAGACTCTTTTTAGCTGCATAGGTGCAGCCTCATTGATTATAGAGGTCATAGTGTTGAGATAGTGGTCCGTCAGAGTTTGGACGTCCGAGGCGCCTGCAGGAGGGAGTAGGAGATTGCAACTGTTAGGGGGCAGAGAGCCTGGGTTGAGCTTTTTCAAGTCTCTTTTCCAGACTTTGGGCTTGGAGAGTTGCGCCGGGTTGACTTTGACTTTTTCGTTGATAAAGAATGTGATAATATGATGATCTGACCAGTCACAGGGTTGGATGGATTCGAGTTGGATAGAGTCCTCTTTGGAGATGATAAGGTCGATGGTAGAGCCTTTCTCGTGGGTCGGGCTGTTGCATATTTGGGTGAGGTTAAGGGCATCGAGGAAATTTTTAAGACTATTTACCACCGCGTCGTTGCGGTCGTTCCAATGGAGGTTGAAGTCACCAAGGTATATTTGGGTGAGCTGGCGTCCGGAATTGGTTGAGATCATATCCATGATTTGTTGGGAAAAGGTGAGGTTGTCCCTGGGTGGGTGGTAAATGCTGTGAAGAGAGCATATCGGTTTGCCCTCACTAATAATGTCGAGGCAGATGTATTCCCAGGATGTTGGTGATGGTAGGGATGTGGAATTGACTTTCTGAACAGAGAGGTTGTTCCTGTATATGCATGCGATTCCGCCACCTATTTGGCCTGTTCTGTCGAGCCTGATAATGTGGTAGTTGGGAGGAACCAGAATGTCCATTATGGGTGTCGAATATTCAGTTAGCCACGTTTCAGTCAGGATGATTAGGTCAAGGTCCCGCGATAAGAGGAGCTCAGCAATGGCTGCTGAGTGTTTCGTGGCCGATCTGCAGTTGAGAAGAGCGCACTTGAGACGGGGTGTGTAGAGGGTGTTAGATGGTTCTAGCGAGAGAGGGACTTTTCTAAGGTTATTGGGGATGGAGAATCTGCTGTTTAGTGTGGGTGGTCTAAGGGGATTTGGGTGTATCGTGGGAATGTTGCGGTGTGGGGTGCTTGTGTGAGTTTGGGGGACTGGGTCATAGGAGCGGAGAAGGGTGAGTGTGTCGAGGTCAGAAGAAGAGTTGTGGGTGCGGCGAGGGCGGTTGTTGCGATTAAGAGCTGGGATTGATGTGAGATTGGGGGATAGCTGGGTGCGAGAATTATTCGGAGGGGTGGGGGACAAGTTTGGCGGGGAGGTGTAGATGTGTGAGGGGTTGCAGGGGCGATGCGGGGGACGAGGGCAGTTGCTGCGCCTATGAGCAGGGATTGACGCCTGGTGTGGGGCGTGATGAGGGTGGGGGTCCGCCGGCGGAGTAGGAGACAATTTGGGAGGGGGGGTGGAGGTGGGTGGGCGGTGTATGGGGCGTGTGGAGAGTAGTTCTTTGATGGCGTGAATGTCTTCTTTGATCTGAGTGAGGGTGGCCGTGATGTATTCCATCGTAGGGTAGGTGGTGGGGGTGGGAGTGGCAGTCAGGGTGAATGGCTGGCCAGGGGATTCGTGTGCAGGTGGGAGGGCGGGCTGGTGTTCGAGCAGGTCTGCGTTGTGTTGGTGTGCGGGATGGGGTTAGGGATGCGAGAGGTTTTGGACGGGAGGGGTGTGGATGAGGTAGGGAGGAAGTTGGTGTTATGGGTGGGGGCATTGGTGGTAGGCGGGGGGGACAAGGTGAAGGCTGGGAGACTGGTAGCCGTGGTGGGGGTGTAAGGAGGGTAGTGGGGGCTGAGAGTAGGAGGGGAAGTGGGATTGGAGATGGTCCTGTTGAGGGGAGGGGGAGTTAAATTAGGAGAGGGGGTATGTTCTGCGAAGTTGGTTGGAGGGTAATGAGGACTGAGAATGGGGGGGATACAGGGGGGGAATTGTCGGAATGCGTGTTGTTCTGGTGCTGGACTAAGTTAGGTGTGTTATGGGTGGGAACTGTGCTGTCAGCGGTGAGCGGGGTGTTAATGCCCGCTGTAGGTGTGATAGGAGTGTTGAGGGTATGTGTGGAGGTCCGCAAGTTGGTAGAAGGGGCGGGGGAAAGAGCGGTGTATGAGGGGGAGTGATCAGTGTCTGTGACGGAGTGCTGAATTGGGGTAGTGGGGAAGTGGGTAGGGGATGGGAGGTCAGGGGTGGTAGGTGTGTCCCTGATTGAAGAGTATGTGGCTGTGAGGTCATGGTTGGTGGGACTGGGGGAGATATGAGTGTTTGTCCGTGACTTGGAAAGGTGTTCTTTGAAAGTGGGGAACATGTTGTCTAGCAGTTCCAGGTTCCTGTCTGTGGATTGTGATAGGACAATCCCGTTATTGTAAATAGTGATGGTGGCTCTGCCTGTAAAAGACTTGGGATGGTGAGATGGTGAGAGTTTGGCTGTGAGCGGATTTTCTAGTGGAGGAGACGGTGAGTAGGGAGAAGAACGCTTTTCTCCATTGAGCTCTGCGTGTAGTGTGGAAGATGATATCGGTGTTCAGGGATCCATTGACCGGTGAGAAGTAGGTGTCAGCAAAGGGCGTTTCCGAGTGTGACCTAAGGAAGTTGTGTTTAAAGCGTTTGGCGGCTTTTTTGGTGAGTGATGGTGGGTAGTTGATTTTGTATGTGTGTTTGCCGATGGGGTCCATGTTGCAGGATTAGGTGGGTATGAGAGGATGCAGTAGTGCACTATAGTGGTACCAATGTGCAGAAAAACATGTGTGTAGAAAAACAGGTGCATATAGTAGGATACACAGTAATAAGTTATAAATTACAAAGTGACACTAGTAATCAACCAGCATATCCAGGATGTAAGAGTGAGCAGTAGGGCAAATACATACGGTAAATTGTTAGGTACAAGGTGTAAAAATAGGCATAATACTGATAATATATAATATATAAGGGTAGGGTACAATGGGAGAGTGCACTAATGCACTATAGTTGATAATATTGATAGAGTATAGAGGAAGGATCCAGATATAACAATTTACATGAGTCAAAACTCAAAAATCGAAGGTGACATTGGTTGTCAACCCAAATAGTGTGAGGTAGCAATCTGTGCATTTACAAATGTTCAAAATACAAGTAAGAGTGGCACTAGTGAGGAATCCTAATATACAAGGTAATAATCTGTGCATACAGGTGTTCAAAATACTGATATAGGTGTAGTACTACAATGGTATGTAGGCACTCGGTCATATTTAAGGTAGTAATCTGTTCAATACAAATGTTTAAGATAAAGCTAGAGTGTAGTAATGCAATGATGGCAAACACTCTATCATGTATGAGGTAGCAGTCTGTGTAGCACAAAAATTCAGAAGAGGCTAGTTGAGCAATATTGCAATAATACAGTAATAGGTAGACATTCTTTCAAATATGAGGTAGTAATCTGACCTAAACAAATGCTAAAACTATAAGTAGGAGTATAATAATACAGACATAGGCCGGCAATCTGTTCTACTAGTCTAAAATACTATAATCCAATAAAAACTAGAAACTAGACTAAAATGGCCGCCAAATAGTTCAGATCAAGCCAGTAGTCCTTTGTTTGTTGCTATGCAGGCTGGGAGAAAGAGAGAATAGTCCTCTGTTTGCTGCTATTGCTCTGAGCACAGGGGAAGAGATTCCACTTTCTGTTTAAGCAAACAGAGCTCAAGGCTAGCTGGGAGGAATCTTATCTCTATGTGGGGGAGTTGAGCTGAGCTGAGGGCCACGTGGACGACAGAGGTATGGGGGGATTTATTGCTACAGTTTTATGGCCCCAGCCATAAAATGATCAGTTTGTCTAGTGTTTTTCATATATGTGGCAGCAATTCCTTTCTAGGACATTTTGCGCTCTCTACCAACAGGAAAGAAATTCCACGGATACTAGCTCTCACCACAGTCTTCTGACAGCCAATCAGGAATAATGTCAAGCAGCAGGAAGGGAAGTCTTCTTCTGCTCTAGTCAGCTCTCTCCTGTGAGTGGGCAAAATCAGTCAACAACAGCTGATGATATCTAAGTGACCAGAATCTCCAGACTTATCTCTCTGTTATGTTATGCTATTTGGATTTGTAAAGAGCAGCTTATCACCCGAAGGGTATCCATGGCTAGAACAGGTCTGTAGGTCATCTAGTGAGTGTTATTTGAAGAGCCAGGTCTTCAGCTGCTTGCAGAATTCCAGAAGTGAGGCAGAGGCTCGAATGAGAAGACGGAGGTTGTTCCAGGTTTTGGGTGCAAGACAGGAGAAGGCTAGGCCTCCTGCTCTGCTTTTGGGGATGTGAGGGGTGTGTGTGAGAGAGAGTGGGGCTAAGTGTAGCTATGCAATGAAATGGTGGAAGTGGAGGCAGCAGTTGAGGTAAGCTGCTCCTATGTTGTGCAGTGCCTTGTATGAATGTGTGAGTAGTCTGACTTGGCAGCATTTGTCTATCGGCCGCCAGTGGAGTTCTGTGCGGTGAGGCGTGATGTGGGTGCACCTTGGGAGGTCCAAGATGAGTCTGGCTGCGGCGTTCTGGATGGTCTTGAGATGGTAGAGAAGGTGTTTGGGGGTTTCGACCTAGAGTGTGTTGCCATCGTCTAGTCAACTAGTGAATAGGGCTTGAGCGACGGTACGTCTGGTGTTCTTGGGGATCCATTTGAAGATTTTTCTGAAGACGCGCAGTAGGTGGAAACAGGAGGAGCGAGCTGCCCTCACCTGTGAGGCCATGTTGAGTTTATCGTCTAAGATGATTCCCAGATATCTTCTGTGTGGTTAGTGGGTAATGATGTTGGGCCAAGCTCTGAAGGCCACCAGGTGGAGTCTCAGGGGGAGTTCTTGTTCCCGAAGATCAGTACTTCCGTCTTGTTGTCTCTGATCTAGTTGACTGTGAACCAGTTCTTGTTCTAGGCATATGTTTTCCCATACAAAGTAACCCATAGTCTATTATGCCATATAATTGTTCAATGCCGATGTTTGCTTTTTTATGGGGTCTCTAAATCTCTGTGCTCCAGAAGAGGAGGACCCTGTTACTGCGGCCATACATGCAAATACTTTTCTTTTCACAATCCCTTCTGCTCCAGCCAACGGATGTTTTTGACCCTAATACTCTCAGTTGGTTCCATAATTCAGAGATGCTGTGGGAGCTTTTTACAGGCAGATATGACCTTGAAGACCCAAGGGTTTTCTTCCCTCTCTTTCTAGACCGTGTGTGTGGTTTTTCTTTGAACTGAAGATGCTAGCTGTCTATTCATAGGTGGGCAAATTACGTTAATGACACTTTGATCCGTACCCTTGGCCCCTTAGCTAATATAGTTAATAGTTGTGGAAAAGCATATAAGCACAACACCTAGCGGGAATGATAGTAAACAGAGCACAGCGATCTGGGATCAGTTTCTCAAAATATGTCCCTATGGTAGTGATGTCTAATATTTCATGAGATATTTACAACAAGGGGTGGTGAGGGACAGAGTCTCTGAATTAAACAGAATACTCTCACCCAGTCAAGAGATCAGGGCTAGATCCAACACCGTTTTTTAGCTCACTGCACCATCCCCTTTTCTAAATCGTAATATTTCATGAGGCCATGAAATGTCCAAATTCCCCAATTTTCTAGAAACCATTAATTATCTGCTGTCTCTGGATTCTATGTACATCTGTCCAAACCAATGTATTTTCATCCACTCCCATACACCAAAACGAAGCCTAAAGATACATGTTGTTAACAGTGTAAAAATCTATTTGATTTGACATAAAAAAATCTGTTCTAAGAAAGATTTAGAAGCAAGAATCACACTGTTCATAGTCCAGTCGACCATAGTCAATTGCATCAACTTAGTTAAAATGACGGTGTTCCCCCACTGCTGTTTCCCATTTCAGTCATTGTTGTATCTCTTCAATAACAGGTTCTTCACAAGTATGAACAATGTGTCACTCTCTATTCTACAGGGACACACTGGTTAGCTGTAAGAAATTTTGCTGAACATTGAAGAAGAAATGGTGCTTATTACTAGGCCCAAAGCAAAATATTATTATTGTTTTCAAACTATTGTTGGACACAAATATTGTGCTAAAAATATTGTGATGACAAAAATACTGTGGAACAGAATATTACAGGTAAGAATATATGGGCCTATTAGGATGGCTGGTGGACCTAAGTCCATCCGCCATCCCTGCGGTGTTCGGATCGGGCCCCAGACAAGCGGCGGTCCTGCACCGTGAATTAGGATGCGACCGCCACCCTGGTGCGATATCAAAATCGCATGCCTGGAATGTCACTGCACCACATGGCAGGCACCACACGGTGGCTGCCATATGGTGCAGCGACATTTAGGGGATGGTACCACTCAAGTGCACTCCCCCAGCCCCCCACCTCCTGGGAGCCCGCAACGGGCTCCCTAGGCCAGTCTCCGCCAGCCATTTCATGGCGACAGCGGCCGCATGAAAAGGCATTCAAAAATCCACATCCCATTATGGCTAGCAGTGCCGGCTAGGCACCGTCACCATATTGGAGCCCCTGCTTGGCCCGGCAGGCAATTGTAACAATTGCCTGCCAGCAGAAAAACGGCAGACTGACTTTCCGTCCGCTGCGATACCCTGCCCCAGGGGTTTTGCACGTTACAATGACGTAACGGTCGGCGATCGTTACGTCATCGTAATGAGCCCCATAATTCTTTTAAGTGTTTAATATCATTTAATGTAATATTATATATAATATCAATTTCTAAATATTTTGTAATTTTTTTTAGTCTGTGTGTAATAAGCTACTTTGTGTTTAATTATTTGCAAACATTTATTAGTAGAGTTTATTCTTTTTTTGCTTTGGTAATATATATATATATTTTATTGATTGTGTAAATTTCTTCCTTTATTTATGGGTTGTTAGGTTGGAAGTGGGGTAGAAAGGGAAGTGTTTTTAATAAATATATATATTTTTTTATACATTTTTTATTCAGTTTTTAATTTCTAATTATTTAATTAGATTATTACATACTTTATCAAATGTTTTGGATTAATTGATTTCATTCACTGTTTCCAATAATTGATATAAGACCATCAGTGATGTCAGTTGAGGTGTCATCAGTGATGTCATCAGTAATACCACTGACCATGTCATGAGTGATCTAATGTGTGAGGTCATAAGCAGTGCATTGCAGGGACATAAATTATGGTTAGCTCAGGGAATGATAACTTCTGAATTTCACTGGTTTTGTCTGAGTGAAATCTGAACCTAACTATAACATGCCTGTAACCTTTTGCTCACCACTCCAGGCCTAAGGCCTCAAATAGTCACAACCAAGGAGATTCAAGAAGGTGAACATGGGGCACTGAGACACTTCACTGTGAGACATGGGTGCCTGAGTGTGAGAATGTTGTGCAAGAATGCATGCTAGAGTGCTAGGGGGCTGTGCTGTGTAATGGTGCTTGTGTGACTACTTGGGCCTGGGTATTGGAACACGTGGATCAGGTGAGCACATTTAGGATGCATGGATCAGGTGAGTCCTGTGCTTGCATGAGTTCTGGGATGCACAGATCAGCCCAGGACAGGGTATGGGAATCAATTTACCAAAATGCCTGCAATAGCAGAAGGGACATCACACAGTATTTGACCTATACTTTCACTCATACACTTACACATACACTTACACATACACACACATTAAAACATACAAATATTGTCTCTCAAATAAACACATTTTCATCCGCAAACACACACACAATATACATTTAAAATAATTTTTTACTTACCTCAGCTACCAGAGGGGTCAGATTCCAGGGAATTGTGCTCTTTTATTTCACTAATAATTAATAATATTACAATTACCAAAATAATCATTCATGTGGATCCATTACACACAATTTTCTTGATTTTAAGGATACTCCACTGTTTAAAGAATTTTTAAACGAGATACAACCAGCCCTAGCAAAAAGCCTGTACTTAAAATTTAGATATGGCATACTTAAAACAAACTCAGTACTAGCTAGATGGGATAAGGATTCAGGGCAATCTAAAAGTACAAATTGTACATGTTGTCAACTAAATTTAAGAGAAGATGACAAAGAGAAGATGACAGCCACATATTGTTCTTCTGTACTGCCTATGACCGAGCTAGGAGAAGATGGATCAAACCCTTGTGTAAAGCCTCAGGTATTCGATCATACCAGGAAGCATATAGGATTGTTAAAGCAGACACTGGACGCCTTACAGTGTTTTGTGTTAGCAGATTCCTATTGAATGTTGGTTATACACGGAAAAACTTGGCTCTTGATCTGTAGATATTAAATGTGTGTACATTAGATACAGACTAGGTTGCCCTGACACAGGCTGGTGATGATATCTGTAATAATATTTGTTTTATAACTACTATGCCTATCTTAACATGGATGATTTTTATTGTTCTAATTGTTGAAATGTATATAATCTGCTTCCAATTGGTATGTTGTACTCACTGTGCATAATGTATTGTTGTTGTGATGCATCTTTTATGGCCGAAATGAGCCGAAATAAAGATTAAATAAATAAAATAAAATGATTTACTATTAGTGTAATGACATTGACAGAAAACAAAGAAAGTGGAACCCAACTAACGTCCGTAAGGAAGAGATGCTCCTGTGTTCCTGCCACTGATTTGCCACTTCTGAGGCCAGGGGTCGCAAAGGCAGTGCGAGGAGTTGCATGTGGCAAACCAGGTGTCACATCTAAGACCCCTGACTACCTCTAAATGACATCCATCAGATGGGGGCGAATAATGACACTTCCTAGGCAGGTGTCCTGGTTTTATATTATGTATTGTTATTTATTCTGTTATGCTAGTTTTGTGGTATCACATGTGGTTCTGCAATTTGCTGTACTGTATTATGGTTTGAAATGAACTGATGTGGAACACTGATTTGGCGTGTTCTCTTTTTGCTCCTGTATGATGTGCTGTATAGATAATCTGTTCTGCGCTTTACTCTGGTGTGGTGCATGTATTTTTGGTTTTACGTGATGTGTTCTAATGGTCTGTTCTATGGTGTGCACTCAATCATTTTCCATTCTTTAAAGTGCTGTAAATTGCGAGGCTGTTAGGTAGTGTGCTGTCATGTTATAAACCGTGTTATGAAGTGTTTTGCTGTAAAGTCGTGGTGTGGTGCTGTGTTATGTCCTGTGGTATGCTGCAACGCACTGTGATTGGATACTATGCTGTGTCATGTTGTGTGTTGTGCTGTAATACGTTGTGATGGCATGTTGTATTCTGCAGTGTGGTGAGCTGTCCTTTGGTACGCTATACTGGTCCTTACTCTGAAAATATTTGCTGTGATCGATGATGTTGTCCATATAGTTAAGTGTTGTGATAGGCTGCGATCGGCCGCGATGTTTGATGTGCTGTGTATCATGTGATGTGTACTGCTGATATTTTGACCTTTGTTGGGAAGTTTTGTCCAGCTCTGTGCCCGTCTGTGAGGTATTACGAATTGATGTGCTCTGATATGCTTGACTGTTACCTGGTAGTGCTCTGTTGTGCTACGATTTCCTGTGATGTGCTGTCTTTGAATGTAATGTGCTGTGATATGTCATCTGGTGAGGTATAACATGATCTGCTGTGATGTCATTTGGTGTATGATTTGCTCCTATGTGTTGTGCCATGATATGCTGTGAAGGACCGTGATGTGCGTGGCCATGACATGATGTCCTGTGGTAAGATCTGGTGTTCTCTGGTGTGCTCTGATAGTGTACTGTGCTATGATACAATGTGGTGTATTGTGCTGTGTTCTACTTGTATGTGCATTGAGGTGCTGTTAAGTAATCCTCAGCGGTGTGGCGTGATATCCTGTGGTGTAATATTATGCACTGTTGAGTGGTACCCCGTGGTGTACTGTAATGCCACCTGGAGTGCTGTATTGCTCATTGTTCAATACTTTGGTATGATTCAATGTTGTGCACAGTTCAGTGTTCTAGTGTGCTGTGTTGGGATGTGCTCTGCTCACATGGGATGTGATGTGATATGATCCAAAGTATTGTGACAGCTTGTGGTATGTTGCGCTAAAATGCCCTGTGATGTGTATTAATGCCAGTGGAGTTAAATCATGCTTTACCAGAAGCGTCAGACCTGAGTGAATCCAAAGAATACTTCAAATGACTGAGACATGGTCACAGTGCTTAATTTGTGCTGGTGGTTTCCAGTGCTCAATACCAGCACTTATTTCAAAGGGCCGGGTCTATATGATCTTTCTCCCCTGGGCGGTAAGAATGGTAATGATAGCGCGTGGCACAGTTGGAAAAGGGTTTCGGGTAACCAAAGCAGAGCATATAACCATTTATACCATGCGCTATAAACAGTTTGCCAATTTGCTTATTAAATTTCTCTCTATTTATGACTAAATGTGGCCCATATTACGTCAGGTCTTCCGACGGACCGGAGAATTTGACAGGGATTTGGCAAAAGATTTAGATGAAATATTCCCCTTATGAGGGCCTAAAACAAAGAGAATTTTATATTTACACCTTTTTATATATATATATATATATATATATATCTTCATCATTATAATAAGTAATAAAGACGGACTCAGCTTCTCTGTTAATTTGCTTTCATCTATTTTCTTTGAAATCATATAGAATGGTCAAACAGAGACACAATGTCGAATCTGAATATTCACTCAAGAACACAATACAGGTAATCACAGTAACATCTCAATTAAGGAGCTTCAGTTGAGGGGATAGTGTAAGAGACAAAAAAGCATTTTCAATAAGAATAATACAAAATCAGAATTTCATACTAACCTAGGAAACTATAGCACAGCCTGCTAATAGCTGGAAATGGTAACCCTCTGGCCTGAAGGGAAAGCTGGGGCTATCCTCATGAGGTATGTTCAGGAGTCAGCTTCCAGACAGCATAAGCCAAGTACAATAAAGAAGAACTCACACGAACGCCTCAGATAGATCTAACACCAACACACTCTTCTCTTTCTGCCAATCCAGCGGAATCTATCTCTAATAATTATACTCAAATGCTTTTTGATTCTGGCGTATTCTTGTAACAAAATCCAGGAAAATCCTTCTGTGATAGGCTAACAGACATAGGGTGTTAAATCACACCACTTCCGTCGCTATTCCTTTTCAAACGTTCATTGTTTTAATTTCATGCTGTCATCATCATCCTTCAGCAAAGGAAATCAAATGTTCTCCTTCTTCCACAAACGCATGCATTTTCAGATGCATGATGAAACATTTAGCAGTACAGTTTATCACAGAAGCACGCTTTTCCAGCGACCGCAGGAAGCATCAAAGACACACTGGACACATAGCAGCCACTCCAGAATAAAGAACACAATAGACAACTCTGAAGAATAAAACAGTTTTTTCAGTATTTCTATATTCTAAAGGAAAGTTAACCCTATCTCAATGCTGAGGCCTTCTTGCAAACGTGCAGTTTTCTCCAGGAGGAATAAACATGGTTTTATTATTTATTCAAAAACAAAAGCTTCATCCCATAATTTCATTTTAACCTCCTCATTAGCATAATAGAAAAAAATGATTTAAACCTATTATTCTGTAATTAATATTTGCTTAATCAGGTTAATGAACAAAACACATCTTTTTTCGTATTTTACTCATGGTACAGAAATTTTTTGTGCCCTACTTAGACAAAGTGTCATTTTCCCGCACCTTTCTTATTTCTTTTTCTTGAATGCATAATAATTTTTCAAACTTTGTTAATAACTCACACCATGGAAGGTTTAATCTGTGCAGTGTTTATTTCGGCAA
Organism: Lissotriton vulgaris; assembly: GCF_964263255.1. Lineage (NCBI taxonomy): Eukaryota > Metazoa > Chordata > Amphibia > Caudata > Salamandridae > Lissotriton > Lissotriton vulgaris. The sequence goes on from NC_141696.1 coordinate 1,405,117,942, forward strand.
AAGCCTGCTCCATCAGTAATTATCCAAAAAGAAATGCACCTGTCCTCCTTTGGTGTCTGCCTGGTATTTACTCACAGAATGGCTCACTCTGGTCCAGGTATGCTGGATGTGCATCATCATCACGGCAGTAATGCCAGCAGTGCGTGCCTGCCTTTCAGGAAGGAACACCGTCATTTCCATTGAATAATCGTGTCTGAGGGCAGGCTCATGGCTGAACTGGGCAAGCCAGACTGGGAAAGTGCAGGACAAACTTTTCAAGACGTCCTATAGCATAATTCATAATAACTCACAGCATGGAAGGTTTAAACCAAGCACGTTTTATTTACGCAAAGCCTGCTCCATCAGTCCCCCTTTGATGGCTACTTAAGCCATCAAAAATACAATAAATCTGATTACAATCTGAATGTATCAGAATATAGTGGTTTTTATCTGTTTCAACCTAATCCGATCTATATCCTTTATTACCTTATACTAATTTCTTTCATTCTTCCATTTCTATTTCTTCTCTCTTTCTTTTCTTTGCTCTTTGTTTTGTTTCTAGCCCTTTCCCTTAGCATTTGCAGCATTTATAGATTAGATACAGCATTAATATTCCAGCAGCAATAACAGTAATAGGTATTAGTATTTTACCTAATAAGCCATTACCAAATGTTAAAAACCAGTCTCCTACAGAAGAGAAACCCTTGCCAAGTTTTTCCCAAGCACTTCAACCTTCAGTTTAGTTTATTCTTCTCTCAAATATGTAATATTAGCAATATATCCCTCTAGATTCTTACTTTTGTAAGGGATATATGTACAGCATTGTTGAATTTTCAATATGCTACAGACTCAGCCCTCTTTCGCCAATAACACATCTAGAGCAAGTCTAAAGGTATCAATGCTCCTAAAATATCTCCCACAATCTCATCAGCACTAATTCCCCTTTTGTTACATATTAATCCACTCTTACTAATTTCATTAGTTCCAGAACGTTTATCAATATGGTAAACCTTTGAAAAGACTATACCCATAAAACAACACCCATACCAACATGCTGGTAACCTATAGTAGGCATTCCTACCACACATGTAGTAAATTCCAGGGAAACATAATCTATACCACCTTTCAATCCCCAACCCCCTGCGAGTTGGAAGGTATGATTACATTTACTAGAACCAATGAGATAACTATTATAATCGGGTTTCTGCCTTAACAAGCAAAGCTTCCATCTATGATGTCAATCCAGGGTCATTACAGCATATTTCTCTCCCTTTTTGTAATTTCCCTCTCTATGAGCACACGGAGGAATAGGGCTTTTCCTCTATAGATTTCTTTTGGAAATTCTCTCTTCTATCTTCCACAACGTTAATGAATTCTATTTCCTCACTTCGTAAACTAGAAGTTAAGTTATTTCTATGGGCATATACAGTATCTATTGTTTTATTAGTGTGAAAACATTCCCCTATATACTCAGCATTTTTTTGCACTACTTACTACGTTCATATTCCGTTGAATAGGAAGCTCAGAAAACACTAAATCTATATTTGAATAATAATACTGGAGTTGCTTTTCCCATAGAACAAACTTGTTAATACACTACACAAAATACCATATGTTGAGGGAAGGTGGTGATAAGTCACCCCTTCTGACACAGAAGACAGTAATTGCATGCACACATAACAATATCTAACGTCCATAGTTTCTGCATACTCTTATAAGAGTTTAGCAAAAACATTTAACGAAAAATTATTAATAGAGTTATCTTGGTGTAAATCATGTCCAGTTAATTTCTTAATATTAGTATCTTACAGCCACATGCATCATTGTAGGAATTTGCGATTCCTAAATTGCGAAAATGAAGGAATTGTAATTTAGGAATCGCAAATTCCTATACTTCAAGAAATCGCAAAAGTTTTAGCGATTTCTTAATTTTCCTTATTTGCGATTCCTTAATTGCGAATCGCAAATAAGGAAACGCTTTACATTGATTGCTATGGGCCTAGAGGCCCATAGGAATCAATGGGAAGGCATTCTTATTTTGCGAATTCGCAATTAAGGAATCGCAAAATGAGAATGCAATTTCAAGGGTGCAGGGGGGGTCCAAAGGACCCCCCTGCACCCCTGGAATGTCATGTAAGTACATTTTACTCACACACATTTCCCAAGGGCATGTGTGTGTGTAACATGTAAGTTTCAAAAATGCATTTATTTGCATTTTTGAAAGTTTTCGCAAATTACCATGAAGGTTTACTTCATGGTAATTTTTCCCTTCAAAATAGCGAATTCGCAAATTAAAATTAATCATGCATAGCATTTAAGGAATCTCAAAATTTGTAATTCCTTAAATGCTATCGCAATTTGAGAAATCGCAAAAAATTGCGAATTCTTAAACTGCGATACATGAGAAATAAATGATGCATCCCAGAAAGTGATTTTGGAATCGCAAACGGCCGAATTTTGCGATTCGCACCGTTTGCGATTCCAAAATCGCTTGATGCATGTGCCTGTTAGTCTTCTCTAAGAGTTTCTCCCACATCCGTTTTTATATTTGCTAAATCATTAGTAGTAGTATTTTTAGTATGACACATAAAATAAGGCACCACAATTATTGTTATTAACCAAAGCATCATTATTAGTAAGACGCAAATACAGCAAGCATTAATACATTTACGCCTATTTGATGTCTGATTCTGATTACCAGTCTCTTCAATTATAGAGAATTAGTTGTAGATAGGTGGCTGGGTTTATAGTGCGCAACACTACTTATTTTTATCTTTTCTACCTCAAATCTGTGGCTCTCGGGAACAAGGGAAAAACGGCCACTAGCGTCCCCACGGTTTCTCTGTAAACAGAGAATACAAGAAAATTGATACAGTCCCCGAGCACAATCACACAATATTATAAAGAAAAAATCCAAGTATTCGTTTTTCAAGATATTCGACAGTCTTTTTTATTTTATTTTTCTTGTTTTATCTTCTTCTTCAAAATTTCATCATTCCATAGTTTATAGAGAATATATTGTACAGCGAGCGTAGCCAAAGAAACCAAAGCCAACACGTGTTTCGTCAGGGGAACAGTCTCCCAATGACTTTCTCAGGGCATTAAAATCGATTTTCTCACAATTATCCCAATTTCATCCAATGTATTATCACTCTTCACAGGGTAATTTAAAATACTCATACAGGCTCCATAAGTCAAGTTTTCACAGTAGATAAATAAGTAGATTATCAATGTATCGGGAGAGTGCTCCCATCGTCTCTGCTTCTAATGCGTCCGTTCTTCAATTCTAGCCGTTTTAAATTATAAGACAAAATAAAAAACAAAACTTAACAAAAAATAAGTGTATCCAAGCACTTTTAAGCCCCCTAAGTGTTCTTAAGCCTTCCTTTTTCTTCTTATTCTCACTTCTCCAAGACCTTCTCCAATCCCCTCTTTTTTTTTAATAAGTCTTCATTCAGTCTTTTTTAGCACAAATCTGTTTTCAATTTCAGCTTCTGTATTCTCAGAATGATTTTCAATTTTCTGCACCCAATTTTTTTAGCACAGTTCATTTACGGTGGTTCATAACAGTTTCCCTGTTCTAGCTCGATATCTTCTCCATTGTAATCTTTTACAACAACTGTTTCAACAACCAAATATGTCCATTCACGTCCTGTATATTTCTTGTTTAGTACTCTTGCTCTTTTTGTTTTCCGAATTCTATCTTCTTCTGTATCACTTTGTTCAGGTGTTTCAAGCATTGTGTTTGGAACACTCTCATTCAAAGTATATTTCAGTCTTTTCACACCTCTTGGCCATACATCTCCTTTTCTTGCATTCTTCTTTTGAATTTCTTCAGTTTCGTTTTGTTCAAGATTTGTTTCAATATTTCTTTTAATTGATTCCATTTTCCCTCCTTCACTACTTTTTTCTGGAAGCAATTTCTTTCTTTAGTGTTTCGACATCTGCAGTTTCACAAGACCCAGTAGCTGTTGCCCATTCTATTCGACTCACAGTTTGTTTTTGTTCTGTTTGGCAACCTTCTTTATCATTTTCGATTGATTCTTCACTTTCAAGTGGACTTGGGACTCTTCGCATATGGCTGGCATGAATCCGATTCAGCAAGCCACCACACTTTTCTGCTGTTGTTGTCACTAATATCACTTGATATGGCCCATGCCAACGGGGTTCTAAACATGATTTCCTCATGTGTTTCCTGACAAGAAAACACATGATTCAAAGTGTGTGCTTGTTCTTGCTGTGTTGTGGTTGCAACTTCTCCAACCTGATGAGACACAGAAAGCACCACATCAGCCAATCCTTTGCAATAATCGAGTACCAACTCATCAGTTATATTCATTAGTTGATTTGCTGGAACTACTGGCTGTCTCATGGTTCTGCACATGATTCTTTCATGCGGAGACAATCCAGTCTTTCTATCTGGAATACTTCTCAGACTCATTAGATCTGGGGGTAGGGCAATGGCCATTTCAGTGCAGTGGATGCACACACCTTTGCAAGTCTTGATTTTATTGTTCCATTGACCTATTCGACCACACCTGATGCTTCTGGTCAATAGGCAGAATGTAACCTTTGTTAAATTTGTAATGCTGGACAAATTGTTCGAGACAGAGTCACCAATACCCTCTTCTCTCTCTGACAACCCGGCCAAACCTATCACTAATAATTATACCCTAATGCTTTTCTATTTTGGCTTATTCTTGTAACAAAATCCAGAACAATCTTTCTCTGATAGGCTAACAGATATAGGGTGTTAAATCCCACCACTACCATTGCTATTTCTTTTCAAACATTCATTGTTTTAATTTCATGCTGTCATCATTGTCCTTCAGCAAAGAAAATTAAATTTTCTCCTTCGGTGAACACATGCATTTTCAGATGCTTTTGGAAACATTTAGCAATACAGTTTATCACAAAAGCACGCTTTTCCGGCGACAGCAGGAATCATCAAAGATACACTGGACACGTAGCACATACTCGAGAATAAAGAACACTTTAGACAACTCTCAAAAACACACGACTTCATCAGCATACCTATTTCCTGCAGTAATATAATCACTGACAGATTTGTGTAGTGAACATTTCACCACCCCAATTCACTTGGGCAATTGTAGCGACACCAACAGCTCTTTTACATATTCCCATTTCGAACTGGTGAACCTGATGAGGTCAGGTAACTACGTTGGGACACTTTTGTCCAAAATCATGTACTACCCCAAAACTATATGACTATCAGTAAATTTGGTTACTCTCCAATCTTTTCCAAAATAACAGGCTTTGGTCGGAACAACCAGCTCCTCAATTTGGGCTGATTTTATTCCTTTTTAGCATGAACCCTTAATAACATTAGCCACTGTACAATTTGCATAGGAAGCTCGCAATGTACCTGTTTCATTTCTTAGACAAGACCCATCTACAAGCATTGGAAAACTAGATGTCTTTTATGTCAGGTCTTGGTTTTGTACATAATTCATTCACATCCAGATAATCATGATCTACTTCATCCACTACTATTTCACAATCTGGACTTGGCAACAAGGTAGCTGGATTCAGATTTGTACATCTTGTCACTGTCACATTTTCAGCTCCCAGTATCTCTCATTTATATTTTGTTAACTGACTACTCTTAAGATGTTGTGTTCTAGTTCATGTCAACAAAATCTCAACAGAATGTGGCACATACACTCTCAATGGATGTTCCATCACAATTGCCTCACTTTGTTCCAAACTCACACAATTAGCAGCAGCTACTTTTAAACAACCTTGTAAAACTGCAGCTACACAGTCCAGTGTCACTGAAAAATATGCCACTGGACGACGTGCAGTTCCATGGATTTGCGTTAGAACTGAAAGTAAACGACTGTCTCTTTGGTAACAGAACAATGCAAATTCTTTATTGAAATCTGACATTTCTATTGCTGGTGCACAACAAAGGCTGTCTTGCAACTCAACAAAATTTCCTCATGCTTTCTTCATCCAATTGAAACGGGTCTAACACATCTTTAAGAGTCTGTTTCTGTAATGGCTTTGCTATCAATGAAAATCCATTGATCCACTGTCTGCATTATCCAACCATACTCAAAAACATTTGAATTTTTTTCTGTGTTTTTGGAGGTTTCATTTTTAAAATCGCTTTTATTCGATCTTGTGACACTTTTCTGACTCCTTTTTCAATTGTATGCCCCAAATAGATAACTTCTTTTTGGCAAAATTGTAATTTGGCCGGTGACACTGTATGCGCGCCTACTGCCAAATGGTTCAGTAGAGCAATAGTATCTGTCACACAATCTTCGTGGAGTGGTGTGGCTCACTGGTTAGAGGCGGCAGACCTGTAAGCAGAGAACGGCCCGGGACCAGGGTTCAATTCCCGACATGGCAGGGCCTTTGACCAGGGTCAACGGACTCGATAATTCTCGCCTCAGTGCCTACTCTAACCAGGGAACACACTCGGCAACTCTGGGCATTAAGCTTACCTCATCTCCACAACGGCCCCCCACAGACGCCAGGGATGCCTGGTTTCACCCTGGAGATACCCAGAAAGGGACCATCTCACAGGGAAAACCAGGATGGGTTCCCCAGCGGTCTATAGCGCCAGGACACTCGGGTAGAGTAACAGTGCGCTTTACAAGTATCACACATTTACATTTACATTTACATTCTCTCGTTTTTGATGTAACAAGTATATTGTCGATATACTGAATTAGCACTGAGTTATTGGGCATTACCGATTACTCTAGGCACCTTTTCAAAATCTCATTGAAAATTGAAGGACTTTTTGTATACCCTTGAGGAACTCGGCATCATGCCACGACACGATCTCTGAACCGGAATGAAAATAAATATTGACTATCCGGATCGATCACTGTGAACCACTGTGCATCACCTGGAATTTGATAAAGAATGACTGCTGGGTTTGGCACTATTGGACAACAAGTTATCACTATTTGATTTATTTTTTGTAAATCCTGAACAATTCGATACTTTCCACTCAGTTTCTTAATTCCCGTAATAGGCGAATTACAAGGACTACTTGGTATTTCTTTTAAAATACCTTGTTCAATCATCATTTCAATTATAGGCCATACTCGATCCTTTCAGGACTCATATTGTAAGATGGCATTTTGGGGAATTCTGCATCTTGTCTTACTGTAATTTGAATAGGGTTAACTCCTCTCATCAATCCATTGTCTTTCCCTGTAAAGTCTCACACATCACTCAATACAGTTTCTCCGAATTCAACAGGTAAATCCTTTGCTGTAAGTAAAAAATACAAATCATTCACTTCTGTGCCTTGCCTTGCCATCTTAAAGATGACATCTTTATCCTTAGTTTGAAAAGCTATTCCATCTGGTGTACAATAGATGGTACAGTTCATTTTGCATAGCAAGTCTCTACCTAAAAGATTAACCGGACTTGTACCACACACCACAAATCGGTGTAAATCTCTAAAGTCTCCAAGCTGTACTTTCATTGGTATTTTTTTTCCGGAGTTTTGATAAATTGATTTGAAACGCCTACAACTTGGATATTTTCTCCTGAGAGGGGTAGGTTAGGAATTTCCACTGTTCTTACAGTGTATCGGGTAGCACCAGTGTCTACCAGGAATGTAATTACATTACCTTCTACTTCTCCATCCACAAAAGGACCACACTGATCTACCTCTAGAGATGCGCCAAGCACGCACTCCTCTTCCCCTCTCAGGCACCGTCATTGAGATGTATTAGAATCACTCTCTCCGCACTGCCACCAATACTTTGAAACCCCTTGTACATTTTGTTTTGTTGATTCATCTGAGTGAAAACCCACATTCGCACCATATCTCTGTATTTGACCACTCATATTCTTTGGCATAGGAGCTTGTGGTATTTGAGGTTGAGGTATTTGTAAACCCTGTCCTCTTCCATCTATTACATTTTAATTTTGCATCTGACTTTGCATTTCATTTAACTGATTTTGATTTAACTCATAAGCACCAGTACCACCACTTGCATTGGCCAGCAAACTCCTACACTCGCGTTTCAAGTGTCCACATTTTCCACAAGCATGACAAGGATAGTTCTTCTTCATGCCCTCTTTATTATTTTTACCCCTTGCACCACCACTTTTCATAATAACACCATTCTGATTATCTTGAACAACCTGATCTTTGGCTTGAAAACCTGATTGAGAAAAATCTACAAATCCACCTTTCTGTGCTGCTTTCATCTGAGCCCACATTAATTTCTCTTTCAATTTGTTATGTCTGTACTCGATATCATCACTACAGTATTTGGCATAACCCAATTATTCTCCAATTTCCTTGCTTTGCCAGCAGATCAAATGCTGCTGAATCATCATGCTAATGTCTGGTCTCAATCCAAACACAAACCTATATACCAAATGACCCATGTCTTTATCAGTGATATTCTCAATGCCACCATACTGTTTCAACACCTGAAGAAGCCTTTCATAATAAGCATGCACGGTCTCTTTTCTTTCTTGTGTAGCTCTATCTATTTTCACACAATCTGTTTCTTTTAGTGAAATCTTTCCCCTCAAATAAGTAATGAAACTGATTATATTTTCTCATCACCTTATCTGATGTTGCTCCAGTCTTTGCATCTCTTGGATATTCCTCTTTTGGCCAATCTACAGCAATCTTACACTCCACCCACAAATCAGATGGAACCACAATATCAAACAAACCATCTAAGTCTTTCCACAAAACGTTTGAAACTTTCACAAAACTCTCTACTTGTTTGTACCATTCTACTGGTTTTTCTCTCAATCTGGGAAACTCATTTGTAAAAGACAATAGATCCAGTCTTGACCACGGAACATGAACATATCCATTTCCAGTTAGCCATCTCATGGGATATATCATTTCAGGCATCTCTGGTTTTGTTTCTCTCAATGGATACATTGGTAAAACATTTGTATTTACAATTGTTTCTTCCTTCCTTTTAGCCCATCTTCCTATCCAACTATCTAATTCACCCCATCGTCTTAATGTGCTAATCAACTCCTTAATCTGTAACCGTTTCCCTAATGCATTCAAACTCTCTAAATCTTTGTCACTAAAATCCAAACTATACGTTTTTTGTAAAGCCTTTGACTTTTCTATGTCCACACCATACGTCTGTGCAACTTCAGTGAGTTTTTCATGAAGGTTTCTCCCTCTCATTGTAATATTTTTACACAAGAATAACAACTCTTCTTCCTGATGTTTGCTCAACCTTTTAGACTAATCGAACCTAATATCATTTCTTCCAGATCTGCTTTTAATCTACCTACATACATATTCACTTTATTAGAAGTCATGCCTCTAATACATTCATCCAATTCCTCCAGTGAAGGTCCTTAAGACCCTCCTGATGTAGGTGTCACTGTCACTCCCTTTGTATTCTGTAACAATCTCCTTGGATTAATCTGCACATCACGCCTTGGAGTTTCTACTGCTCTTTCAGAAATATCAATTAAGATTCTGACTCATTTGCACCATTACTAATTCTATCGAAATGTAGGAACTGTTAAGGCATGAACCTGTGAAAAAATGTGTGCATTATTGTATAATGGAACTATAGGAACTATAGGACCAATTGTCGCTGAAACTGACAAAGCATCTGCATTTAAATTAAATTTGTTTTTCCTCTAATTAAATCTCCTTTGCCCTGCTTACTACACTTGCATTTTTCTTTTCGGGATTTGCTGTCTGAATCAATGGAGCACTTGGTAATGGTCTCTCTTGCTTTTCCTGATACAATGGAGGTCTATTCATCCACCGTATCAGGAAAGTAACTCATCCAACAATTCATCATCTACCTCATTCGGATCGTATTCTGTCTCTGTTGAATTTTATTTTTTATCTACTCATAGTGTTCCTGTATCTATTCTCAGTCCTATCCTTCTCTCTCTTGTATGCCTCATGTTACCATTCTTCAAGTGCTTCATACTGCATAGGTCTCAGACTTGGTTTTAACTCATTCATTTGATATCTCAAATTCTCTTAAATCCTAGTGTTGAAAGTACCATGCTCTGGAAATGCCAAATTACCATCTCTCGCGGTATACTTCCCCAATTTTCCAACCATGTAACGTATAATAACCCCTTTCTAGCGACTTAAAAGAAGCAGGAGTACTCTCTGGAGCTACAGGACTTCCTTCTCTAATAGGTATAGTTTAATCTTTTCTAAATAGAGTTTTCAATCATTTTAACAATTTAATTTTCTCTATTGATCAGTAAATCTCTTATTCAAGAACTACTTTCGTACTTCTAACAAATCCAATTGGTTTACACTGACCATTACCAGTACGATTCAGACCAACTCACCAATGACAGCACAACACTCCTGTGACAATTTACACTTCTTAGCTAATAGCAGAGCCGCTTTCTGTGATGACTCACACTAACTAACCAATTGCCGTGTGGCGTTCTGTGACGTCAGTACAACTCCTGCAACTGACCCTGCCTTTACAAAATTGTTCGGCAACTATTTACAACTTTTTAGGCAAGCAAGGTTAGAACACATAGACATTCCAGCTTGTCTGCTCCACTAAAAAAAGATAAATACATACTCTCTAAGAATACTGTCACCACTAGTAAAATCTCCGACCAGCGTGATTCTACTCTCATTCAAGTAGAAACTTTCGGACTTCTCCAGATGCGTTTCCTAAAGGTACCCAAATAAGCTTCTACTATACTAACTCCAAAATTGCCTGTGCAATGCTGACAATACGACTATTGCTCAATACTTGCATCAACAGTAAGCATGGGCGGAAAATCCGTTCCGCTCGCGGATTTTGCGGATTTTCCGTAAATTCGCAATCCGCGAGATTCGCGAATTTCCCGCAAAATCCGCAAATTTGCACGCAGCGGATTTTTTTTTCTTGGTGATACAATTTTGCGGTGTGCGGCGTTCACTTACCGTCATTCAGCGTTTGCCGAGTTGTTTTTCTCAATATTTTTGCAAGTGCTGCGCCATTTTGGATCTTGCTGCGGGATCCCACGGGAGTTTGGCGACGCATCGCGAGGGTTCGCAATTGCGAACATGTAGGTGCGGCGGGCAGCAACAATCTCGCGTTCGCAAAATTACAAAATTTGCAATTCTGCACAAGAAATCCACTAGCAAGCAGCATAGACCTTCTGAAAATGATGATTTTTATCAGAATAACTCCTCAGGTTGACATTTGCCTGCACTTATTGGGATTTGAGGCCTTTTGACTCTCTTTGGATCACTTTTGGATTAGAAATCAACTTTCATAAGTAAGTTTGTTTGGGGCATTACAGTTGCTGTTCTGCAGAAAGCACTCAGCAGGTGCAAAAGTTCACTCATCATTAGTAACCATTCCCTGTAGTACTTCCTGAGGGCCCCCTCCAGAGTTCAGTTGCCTATGTTTGTTTGGGGCATTACAGTTGCTGTTCGGCAGAAAAACGAATTTTCAAAAATGAAAGCACTCAGCAGGTGCAAAAGTTCAAACTCATCATTAGCAATAGTAACCATTCCCTGTAGTGCTTCCTGACTGGGGCCCCTCCAGAGTTCAGTTTTTTTTTTAATATAATAATTCTTTATTCGGTTAATCACAAAGAGAAACCATAAAAGAAACAAATAACATAAGAAATTTCATACATACATAAAAAGAAGACCATTTCATAAAAAATACATTTGTGCATTTAGGCAAAAAGGGAAGAAGGTAATTCTGTTTTTAGAGAGTCTTTGATCATTAAGTCGTTTTCTTTTACTCTTTCCTTGATGCGGTTTGCTAAAGGTTTTTTCTGTGGTTCAAAATGCATTTTAAAAAGTTTAAAACCAGGTAACAGACTTCTTCCGACTCTAAGGTTTGCAGTCTTAAAAAGGCTGGTCGACATTGTCTGAGGCCCCATCGCCTGCACAGCGGAAGTATCCAATGTTTTCTGTGGGGATGATAAAATTTACAGAATAAAATGACGTGGATATTGGATTGAGTTGATATCTCGTCGCAAGGGCACAGAGGCAGGTTTGGGTCCCAGGCTTTGTTTAATGGAAAGGCGACCAGTCTGTGAAAGAGGTTCAGTCTGAGCCTGGTAAGTAACATCCTCTCGAATGTTTTAATATCAAGAGTAAGATACGGTTGAATGCCAAACGTTTGCTGTACTATGTTTGCGTGAACCACTGAAGGTTTTGCTGCCTCGGATGACAGTCTCAGTGTTTCTAAGTGCCGTAGTGCCAGTTCCTTGAGTTCCTTTTTTGGGAGAGCTACCAGTGATTGTGGCTGGAGGTAATGTTTTTCGAGGCCAAGGTCGGTAAAAAAGTTTCTGACGTAGCTAAGCCACTTGATTCTGTAGGCGTAGTCGAGTGACATTATGTCGGCCACTATCGACTGTGATAGGGTGTTAGCTTCCGACGTCCAAATACGCCTCCACAAGAGTAGTGGCTGAATTTTGAGGAGATCCTGCAAATAGGGAATACCCAATTCCATGTGGGAGGCGTAGTTTGATGAGCCTTTTGGAGTGGCGAGAAGAAATCTTACAAATCGATTTTCAATTATTTGGAGGGCTCCAACGTCTGTGTGACCCCAGATCCCTGCTCCGTAGAGAGCTATCGCCTGGCACTTGGCATTGTAGATTCTTAGGAGTTCTACTGGGCGCCTCCTTCCCAGTTTCCGAGAAAAGGTCTGCAGGGCTGCTATTGCGCGCTTGAAATTGTGACATCTCGCCTCGACTGCTGGTCTCCATGTTAGGTTATCGTCAATCACAATCCCGAGGTATGGATATTGTGTGGCGATCTCCAAAGGTTGAGTATCGAGGAAGATGTTTTTTTTCCCTTTCTTCCCCCTCCCCGTGGTCATAACAAAAGTTTTTTTTACGTTAACCTTTAGGTCCAGGGAGTTCATGAAGGAGGTATATCTGTTTAGGGAGTACTGAAGTTCACGCGGGGTTCGGGCCAGGATGACGGCATCGTCCGCGTAGAGGAGCGCTGGAATCAGTCTCTGTTTCATTTTTGGGAGGTCCTGGGCCCCTCTCAGCATTGCCTCCTCTAAGCCGTTTGTGTAGAGCGAGAAGAGAAAGGGGGCCAGGACGCAGCCCTGCCTAACTCCTCGCTCCACCCCAAACGATGCCGTCAACTCGCCGTTCTTTCCGAACCGTACTCAGAGTTCAGTTGCTAGTTGCAACAATTCTATGACCCTGCTCTGACCCTCACAGCAGGCTCATAGAATAGCTACAAGTAGGCCACAAAGGTCCTGGAAAAAAAATTGCACTGCCACAGAAAGCAAATTACAGATAAGGAAGCAGGTGCCAGACTGGAATTTTAAAACAGTGACACATTAATAAATCAACCCCAAATTAATTCATGTCAGTTGAAGCAGGGCAGGTGTGCTTGCTTTCCCCCTCCATAATCGACAATGATGAACCAGAGGGTGACATTGATGTACCAGAGGGTGGCATGGGTGAAACAGGGTGGCAGTGGTGAAACAGAGGGTGCTGGGAACCTGTGATGATGAACCAGACGTAGAAACAACATAGTCGCGACCGTTGCGAGCCGACAAGTAAGTTCGCAATTGCGAACTGGTACAAAACCCTCGCGAACTGGCAGAAACCCTTGCGAACACAAAAAATATTCGAGTTCGCAAATACGCAAATTCGCGAACGCCAGATTCGCAAAATTCGCCCATGCTTAGATCTCAGTCCGATGTTCTGTTCTGAACTGTTTAAAAACTGCCAGCACTCAAATTGCTGTGCTACATGAGCCCATGCCTGCCAATTATCACGCATCAGGTGTGACACTCATTTCAGTGTGGTGTTCCGCATCACCGCACTGAAATGCATTGCCAGGCATTAATGCACACTCTAAAACTCTGGCTATGCAGGGTACCAGCGTGCGCCACCGGCGCCTGTGCACCTGTGCACCGCTCTTAGTGCTTTTCCGAGACATGCTGCCAGCAGCTGCTGGGCTCAGTAAGTTAATAGTTAATTGTTTGGCTGATCTCAGTTCGAGTGGCTGAGAGTGACTGCTACAATGTTACAATGTTCTTCCCTGGCCAGTGGCCTCCTGTCTTGCCTGGCTGCATATTTTCTGTGGTGCAGCGCGGCTTTGACACTAATTAGACGCTGGGCGGGGGCTGCCCTCAGTGGTTGCTACACCATGGGGGGCCCGGTATAGGATGGGACAGAAGTGCCTCCTCACGCCCGGAGGATGAGGAAGTGAGGTAGGTGGGTCAGAAGCAGCGGGGGATCAAATCTGAGTTGACGGGTCGAGTTGATGCACTGCTGACTGCGGTGCGCAGCGCCGCAATAAAACTCCTGGCATTCACATTTCCAGACCGGCGGGGAGCAGAGGCCGGATCAAGACTAGAGAGTGACTGAATAATTTCTGTCACTGACTCACTGACAGGACTGTGGACACTGAGGGCCACCCGCGCCATGCATCAGAGGCATTCGTGATGATCCCGGGCGCAAACTAGTGCGGCCGGGCGGGGCACGAGTCAGTGAGTCTGCACTCAGTGTCTTGGAGAAGAAGACTGCTGCAGAGTACATCATCATGCAGAGTGGTTCAACTGCTGTGCAGCCACGGCTCCCTGTGTGGCTCATGCCGCGGACGCCGGACGGACCTGGACGATGACGCAGACAGCAGTCTGAACTCGTCTAGTGCAATCGTGCCGGCAGTGAGACGTGTTCTTTGTGGAGGTTGCTCTTTTAGCTACCTGGCCCCCCGTCTTTGGAACACTCTGCCCTTGACGTTGCGAACGTGCTCCAATCTGTCTACCTTTAGAAAGGGACTTAAAACTCATCTTTTTGCCCTGTAAGCTGTCCCTGTTGATTCTTAGTGCCGCTTTGGCTGTCTTGTTAGTTGCTGGTATTTGTGTAATGATCTATAGCGCCGGGACACTCTTCGGAGCAGCTGAGCGCTTTACAAAACCCCCAGTAACATTAACATTAACATTAAGTAAGTGTTGTTATAGTACTTACTTTGGCCAACGTGCTGTGTGCCAGACAGAGCCGTGAGTGACTGACTGTAAGTAAACTAGTTACCACCTGCCACCCCCACCCAAATAGTGTACTAGGTAAGTGGTGCACTTTCATTTCTAGTGTTGTGCGGTTATTTTAAGACCCTCTTAAAGTTTCTCGTTGTCAAAATGAGTGTATTTTCTGATAATGATATGCTTCCCTAATCTTTAATGCTTTATTTTGCTTGCAAGAAAGTGTCACTCATAATGGCTCAAATGTCACTCATACTTGCACTAACATTATGAAAATGTCACACATACTGATCTGAAACCTTGGCAGCTCTGTGAGCCTGGCAGTGGAAGTAGTACAGGGAGCAGCAGAAACTGCAGGGCATGCTGACCTGTAGACACCTGCCTGTCCTGCGCCACCTTATTAGAGCACCAACCGGATCAGGACAATGGTGACCTGATGTGATCACAGATCAGGTAAGTAGAGCAAATTATTGTCGGCGCTGGATGGGCCCTTTCTCATTTTGTCACACGTGTGTGTGTGTGTGTTTGTCTTGAAAAAGAGGACTGGGGCATTTTTGTAGGATTTTCTTTTCTTCACAGCGGATATCAGTTAGCACTGGCTGCCGACCTCAGGAGGTGGAAGATTACAATGGGCAAGAAGTCAGGTGCGCAATGCCATAGAGCTAAAAGGGCTTCGCCCACCTTACCCCCGTCGTGTGGCTCAGCCTGGGCTGTTGCAGTGTCTAGAGTCTCCTCTCTGGCACGCTCACATTTTTCACAGGTCTTTAAAGACCATTTGCATATTTACATATCTTTGGAAACAGATTACTGAGGCATAGTTTTTTTCTGGTTCAAGTACCCCCTGGGCCCCACTCTGCCTATTCCTTAAATTTGTATCTTACATTTACTGCCATAGTGTGAGAATGTATTTCATGAAAAGGAATATAAAGTAGGATTGCAATAAGAAAAATGCCAGTCATGTGTTGTTTAAAGAGCCTGCAAAGATCTCGTCTTGACATTAGAGTTATAAATAAAAAAGTGTGTATTCATTTGTAATGTGATGTTTCTGTCTTTGTTCCCTTTAATTATCAGTCATTGATCATTTAGGCAGCATTAGAACACAATTAAAAGTGCTTTCTATTTATATTTGTTGTTCGAAGTATGCCCAGAACATGCTGAAAATTCGATTTTAGGTGACTACTTATTTTTGTCCCGTCTGGGACATCAAAATAATGAGCTGGCAACCATAATCATAAGACTGGAAGTCTGTTGCAGGATCAGCACATTATTTATTTCCTCCACCCTCGATTCCTGATTAATGCATAATAGCAATAGTTTAACTTTTATCTGAAACCCTACACAGCTGTCAATAACATGCTGAGTTACTTCAAGTGTGTGTGAATGCACCCTACATTCAAACAACTCACTCCTCATTCTTGCCCTTCACTTTCACGCTCACTCTGCACTCACAGAGATCACAATGCACTCACACTGATCACCATGCACTCACACCATTCACCTGCTCACCCTGCACTCACAGTGATCACTCTGCACTCACAATGCACTTGCGCTGTTCACCCTGTAACTCACCCTGCAGTCACACGTGCACCCCATTCACCCTGCACTTGTGACACTTCACTCACCTGTCCCCTTCACTGCTCAATCTGCAATCTCACTCAAAGAAGCCCATCACTGACCATGCATTAATTCGTCCAAATCTGCACTTACATCGGCACCAAATACATATTTTCACCTCACTCACCCTGCAGTCACTCCTTTTACCCTACTCTCACACTGTTGCATCGCTCACCGTGCACTCACATGGGCACTCACACAGCGTAGAGGGTTAATGTGCCTGCTACAAAGAATGTGTATCACGCAGATCTCAGAACTGAGTGTGAGTAAACTATGAGTAGCGTCATAAAAAATGAAATGTTTGTCAGAAAGGTGCTATAGAGAGATGAGGTGCATTGTTGGTGAGTGGTAGTGAGGGAATTCTTGGAGGAGGAAATGGGGGAGGGGCACCAATAAAAACTGTTGCACAGTGTGCGACCAGTACCAATGCCAGCCCTGGCTAGGAGTGTTATCCCCCCTCCCCCCCTCCCCCGTTGCGCCCCTGCAAGAAATACACATTTATTACAAGGATTAGCAGATATCTGAAGGAGAATGGTGTTTCTAATCTACATGTTGCCTTTGATGTATGAAAATAAAAAGACAGGCTGGTGGGGTGATCAGAACCATGAGCACAGACACGCTTTTAAAAACAGTACCCATCATTCAGAACCAAATGGAGCGCTTTCTGAATACAAAATGTTAATGTCAATGGGCTGGAGAAGGTTAGCGAATAGCAGGAAAGTATTTCTGTATATGAATTCCACAAACTTGCTGCATTGTCTCTGCAGATTCTATTTACGTTTAAAATATAAAAATGTATGTGAGAAAAAAATGGGTGGATTCAACTTCCACTCAACTTTTGTTATGGCAAAGCGGTCTGAGAACTTTTTCTGCTTAAATTGTGCATGGCTTTTTTTTCCTTTTTTTAAATTTAAAGTTCGAGCCATATGCTCACATCAAACAAACAGCTTTCGCAAGAGGTGATCATGTGGCCTAATGACTGTGTCTGCCAATCATGAAACACAGGGAAGCAGGTTTTAATCCCTGGGCTCAACACCTTGTGAATTCAACAAATCTCCCTTTGCATAAAAAAAAAGTATAACGTAGTCTGAAGTGTTGATATATGTTTGTCTGTCCTCCGTCAGGGTTCGCACCAGGTAAAATTGCCAAAAAGAAAATGCGGATGAACTAAGGAAAAAGCATTAAGATTTGATGTCAGAAAGAGATACCCAACTAATCATTTTGACTGAATTGCAAAGTGTGAAACGGAGATCCAGGGTCAAATCCAGCATCCCTGCTTGCCCAAATTATGTGTTCATAGGCAAATACTTTATTTCACTGAGCAATCTTTTTGCCAAAATTGTGCTTTAAATGCACTATTTGCTTTGTTTTTTTCCCCAAACTTTTCTCAGGGTGAGAACCTCCTATCAAAACCTTACTTTACATCAGGTATTACACTTCTGGCTTTCAGCCATGTCAGTTTTGGATGTAGATGGAGCTACTGGAGAAATTGGGTGGAGCTAGTGGAAATGGGTGTGGCCTCCTAAGAAAACTTTTCAGCACTTGAACTTATTCCAAATTAAGCACTGGGCCAAATCCTCAGAGTGCGCATAGAACCGTGTGACGCTACACATCACCCGCTCCTGTAAAGTGGTCTATTATGATGTAGGGCGGATCGCCACCGCCCGCATGGTGGTGACGTTCCGCCCTAAATAATACCCCGCCAGCCTCCCATTTCCCCGCCATATTATGATGGCGGGGGGACCGCGGCAGGCGGGAAGACCATCCGCCACTTTTCGACCGGGCGGAAAAGGGTTGCATATGGTGGGCCAACCATATTAGGATGCCAGCGGGAAGCAGCCTTAACGCCGCCACGGAGAGGCATGCGGATTCCTGGGTTGGGGGCCCGTAGCGGGCCCCCAGGATGTTGAGGTGTGGGGTGAGCACATGGGGATACCTACGGTACCCCCCAGCATTTGCATGCATAATGTGGCAGACACCGCGTAGTGCCTGTGACGTTGTGCCTGCAAATGCACACAGTGCAGCCACAGCATTGTGGCGGGTAGTGCTGTGAGCACCGCCCGCTACACTGTTGTGCATGGAGGATGCCACCGTGCACCACTGGCGGCCGGTCCCAGCACCGCTAGGGTGGCAGGTAGACTTCCATCCTAATAGGTCCCTAAGTTGCATGGCAGCCTCATGCTGTGCATCCTGGGAAAGAGCATTCATGCTGGTACCAGTTCTCGCAGGCCCAGTGTCATCCAGGCCACTAATAAAGGGGTAGTGAAGGATGCACAGCACACATAGACCCAGGTATGGCAGAAGCTGCTCAAACAAACACTTCGAGGATGACCGCTTACTGCGCTGAATCTTTTATGTTTGGCTTCTTGTGGCAGGCAAAGTCAGAAATACATTAAAGGGAGATTGGCCTAATGAGGATGGGGAGGAAAAGATATAACTGCACATACCGACACAATTGTGTCACATGCAGGAATGCACTGTTCAAACTTGCTCAGGTGCAACACGTTTTATAGCTTTCATTCAAAAATGATCAAACATAGTATATGCGTATGCAATTAAGTACTTTCAAATTGCACTTCCTCAAATATCGTTATGTGAACAAAACCGCAACTAAAGTCACTTAGCAAATCATTCTTTACTTCGATTTGTAAAATACACCATTATTCTGGAACACACATGTTTCAAGCTTTTTAGCAATTTGTTCTCATTGCCAATGCGATTCAAATGTTCCCGACACGTATCCAATTAATACATAGAGAAAACACGATTTTTACATAGAAAAAACACAATTTTTATCCGTGCTTGTGTTGTTGGAGTGAGAGAGGTGACCAGAGCGTGTGGAGCGGAAGGAAGGTAGACGGTAAGCGTTATAACACACAATACTCCGGACTACTGAGTACTCTCGATGAAATGGCTGTATAGAGTAATAGACATCTCTATCTAATAGCGGGTTCCCTTTGTGTCTTTAGAAATCAGATCAGTGTACACAGGAGGCTCAAGTTAAATACCAAGAGAGTCAGAAGTAAGTGAAACGCTAATAAAACATTATAACGGAAGATGGTTGGAGAAAGTGTGGACTTGCGTTAGTATTAATTTTGGTTCATAGGACAAACCGCTCGATTCACAACATTGGAAAGAAATACTCGTGCCCGATTTGAGGGTATGTTCCTTCCCTTTATTTATTTTCATTCTTAATTTTAATTTTTAATTATTTTTTTTGCTAATGCAGAGGTCAGAGTACTCATATTATATACGTTGTTTACACTTGGTTGAACTCAATAGCATGTATAGGGAATACCACAGTAGAAACAAGTATATTGCTTGCACAGCTGGCATGGTTGGATTTAGCAGTACCTTTAATGACATAATGTACCTTTGTTTCATGATTAAATGTTAGCATGTGATTATACAAGGATAAATTGACATTATGTTTGAAAAATTATTATTATTTATTTATACAGTTATTCCCCTGACGAAGATGCACATGCATCAAAATGCATTGGGAACCAACACAAGCACGGATAAAAATTGTGTTTTTTCTATGTAAAAATCGTGTTTTCTCTATGTATTAATTGGATACGTGTCGGGAACATTTGAATCGCATTGGCAATGAGAACAAATTGCTAAAAAGCTTGAAAAATGTGTGTTCTAGAATAATGGTGTATTTTACAAATCGAAGTAAAGAATGATTTGCTAAGTGACTTTAGTTGCGGTTTTGTTCACATAACGATATTTGAGGAAGTGCAATTTGAAAGTTCTTAATTGCATACGCATATACTATGTTTGATCATTTTTGAATGAAAGCTATAAAACGTGTTGCACCTGAGCAAGTTTGAACAGTGCATTCCTGCATGTGACACAATTGTGTCGGTATGTGCAGTTAATTCAAAAACCTGACAGGGGCTGGTCAGGGAAAGCAGGTTTGCACCAATTTGTCCAACATTAGAACTAAATAAAGGTTTCAAAATTAGATGGTGTGTAGGTTACACACATAACTTTAGTTCCAATTTTCCTCACTGGTAAACCAGCACCCATACACCAAAATAAATAATGAATTTTGAAGAGATATCGAACTTAACAGCTAATCAAGCAGAGGTCAAAGGTTACACGGATGAAGAAGCAACGAGCATCTACGCTTTAATTAAAGAGACAAGGGCTTTTCAAGCAACTCCAGGCACGACCAGCAAAACTCTCAAGCAATTACAATACACACTCCGAAAAGAGGTAAACCAAAGGCTTCGCGCCTCCACGCTCATTCAGTACCACCGGGTTAAACGGATTCCACTAGGACTCAGGATCGCTCTAAAACCCATACTGTTTAAATTCAATAAGCCGTTCATGGTGAAGTGGTACTCGATTTTAAATAAATGCTCACTCGATCTTATACTCTTGATCATAGAAGAGTTATCGGACATTCTTAAAGAACTGGCGACAGAAATTCAGGATCTAAAAACCAATCTAGAAGCTCAGATGGCGAAGGAAGAGTTGGATAAGGCACTCAAAGACATTAATGAAACGATTGATGCGCATGAGAAGGAGGTACACGAGAGAAAATTGAGAAAGTTTCGTAGAGATACGATTGATTATAAGCTGGATGAGGTGTACACGTGGGCGGAGGTGTACGCCCAAAGACGTCCGTTCAAAAAAACACAGGCCTCCTCGTAAGAAAGTGTGGCAACGGAACAAGACACTCTCCCAAACAGACCACCAGTACCAACTACGGGAACCACACCAACGACTGGTAATGTAGCATCCACCAGCGGATCGAGCAGGGAGCCTTTTTTTTAGAGGCAGGCCAGAGGAGCGACAATCCTCCCCAAGAGGACGAAACAAGCAGAACAAACGAGTTAGAAGGGGACAAGGCTCAACAACAGCAAAAGAAATCCAAACCGAAAGGGAGAAACCGCTAGAAGATCTTGTGGTAAATATGTCAAGCAAGGAACTTAGAGATAATCAATTGAAAGTCCTTAACAAAGGGATGTCTTTCGTACCAGCATATAACACTAATCCACTTGAAACAGAAATATCATTGTACAAATTCACAAGGAAACTCCGTTTGAGATGGTTTTTTCACAATATACCACAAGCACCGGATACTGATGCCTCTACAAGGGTGTTTAAACCAAAATGCACATTTATTCCTCCGACTTCGCACAAGACGCTGGATTTATTTGAGTTACTAGTGAAAAAGGATTTGGTGGAGACACACAAGAATGTACCAAAACACACGAATTTGACGCAAAAAGAATTGTTAACATTAAAGACACTTAGGAACAATCGGGATTTAACATTTCAAGCAGCAGACAAGGGAGGAGCCCTAGTGGTAAAGGTTTCGACCCATGTGGGTGACAACGACACATATATTGCCCTAGATACAGACCCTACTACGACCTTTCAAACCATATTACACGACATTTTGAAGAAAGCCAAAGACCTAGGTTGGATTAATGAAAAGACACACAGATATTTAATCACAGAATATCCAAAGAGACCACGCATCTATATGCTGCCTAAACTGCACAAGGATGCTCGAGACCCTCCTTTCTGCCCAATTGTGGCAGGTTGCGGTTCACTGCATGAGCCCATAGGAAAATTTCTGGATCATTATCTGCAACCCTTGGTTCAAGGATGGACATCATACATACAGGATACTACGGATTGTCTAAACAAACTCAGCAAGGTGACAATATCGAATGATTGCGAAACATGGCTGGCCACTATTGACGTGACTGCACTTTACACATCAATCCCCCATGGAGAAGGAATAGAAGCGGTGGAGTGGATGCTGCTAAAAAGTGAATACGAAGAGTCACTGAATATCTTTCTATTGGAAATCTTACATTTCTTCTTGTACCATGGATATTTTTCGTGGGAATCCAAATTTTACCTTCAGAAGACGGGAAAATCAATGGGATTTACGGGGGCGCCGGCGTACGCAAACATTTTCATGGCCAAGTTTGAACACTCACACATTCTGGAAAACTTGAACTGGACGGAACACCTAAAACTGTATGTCCGGTATATAGATGACATCCTAATAGTCTGGCAAGGAACAAAAAAACATTTGGAAGAGGCGATTGAGATCTTGAATAGCTGTCATCCCATGATTAAATTTACCAACAACATTGATCAGAATACAATTAACTTCTTGGATATCACTATAAACAAGTCAGGAGATCGAATAACAACGAAAGTGTTCAAGAAACGAACTGACAGAAACAACGCATTACACTACTCCAGTTTTCATTCAATCAATCTGAAGAATCATTTGCCAGTTTCGCAATTTACCAGAATCAAAAGGATTAGCAGTGACGAATCACAAGCAATGGAGGACATTGAAGAAATGTCACAACAATATAGCAAGAGAGGATACCCAGAACAGGTACTGATAGAAGCCAAACAAAAAGTCACACAAAAAACACGAGAAGTCTTACTACAGAGGGTTCAGAAAACTCCTACCGGGAGAGAAGTCTGTGTGCTGAAACAATCGACGCTCACATCAAAAATCAAAAAATGTATTATGAGGAGGTGGGAGTTAATAGAACAGGAGGAAGACTTCAGAACAGTATTTGTTGACAAATCGATATTTGCTTTATCGAGATCAAAAATGTAAAAGAATTACTGAAACTAAAAGATATGAACATTTTGAAAGAAAAAGCCAAAGGAATGCGCAAATGTTTCAATTGTGGACATTGTGGAAACGTACAGGTGGGAGACACTTTTGCACATCCACATACAGGAAGACAAATAAAACTTAGACACACCTCAGATTGTAACACCAGTTCTGTAATATACGCCATTAAATGTCCGTGCGGCCTAGTTTATGTAGGCCGCACCACAAGAAAGATTAAGATAAGGATTACAGAACATAAATCTAACATAAGGTTGAGTCAGGAGAAGTCAAGTTTGGCGCAACATTGGAAAGAGAGACAACACACTATTCCCCAGCTAAGATTTACTGTACTAGAGCAGGTGTTGGTTGAACCCCATGTGGATCCCAACATTAGAATAGCTCAGAGAGAGACATTTTGGATCAGATATTTAAATACCGTAAAACCTGGTGGACTCAATGACAAAATCGAATTTGCGTGTTTTTTATAAAAATATATGCATAGTAATACAGTAGTTTGATAATAATATCTGTGGTAACAAGTTCAGTTGTAAATACAGGATTGGGCTCATACCGAAGTGCCATCAACGTTTGAGTACACAGTGAATTTACAGTTGTGTTTCTACTTTTTCCAATCAAGATCATTTTTGATCTTATTTTGACATGAGTTTGATTTTTTCCTTTTTTCCTTTTATGTTGTCCTTTAGTGTGGGCAATTGAAAACAATTTAAACATCGCATACCACACAGCGTAGGAGTAGTTTGAGGAGCATCAGAAACCCTAGTGGTTCACATTGAGTCGGAATAGTCCTCTTTCTATAACCATTGATGGGTGCCGTGTGTTACCCACATAACATTGCCTTTTAAATATAATGTTTATTATCGTTCGCCACATTATCGTAACATTTTTTGTATATTTTGGAGGATTTGCGCTCGTAAATAGGTAACCTAACAGCGGGCTTTTGAAAAACATCACAAACTAGTAGAGGGCGGGGACACCTGTCCTTTTTTGATGACGGGTTTAAGTAGATCCCGGCTAGGTACGCGGCCAAATGGCGGTGTAAGTGTTGTTGGAGTGAGCGAGTTGACCAGAGCGTGTGGAGTGGAAGGAAGGTAGACGGTAAGCGTTATAACACACAATACTCCGGACTACTGAGTACTCTCGATGAAATGGCTGTATAGAGTAATAGACATCTCTATCTAATAGCGGGTGAGGTTCCGTGACGGTTCCGTGACGATTTGAACCCGTGTTTTCAAGTTTGTCAGAAATACATAATATTGGTATCAGTGAACCGCAAATGATCCATTTAGCATACCCTGGTGTTTTCGCTACGCTACTAGCAAGAGCACTCCTTTTATTAACACATTTCTAATCTACCCACGGCATCCATCTTAGATCATGGCAGCCATTTTGTGTTTCTTGCCCTCACATACGCAATAACCTCTGATCACTTCATTTCGATTAAGGACACGTAGCCTTAGCCGGAGATTCACCTCTTTCATGATACGTGCACCTTAAACCAGATCACGCTGTAGCTGCATGACTCGACAAAGACTGCCTCCTCTGCCCGAGGCCAGCCCTGCCAAACTGGTCTTCGTGTCCATTGTCCTGATCATGATTAGGCGGCCGAAGCCGGTAGCCTTGCCCATTTACAACCCACAAGCATCTCTTATCCCGCTTTCCTATCTTCCACACCTGGCTCCGTTCCTTTCTTTCTGAAACTTTATTAGGGGGAGGTAACGAACTTTACGATGAGGCGGTCCGGGTCCTGAATGCAATATTGACAGGGAATTGTGATGAACTAGTGGGAACCCCTCTTCGTAGATGTTTCGTATCAGATTTTATCAACGGTTCCTGGGCACGCCAAATATTTATTGTTTATGACACAAAGGTTTTGGGAATGTACCAACATGTGAAGAATTCGCCTGAAGGCCAAAAACTAGTATATAAGGAGCAACCCGCTTTGTACAATTTGAACAGGCTCCTAGATTCTGCCCGTGTGTAGTATCTGTGACTTCTGTGTCCCTGCAGTAATAAACCTTTGGTCTTTGACGCCACCATCGAGAAGCCCGTGTTTCTGTTCATTTGTGCACCAAGGCAGGTGGAACTCCGGGGTCTTTGGGTGTTGTTCCCTGACACCTCTGGACGGAACCAAAAAGTCCAGAATTCCAATTGGCGCCCACGTGGGGCGACGTCATTCGGTACCGGTCCAAAAGCCTGAAGAGTTCGAGAAGCTTCGTGTGAAGATTCCTGAGGGAGGCGCCCCACTTCATCGATCCCGGCATATCGCAAAAGTGGCCCGAAGTTCTCTTCCACGAAGGTTTCCCGTTCAGGACGGCTGCAGTGGGCCGTTGCCTTGACCGTCGCCCTGTCTTGGACCCGAGGTGCAGTCCTTAGTACGGCGAAACGTGACGGGTTTCTCCTTGGTGACGTCTTCAGTGACTCAGTTAAGTATTTAGTGATAGCTAGCTGGTTACTTTGTGAGGATTGTTAAAATCCTTGATTGGTTCTTGGTTTGGTTTTGGTTCTTGGTAGGATTATCACAGGTTGTTCTGGTTAAGATAATCTATTTGGTTTAGTTTGGGTATCGATACAACAGTTCGTTTTGATAGGCCTAAATTCTTGGTTCAAGTGCACATATCTGTTTTGTGTTTTGTTTGTTTTGTGTTCCGGACTGAAAAATAGTAAGTCGGAAAATGTTGTTGTGCTTTGGTTGCAACCGTGACTCACGATTGGAGGACTCTTGTCTGGTTCCTCCGATTGGGACTCCCCTATATGATTTATATTGTAAACATAGTGTGGGTCCTATATCTTATAATGAGGTATGGGTCCGTTACACTGCGAAGGATGGTGTCCTTAGTTGGCCACTGCATGGTAGTTTTGAACCCGAGATTCTCGACAACTTAGAAGCGAAATTGTTTAGGAAGAAAGCCCGGCCGGCAATGTTTGATTCTTTCCGTTATTGGCGAAAAGAATCCAAACAGAGAGAAATTAAAAGGTTGAAGAAAGAACAGAAAGAACAAGAAGAGTTGACTCTAGAGCAAGCGGCTAAGCAGTTGCAGGCTAACGAGTGTGAGAAGGCCATAGATGTAGCCATTAGAGAGCATAACTTAGCGATTGACAAGTGCTATCCTGCCTTGCCATCGAAAATGGCTAAGATACTGGAGGATTCCGAAAACGATCCTCTGTTATCTTATCTGTTACGGTCACCTCCACCGTATGCACAAGGTGCTGCGGCTCCACTTGTCCCGAATGTTCAATTGCCGGTTGCTGGACAACCTGGTGGTGTTCCTGCTCCTGTCCCCCAGAATCAAGTTCCCGTACCTCCTGTGATGAATGTGAATGTTCCTACAGCTCCTTCTCTTCCTGAACTGTCAGCTTCTGTACCTACTATTCCACAAACTATTTTTCTCGGTACTTCTACTGTTCCGTTATCTATTCCTACCTCTACTGCGTTCTCTACGTCTGCGAGTGTGCTAACTCCACTTTCTGTTCGTCGAAGAATCACTGATTCTGTTACTAATATGCTGTCTCCTTTATATAAAACTTTAATTAAGACTCCTACTCCTGACTCAGTTCAGAGACGTAGTCAGCTTCCAAGTACTGAGGAACGGGGAATTTTAGATTCCACGGCTCTCAGATGGATTTCGAAGAGTAGAAGATATAGTACGAGAGATGTGTTAGACACATTTATGCAGTGGAAGGAACCAACACAACGGTATGTCTTTGATGAGATGTGCTCGTTGTTACGTGAAGAAATAGAAGAAGATGATGTAGAATCAGATTTGGAAGATTTAATGAAAGTTCAAAAAGAGTTTGCTGCTGGAATGATAGTGGGTGATAATATAAAAGAAGCGATGGAACTTATTTTAAGTTTTAGGAATGATCCATCTCTTCGTTCGCCGAGAGATTTAGAAAGAGGAAAAATGAAGCTAAGTCGCCAATATCCTATGAGGGAAGTTCCTCCAATATGGCGCGAAGCAGTGGCACGTGATGATAATGCTGGTATTGCAGGTGCTCCAGCGCAGTTCCAAAGAGTGTGGATACACATTCCATGGAAGCGAGCTGAAGTGCTAGCGGTGAAGCAGGCCTTGCCAGATCCACGCAAGAATCCTGCTGGATATTACAAGGAATTAACACAGACAGTTGAGGCTTGTATAATGAACTTAGCCGACATCGATATGTTATTTGGCAATGTAGTTCCGCAACCAGTGTGGGCTAAAATTCGTAGAGAGGATCATCAAGCTGCCTTAGGTGGTGATTGGGCAGCTATCACTGCAGCAGATGGTCAGCAAATAGGTGGTGCGAAACCCGAACCCCTAATTGCTAATCTACCAGGTAGAATAATTGATCTAATGAAGACTCTGATGCCAGCATTGCGTGTAAATTGGGACAAGCTGTCAGCATGCAGGCAGAAGAAAGACGAAAGTGTCTCCGACTTCTTCACAAGGTTTGAAGAGACTTTTGTAGATCATAGTGGTCAGGACATGAGTACAGAAGGAGGACAAAGACTGTTTGTCGATAAATTTGTGCATAATTTGTTACCTGAATTATGCAATAAATTAAAAGACTCAGAAAGTGCGTGGGCTGTATCCACAACAGCGCAAATACTTGCGACTGCACAGTACTACGAAAATAGGGATAAAGAAGAAAAGGAGAAATCAGAAAAGAAAACGAAAGATTTAAAAACTAAAGTTCTTTTGCAGCAGGCGTATCCGCCTCGCATGAATCAATCTAATACGCAGCAAGGTTCGTACCAAAGGACAGATTATAGTTCATCAAGACCTCAATATCAGTGGAATCAGTGTGCGTACTGTAAGAAAGAGGGTCACTATAAAAATGAATGTCCGATCTTAGCGCAAAATAATGCAGCAGCTCAGAGAGGTCGTGGTGGTTTTGTGCAGAATTCTAGAGGTCGAGGACGAGGTGCTATGCCTCCACAAACGAATGATCGTCCTTCCAATCACTTTGATCAACGAAATGGACAATCTACTCAGCAAAATAGATCTCAACAATATCTTGTCGAGGACTATTGTGAAGTAGATGAGGGTTTTCAGCAAAATGGGTACTAGGACAGCCATGGACAGAGAGAGGGAGTAGTATCAGTTCCAGTGGATCAAAGTGGGCCTTATGTCGCAGTAGCAACATCAGGTGTAGTTGAACCGTTTCTGTTGGATACTGGTGCCGCAAAAAGTTCTATCATTCATGCGAAACTCCCTGGCGCACCTTTGTCCGGCTCAACAAATGTTTCCGTAGGTTTTTCAGGCGCCCCTGTTTACAACCCGATATCTGGTCCTTTGTCTATTTCTGTTGGACCGTGCCAATTAAAAGCACCCCTAATTTTGACGACAGGTTGTAATGAAAATCTGCTTGGTTTAGATTTGTTAAAACGACTATATGCGACATTGTACTGTTCTCCGGAAGGAGTACAACTCACATTGGGTAAAAATATCACCTCTCCGATGTACTTGTCAATGGACGCACTCCCGCCAGAGCTACGCTCACTCCCTGATTCTCTTTGGGCGACTGGTCCTAATGATGTAGGTCTCTTAGAAATTCCACCGTATGTGGTAACCTTGAAAACAAATGTAAAATTTCCAAGAATTCCCCAATATAAAATATCTAGTGAAGGAGAGCGTGCACTTTTATTGATTGTGCAAGATTTAATTAAGAAAGATGTGATTGAAGAAACTAGGGAAAATGTCTGTAATAGCCCTGTACTACCGATTTTGAAATGAACTGATCCTACAAAACCTCCAGTGTACAGGTTTGTCATAGACCTTAGAGAAGTTAATAAGATTGTGGTTCCGCAGTTTCCTGTGGTTCCGGATATTACTGCCTTGCTAACATTGATTCCTGCTACAGCCACATGGTTCTCAGTTATTGACTTAAAGAATGCCTTTTTTAGCATTCCGATAGCCGAAGAAAGTAGAGATATTTTTGGCTTCTGTTTAGGAGGACGTAGCTTCAGATTTAAACGAGCTCCACAAGGCTATTGTGAAAGTCCATCTATTTATAGTCAAGCATTAAAAAGCCAGTTAGATTCTTTTGTCCTTCCTCCAGGTTCTGCCCTAGTACAGTACGTAGATGATCTTCTAGTGGCTGCCGATGACAAGGAAACTTGCAAAGCAGCTACAATTTCCTTATTGCATCATTTGTCTAATTTGAATCACAAGGTGTCTCCTTCCAAAATGCAATACTGCTGCCAAGAAGTGACCTACCTAGGTCATCTCTTGTCAAAGGAGGGAAGGAAGTTGACCCCAGAAAGAATAAAAGCAATTACACAGATGAGTGTTCCACGCACACAGAGAGAAGTACATGCCTTTCTAGGTATTACCTCTTACTGTAGGCAGTGGATCCCAAATTTTTCTCTTTTAGCGAAACCACTGGTAGCCTTGACTGGGAAAAATGTTCCGAGTCCAGTGCCATGGTCTGATGAATGTCAAGAGAGTTTTACTGAATTACGAAAAGCATTGTGTTCAGCTCCTGTATTGGGTACACCTGATTACAGTAAGCCGTTCACGCTCTACGTTCACGAGAGAGAAGGTTGCGCGTTGAGTGTTCTGACACAGAAGTTTGGTGATAAGCAACGCCCTTGTGCGTATTTTTCATCAACATTAGATCCGGTAGCCAGAGCGTTACCTAGTTGTTTGAGAGCTACAGCGGCAGCTGCGGCTTCCATTCGACAATCTGCTGGTTTGGTGATGAACAACATGCTAGTGGTCATGGTTCCTCATGCAGTGGATACACTCATGAACCGAACGAAGACACAACACCTTACTAGTGCGAGATTATCTGGTTACGAGCTGACATTACTAGCGAGTCATATTCAGATCAAAAGATGTAATGTATTGAATCCAGCAACACTGTTGCCGACTGATCAAGAGTCGAGTGATTCCGAGCCACATGATTGCTGTTTTAAAACGGAGGAAGAGACAAAAGGACGCATTGATTTGAAGGATACTCCGTTATCCGATCCGGATGGTACGCTGTATGTGGACGGGTCATGTTTTAAATTGGAGAATGGTGATGTGACTGCCGCTTACGCAGTAACGACTTTGAAGACGATTGTGGAGACTGCAAGAGTGAGTCAGAATTCTGCCCAAGCTGCAGAATTAATAGCTCTAACGAGAGCGTGTGTTTTAGCTGAGGGAAAGAGAGTGAATGTGTTTACAGATAGTCAGTACGCATTTGGCGTGGCCCATAGTTTTGGCCGGTTGTGGAGAGAAAGAGGTTTCATTACGTCCCATGGGACTAAGATCCAGCATGGTCAGCTAGTTAATGACTTGTTGGAATCTCTAACCTTGCCGACTGAAGTTGCGATTGTGAAGTGCAGTGCTCATAAAGCAATCACGGATGATGTTGGTCGTGGGAATGCTTTTGCTGATGAAATTGCTAAACAGACAGCTAGAGACACGATGAGCAGAATGTATGTTGCTACGTCTGCAAGATGGATTGCTGAGTCTGGAATGTGCGAGGATACTATGGAAAGTGTGAAAGAGATTCAGAAAGAAGCAACTGAGGAAGAGAAACGTGTATGGAGAGAAAGTACGGGCAAGTTGGACTCGAATGGATGTTGGATTGATTTGACAGAACAGCAGCGTTGGATGTTGCCCGATGCGTATGTGCTTGCAGTAGTGACGATGGCGCATGGAGTAGCGCATATAAGTTCTAAAGGGATCTGTAAGATGTTGGCTCCGGTCTGGAAGAATGAGGGAATCAGTAAGTGTGCAGAGAGAGTGGTGAAAAATTGTATGGTGTGCTTGATGCATAATCCTGGCAAGGGAACTCCAACTCCAGCTGGTCATTTCGCTCCTCCTTCCTGCCCTTTTGAAGTGATTCAGTTAGATTTTATTCACATGGACCGCTGTAATAATTTAAAATATGTCCTAGTGGTGGTCTGTGCTTTTTCTAGGGGTGGGCGGCCAGCTACGCTCCGTCTGCGGAGTGTGCGTAGTGCCGCCTACTCCGCATTTTGCGGAGCCGGCGGAGCCAGGCGGCACTACGCACGCTCCGCAGACGGAGCGTAGCTGGCCGCCACCACCTCCCTCCCGCCCTCCCTAAATACATTAAATTAAAGGAATAAATTAATTTAAAACACACTTACCTTGCCGGCCGCTGCCCGCCGCGTCCCCGGGGCTCGCTATCTTCCGTCTTCCGTCTTCTTTCGTAATGCGCATGCGCGGGCGGCCGCGCATGCGCATTTTCTCGTGAGAAATGCGCATGCGCGGCCGCCCGCGCATGCGCATTACGAAAGAAGCCGGAAGATAGCGAGCCCCGGGGACGCGGCGGGCAGCGGCCGGCAAGGTAAGTGTGTTTTAAATTAATTTATTCCTTTAATTTAATGTATTTCGGGAGGGCGGGAGGGAGGCGGGAGGCGGGTGGCGGGGCTGGCGGCCGGGTGGTGTTTGCGGAGTGGGGCTACGCGGAGTGCGGAGGTGGGCGTAGTTTCTCGCCCACTTCGCGTAGCTCCGCGAAGCCCCACTCCGCCAACTCCGCCCAGGCCTAGCTTTTTCCAGGTGGATAGAAGCATACCCACTAAAGGACAACACTGCCCTATCAACTGCCAAAATTCTTCTCAAAGAATTTTTCCCTAGATATGGAATGCCACGGATTGTATGGTCAGATAACGGAAGTGAGTTTATAGGGAAAGTTATGCAGAGTGTGTGTGCCGGCCTAGGACTGAAGCAGAAATTCCACAGTGCAAACCATCCCCAGTCTGCTGGTTTAGTGGAGGGTTACAATGGCACCCTCAAGCTGAAAATAGCTAAAATACAAGCATCCACAGGTTTAGCCTGGCCAGACGCACTTCCTTTGGCCTTGTTATCAACGAGAGCAACGGTACATTCTAGAATAGGGCTTAGTCCTTATGAAATAGTCTTTGGTCGCCCGGCAAATATCTGGGGTGTGCCAAGGCCTAAAGAATTTTGTTCCATAGAATACCCTATGTTGATAGACTACCTTTACGACTTGACTGCTAAATTGAGTCTTATTCATCAACAGGTTTTCGATGCTTTGCCAAAACCTCCGGAGAGTCCAGGGCATCAGCTGAAACCGGGAGACTTTGTCGTCATCAAAAACTTCGCGAGGACGAAGAACCTTCAGCCGAGATTTGTGGGGCCCTTCCAAATCCTACTTGCAACGAGGACAGCAGTTCGTGTAGCTGGCCGCAAGCACTGGGTACACGCATCCCACGTTAAGCGTGTCCCTTTGCCGCTCCCTTACGACGACTGGGTGAAGAAGGGAATTGGTGCCTCCGAATCTGAAAGCACACCGAAGTTCATCTCTTTCAGCGATGCCGAATTAATTACTGACACTCCAAAATCTGACTCTCCTCCTGAAAAGACTCCTTTGAACACTGAACATTTGTCTCCAGCATCAGAAGAAACTTTGCCATCTGCGAACTTAAACACTGCAACAGCTGCTAGTGATATACTATTGTCCGATCAGACAGTACCAGCGAAACAGAGATATAACTTAAGAAGCCGTAAAATGGACAAATAAAGCAGGCAACTGCATATTGTGATTTTGATATATTGAACTTTTGCCTTCAGCCAGGAAGTTTGCTATTGTTTATTGTTTTTAAAATTGCCTTGCCGTCTGGGTAGCCGTAGGGTCGTGGCTGTGTGCCTAGTTGAATCTGCAGGGGTCTGACACAAGGTCGATCTTTCTGTTGGTTCTGGGAACTCCCAGGGCTGATAGAGGCATTTTCATCTATGTACACATCATCAGTGGTCGCGAGCGGATTGTAGAAGATGGAGCTTCCTGCGCTGCAACGAGAAAATGTGATTTATGTTCGCAGAAACAGACTTCATAGAATTCTTCATAGCAAATGCTTTTTGATGCAATGTGCCATTACATTCTTGATTATTTTAGCAACATTGGTGGGTGGAATCGTCTTTAGTATAAATTTGATTTTTGTGCCAGTTACTACAGTACCTCCCCTTGATCCTGCCATTTCTACTGTTTCTTCTATACACTCTTTTCACTCGTTTCCGGAACATGAGCAAGCCCGACGCTCAGAATTCACCAACAACACTTTTGTACAGCTCTTGCACCAACACCAACTGGTAGTTAACACTACAGACTGCTGGGTGTGTGGCTTGATACCCCACACTATGGATAAAGGTATTCCCTATCTGGTTTTGCCTTACAGCTATAATGGATCATTTCAGGCCCTCCAAACCATCTTTGCTTATGCCCTTGAAACCTATCCTCCACGTCCACCGCGTTCCACTAAATATAACTCTGCCAACAAAGCCTTAGTCCAGGGAATTATTGACATGGTCAAGGACGTCAATAATACTCCATCATACCCTAGAGACGAATTGCGAGTATATTTAAGTTGGAATACTTCAGAGTATCGCCTTAGTTTAGGAGAAAGCAAGCGTAAAAGCTCAACTCCAATCTGGGTCGTACCTCACCGAGGTCAGGTCTGCTTGCAAGGTAATGGGAGAAATCCGAGAGCTCAGCTAGGGAGGAGTGAGTGCGTAGAGACTTATGTGTTTCCGGCTAACTCTTCCCCTGCCTTTCTCACTGCTAGGGGTACCTACTTCATTTGTCGAGACAGAGCTTATACATGGTTGCCTGCCGACTTTTAAGGATCATGTTATATTGCTCGATTGTTGCCTCTGACATACACTGCTTCATCTGATTACCACAGAACCAGAGTAGCGAGAGGTGTCTTCAGCAAGGAAGATACCGCTGGTCAGGAAGCTGGAGACTTCTTCAAAGGCTTCCTTCCGTTCTGGGGGCCTATGGCCAATAGTAGAAACATACGTCAACTAACACGGGTAGTTGAATCTACTATTACCGAAACTGCTGGTGCCCTTAGCAACTTGACAGCTGAGCTTCAGGCGGATAGACTCATGACGTTGCAGAACCGTATGGTTCTAGACGTTATACTTGCAGATCGAGGTGGGGTATGCAGAATGATCCAATCGAGCTGCTGTGTCTTTATTCCTAATAATGCTCCAACAGTCTATGAGGCGATCTCTAAGCTACACAAGATTTCCGACTCTATACATGTAGACAAGGGAAACTGGTCCTTCATGGAGTGGTTTTGGACTCTGATATCAGCGTGGGGATGGAAGGTTCTAATGATCATTGGTGTCATCTTAGTATTCCTATTCTCATGCTGCCTGATTATCCAGTGTGGTCCTGCTCTGTGTAGTCTTTGTGCTGCAACTTGTCTCAGAAAACCACCTGCGTTTGGAGAAAAGGCACGAGAAAGGATGATGATACAACAGCATGTCACTGACCTGATGAGCATAGAACTAGATTCTGACATAGACTGAGTAATTGCCTATGTAAGGGCAAAAGGAGGGTCTGAGGTTCCGTGACGGTTCCGTGACGATTTGAACCCGTGTTTTCAAGTTTGTCAGAAATACATAATATTGGTATCAGTGAACCGCAAATGATCCATTTAGCATACCCTGATGTTTTCGCTACGCTACTAGCAAGAGCACTCCTTTTATTAACACATTTCTAATCTACCCACGGCATCCATCTTAGATCATGGCAGCCATTTTGTGTTTCTTGCCCTCACATACGCAATAACCTCTGATCACTTCATTTCGATTAAGGACACGTAGCCTTAGCCGGAGATTCACCTCTTTCATGATACGTGCACCTTAAACCAGATCACGCTGTAGCTGCATGACTCGACAAAGACTGCCTCCTCTGCCCGAGGCCAGCCCTGCCAAACTGGTCTTCGTGTCCATTGTCCTGATCATGATTAGGCGGCCGAAGCCGGTAGCCTTGCCCATTTACAACCCACAAGCATCTCTTATCCCGCTTTCCTATCTTCCACACCTGGCTCCGTTCCTTTCTTTCTGAAACTTTATTAGGGGGAGGTAACGAACTTTACGATGAGGCGGTCCGGGTCCTGAATGCAATATTGACAGGGAATTGTGATGAACTAGTGGGAACCCCTCTTCGTAGATGTTTCGTATCAGATTTTATCAACGGTTCCTGGGCACGCCAAATATTTATTGTTTATGACACAAAGGTTTTGGGAATGTACCAACATGTGAAGAATTCGCCTGAAGGCCAAAAACTAGTATATAAGGAGCAACCCGCTTTGTACAATTTGAACAGGCTCCTAGATTCTGCCCGTGTGTAGTATCTGCGACTTCTGTGTCCCTGCAGTAATAAACCTTTGGTCTTTGACGCCACCATCGAGAAGCCCGTGTTTCTGTTCATTTGTGCACCAAGGCAGGTGGAACTCCGGGGTCTTTGGGTGTTGTTTCCTGACACCTCTGGACGGAACCAAAAAGTCCAGAACTCCACGGGTTCCCTTTGTGTCTTTAGAAATCAGATCAGTGTACACAGGAGGCTCAAGTTAAATACCAAGAGAGTCAGAAGTAAGTGAAACGCTAATAAAACATTATAACGGAAGATGGTTGGAGAAAGTGTGGACTTGCGTTAGTTTTAATTTTGGTTCATAGGACAAACCGCTCGATTCACAACATTGGAAAGAAATACTCGTGCCCGATTTGAGGGTATGTTCCTTCCCTTTATTTATTTTCATTCTTAATCTTAATTTTTAATTAATTTTTTTGCTAATGCAGAGGTCAGAGTACTCATATTATATACGTTGTTTACACTTGGTTGAACTCAATAGCATGAATAGGGAATACCACAGTAGAAACAAGTATATTGCTTGCACAGCTGGCATGGTTGGATTTAGCAGTACCTTTAATGACATAATGTACCTTTGTTTCATGATTAAATGTTAGCATGTGATTATACAAGGATAAATTGACATTATGTTTGAAAAATTATTATTATTTATTTATACAGTTATTCCCCTGACGAAGATACACATGCATCAAAATGCATTGGGAACCAACACAAGCACGGATAAAAATTGTGTTTTTTCTATGTAAAAATCGTGTTTTCTCTATGTATTAATTGGATACGTGTCGGGAACATTTGAATCGCATTGGCAATGAGAACAAATTGCTAAAAAGCTTGAAACATGTGTGTTCCAGATTAATGGTGTATTTTACAAATCGAAGTAAAGAATGATTTGCTAAGTGACTTTAGTTGCGGTTTTGTTCACATAACGATATTTGAGGAAGTGCAATTTGAAAGTACTTAATTGCATACGCATATACTATGTTTGATCATTTTTGAATGAAAGCTATAAAACGTGTTGCACCTGAGCAAGTTTGAACAGTGCATTCCTGCATGTGACACAATTGTGTCGGTATGTGCCGTTAATTCAAAAACCTGACAGGGGCTAGTCAGGGAAAGCAGGTTTGCACCAATTTGTCCAACATTAGAACTAAATAAAGGTTTCAAAATTAGATGGTGTGCAGGTTACACACATAACTTTAGTGAGGAAAAGATATATACAGTGAGAAGAGGTAAGCAGAAATCATTAAAAAATAAACAGGCAAAGCCACAAGCTCTAGTATTAATATGCCACTGTATTCCAACACTGACATGCACACATGTAGATAGACTATTAAAGCAAGGCTATTACCTTTTGTCAATACTTCTTTAACATAAGCCCCTTTGACCTTTCAAATGAACCTAGAAATATGCCTTCTCTGAGCACTGCCTGACAATTGCAAGTAATCTGGATCTCCTCAAAAATGATTTAAATAAGGATAAGAGTTTCCTAAGGGAGATGTCCATACCAAGAGGCCTATGCTCCAAAAGATTATTTCGGGGTTGACATACAATCTCAAGAGAATGGCTTCGCAGTACTTCAATGAAAAGGCTCACAGCAAAGTCCCAAGAGAAAATGGGGAAGAAGGAACAATGTACAGGTAACCTCAACAGATGGCTAAGAGTGTGCATGTTACTCATTGCATTTAGTGGCTCTGTGTCCAGTGCGGTGTACTACACATAGCATTCATGTGGCATGAAAAAATGCAGCCATTACATATAATGGGACAACCCTGTGTCCCTCAGAACCTGGGTACAGTAGATTCGTGCTACAATTCGTTCTATTGGGTTTCACAATTACTTTATCACAATAGTAATTTGCATTCAATTTCATCAGACAAAATGAATCAAAGTTGCACCACACAATATACTTATATTAACCTATATATATATTATGTGAGCTTCTTGTCATAAATATGGCTCCTATACAATCAAATTCCTAACAACAAACCTTGAAAAGACTTTTTAGCAAACCCAAAAAATATTTGTGACATAAATCGTGACAGACATGTGGAAAATTATCCCATTTCACAACAAAATAACACGTTTCACGAAAATTACGGTGTTCCGTCTTTTAAGATTCCAATGTGATTCGACTCCCACCCTATACTACTTTCACAATTGTTTTAGATAGGGGGTCGGCTAAAGACGTGAAGTAGCTGTACGTACTCCATAATTTGCCTTTTCTTGCTGCATGACTTAGTCAACCCTGCAGTATAATTTGGTCCTCTGCTACTGCATTACTTCAGTGGCTCTGCGAATATGGGGGCATATTATCAAGAAGGGCGTTAAAATTATTGCCGCTTTAGCGGCGATAATGGGCTTGATAATATGCCCTTGAGAATTCCCAGAGAAGCCCATGTTCACACCAGAACATGGGCTTCCATGGGAATACACAAGGGCATATTATCAAGCCCATTATCTCCACTTTAGCAGCAGTTTCCAGCCGCTAAAGCGGTGATAATTTTAACACCATTTCTTGAGAATATGCCCCATGGTGGTAATGGGAAGTGTGAAGGGAATACTCCACAATCAGTGAGAATGTAGGAGAAGGGTTTTTTTCAGAAGGAAAAATATTTTCTCTAGGGGGTTTAGGGGAAGTCAGCAAAAACATATGCATTTGGTCGGAGAAATTTACTTTAGCAAATATACAAGCATGCATTTACTTCTGCAAAAATTACATTCACAAATTAATTCTAGGAATACTACTGTGGAACCTGCAACATTCACAGAGTCCCTGGAATACTCCTGGAAACCTTATTGAATTCAGAAATTACGCCAACCCACTTGCTTTCTGCAGATGAAATATAGTATGATTGGTTGGAGAATTGATAGAGTATGTGGGAAGCAGAGCCCGAGAAGAGTTTTATTTTATGCTTTTATTATGAATGTATCAAATGGTATACGGGTAATAAGTCCCAACAGCGCAATGTTTTCACCTGTGGAGTATGTGTAACCTCACAGGGAATGAAAAGATAGCTCCAGTTGATAGTCTACCCTGACCTTCAAAACATTCCCTACTTACTTTCGCCCTTCAGCTCCCACGGAGAAAAGCGGTTCAGCCTGGGAAGGACAACTTTGAGTTGACAAACAGGAAAGGACCACGCAGCCCAAATCACAAATGCGTCTTAACCACGCATTCCTTTACCACGCATGCCATTACCACGCAATTTTGTTGTATAGGCATGAAGGGTAAAGGGGAATGTGTGGCTAAAGTCACCACTACCCCAACCCCCCACACCCCCACCCCAGGGCTGTTCCTAAAATCCTAACCCTTTACTAACACTACCCCGACCCCCCACCCCTGCACTGGCTCTACCCATTCCCCTTCCCCTGCCCTAAGGCCTAAAACCCTGGCCCTTTACTTACACTACCCCCACCCCGAATGGCCCCTTAAAGTACCCCATCCCATTCCACTGCCCTGAAACCTGCCCTACCACCCCAGCTCTAATAACTACACCGACTACACATTCCCCTCCCACTGCCTTAAGGCCTAAAACCCTGCTCCTCTACTTAAACTACCCCAAATCCCCACCCCGCGCTGTCCCTTAAACTACCCCAACCCCTTCCACTGCCCTGAAACCTACCCCGACCCCTAGCCCTAAAAACTACCCAAGAACCCATTCCCCTCCCACTGCCCTAAGGCCTAAAACCCTGCTCCTCTACTTAAACTACCCCAAATCCCCACCCCGCGCTGTCCCTTAAACTACCCCAACCCCTTCCACTGCCCTGAAACCTACCCCGACCCCTAGCCCTAAAAACTACACAAGAACCCATTCCCCTCCCACTCCCTAAGGATTAAAACCCTGCCCCTTTACTTACAGTATCCCCCACCCCCAAGCTGTTCCTTAAACTACCTCAACCCTTTCCACTGCCCTGAAAACCTACCTCGCCTCCCCACCAGCTCAACTAGTCTCATAGCAGCGTCTTCCTGCTTCCGTCTTCACGCCTTCCATCTAACCAACAGCCAGACCGCGCACTGCCTTAACTACGCACATGCTTGATTTAGGCATATGCGTGGTTAAGCCAAGCGTGGTTGCGCTTGCGTAGTCGGAACACGCCTAGTTAAGACCATGGTGTTCCGACTGTTCCCTGTTTAATATTTATAATACTAATATGTAATGCGTCATTGATAGGAGACCATTGTAGCCCTTCAGGTAATTCTACTGACCGTTTTGTTTCATTGAGTACCCTGCTTTCAGTCACCATTAAGACTTGGACATCGATGGATATTATGATATGTATTCCAGATTGGAGGTGAACGGTCAAGGAGTTAATTTATTCCATAATATTTTATTTAGTTGGGAGCCATCTGAACCATAACCACAAAATACAGCTATTGATATACAGTTTGTGTCATTTGAGACCTCTATCTCCAACCTTGAAATTAGCAGACGGCCGATCCTGCAGCAAGGCTCTCGTATCCCACCGTCCCTCTCCCCCCTCTCCACGGCTGTGATCGCCCATGATGCACGGGACTGAGGTCTGCTGTTGTGGATAAAAGGAAGCAGCTTGAAGACTTCTTCAGGTAATAACAAGTAGATTTATTCATGCTAACAGCATAACAAACACTTCACCAGCTGACCAGACAAGCAACTGACAAGTCAGGAATCTCTAATGGTAACAAGCTAGAATACACACAGGTATTCTAGAAGGATTAGGGAAAGCAAACACAAAGAAAGACTTAACATACAATGAATGCAATACTAAAGTAATAAATACAGTACAACACATCTTTCTCCTTTATATTAACAAAACAGAAAACTGAAACTTATTGAACAACTTAGAACACAAAGAGGGAAAAAAACAATAAAGATATTCAACAACAGTGATCTTTAAATAGGCAGGTGGTCTGCGACATCTTAAAATTCTGGTCCCGCGAGACCTGTGTGTGTTTTGTGTGTTATTACCATTATCGCTGGCATCACCACCACCCACTTGCCTTCGACTGCCAACCAACGGAACAGGAACAGAATTATCATCTTTAGTCAGTATGTAGCCACTACTCGTCTGCATGTCATCTAGATTTGAGTCCGCCAAGTCAAGGGAATGTGTAAAGATTCCATTTCTTGCCATTAGTCAAAACCACAAAATGAGGAAAAACATCCTTAACAGTAAAAAGACCTCTGAATTTAGTAAGCCCCTTGATAATCCTGCCTGGTTTAACCTTGACCAGGTCACCTTTAGAAATGTGAGCCTTTCTGCCTTGGGATACACCAAGAGGTACATAACCCAACACGCCACCACTGGCAACCCATTGCTTAATCCAAGCAAGGGTTAGTTTCGTCCCTCGAAATCTACCACGCATGAGTTCAAAAGGGGACTTATCGCCCTGGCTAAGTTTTGTAGTGTGATAAGCCCAAACCATTTCTTGCACCATATCTTCAGCAAACTTTCCACTCACACAAGCCATTTGGATAATGCCCTGAACAATCCGATTAGCTCTCTCGCATAAACCATTGCACTGTGGGTTGTTAAAAGAGGTACGATGATGTACCACACCACATTCTGCAATGTCCCGAGAGACCAGTTGAGTGCCATTGCTGCTTCGGCAGCACATATACTAAAATTGGAACGATACATTATCTGTAATTAACACAGAAGAAAAACTTTCTGCCTGAAATAGACTCTTCAAGAAAACAATAGTGCTCTCTGTGGTGATGTCTTTAACAAAGCTCACACTCAACCACTTAGAAAACACATCAATAACCACAATGGCAAAACACTGATGGCAATTGATTTATGGGCCCTATGAAATCCAAAAAATGCTATGCCAGGCACTTCCTGGGTTGGTAATATGACCCATCGCTGATTTAAACCCAACCTTAAGTCTTTTCTCCTCCTCTTTGCACACAGAACATTTCTCAAGCCAAGAGGACACATGTTCATCGATGCCTGGCCACCAAAAGTCAATTTTTAATCTATGTTGAGTCAAAGTTTGCCCCTTATGTCCCTCATGAGCCAAAGTAAGGAGTTTGGACCTCAAACTAAATAGAGGATCAAATCTATCTCCCTTCATAAGAACATTTGAACCACAAATAGAGAATTCATCCAAGATTTTGAGGGAAGGATGCACTGAAACCAGAACACAACTCTGCCGCCTAGAACCTAACCTTCTGAGATCCAAAACTGCTTTACAAACATGGTCGGCATCCATCTTTCAGCACCATTCCTCATAAGAAAAAGTTCCTTCACCAACAGCAACCACATCATGAACAGAAGCAACAGCTCCGTCTTCGTTGGCTACTGTAAACGATAAACTAGCCAAAGTTTCTCATTTGAGAGAAAGTCTAGAAAGGCAATTGGCTTGGCAATTTCTCCAACCTTAAATGTGAGAAACCTCATATTGATATTCCTATAATTTGGCAGCTAGTCTCTCCAACCTCGCTGAACCTTACCCCGCACCACCGGGTGACAAAATCTTCACTAACGGCTTGTGATCAGTCTTAAGTACAAATCTTGTGCCCCAAAGATAAGTGAAGAAATACTGAACACCCCATGCAGCTGCTAATGCTTCCCTTTCAATGACTGAGTAGTTCTGTTCAGACGATTTGAGTGTTCTAGACGCAAAACTGTTTTTTCGCCTTCCGGATGTTTCTGTAATAAAACCACACCTAAACAGATAGCACTAGCATCGACCATGACAATAGACAAACGTTTGATGTCAGAAGGTGCCAAACGCTTGCCTTACACATTTCTTTTTTTATGTTATTGAAACAAGTAATTTGTTGTTCTACCCCACTCAAACTTTACACCTTTCTTTAACAATTGTCTTAGATGCACAGATTTCTCTGCAAAAAAGTTTGAACAAACTTAGAGTAGTATTCCATAAGTCAGATGAAAGACCTTAATTGGTCTTTGTCAGAAGGACATGGGGCTAATCGAATGGCAGCTAATACATTTTTGGGGTTTTTTTCTACCTAAAGCTGAGATTTCATGACCAAGATATTAAATATGTTTGACAAGGAAGGAACACTTTTCTTTACGAAGAGTGAGACCAACATCTGCAATTCTGTGAAGCACGGATTTAAGAACCCTGTTGTGGTCACTGATGGAATCTCCAAACACATGAATATCATCTTGAAAAAATAACGCCTTGTCAATACCTTTAAAAATCTCAATGATCATCCTTTGGAATACACTAGCCACTGATGAAAAATCAAAGGACAGCCGTGTGAATTGAAAAGTTCCTTCTGTCATAAAAAAAGCTGTAAGATGTTTAGAAACTTTCGTGTAATCTTATTTGATGGTATGCACTTTTAAGATAAATTTTAGAAAAAAATGTGGCATCTTTTAAAGTGGAAACTAACTCACCAATATTCGGTAAGGGAAAGGTGTCTGCAATAACACATTTATTCCGGGACCTCAAGTCCACATAGAACCTAGTTTTTTCATCAACTTTTTTAGCGATCACTACTAGAGACACCCAACAGGTTGCCTCAACAGGTTTGATCACCCTACCTTGTAACATTTCATTTATGAGAGACTTGACCTCATCCCTAACTACAAGAGGAACTCTCCTGAGTTTATGTTGAACTGGCAAAGCATCTTTTTCCAACAATATTTTGTGAACATCTAGACTTTCATCATCGATAGCCATGACTTGTGAAGAAGCTCTAGAATTTACAACAATATGCTTGCCTTTGGTGGAACTGTTTGAGAATAGAATTTGTGCTTCAAAGAAACAAATCTATGGACTCCTCTTGGTATCCTGCAGGTGAAATATTGCTAGGCTGCAAAGATTTTCCAAACCCCTCTTGATGAAACATTGTTTTAGGAATTATAGTGTACTTAGACCCCATGTCAACCATAAGAGATAGTTGTTGCCCATCGATTAAAAATCAAGTTTTGGGCCAGTTCGATCGCTTTTGATTTTCAGAACAACCATCTCCATCGTCAACTACCAGAATTTTATCTCTCTCATTAACCTCTGACCCTGCCAGCAGGTAGGTTGCCCCCCAGCCGCCGCTAAGTCCTCCTGTGGCGCTAGTAAGTCCTTTGCGCTCCTGATCTCGTTTTTGCTTCGATTTGTGCCCTGTGCCCCTCTCTCCCCATTTTTCTTCTGTGCCCTGATCTTGGTTTGCTTCGTTTTTTGTGCCCTGTGCCTCATTATCCCCATTTTTCTTCTGTTCCCTGATCTTGTTTTGCTTCGT
The DNA here is from genome assembly GCF_964263255.1 of Lissotriton vulgaris. Taxonomy (NCBI): domain Eukaryota; kingdom Metazoa; phylum Chordata; class Amphibia; order Caudata; family Salamandridae; genus Lissotriton; species Lissotriton vulgaris. The sequence goes on from NC_141696.1 coordinate 1,405,161,411, forward strand.
TTCTGTGCCCTGTGTCCCCCTCCCCCGCCTCCCTCTGCACCACCTTCTCCTGCTGCTGCTTCCCTGCGGCCCGCCCCCACTGTCCCCATTCGCTACCCCGCTCCCGCCTCCCAGTTCCTCCTCCCTCCCACAGCCCTTCTTATGGAGGCCGGCAGTGCTGAAGAGAGCGACCTCTGACCCTGCCAGCATGTAGGTGGCCCCCCAGCCGCCGCACGGTCCTCCTGTGGCGCTAGTAAGTCCTTTGTGCTCCTGATCTCTTTTTTGCTTCGTTTTGTGCCCTGTGCCCCTCTCTCCCCATTTTTTTCTGTGCCCTGATCTTGGTTTGTTTCGTTTTTTGTGCCCTGTGCCCCCCTCTCCCCGTTTTTCTTCTGTGCCCTGATCTTGTTTTGCTTCGTTTCTGAGCCCTGTAGCCCCCTCCCCCGCCTCCCTCCGCACCACCTTCTCCCGCCGCTGCTTCCCTGCGGCCCGCCCCCCGCTGTCCCCATTCGCCACCCTGCTCCCATCTTCCAGCTGCTCCTCCCTCCCACAGCCCTTCTTATGGAGGCCGCGCAGCGCTGAAGGGATCGACCTCTCACCCTGCCAGCAGGTAGGTCGCCCCCCAGCCGCCGCACGGTCCTCCTGTAGCACTAGTAAGTCCTTTGTGCTCCTGATCTCGTTTTTGCTTCGTTTTGTGCCCTGTGGCCCTCTCTCTCCGTTTTTCTTCTGTGCCGTGATCTTGTTTTGCTTCGTTTTTTTTGTGCCCTGTGCCCCTCTCGCCCCGTTTTTCTTCTGTGCCCTGATCTTGTCTTGCTTTGTTTTTTGTGCCCTGTGCCCCTCTCTCCCCGTTTTTCTTCTGTGTCCTGATCTTGTTTTACTTTGTTTCTGTGCCCTGTGCCGCCCTCTCCCGCCTCCCTTCGCACCACCTTCTCCCGCTGCTACTTCCCTGAGGCCCGCCTCCCGCTGTCCCCATTCGCCACCCGGCTCCCACCTCCCAGCTGCTCCTCCCTCCCACAGCCCTTCTTATGGAGGCCGCACAGCAGCCACACCGCTGGCGCGCCGAATGCACGCCTAAGGCAAGCCCGTCTGCGCCCGACCATGCCTGGACCGCGCCCAGCGCCAGAACCCCTGGCCCCTGCCGCACCCAGAGCCCCCGACTGAGATACGACTCCGCTGCCCTCACCGCACTCAACACCGGACAAACACCCCCCTGCTACCGAGCCACCCCGAAGCAAACCCACGGACCCTTCACCTGCCAAGCCTGCAAATACACCTGCCTCCGAATCTGCAGACCACCCACCGGAACTCGCAACAACAACAACCACCTGAAATGCATCCTCCTCAACACACGCTCCATCCACAAGCATGCCGTGGAACTCTGGGACCTCCTCGACTCAACAGCACCAGACGTCGCCTTCCTCACGGAAACCTGGATCAACGCCTCTTCGGCCCCCGACATCGCCATAGCCATCCCGGACGGCTACAAAATCACCCGGAAGGACCGCGACAACCAAACCGGGGGAGGAAACGCCATTGTCTACAGGAACACCATCAACATCACGACCATCACCGAAGACATACTCTCCGCTGCTGAACACCTACACTTCCAGATTCACACCGACCCCAAGACCACCTTTAGAGGAACACTCATCTACAGACCCCCGGGCCCACACACGCAATTCAGTGAAACCATCGCCGACTTCATCAGCCCGCACGCCCTAGCCTCACCAGAATACATACTCCTAGGAGACCTTAACTTCCACCTGGAGAAAAACAGCGACAACAACACCACCTCCCTACTCGACAACCTCGCCAACCTCGGACTCAAACAACTGGTGAACACCCCAACCCACATCGCTGGCCACACGCTCGACCCCATCTTCTCCGCCAGCAACCACGTCTCCTTCAGCCACTCCTCCGGACTACACTGGACCGACCACAGATGCATCCACTTCACCTTCAAAAAGAATACATCCCACCACCGCACGCAACAAATGCCCCGCAGACACTGGAGCAAAATCACCACAGACCAGCTCCTCTCATCGCTGAGCCAGAACCCACCAACAAACACCGGTGAATCCAACGACGCAGCCCACAACCTCGCACAGTGGATCACCAACTGCGCCGACGACCTCGCACCTCTGAAGAACCCCCTAGGCATGACCGGCTACAGGAAAACTCCATGGTTCACAGACGCCCTCAAAGAATCAAAGAAGTACTGCCGAACCCTCGAAAAAACCTGGTGCCACGAACAAACTACAGAAAACATGACAGCCCTCAAGACTGCCACCCGCAAACACCACCTGCTGATCCGCACCACCATATGGAAATCATTCAAAGAGCGACTAGACAACAACACCCACAACAGCAAGGAACTCTTCAACATCGTCAAAGAACTCTCCAACCCCAGCGCCAGCAACAACATCACACCATCCAAAGAACTCTGCAACTCCCTCATCACGTTCCTCCACCAAAAGATCGTAGATACACGCAACAGCTTCGGACCCCATACTCCGCCTCCAGTCACCGAACCAACAACCCCCACCACCACCCTCAGCGCCTGGACCCCCATCAGCACTGAAGAAACCACCAACGTCATAAACTCCATCCACTCCGGCTCCCCCTCGGACCCATGCCCACATCATATCTTCAACAAAGCCGACACCATCATCGCACCTCATCTCCGGAACGTCATAAACATCTCGTTCGCGTCAGCCAGTTTCCCCGAGAGCTGGAAGCACGCTGAAATCAACGCCCTTCTGAAGAAACCCACAGCAGATCCCAAAGACCTCAAGAACTTCCGCCCCATCTCTTTTCTTCCCTTTCCGGCCAAGGTCATCGAGAAGACCGTCAATAAAGAGCTGACTGCTTTTCTCGAGACAAACAAATCGCTCGACCCTTCCCAGTCTGGTTTTCGAGCCAACCACAGCACCGAGACCGCCCTCATCGCAGCCACCGACAACATCAGGACACTGATGGACAACGGAGAAACAACCACCCTCATCCTCCTGGACCTCTCTGCAGCCTTCAACACCGTATGCCATCACACCCTAATAACACACCTCTTCAACACTGGGATCCAAGGAAAGGCCTTGGAGTGGATCACCTCGTTCCTCTCCGACAGAACCGAGAGAGTCCGCCTCCCTCCCTTCTGCTGAGAAGCCACCAAAATCATCTGCGGCGTACCCCAAGGACCCTCGCTCAGCCCAACGCTCTTCAATATCTACATGAGCCCCGTCGCCGCCATTGCACGCAAATACAACATCAACATCATCTCCTATGCCAACGGCACCCAGCTGATACTCTCCCTCACCAAAGACCCAGCCACCACCAAAACCAACCGACCGACAGGAAGGAATTAAAGACGTCGCAGAATGGATGAAGCTCAGCCACCTGAAGCTGAACTCAGACAAGACGGAGGTCCTCATCCTCGGACAATCTCCCTCCACCTGGGACAACTCCTGGTGGCCCTCAGCACTGGGCTCCGCACCAACACCCTCGGACCACGCAATCAACCTCGGATTCATTCTGGACTCCACCCTCACGATGACCAAGCAAGTCAACACCGTCTCGTCATCATGCTTCAACACCCTGCGCATGCTCCGAAAGATATTCCGGTGGATCCCCACCGAAACCAGAAAGACGGTCACGCAGGCCCTCGTCACTAGCCGACTGGACTACGGAAACGCCCTATACGCAGGAACCACCGCCAAACTCCAGAAACGATTACAACGCATACAGAACGCCTCTGCACGACTCATCCTCGACATCTGTCGCCATAGCCACATATCCGCCCACCTGAGAGACCTCCACTGGCTCCCCGTCAACAAGAGGATCACATTCAGGCTCCCCACTCACGCACACAAAGCTCTCCACGACATGGGCCCCGAATATCTCAACAACCGCCTCACGTTCTACAATCCCACCCGCTGGCTCCGCTCTGCCAGCCTCGCCCTCGCCATCGTCCCACGGATCCGCAGAACCACAACCGGAGGAAGATCGTTGTCCTACCTGGCTGCCAAGACATGGAACTCCCTCCCCCCACACCTACGACTGATCCAGGAACATCTCACCTTCAGGAGGCACCTCAAGACCTGGCTATTCGGAGAGTATCAGCACCCCCCCTCCCTCCAGCACCTTGAGACCCTCACCGGTGAGTAGCGTGCTCTATAAATGTTTTGATTGATTGATTGATTGACCTTCCACGTGGAATTATCTTGAACCACCGCTACCACCCTCCCCCTGCCTATTCCCACTTCCCTCCTCCCAGCTGCGCTTCCCTCGCCTCTCCCCTACTTAATGGCAGCCGCTGCGAAGGAGTGTGACCAAGACCTCTGACCTCCTGGTCAGGGACCTGCTCTCCCCCAGCAGCTCCACTCCTAAGTGGCACCGCTCAGGGCACCGGGATCTGCTCAGGTAGGTGTCGAGGCCCTCCTCCACCCACAGACTCCTGCCTGCGCCTCATCCCTGGTGATCCCGTGGGAGAGCCTTGCTCTTCTGCTGGCCACTGTTGTCTGGTTTTGGCCTTGTCCCACTTTGTTGCTTCTGCCTCTTTTGTGCTCGTGTCTGTCTCTGTGCCACCCTGTTGTTTCTGTCTCTTTTGTGCCCATGTCTGTCTCTGTACCTTTTTTCTGTTTATTCTATCTCCCTCGTGCCTGTCTTCTCCCTCCTCTATGTCCTTCCCTCCACTGCTGCCCCTGCGGCCCTCCGTCCCTGCCGGTTCCCGCTTCCCTCCTCCCAGCTGCGCTTCCCTCGCCCATCCCCTACTTAATGGCGGCTGCTGCAAAGGAGTGTGAGCAAGACCTCTGACCTCCTGGTCAGGGACCTGCTCTCCCTCCCCAGTTCTGCTCCTAAGTGCCACCGCTCAGGACACTGGGATCTGCTCAGGTAGGTGTTGAGGCCCTCCTCCAACCGCAGGCTCCTGCCTGCACCTCAACCCTGGTGGTCCAGTGGGAGAGCCTTGCTCTTCTGCTGGCCGCTGTTGTCTGGTTTTGTCCTTGTGCCATTTTGTTGTTTCTGCCTCTTTTGTGCCCATGTCTGTCTCTGTGCCTTTTTCTGTTTATTCTGTCCCCCTCGTACATGTTTTCTGCCTCCTCTCTGTCCTTCCCGCTGCTGCTGCATCCTCTGCCCCTACCCCCCTTGCCAGTTCCCGGTTCCCACCTCCTAGCTGCGCTTCCCTACCCCTCCCCTACTTAATAGCAGCCACTACGGGGCCGCCACACTGGCACGCCAAAGGCAAGCCCCTCTGCACCCGTCCATGAACTGACCATGACCCGACCGCGGCCAGCGCCAGGGACCCTGGTTCTCCAGCCATCCACCACTATGACTCAGCTGCCCTCCTCACACACAACCCTGGAAGAGACAACAACTGCCAGAGTTCGACGCCAAATACCACCCACGGCCTGTCCTCCTGCCGACGCTGCTGACAATCCTTCACCATCAACAGCCCACCCCCAGGACCTCTGAACCCACAACGGACGCCCGCACCTCGAAGCCCGGACTTGCATACTCCTCAACGTGCGCTCCCTCCGCAGACAGGCCATAGAGATCTGGGACCTGCTCTACACCCTCTCGCCAGACGTCGCCTTCTTCACAGAAACATGGATCAATGCCACCTCCGCCCTGACATCGATGCCGCCATCCCCGATGGATAAGAGATCCAAAGAAAGGACCACCCCCACCGCCCAGGAGGAGGACTCGCCATTGCACATAAGAGCTCCCTCCGACTCTCCACCTCCAGCACGAGCGACCCACTCTCCAGCACTGAGCACCTCCACTTCCAGATCCAAACCAGCCCCTCTCGCCAGACGTCGCCTTTTTCGCGGAAACATGGACCAAGGGCACCTTCGTCCCGACATCGGCACCGCCATCCCCGACGGATAGAAGATCCAAAGAAAGGACTGCCCCCACCGCCCAGGAGGAGGACTCGCCATTGCACACAAGAGCTCCCTCCGACTGTCCACCTCCAGCATGAGCGACCCCACTCCAACACAGAGCACCTCCACTTTCAAAACCCAAACCAGCCGCAGACCCAGGCTGTGCTGGACCCTTGTCTACAGACCCACCTGGGCCTCGCGCCTCTTCCACCACCACCATTGCTGACCTTGTCGCACCCCACGTCATCGCCTCCCTGGACTACATCCTCATCAGAGACCTGAACTTCGACCTCGACAACTGCAGTGACCCTGACTCCACCCCCCTCCTTGACAACCTCGCCAACCTCAGACTGAAGCAGCTCGTCACCACCCTCACCCACAGAGCAAGACACACCCTTGACCCCATCTTCGCAGGAGGTACAAATATCCACTACAGCCACACCAAGCAGCCTCTCTGGGCAGACCACCACTGCGTACACATCACCTTCAACTCTACCACCATACCCAAACCCGCCCGTGCCCGCCACAAAGGAACTGGAGCAAGATCACAGAGGAGCACCTCAACACTAACCTCCTCCATGACCCCCCTGCAGCCACGACCAATGCCAACTCCGTAGCCAAAGAACTTCACCGCTGATCTCCGGGTGCGCTGACAAGCTTGCACCCCTCTGCCACCTCGCCACCTGAAGGCTTCCTGGTTCACCACTGCCCACCAAGAAGCCAGGCGCTCCTGCAGACGCCTTGAGAAACTCTGGCTGAACAGGAAAACCACTGAAGACCAAAACAACTACAGGAACTCATGAATAAATACCACCAGCGCATAAGAACTACCAAGCGGACCTTTATCAAGAACAAAATCCACACCATTGCAAGTAACGCAAAATAACTCTTCAACGTCATACAGCAGTTCACAAAACCCCTCAGCAAAGCCACGAACGTCACACCATCTTAGGACCTCTGCAACAAGCTCAGCTCCTACTTCTACTTGAAAACCAAGGCCCTCTACGACAACTTCAGAGAAGAGACTCCGACACCACCCTCCTCTCCACCACCGACAACCAGCCGACCATCACCACCTGGAAAACTACCACCACTGAAGATACCACCATGACCATGAAGAACACCCACTCAAGAGCCCCAAAAGGACCTCTTACCCAACACATCTACCACAGAGCCGCCATAGCACCCGAACTAGCAAACAAAACAGGTGATGGACCGAATGTGGATCAATGTCACACATTCTTCCCAGTCCAAAGATCTGGGCCCAAATCCATCGTTTTTTTGCACTCCACACCACCCTGGGTTAGACAATGGCGATATGCAAATCAGCTCTGACCCTGTGCCCCATGGGAACAGTCCAGTCCGAACTACAAAAGCCATGTCCTTCCCAGAACGGAATCAAGCATCCGAGGACCGGACCGGTTTCGAGGTAACACCTCTCATCAGCCCGGCTAGCTTGACTCCAGTGGTGTGGAGTGCCTGGGACCCACGTCTGAGCATCCCCAGCGCACTTATGGCGAATTTGCAAACAAAACAGGTGATGGACCGAATGTGGATCAATGTCACACATTCTTCCCAGTCCAAAGATCTGGGCCCAAATCCATCGTTTTTTTGCACTCCACACCACCCTGGGTTAGACAATGGCGATATGCAAATCAGCTCTGACCCTGTGCCCCATGGGAACAGTCCAGTCCGAACTACAAAAGCCATGTCCTTCCCAGAACGGAATCAAGCATCCGAGGACCGGACCGGTTTCGAGGTAACACCTCTCATCAGCCCGGCTAGCTTGACTCCAGTGGTGTGGAGCGCCTGGGACCCACGTCTGAGCATCCCCAGTGCACCTATGGCGAATTTGCAAACAAAACAGGTGATGGACCGAATGTGGATCAATGTCACACATTCTTCCCAGTCCAAAGATCTGGGCCCAAATCCATCGTTTTTTTGCACTCCACACCACCCTGGGTTAGACAATGGCGATATGCAAATCAGCTCTGACCCTGTGCCCCATGGGAACAGTCCAGTCCGAACTACAAAAGCCATGTCCTTCCCAGAACGGAATCAAGCATCCGAGGACCGGACCGGTTTCGAGGTAACACCTCTCATCAGCCCGGCTAGCTTGACTCCAGTGGTGTGGAGCGCCTGGGACCCACGTCTGAGCATCCCCAGCGCACCTATGGCGAATTTGCAAACAAAACAGGTGATGGACCGAATGTGGATCAATGTCACACATTCTTCCCAGTCCAAAGATCTGGGCCCATATCCATCGTTTTTTTGCACTCCACACCACCCTGGGTTAGACAATGGCGATATGTAAATCAGCTCTGACCCTGTGCCCCATGGGAACAGTCCAGTCTGAACTACAAAAGCCATGTCCTTCCCAGAACGGAATCAAGCATCCGAGGACCGGACCGGTTTCGAGGTAACACCTCTCATCAGCCCGGCCAGCTTGACTCCAGTGGTGTGGAGTGCCTGGGACCCACGTCTGAGCATCCCCAGCGCACTTATGGCGAATTCGCAAACAAAACAGCACCCGAACTAGACCAGACCATCAACGCCTCCCTCGAATCCGGCAACTTCCCCGACGACTGGAAGCGGCCAGAGGTCAAGCCCCTTACAAGAAACCCTCAGCCGACCCGACGTACCTGAAAAACTACCGGACCATCTCTCTCCTTCCCTTCGCAGCCGAAGTCACCAAGAGATTCATCAACACCCAGCTGACCACATTCATTGAAGAGAACGCGGTCCTCAACTCCTACCAGTCTGGATTTTGCTGCAACCTCAGCACTGATACCGCCATCCTCGCCACTGCCGATGACATCTGCATGATACTCGACCAAGATCACACTGCTGCCCTTATCCTACTAGACATCTCCGAAGCCTTCGACACCGTCTCACACCGCACTCTCGCAGTCACACTCCACCACGCCAGTATACAAGGAACGATTCAGAAAAGGGGGTGATGATGGACAGAGTATCTGAATTAAGCAGACCAATCCTACCCGGTGATGGATCAAGCCCTGATCTGTTGACTGGGTACGAGTATTCTGCTTAATTCAGATGCTCTGTCCATCACCACCCCCTTTTTCTGAATCGTTTTGTCCACCATAAGCGTGGTAGGGTATGCTCAGACATGAGTCCCTTGCTCACTGCAAAATCAGGATTCAAGCTAAGTATGGGCGGAAAATCCGTTACGCTCGCGGATTTTGCGGATTTTTGGGAAATTCGCAATCCGCGAGATTTGCGAATTTCCCGCAAAACCCGCAAATTCGCACGCAGCGGATTTTTTTGGCGGCGCGCGGCGTTGGTGATACAATTTTTGCGGCGCGCGGCGTTTATCATCGTTTGCCGAGTTGTTTTTTTCGATAGTTTGCGAGTGCTGCGCCATTTTGGATCTTGCTGTGTGATCCCGCGGGAATTGGCGAGCGCGATTACGTCATCGCGGCTTGCCAGCGATAGTTTGTCAACGCGAGTACGGCGAGATCACGTCTCGCGGTACTTCGCAATTGCGAGATTTGAGATGCGGCGAGCGAAAATATAAATTTGCAATTCTGCACAAGAAATCCACCAGCAAGCAGCATAAACCTTCTAGAAATGATGATTTTTATCTGAATAACTCCTTAGTTTGACATTTGCCTGCACTTTTTTAGCGAGGAGTCCATTTTGGGGAGGGGGGCAGGGGGGTGGGAGGAAGGAAGTGCCCCACAGTCTTCAACTTCCTGTTCCTGTTCAGCAGGCTCCTCCCAGTGCTTTGTCCATCTCCTGGTCACTTTTCATTTGGGTCTGGAGCTGGAAGGATTACTTTTTGTGAATGCTGCTGGATATTTGGATTTGAGGCCTTTTTGACTTTCTTTGGATCACTGTTGGATTAGAAATTTTACAAGTAAGTTTGTTTGGGGCATTACAGTTGCTGCAATTAAAATTTTGGAATTTTCGATTTTTGGGCTGTTTTGGGGCCTTTTGCCCAGGGGTACTCAGTGGTGGGTGGACTGAGTCTTTCTGTGGGTTGTCTTGAATTTAAACATCATGGAGGCCATGGATGGAATGGGATTGTGCAGATTTTTCAGTGATTTTCGTTTTTTGGGCCTGTACTTGTGGCCTTTTCACCAGGGGTATTTGAGTCTAGCATGGGCCTAGTCTTTCTGTGGGCTGTCTTGAACTTAAACATCATGGAGGGCATGGATGGAATGGGATTGTGCTGATTTTTCTGTGTTTTTCGATTTTTGACCTGTTGTTGGGGCCTTGACCAGGGGTAGTGAGTGGTGCATGGGCCTAGTCTTTCTGTGGGGTGTCTTGAATTTAAACATCATGGAGGGCATGGATGGAATGGGATTGTGCTGATTTTGCAGTGTTTTTCGATTTTTGGGGGTGTTCATGGGGACAGGCCATGTGGGTGGGGGCCATTTTGAGTGCTGGTACAGGCAGGCCCTGGCCATGTGCTAGGAGGCAAGTGGCCATTTTGAATGCAGGCTTTGTTGTTAGGCCTCCAACCATTTTGCCTACTTTTCAACCTTTATTTATGCCCAGGGGTAGTGAGTCTTGCATGGGCCTAGTCTTTCTGTGGGTTGTCTTGAATTTAAACATCATGGAGGCCATGGATGGAATGGGATTGTGCTGATTTTGCAGTGTTTTTCGATTTTTGGGGGTGTTCATGGGGAGGGACATGCCATGTGACTGGTGGCCATTTTGAGTGCAGCTACAGGCACTGGCCATGTGCTGGCAGGCAAATGGCCATTTTGAATGCAGGCTTTGTTGTTAGGCCTCCAACCATTTTGCCTACTTTTCAACCTTTATTTATGCCCAGGGGTAGTGAGTCTTGCATGGGCCTAGTCTTTCTGTGGGTTGTCTTGAATTTAAACATCATGGAGGCCATGGATGGAATGGGATTGTGCAGATTTTTCAGTGATTTTCGTTTTTTGGGCCTGTACTTGTGGCCTTTTCACCAGGGGTATTTGAGTCTAGCATGGGCCTAGTCTTTCTGTGGGCTGTCTTGAACTTAAACATCATGGAGGGCATGGATGGAATGGGATTGTGCTGATTTTTCTGTGTTTTTCGATTTTTGACCTGTTGTTGGGGCCTTGACCAGGGGTAGTGAGTGGTGCATGGGCCTAGTCTTTCTGTGGGGTGTCTTGAATTTAAACATCATGGAGGGCATGGATGGAATGGGATTGTGCTGATTTTGCAGTGTTTTTCGATTTTTGGGGGTGTTCATGGGGACATGCCATGTGGGTGGGGGCCATTTTGAGTGCTGGTACAGGCAGGCCCTGGCCATGTGCTAGGAGGCAAGTGGCCATTTTGAATGCAGGCTTTGTTGTTAGGCCTCCAACCATTTTGCCTACTTTTCAACCTTTATTTATGCCCAGGGGTAGTGAGTCTTGCGTGGGCCTAGTCTTTCTGTGGGTTGTCTTGAATTTAAACATCATGGAGGCCATGGATGGAATGGGATTGTGCTGATTTTGCAGTGTTTTTCGATTTTTGGGGGTGTTCATGGGGAGGGACATGCCATGTGGCTGGTGGCCATTTTGAGTGCAGCTACAGGCACTGGCCATGTGCTGGCAGGCAAGTGGCCATTTTGAATGCAGGCTTTGTTGTTAGGCCTCCAACCATTTTGCCTACTTTTCAACCTTTATTTATGCCCAGGGGTAGTGAGTCTTGCATGGGCCTAGTCTTTCTGTGGGTTGTCTTGAATTTAAACATCATGGAGGCCATGGATGGAATGGGATTGTGCAGATTTTTCAGTGATTTTTGTTTTTTGGGCCTGTACTTGTGGCCTTTTCACCAGGGGTATTTGAGTCTAGCATGGGCCTAGTCTTTCTGTGGGCTGTCTTGAACTTAAACATCATGGAGGGCATGGATGGAATGGGATTGTGCTGATTTTTCTGTGTTTTTCGATTTTTGACCTGTTGTTGGGGCCTTGACCAGGGGTAGTGAGTGGTGCATGGGCCTAGTCTTTCTGTGGGGTGTCTTGAATTTAAACATCATGGAGGGCATGGATGGAATGGGATTGTGCTGATTTTGCAGTGTTTTTCGATTTTTGGGGGTGTTCATGGGGACAGGCCATGTGGGTGGGGGCCATTTTGAGTGCTGGTACAGGCAGGCCCTGGCCATGTGCTAGGAGGCAAGTGGCCATTTTGAATGCAGGCTTTGTTGTTAGGCCTCCAACCATTTTGCCTACTTTTCAACCTTTATTTATGCCCAGGGGTAGTGAGTCTTGCATGGGCCTAGTCTTTCTGTGGGTTGTCTTGAATTTAAACATCATGGAGGCCATGGATGGAATGGGATTGTGCTGATTTTGCAGTGTTTTTCGATTTTTTTGTGCTCTATAACTGAACTGATGTTCCTCTGTCTTCCATTTTTTTTAGGTGCTCAAGACTCAAGAGAACCACCAGTGCCAGGAAGAAGTCCTGCAGCGGTGTGTGTGTGCAGCATAACGTCACGCGACGTCACGTCTGGCCTCAGACAACTCTACAATTCGTGCAACTGCGGCCTGCTGTCTGACCTGCTCTGAAGAAGATGGCCCCAAAGAAAGTTCTCCGTAGCTCCTCTAGCAAGAAAGTTGCTAGTAAGGAGCAGAAGAAGCAAGTTACCAAGGAGGCTGGTGTGCCACCCGCCACGTTTTTTGGGAGAAAAAAAAAAAGTACGCCTGCAGCAGCAGGATCTGCTGGGGACCAAGCTGGGAGCAGCACCCCTGCTTCATTGGGTTCAGTGCCTCCACCACCACGCCAACTTAAGTCAAAGCCCTTGAGTGCTTCAGAGGCAGTCAGTGTACTTCTCCAATCACCATCGACCAGTGATGTTGGCTCATCGCAAGGAAGTAGCAGCAATGTCCCTGAATCAACACAGGTTGTTGTAACTCATCTGACAAGTGTTGAACAACCACAGCCGCAACAACAACACCATGTGCAAGTACACGCCCAAGTACATGTGGAAGGAGAGGCAGCAAAAGGAGATGCGCAAGCAAAGGTGCATGGAGGTTCACAAGTGCCCACAATAGTTGTTCCCCCCGAAGTAGGGGCACATCAGGAAATCGACAATGAAGCCGAGGTATCATTGGAAGCCACTCCTCCTGATGATCATTCATTGTCTTCCACATCCCTAGCAAGGAAAAGATCAAGGGGGGTGTCTACATCTTCTTCAAGCCCACCGCCTTCTGATGATCTGGATGACGAATGGGTACCACCACGGCAGCCTGAGAGTGAGGCACACCATGATCTGACACCGGTACCTAAGCGTAAAAGGAAGGTCGTCGAAAAACTCATACCTATGGAGTGTGATGAGGCTCAACAAGAAGTGACAGATACTGCTGGTGATGAAGCCTCTCACGATGACGACGAGCCAGTCATCACAATGGTCACTGCAGCCCCACCGGGCATGCAGCAAAGAGACATTTTGACCCTATCCCGAGAAGCTGCTGAGCGTGATGATGATGTCGACGAGGAGGCAATGGAAATGGAATCATTAGATTTGGAGTTAAGTAGTACACCAAAACCTACCGCTTCCATATTTCTTCCTCGCAAGAAGGTACCCACCTCGTCCTCGACCTCAATTCGTGGTGGTGAAAGTGCAAAACGTACTGAAGTTCGGCAATCCACATCCTCCACTTCATCTGGCATTAGCAGCAGGACCACCACCACCAGTATCGCCGCCTCCTCCGGCCCCCGAAGACATTTCAAGTCTCCAGTTTGGGACTTCTTTAGTGTTTGCCCAAAAAAGGAAAACGTAGCCATTTGTAGCCTTTGTAAGCTTCGAGTTAGTCGTGGTAAGCTTGGTTCTAACTATGGTACCGGAGGCCAGAGAGGTCATCTTGAGAGAGCGCACCCTGTCCAATGGTTTCCGCACCTAGAGGCGGTCAAGAAAGCCGGAATTGCACGTAATGAAAACGTTGATTTTTCATCTGATGATGACGAGGAGGTAGAAGACGATTCAAACACTTCACTTACACCCAGTTCCCCTGTCAGCAGCACACCCCATGGGAGCCACACTAAGAGTGTGGGAGAGAGTGAGACATCAATGCGGAAAAGTTCATCAGCGAGCGTAACTGGGTCGAAGAGATCATCATCATCCCGTAAATCCTTGGTCCAGGGCAACATTAAAAAGATGTTGTTTACAGAAGCGCAATATGAACGCAACCACCCAATGACCCGTCTGTATAACACTAAGCTGGCTAAAATGCTAGCTCTGGACCTTCTCCCTTTTTCTTTTGTAGAAGGGGTTGGTTTTCTAGAATTAGTGACAGCGCTCTGCCCTAAATGGAAGGTTCCTAGCCGGTTCTATTTTGCCCGAGTTGCGGTTCCAGCACTACATGAAGATGTTCTGAAGGTGATTGGGGCAGCTTTGCAGAAGAGTGCTGTTCACACTATACATCTGACAACAGACATGTGGACCAGTGGCGCAGGCGCTGATTACATGTGCATCACTGCACACTGGGTCTCTTTTTCAGGGGCTAAAGCAAAGCTAAACGCAGGTGTTGACACGAACATTGTTTTTAAAGGTGCTCGGAAACATGCAACACTAGCCATGTTTGGTGTGGAGAAACGTCACACAGCAGAAAACATTTTGGATGTCTTTAACACAAAGGTCCTTAACTGGCTGTCCCCACTAAAACTCAAGGTTGGTTATGTTTCCACGGACAATGGCGCCAATATAGTTAAGGCCATGAGGGACGGTTACTATTTCAGAGTGCCGTGTTTGGCGCACTGTATAAACCTGGTTGTCCAAAAATTCTTGGGTAATAAAGGCAGTGCAGCGTACAGTGTATTGGAGACCTGCCGAAAAATGTGCAAGCATTTCAGGCATTCTTTTAAGGCCCGGAAGCAGCTGAGGAGCCTGCTATATCAACGTCAAATGCCAGTGAAAGCACTCATCCAGGAGGTGGTAACACGTTGGAACTCAACCTTCCACATGCTTGAGCGTCTGTATGAGCAGTATACGGAACTCGATCAATATTTCCTTAAAGAGGGTACAGAGGAGCTGAGGATGGGTGGGCCGCAATGGAACATAGTTGAAAGCCTGACACGCATGCTTTGTCCTTTTGAGTTCTTCACGCGTGCAGTCAGCAAGGAGGACTCTAATTTGGGAAAAGCTATCCCATTGTTGTACATGCTGGAGGACCAACTGAAGGAGGTGTGTTCTGTGTTTGGAAAAGATGACAAAAACCAAGACTCTTTGCTTCTGGCTGAGCAATTATTAGAGCTCCTACAAGGTGATGAACGTCTTAAAAAGATCCACTCAGAACAGCATTACATTTGTGCTACTATTCTGGATCCACGCTACAGAAAGGCGCTGGCAGGCCAAGCATTCTTTCCTTTTGATGATGAACATGTTCCAAAGTACAAACGTTGGCTAGCCTTGTCAGCCAAGAAGTTTGAAACAGAACGGCTGGAAATTGAAGGAAATGGCAGTACATCAGCAGGCCATCCCCAGTCAAAACAATCCACTTCTGCACCTGTGGCTGTGGCACAAGTGACCTCTCAGCCGTTAAAGACACCGGCAACCGGATCATCTGCACGAAAGACAACAGAAACATTGGAGGCTGAAGAGGATTGGCTAGCTCTGCGTGGGTTTGGTTCTCAAAAGGTCAGAGGCACAGCAAGAGCTAAGCAAAGTGGAGGAACCTTGGATGAGGACCTTGACTCGATGGTGAAGGACTATCTGAATGACTCAACAGAGGTCTATGTTAATTCTGACCCATTGGCGTATTGGCATGGGAAAAAAGAATTGTGGCCACAGCTCACCAACCTGGCTTTAAACTACTTGTCTTGCCCACTCGCAAGTGTGTCTTCTGAACGGGTTTTCAGTGCGGCTGGTGGGATTGTAACTCCCAAACGGAGCCGCCTCTCGCCCAAAAATGTGGAGAGGTTAACAATGATCAAGATGAATCAGCACCTCATACCACCAGATTTCAGAGTACAAGAGAGCGTGCCGGATGAAGAGGAGGTGGCCAGCAACATAGATGAGGGAATTTCTACTCTGTCAGGTGACACTGAGCTCACCCTGCCTGAATTCGCAGAGTATGATGACGAAGCCTTATTCTTATTCCTGGACCGTGATACCGAGCCCTGAAAATGAGACAACGAATCAATAACTTTCTTTTTCATCCTTATTCACTTTTATTCCTGTGTGTCTGTCTTTCTTTGTTGTGCACAGTTAATATAATTCAAACTTTAATCAGATAATCACAAAAATAAGCCCATCAGCAGAACTGTCTTCACTTGTTTGCTAATTGATTTGAAGGTGCCGCAGTCTGCATTCCTCAGGTTCACAAGTTCAGAAGAACATGCTCCTCTATCCTCCTCCTCCAGACTCCTATATCCATCAAAGCAGAGGGCTGGTTTACGCCCAATGAAGAAAGACTCAGCACTTGTGGGGGTGTTGTTCTACCTCTCTGCAGGTGAGTTGACGGGTCTGGGGCCATTGCTGGGAAGCACTAAAAGTGGTTTGGACCAAATCCGAGGCGGAATTTTTTTTGTGTTTTTGATGACTTGCTTGCCTTTGAGGTGCTCTTAGGGGGGGTTCCGTCTGTTTGTGGGTGAGTTTCGTGGTCTGGGAGCACTGCTGGGACACTCTAATCTTGATTGCATTTGCTTTTCAGGAAATCCGTCGTGGCAACCCCGACTTATGGCCTAGCTACGCAGTGCGTTTGGACCGAAGGCCCAGAAATATTGCAAGTATGAGATTTTGCTTTTGGCCTGTTTGGGGGTGTTATGCTTCTTGGCGGGTGGGTTGGCGGGTCTTGGGGCATTCCTGGGAAAGGTCTAATACCGGGTAGAAGTGGTTGGGACAAAATCCAGGCCGATTTTTTTTTGGCTATTTCTGACATTTTGCTCTATGTAGCGTTTTCGGGGGCCTGTTTGTGGGGCTTCCTGGTGTTTGTGGGTGAGTTTCGTGGTCTGGGAGCACTGCTGGGACACTCTAATCTTGATTGCATTTGCTTTTCAGGAAATCCGTTGTGGCAACCCCGACTTATGGCCTAGCTACGCAGTGCGTTTGGACCGAAGGCCCAGAAATATTGCAAGTATGAGATTTTGCTTTTGGCCTGTTTGGGGGTGTTATGCTTCTTGGCGGGTGGGTTGCCGGGTCTTGGGGCATTCCTGGGAAGGTCTAATACCGGGTAGAAGTGGTTGGGACAAAATCCAGGCCGATTTTTTTTTGGCTATTTCTGACATTTTGCTCTATGTAGCGTTTTCGGGGGCCTGTTTGGGGGGCTTCCTGGTGTTTGTGGGTGAGTTTCATGGTCTGGGAGCACTGCTGGCTATATATACTTTACTTTGCAAGAGGTTTGAAGCAAATCCATGGTGGCAGAGGGGACTTAGGGCCTAGCTGCAGAGCGCGCACGGAGTGATTTGGGAAATTTGTGAAAAATTGACTAAGTCCCCATTTTTGTACTTTTGCTCTTTGGCTGTTTGGGGGTCTTCTACTCGTTTTCTCCTGGGTTGATGGCTCTGGGGCCATTGCTGGGAAGCTCTAATACCGGATAAAAGTGTTTTGGACCAAATCCCAGGCGGAATTTTTTTTGTGTTTTTGATGACTTGCTTGCCTTTGAGGTGCTCTTAGGGGGGGTTCCGTCTGTTTGTGGGTGAGTTTCGTGGTCTGGGAGCATTGCTGGGACACTCTAATCTTGATTGCATTTGCTTTTCAGGAAATCCGTCGTGCCAACCCCGACTTATGGCCTAGCTACGCAGCGCGTTTGGACCGAAGGCCCAGAAATATTGCAAGTATGAGATTTTGCTTTTGGCCTGTTTGGGGGTGTTCTGCTTCTTGGCGGGTGGGTTGCCGGGTCTTGGGGCATTCCTGGGAAGGTCTAATACCGGGTAGAAGTGGTTGGGACAAAATCCTCGCGGAAAAGCCTTTAGTTTTGGCACTTTTTGTAACTTAGGGTTCGTTAGGGTTAGCCCTAGCAGCAGGATTGCATGTGTTTCGGGGTGTTCTAGATTTTTCCAACTGAGTTCTGGGGTCTTAGATCACTCGTGAGAATGTGTAATTTTGGTTGCAAGTCATTTGAAGAAAATCCATGGTGGGAAAGGGGGGATTTGGCATAGTTAAAGAAAGCCTTTGCCACTATTCTTAACTTAGGGTTCGTTAGGGTTAGCAGTATTTCTATTGCATGTGTTTGAGTGGGGGGGATTTCGAGTCTTGGAGCGATGCTGGCTATGGCTACTTTTGCTTGGTTGCTTGCAAGTGGTTTGAATGCAATCCACGGTGGGTAATGGGTAATTAGGAAGGGGGTACTTCGGCCTACTTTTACTTTCAAAGTAAGTTTTGTCACCAGTTTTCTGCTAGGCCTCGTTTTTTGAGATTTGATTGGGGGTCTTCTACATTTTTGCGACTGGCTTTAGTAAGGGTCTGGGTGGGAGCACTGCTAGGAAGATCTAATTTTGTTCTAAAACACAGTTTACAGTACACCTAGCTTGAGGGGCAAGATCCGCTACATTAATTTGCCCATACTTATTTATCCTTCAAAAGGTGACTCAGAGTACGCACTTTCAAAAATATTGTACTGTCTACTAGGAAAATCAAATTGTGACTTTTTGCACTCCACAACCTACATACCTTATATTTATTTATCAGTGGTGTTGTAATATTATATCACTTCCTGTTTTTCGTTGAATAACTACAGGCCGGGTTTCAGTCTCTGCAATAGGGAAAAAAGGATGGAGTCAGGCTTCACAGTAGCGAGCCACAATTCAGCATCAGGCAGGCAGTGGACAGGGTGTCTTCTGGTGACCAACATCGATGGACGAAGCGTCGGCTGCAATGGAGGAGTGCCGCTAATAGGAGGATTTTTTTTCTGCAGGCAACTTACTTACCACTTCCAACAGGACCACTACAACCACATAGATACAGTATCCCTTGCCTTTTTCTCTGACTGTGACTGCATTTCTTGGATCTCTCTCTGCTTCTAAATTGATCCCTTAACACATCACTTAGTCCACTCCACTATCACATCTGCACCACACATAGTCATTTGTAAGTGCTCCTACGTAATTCGCAAGTCGCAGCACGCCCCAGGCCGTACAGGACTGGGATGGCCCCAATGATGAAGCATGTCACCATGGGGCAACCCTGGTGAGTGAGGGGACACCTAGAAAACAAGTAATTTCTCCTTTTCTATCTACTATACCTTCCAGACCAACCCCACTGAGTGTTGTTGTGAATGGATTTATAGTGACCAGCAAGGCTCTCGGGTATCTGGCTAAGTACAGAGACCTTATGTTGAATATCGTTATCAATAATTCCACACAGGCCCTGTACTGTCGCATTCTTTCTTCCACAGTTGTCGAATGTACTACTTACTTTTCACTGACATGCATGCAGTAGTGCATGCACTTTCAAAGATTGATGGATAGGTTTGTACCCAAAGAATTGTTTATGTTCCATTGTTTGTCTATGCTGTGCTTTTTTTTACAGGGTGTCTTCTGGTGACCAACATCGATGGACGAAGCGTCGGCTGCAAAGGAGGAGTGCCGCTAAAAGGAGGATTTTTTTTCTGCAGGCAACTTACTTACCACTTCCAACAGGACCACTACAACCACATAGATACAGTATCCCTTGCCTTTTTCTCTGACTGTGACTGCATTTCTTGGATCTCTCTCTGCTTCTAAATTGATCCCTTAACACATCACTTAGTCCACTCCACTATCACATCTGCACCACACATAGTCATTTGTAAGTGCTCCTACGTAATTCGCAAGTCGCAGCACGCCCCAGGCCGTACAGGACTGGGATGGCCCCAATGATGAAGCATGTCACCAAGGGGCAACCCTGGTGAGTGAGGGGACACCTAGAAAACAACCAATTTCTCCTTTTCTATCTACTATACCTTCCAGACCAACCCCACTGAGTGTTGTTGTGAATGGATTTATAGTGACCAGCAAGGCTCTCGGGTATCTGGCTAAGTACAGAGACCTTATGTTGAATATCGTTATCAATAATTCCACACAGGCCCTGTACTGTCGCATTCTTTCTTCCACAGTTGTCGAATGTACTACTTACTTTTCACTGACATGCATGCAGTAGTGCATGCACTTTCAAAGATTGATGGATAGGTTTGTACCCAAAGAATTGTTTATGTTCCATTGTTTGTCTATGCTGTGCTTTTTTTTACAGGGTGTCTTCTGGTGACCAACATCGATGGACGAAGCGTCGGCTGCAAAGGAGGAGTGCCGCTAAAAGGAGGATTTTTTTTCTGCAGGCAACTTACTTACCACTTCCAACAGGACCACTACAACCACATAGATACAGTATCCCTTGCCTTTTTCTCTGACTGTGACTGCATTTCTTGGATCTCTCTCTGCTTCTAAATTGATCCCTTAACACATCACTTAGTCCACTCCACTATCACATCTGCACCACACATAGTCATTTGTAAGTGCTCCTACGTAATTCGCAAGTCGCAGCACGCCCCAGGCCGTACAGGACTGGGATGGCCCCAATGATGAAGCATGTCACCAAGGGGCAACCCTGGTGAGTGAGGGGACACCTAGAAAACAAGCAATTTCTCCTTTTCTATCTACTATACCTTCCACACCAACCCCACTGAGTGTTGTTGTGAATGGATTTATAGTGACCAGCAAGGCTCTCGGGTATCTGGCTAAGTACAGAGACCTTATGTTGAATATCGTTATCAATAATTCCACACAGGCCCTGTACTGTCGCATTCTTTCTATTCTTCCACAGTTGTCGAATGTACTACTTACTTTTCACTGACATGTATGCAGTAGTGCATGCACTTTCAAAGATTGATGGATAGGTTTGTACCCAAAGATTTGTTTATGTTCACAATTGTTTGTCTATGCTGTGCTATTTTTTCTTGTCTCCCAAAACCTTTCCCAAAAACCCCCGTACCCATCCATTTTTCAAACCCTAACCCTCTTCCCCCGGGCTGTGTGGTTTTGATTGATGTGTGACTAAATGACAGCAATAAATCCACACACTTGCTGGGGAGGATAAGGTGATAGCAACAGGCTGGTGAAGAAATCCGAGGATATATTCTTACTCTGCTTGACAAAGAACCATTGCTAATGTGAAAGAACTTCAACCGAATTAGTAGTTATACTTTACCATTTGTTAGGCTACAATGTGGCACTGTTCTACTGTACTTCTGTCACCTGCTATATTCTCAGTTGTACCGTTGAATTGCTCATGAGGACAAACCAGATTTCATTTTCTTTTTTTTCATAGGCATGCAACTGCCACTGTGTCACACCACTAGTACCACCGCTATGAGGAAATTTTATCCGACCAAGATTGCCAACCATATTCGCTGTCTCCCGTGGAGCCAGCCCTGGGTCTAGCCCTACTTTCAAACACAAATTACAGGTAAGATAAGCGTTTGGTGGTTTGGGGGTATAATGGAGTATTAGTACGAGAGACGAGAGACTGAAGGTAGTACTACTAAAGTCCTAGGACTCTTGGATTCACTTTGTCTGTGAGAGGCACTTAGTGTTGAAAACATTTGGGCATTTACACTTAAAGGAAGAAAATGGAACTAAACTTTCAGGAAAACAAAGTCAACGTTAAACCCCCACCTACCAGGCAAGCAGTAAGAAACGGGTATGCTCAGATAAAGTTTGAAAAAGTATATTTATATCCCTAACAAAATAATCTCCCGCAAGACCCTCCCTAACCCCAACGATTGTCCTTCAAAAGTCCCCAAAAACCCAACTCCCAATTCCCACCCCCCAAAAGTCTCTAAAAAAGGGGCAAGGGACACTATGGGCGGATGCTGTCAACTTTTTGGGCCAGGGCATCATGCTCCTGGCGGAGCAAGGCGTGCTCTACGCAGAGCCCCTCCAACTGGTTGGAAAAGTGGTGGAGCTCCTGCTGGAGGCGGGACACCATCAGGGTACTGCGGCGCAGGCGTGCCTTCAATGCCTTGTAGGTGCAACGGCTGTGAGAGGAAGCTGTAGCTGTTGTCCTTGCTACTCGGCGGTGGCGTTTGGCTTTGGCAGCCCGGCTCAGTCTGGGTGGACCACTGTGCTGGGTGGCACTGGCAGCCCGTGGGGGAACGGAGGCCGATGCAGACGACGTAGTTGTTGTGGTCGACTGCACACTTTCTTCGTCCTCCAGGGCCACCAGCCGCCGATATTCGGCCACAGTGGCATCGATCCTCCGTTGCCAGGCCGCTCTAGCCAGCTCCTTCCTCCTTGTTCGTTTGGAAGGAGAACCTATATGAAGAAAGAAAGACATAGTCTGTAACCAATGCTCCTTAAGATTAACTCAATCATTCAGCAGAAATTTGTGTTGCACTACAACTAGCAACTTGCAAACGCATTACATAACTATTGAGGCCAGTATCTATCTAACCTCACACTTCTTCATCCTTGCTCTAACATTAGTGGGAGTTTAAGGAACAAATTCTACGAGCACTATGGACTTCCATTAGAGTCGACTATGAAAGTACACCAGTCTTATTCTTCTTCTTGTCTCTTGTTTTGGAAAATTGGTACGTTATTTTCTGCAAGCCGGCATAATGCCAGCGCAGTAAACTTGCACCCGAGAAAAAGAGACGCACGCCATGAGGAGTGACCTAGACTTGCGTTGCGTTACTGTACCCGTCCAGTACATGCAGGTGGTGAAGCTCTTACTTTTCTATTACGGGTGGCACTGAGAATACTCTGTTACAACTCAAGGGCTACTCCTTAATTAATTTAACTTTCACCCTACAGTGGAAATGAGTACTAGAAATGGAAAATTGAAGAAGATAAATAATCTGATTATCTATCACTTCACATGGGATGTTTTTGCTTATATATGGGATGACTTTTGGTGCTTTGCTTTTTATTGAGTGACCAGTGATACATCCACACATGAATGACTGAGTACTACTAAACTTATTAAGAGAGGTAGGGAGTGGCCACCGTAATAACCGGATCTATGCAGTGCTTGCAATACAAACTACTGCTACTATTGATGGTAGTATTTGGACAAAATTAAAAGTTCTTTTCCTTGCCTTTCCTACACTGGAACGGACGTGCGGGTGCAGTGTTACATGCTCTTCAAAGTTACACTTAGTTCATCCACTGACCGTCTACTCTCTCTAGATCATGGGTACTCACAAACTTTCTCTCAGGGGCTACATTTACAGTGTAGTTTGGGGCCGAGGGCCGCACTGGTGGGGGCGGAGTCAGAGGGGGCGGGGCTAAAGCAAAACGATAACTTGTGACCATGAGGTTGCACACAGGTCCCTGCAGCAGATGCCCTCACCCACTGAGCCACCAGACCCAGCATTTACATACATCTCTCTCCCTCCTGCTCTCCCTCCTGCCCTCCCTCTCCATCTCTCTCTCCCTCCTGCCCTCCCTCTACCTCCCCCTCTGTCATCTCACTGTGTGTGTGTCTATCTGTGTCAGCCTTCAGCCCGGGTTGAGACCGCTTCCTCAACGCGCACACACAGACAACAACACCAAAGTACTTAACAGGTCTTTAAAAGACCATTAACATATTATTGAGGCTTTGTTTGTTGTAGCGCCCCTGCTTCTCCACCCTGACAATCACTGCTTGCCCGGCCCCACAGAGGCTTTGTTCTATTTCACCTCTTTGTGGCCTTGCATCTCCACTCTGCTCTGTGGGGGCCGGGGGAGCAGTGATTGTCTGCAAGGTCTGCGCACCGCCAAGGAAGGCTTGCCGGGCCACCACCGGCCCGCGGGCCGTACTATGAGTACCCCTGCTCTAGATACACATATGCTATCTAAGAGTCAGATAGTAGCATGATTCAGGTATATGGACACATACAGTTTCTGTGTCACCCACCCAGGCTGTTGTCCTTCCACCCATCATTGCTTCATCATTCACCCAGCCATGCATCTCATATTCTTGCCTTCCCAGCTAGTCTTCAATCTCAATAAGTAAGGAATATATAAGAGCTTACCTCTGGCCGCCACCACCACCGTCTCAACTCTCACAGCCGCCGCTTCCTCCCCTGAAGAATCGCCCTCCGCCTCCGTGTCGAGCACCACCACCTCCACACTGGCCCCGCCACCAGATGTTCCACCTACAAAGTACATTTAAGAATGTTAGAATAAAGCACTCACTAGTCTTTGGTCTAGGAATGAAGACATGTGAAAACAATGTAATTTGTGACTGTCTACGTTAAAGTTAAAAAAAAAATTCCCTTTTTCCAGGGAAGGTTGTCTTGCTGCACTTTTTGGCACAACTGATGAAGGCTGTTTTTTTAACACGCACCATTTTTCTCCACACAGACAGAAGATGGACTTCTAACAACAAGATCAAGTTGAAACCAGGTGAGAGCTCGGCTCGACCACAAGAAATGTCTTCAATTAATCGTCAGCACTAACCACTTTTCCATTATCAGTTAAACGTTTAGTTTTATTATGACTTCATTTTAATAAATGTGTTTACTTTTAATAAAGCTTTTAAACTTAAATACAATCTGTGTATTTTGGTCCAGACTAGAGTGACTGAGCGAAAGGTTTTGCAATTTTTGCAAGCATGAGTCCAGATAGAACACTTCAAAAGACATTATGGACAATCCCAGAGGACTGCACTAAGTTGATAGAGCTATTGCTGACTAGAATCATGGGAGTTTCGCCAACCGTGCAATCTTAGTTAGCTACACAGACAGACTAATAAGAATAATCTAGTAATACCACAGGGAGTCATAGTAGAGGCAGGATAAGAATTTAGATACAGTCTACAAGAAGAGCAAAGACAATTTTGAAAAAAGTCAAATGAGGAACGCTAGGAAAAATAGGTACTAGTCTAAAATGAAAACTTACTGGGGCCAGCAGAGGAGCCCTCACCTGCCCGATCCTGGCCCTGTTGAACAGCATCCGCCGCCTGCTGCTCCTGTGTCCTCCTCTCGCCCCTGGGGGGAGCTGACGTACAACATGAAAGAAAGAACAGAAAACATGGATGATTGTTGCTTGTCAATGTCAACCAAATCAAACATTTCAAAAGAACAATAACAAAATATTTCCGCGAAATTATATTGATTAGGGTTAGTTTTCATTTATTTGCGGACCTGTGACTTCGAAAGTCACGTAACTCACTAAACAAAGTACTGAAACGTTCACCTAGGACTGGCAGGCAGCAGTCCGCAGGCAAGACGCAAAGTGACAGACAAACTCCATTGTGATTTCAGTCAGATCAGTGACAACACTAACAGTTGCCTGCTACATTACCAGTCATTGAAATAGTCAAACTATCAATCCACCGCCACTATTTTTCTTATTGTCAGGGGTACAAAGGAAGGGGCAGATTTAAGCCCCTTGCGGCTCTTTTGCGCCGTTCTTGCGTGACTTTTGTGACGCAGCAGCTAAACAAAAAAGGGCGCCATGGTGCGGCGTATAATATTATAACAACGTGACGCATTTGGGAGATGCATCCCGTTATAAAGCCCTGCGCCATCAGGGGGCGTTCCGGCGCAAGGGAGGGCATTCCTGCGCTGGAACACATCCTAATAGTGGCTGAGGGAAATCTACAAAATTTCAATCAGTCACCTTTAGGACAATGATGCGTCACACAAACCCTGCACCTGCTTGAAGCAGACGTACGGCTTGACCCAGCATTGGGGAGATAGGGTACCCCAGAGCATTGCTGGAGCTGCGCCATCGTTGTGACGCAACTCCAGCAGTAAAGCTTCGGTGACGTTTTGGGCCCATGGTGCGCCGCGTTGCAAATACGGCGCACCATGTTTGGTGGTGGTAGCGGGCCGCACAATTAATGGCGCATCCCTGCTACTTTGCAGGGATGCAACGGTAATTGCAATTCTGCCCCTTAGGGGCATACTTACTTACGCGTTCTGGCGCATCTCCAGAGATGCGCCAGATCAAATGCGTCACGCAAAACTACCCTTGCGACACGGCAGATGCGCCTCATTTACAATGCGGCGCGCCCTGGCGCAAGGGTAGGCACTTGCGTGACGCATCTCGTCACGTAAGAGCGGCGCATCGCTGGAGTCACGTCGCCAATGCAATGCAACTCCAGTAATGCTCAGGGCCACCCAATACTTAACATGCTGTGTCAGTCCTTTAGCCTGCTTCGAGCAGACATAAGGAATTGAATTGACGTAGCAGCGTCGCAGAAGTGCCTGCGTTAAATCTTGTAGATTTCACGCAGGCAATTTTGCGAGGCGCACAGCCGCCGGACCGCCCACCCTGCGTACTAGGAACGCACCCATTGTGGTGCAGGCCCATGGCTTTATAACGTGACGCATCTCCCTAGATGCGTCATGCTGTAAATGACTCGCAGGGATGCGGCACGTTTACGCCGCTGTTGCGTCACGCAAGGCAACGTAAACGTGGCGCAAGGGGCTTGTAAATGTAATCTGCCCCCTAGTGTCTAGCATTACGCAGTTCTGTAAAGTACACTCATACATAATAGTTACTCAGGCCAATGAGACCACGAAATAGAAAACAAATAAGCATAGTAGCAACGCCACTGAGAAGGAGAGCAGTGCACCTGAAATGCACAGAAGATTTTGAAATATAATTTAACTACAATGTAATCGTCATCAGCGGCATTATTGGCTTGCTCCATGTAAAAAACAAATATTTGCAATACAACAACACAGAGCAGGAGAAAACATCATAGTAGTGAGTGATTAAATGGCTACTACTACTCACCAAGCCCGGGGATCTCCAAGCCGAGCTGGTCCAGCAGGTCGCGCTCGCGGTCCAGGAGGTCCGTCCAGCAATGGGTGACCTGGCTGTAGGTGCGCTGGACCCCGTAGAGGTGGGATATGGCCCAGCACACCTTCTCCCACCGCTTCCGGCGCTCCCGCATGTTGTAGCCGCCGGCCGCGATCCTGCCGCCTCCCGCGATGGTCCTGGGCAGGCGGCGCTGGACGAAGTAGACCAGCGCGCCCACTTCCTCCGGGCTGAATATCTCCCGTCGCGTCACCTGCTCCCCCCTCAATCTCCCGCATGCTGTCCTGGCACTGGGTCCAGCACTACTCCCCGCCGCCGCTGCGGCCCTCAAGTGCCTGGGCAGCTTCACGGCGCCTGGCTTGACCATGGTCTGGGCAGGTAAGGTAGGAAGAAGTAGAAAATTAAGAAAGAATAGGATAGGGAAGAAGAAAAGAAAAGAGTTTAAAAAAGTAGTTTAAAAGTAAAGAAAAATAGCAGAAAAGACAAAAATATACAGCTAGGAAAAGAGAGGGATAGATAAGAAGCAAAATCGTAAAAAAAAAACTGAAAACAAGCAAAGGATGGCAAAGATACCAAGAGGATTAAACACCATGCCCAGACACAGGAAATGAATGAAAAACAAGATGGCCGGCGCCCGTTCACGAGCGCGAAAGTAAGTTCGCACGAGATTTTCCTCGCGATCTCGTGCGAACCTCTAGATTTCCCGCGCGATCTCGTGCGAACCTCTACTCGCAATGCGCTTACTGCGCGAGATTATACATAGCGGGCGGAAACGGAAATACGTCACGCAAACAAAATGGCCACGCCCGTACTCGACCTTGGGGTAAATTCGCGTGTTGCGCTGCAAGCGGCTTGCGAATACTGCAAAAAAACTCGCGAAACAACAAGCCGCAAAAAAATAAAATGCTCATTCGCACGAATTGGCGGCTTCCGCGGTCGGTTTCGCACGACGCCGCGCCCCGCGAATAGCGCGAAAAAAACCGAAAAACGATTTCAGCAAAAGCAAAAGCAATGAGCAGGTGCAAAAGGTCAACCTCATGATTTGTAACGATTCTTTGTAGTGCTTCCTGAGGGGGCCCTCCTGAATTCGGTTGCCTGCTTGCAACTATTGTGTGACCCTGCTCTGACCTTAACTGTATGCCACAAAGGTCCTGATTTACAGCTAAAGGAGCAGACAAGCAGGTGCCAGGCTGGAACTTGAAATTCTTTCAGTGACACATTAATTAGCCCCTAATTCATTATTGTCAGTTGGGGCAGGGCAGGTGTTGTTAATAAACTAACCCCAAATTAATTCATGTCAGTTCAAGCAGGGCAGGTGGGCTTGCTTTTCCCCCCCATCTTCTACAGTGATGATGAACCAGAGGGTGGCATTGATGTAACAGAGGGTGGCATGGGTCAAAGAGAGGGTGCCAGTGGTGAAACAGAGGGTGCTGGGAGGCTGTGATGATGAACCAGACGTAGAAACAACATAGTCGCGACCGTTGCGAGCCGACAAGTAAGTTCGCAATTGCGAACTAGTACCAAATCCTCGCGAACTGGCAGAAACAATTGCGAACACACAAAAAAAAAAAAATCCGCTAATTCGCGGTAATTCGCGGATTTTGCGGATTGCGAGTTCGCAAATCCGCAAAATTTGCGAACGCGAGATCCGCAAAATTCGCCCATGCTTAATTCAAGCAAGCCGGGCCGAAGACGGCTGTAATGCCAGAAACCGGTCCCCGGAAGCTTGTTTCCTTTCCAGTAAAAGAATTGGCTTGGTAGTTTGGTCTGCCCTGTTCCCATGATGCACTGGGCCAGGGACAGACTAATTTGCATGTAGCCAGGTTCTGAGCTGGGATGGTGCAGTGAGCTAAAAAACGGTGCTGGATCAAGCCCTGATCTGTTGACTGGGTACGAGTATTCTGCCTAATTCAGATGCTCTGTGTTAGAAATGGGATCCCTGGCTGGCCAGGGCTTGCGCCAAAGTCAGTCAGAGACCACCACTCCCAAGTCAGGCCAAGGGAGTTACACGCCAAGATAACCCCTGCTCACCATCTAGGTAACGTGGCGCGAGCAGCAAGGCTAAACTTGGAGGCGATGTGAGTTAAGTATTTGCGCACGCACCCCAGCAACAACACCCAAGGCCCACCACAAAGGAAACTCCACACAAGGTTATATATAAAAATAGCCTTTGTATTACACCAAAACACATTAGATAAACATACACTTTACAATGTGCCAACAGGCACGGGCAGAATTTACAGGAGATATGTACAAGACAGGGCCACATGGACTACTGTCAGGAATCAGCACTTTTAGAACTTAGCACTAGGTAGATTTAGCACTTAGAACATGGAATATAAATCACTGTATCACAAAATAGAACAGAAAGTACACAACCAGTAACTACTGGTAACCAGGACCTCACTAGCACCACCTGTACTAGGAGAACAACCACCTAAGTATCACAAAACCTGTAGGGGTGTAAGCACATAACACATGATGCATCACATACATTCAGAGGTGTAAGGAACAAGGCACATGATGCATAACCAACACATTCAGAGGTGCAGGGGAGAAAAATACATGATGCCTACAAACATTCAGAGGTGTATCAAAGAAGGAAAACACATGATGCATTAAACAACACATTCAGCAGTGTATTAAAGAACAATTGCGCCAACTCACGTAAGTCACCACCTGTGACTGTCCCTAGGCCCTCTGGCCTTGTTGGGGCAAGGACGCCCTGTGTCCCAAAATCAGGCCTAAACGGAGCAGCTGCCCACGAAGTGCTGGGCAGCTGGGACAATGGGGAGAGCCACGTGGGAGCCTCGCAGGCTCTGAACAAATGACTGGGCCCCCTTGAGCCTCTCTGGGCTCTCTGCAAACAACGGTGGCGCTTTGGAGCCTCTCGTGGCTCAACAACAAAATATGCCCTGCGTGGGAGTCCCCCCTCTGGGGACTCGAAATAGATTGGGGCACCTAGAGCCTCTTCTGGGCTCTCAACAATGGCGCCTGAGCCCCTCGTGGGCTTCTCGACAAAGATGCCCTCAGGTCGTTGGAGCGGCCCTCTGCCAACCGGGACCGCTCAGAAACAAAAGAAAACTGCCCCTGGGATCGCGCTACTGGGGGGTGGACACCGGCAATGTGTCCCGATGCCCCCCCTCTGCTCTGCACACTCACCGGGAGAACAAGGAGACCTTCGGACGGCTCGAGCCTGGCTGGGCTCGAACACCAGCAGTGCCCCTGAGCCCCAAGACGCCCACACTCACCGGGCCTCCTGTGCGGCGGCGGCTCTCTCGAGAGCTCCCGCTCCTCGGGGGCTCTCTGATGCGGTGGCCGGACTCCTTTCTCCCCGGGGCTCTCCCTTCACCTGGGAGCCCCGGCAGGCAACTTCCGGCTTCCTGGTCGTGGCGGGCCTGGCCCCGTCACGCTGCAACCTGCCTGACTTCCTGCCTCGGGTGGCCGCCAATGACAGCGCGGCCCCGAGCAGGGAGGCGGGCACTTCCGGGTCGCACTAGGCAGCGGCCTGGCAACGTTCCAAAACACTCCTGGGCTGCGGCGGTGAACTCGGTGCTACGAGGGGTGGGCTCCCTCTAATTTAAATAAAGCGAAGTGCCCCGAATGGCACAAATGCGAGGTGGGCACTCGCTAGGGCAGAAAACCAGCACGCAGGCAAATGATGCCGGGTAGGCACCGGCCAAAGCACCCAGAGCGCTCCTAAGCGCCAATGGGCAGAATAAAGTGCTCTTAAGCGCTAGAAGCCAATCAAAGCGCCCCCAGGCGCTAGGAGAGAATAAAGCGCTTCCAGGCACTTGGAAAAGTCCAGCAAAAGGTCCTAGGTAGGCAGGGGGCAAGGCTGGGCCCAGAGCCAGCTCACTGGGTCTCCAGGCAGGGAGAGAGTCCAAGTGGCGGTCCTCTGGCCCAGCAACAGCAGCATCCCCCTCAGGCAGGATCCTGGAAGAGAACAACATCTGTGGGGACACAGCCCCATTTTTATACACCACATTCCTTTGTCTAAGGGTGCAGGGTGGGGGAGAAAACAGTCGCAGCTGGTTTTGGAGCACCCTTGATGTGCTCATCACCTCACTCTATTCACTGGCAGGGCTAGGGTCATCAGTCGCACCACAGGGGGCGGAGCCAGCATTGACTGGGGAAACCCCAGCCTCATTCAGGACACAGGTACACTCCTCCCCAGCCATCAGCATGCTAATCTCCCACTCACCACCGGGCAGACCCATCCAGCCTTCCTGGAGCCAGGCTCACCAGCCAGCTCCAGCCAATCACACGCCAGCACCTTCACCGCACATACACAGCCATGTCTAGAAGTGGCACTTCCCCACTAGACACATACACGCCACGCATACCATTGTGCAGCATTCACTCTCACGAGTTCGCACATACCAAACTTGAGCAAGCACGCCTAACGCATCAGGAACTACCAGGGACACAGACATTCCCCATGCATTCCTATGGGAGGGCAGGCCAACCTCACTCCACGCACTCAAGAGTGCGCACGCACTTTCCACTGGGACACAGTGAAAGTGCGCAGAAACCAAAAATCACTACCACTGGGTCACCATTAAAAGCAAAAAGTTCAGGGGTGAACCTGCCAGAAGGCCAAGTCCAACACTCTGTCCATCACCACACCCTTTTTCTGAATCGTTTTGTCCACCATAAGCGTGGTAGGGTATGCTCAGACATGAGTCCCTTGCTCACTGCACCATCAGGATTCAAGCAAGCCGGGCCGAAGACGGCTGTAATGCCAGAAACCGGGCCCCGGAAGCTTGTTTCCTTTCCAGTAAAAGAATTGGCTTGGTAGTTTGGTCTGCCCTGTTCCCATGATGCACTGGGCCAGGGACAGACTAATTTGCATGTAGCCAGGTTCTGAGCTGGGATGGTGCAGTGAACTAAAAAACGGTGATGGATCAAGCCCTGATCTGTTGACTGGGTATGAGTATTCTGCTTAATTCAGATGCTCTGTCCATCACCACCCCATTTTTCTGAATCGTTTTGTCAACCCTAAGCGTGGTAGGGTATGCTCAGACATGAGTCCCTTGCTCACTACACCATCAGGATTCAAGCAAGCCGAGCCGAAGACGGCTGTAATGCTAGAAACCGGTCCCCGAAAGCTTGTTTCCTTTCCAGTAAAAGAATTGGCTTGGTAGTTTGGTCTTCCCTGTTCCCATGATGCACTGGGCCAGGGACAGACTAATTTACATGTAGCCAGGTTCTGAGCTGGGATGGTGCAGTGAGCTAAAAAACGGGTATGGATCAAGCCCTGATCTGTTGACTGGGTACGAGTATTCTGCTTAATTCAGATGCTCTGTCCATCACCACCCCCTTTTTCTGAACCGTTTTGTCCACCATAAGCGTGGTAGGGTATGCTCAGACATGAGTCCCTTGCTCACTGCAGCATCAGGATTCAAGCAAGCCGGGCCGAAGACGGCTGTAATGCCAGAAACCAGTCCCTGGAAGCTTGTTTCCTTTCCAGTAAAAGAATTGGCTTGGTAGTTTGGTCTGCCCTGTTCCCATGATGCACTGGGCCATGGACAGACTAATTTGCATGTAGCCAGGTTCTGAGCTGGGATAGTGCAGTGAGCTAAAAAACGATGATGGATCAAGCCCTGATCTGTTGACTGGGTATGAGTATTCTGCTTAATTCAGATGCTCTGTCCATCACCACCCCCTTTTTCTGAATTGTTTTGTCCACCATAAGCGTGGTAGGGTATGCTCAGACATGAGTCCCTTGCTCAGTGCACCATCAGGATTCTAGCAAGCCGGGCCGAAGACGGCTGTAATGCCAGAAACCGGTCCCCGGAAGCTTGTTTCCTTTCCAGTAAAAGAATTGGCTTGGTAGTTTGGTCTGCCCTGTTTCCTTGATGCACTGGGCCAGGGACAGACTAATATGCATGTATCCAGGTTCTGAGCTGGGATGGTGCAGTGAGCTAAAAAACGGTGATGGATCAAGCCCTGATCTGTTGACTGGGTACGAGTATTCTGCTTAATTCAGATGCTCTGTCCATCACCACCCCCTTTTTCTGAATCGTTTTGTCCACCATAAGCGTAGTAGGATATGCTCCGACATGAGTCCCTTGCTCACTGCACCATCAGGATTCAAGCAAGCCGGGCCGAAGACGGCTGTAATGCCAGAAACCGGTCCCCGGAAGCTTGTTTCCTTTCCAGTAAAAGAATTGGCTTGGTAGTTTGGTCTGCCCTGTTCCCATGATGCACCGGGCCAGGGACAGACTAATTTGCATGTAGCCAGGTTCTGAGCTGGGATGGTGCAGTGAGCTAAAAAACGGTGATGGATCAAGCCCTGATCTGTTGACTGGGTACGAGTATTCTGCTTAATTCAGTATCTCTGTCCATCACCACCCCCTTTTTCTGAAAGGTATACAAGGAACCGCGCTCGACTGGATCCGCTCCTTTCTCCCTGGCCCAACCCAAAGAATCAGACTCCCTCCCTTCCTCTCCTAACCTACAGAGATCAACTGTGGAGTACCCCAAGGATCCTCGCTCAGTCCCACGCTCTTCAACCTCTACCTGGCCGCCATTGTCAAACAGCATGGGCTCAGCATAGTATCTTACGCTGACAACAGCCAGCTCATCCTCTCTCTCATGAACAACCCTGAAGACACCAGACCCGGCTTCCAAGAAGGAATGTAAGACGTTGCAGCCTGGATGAGTGACAGCTGCCTAAAACTGAACTCAGAGAAGACAGAGGTCCTCGTCCTCAGACCCACCCCTACCACATGGGACAGCTCTTGGTGGCCCCCTGCCTTCAGAAGCCCACCCACCTCGATGGACCACGCCCGGAACCTCAGCATCATTCTAGACTCCTCCCTCACCTTGACCCACCAGATCAATGCCGTCGCCTCCCGCTTTTTCAACTCCCTCCACATTATCCGCAAGTCCTTCAGGTGGATCCCCCGAAAGCAGAAAGACCGTCACCCACACACTCATAACCAGTAGAATGGACTACGGCAACGCTCTCTACACCGGAATCAACAAAACCCTGCTACACAAGCTCCAAACCATCCAGAACACCGCAGCCAGAATCATCCTCGGAACCCCACAAGCACATGACCCAGCACCTATGAGACCTCCACTGGCTCACCATTGAGAAGAGAGTAACCTTCAAGCTACTCACCCACGACTATAAATCCCTCCACAACCTCAGACCCAAATACCTCAACAAAAGAGTCTCCTTCCACGTACCCAAACAGAACCTCCGCTCTGCCAATCGCGCCCTGGCAGAGACCCCACACATCCACAGAACCAGAACAGGCGGAAGAGCCTTCTCCTGTGTTGCAGCAAAGACCTGGAACGAGCTCCCAGTCTACATCAGACGCTCCCCCACTCTGCACACCTTCAGGAAGAGCCTCAAGACCTGCTCAACGACTGATCCAGAGCTGCACCCCCAGTGCCTTGAGACCCTCATGGGTAAGTAGCGTGCTTTATAAACCCCTGATTGATTGGCCAAGGCCTCAAGCTCACAGCTATTCTCAACTACAAAAATGAATCCCTATCACATATTCTCTGTGCATGACCGAAGTTCTTAAAAGAAAGAAAAATACCTTTGAAAGAAATATTCACTAATATGAACATACAAACATGCAGGGAAGCTGTAATCACCTGGTTAGGTGGGTCTTCGATTCTGCTGGTCTGCAAGGGTTTAAATTCATAAATCTGTATTTTATTCTTTTTTATAAATGTTCTTTTTTACATATAGGATGCTTTAGGTAATGTAAACGACATTATATAGTGTAATGCTTTTAAAAGACTGAACATCTGAATAAGTTTGACTTTGACTATTGTGTACAATTAAGCAATTAATCAAACCCCTTTTGGTACAGTCAGGTCCCACAGTGCCCTTCCATTTCTGGTTCTTTGTAACAGTTTTAAGATCTTCTTAGAGTTTCTTGTTACTCAAATGGGTGTAATCCATACTAATATAATAAAGAGAGAGCCCAAACCTTTGAGGCAGGTAATCTCAGGAACCACAGCACCAATCACAACACCCAATACACCGTTGGAAAGGGCAGTTGCAACAGAAGGACATGGGCTATGCAGGCACCCACCATATACATTTAAAAGATAAAAGAACCGTGCCAGCAAAGTAGTCCCTTGTGGGCGTGTCTGCGTTGTGCTTTGAGCGTGTGCTGGGGGCGTGGCAAATGCTGGGGGCGTGTGGTACGTTCCGCCCTTCATGCCATGTCTCATATTGTGTGCTAATCCCACCCGGCTCCCTTTAAATACCTCTGCACCCCATAATCATAACCCCCCTTAATCCTTAAAATACCCCAACACCCTTAAACACTAACCCATCTTAACCCTATAAATATACCCTGTACCCCAAAACCCAAACCTATCCCTAAACCCTAAGAATACCCCGTACCCCAAAACCCAAACCTACCCCTGAACCCTATAAATACCCCTGTACCCCAAAATCCAAACCTAGCCATGAACCCAAAAAATAATCCTGTACCCCAAAACCCAAACCTACCCCTGAACCCTAAAATACCCCTGTACCCCAAAACCCAAACCTAGCCCTGAACCATAAAAATACCCCCGTAACCCCAAAATCCAAACCTAGTCCTGAACCCTTAAAATACCCCTGTATCCCAAAACCCAAACCTACCCCTAACCCTAAAAATACCCCTATACCCCAAAACCCAAACCTAGCCCTGAACCCTAAAAATACCCCTGTACCCCAAAACTCATACCTATCCCTAAACCCTATAACTACCCCTGTACCCCATAACCCAAAACTATATCTGAACCCTTAAAATACCCAAGCACCCCAAAACATATACCTCAGTACCCCAAAACATATACCCCTATAGCCATACTTACCTTATCCAAACATGAAAAAACATGCTTTTACCATTCATACATTTACAACAAATTTTGTTGTAAATGTATGCGTGATAAAAGCATATCAAATGTAATGCCATGCGTTATAATGGCATTGCGGAGTCATGGTACTTTTGTAATGAAAGTATGCAGAGGGATGGTATGCGGAAAGAAAGTTGCGGAATAATGGGTGTTTACCCTCCCCCGGTAAGTACATTGGTGGCACGGCGGCCCACATCTCCAGCAACATACTCATATTTTTTCACCACCCATTTGAAAAATGCACAGGTCTCTCTCATTGATGGCCAGCACCGACATACACTTTTAGACACACCTCCCGCCACAAGTTCTAGAATTGCGAACTTTAGAGCTGGGGAGCTACGTTCGAATCTCGGCATCAGCTCAACATCCTGTGATTCCAGGCAAATCGCTTTGTCTCCCCGTGCCTACCACAAATGAATGTGTTCTTCTGTAATGTAAATTGTGCTCATGCCATGTTGTCGAGTTCGCGCTATATAATATTGCAAGGAAAAACAAAGTAGGGAAACTCGAGTTCACACACTACTGAATGCGCACTCTTAAGTGCATCAGAAGTGCACTGTGAATCGGAGCCTTTCACAGGCCTCTCACAGATAAGAAATGCTATCAAAACGAAATCCTACAAAACAATATACTACTGGCCGGCAGCAATTCATACCCGGACAACGTCGGGACGGGCTGCTAGTTTCATATATTTACGTTTCCCTCGTCTTCATTGCTTGTTTTTGCTTGTGTGAAAGTGTCACTCATAGTCATTGAATGTCATTCATAATTACACTGAAATTATATACATGTCACACATAAGCAATCTGAAACCTGTGAACTGTATGTGTGGTCTTTGAATAAGGACCGCACAGACAAATGGTGGGGGGCGGCAGGGGAGCGGCAGCCGTTGAAGTCTGATGCCGAGGCACGGACAAATGGTGGTGTGTTATGTGGCTGGTGATAGTGTGCACGCGCATAGATCACATGAACTGTATGCGATCCGCAGCCGCTTTGGTAGACTTTTCTTTTTCGCTTACTATAATCTTGCCGGAGCAATGCGCAAGCGCATCGGCTCAGGCAAGACCTAAAAGTAGATGGGCTGGCAATCTCAGCTTGGAGTAAATACATCACTGGCTTGGAGCAGCAGGGTATAAGTATAGAAATGAGCGGCAAGATAAAACAAGCATTGGCAAAGTCAAAGTTCTAGTCCTGATTAAACTATTTTTAAAAGCCTACTGTAGTGAAAAATAAAGCAACAAATTATTGTTTTCTGAATGAATCTATGAGATATATAATCAAATGTGTAATGATTCTGTTCACTTTTGAGATGTAAGGCAGTCCTTCATGTATTACAATGCAAGCACTCCATTTGAGGTGGAATGATACACAAAATAGGCACAGACTTGTGGAGTGGAGCCAAAGTCCCCTCAGTGAGTATAATAAAGAACTGATAAAGTTTTGCTATGTCTAGCTAGCAAGCTAGAGCTAACAAAGTGATCTACAAGAGAACAGTGTAATGTTATGGAGAAAAACAACAGGTTTGGTCATCTTTGTAATAGGGTCACTAAAGAGTGGAGGATATGATATACCTGCCGTAACCCAAAGATCCCTCCATCTCCCACACAGGTGGTTCCTTCACCTTATTTAGAGGTGGGGATCTGTTGGGTTTCCTTTAACAGAACCTCAGCATTCACCACAAGCTTCCCACTCTATTTATGGCAGACCTTCGTACATTACTTTTTTGCTCATATCTACCATGAAAGGGAAGGTGGTCCCAAGAAGGTAAAATCAGACCCCTCCTCGCATTGGGAGAAACTTCCTAGGTCATCAGTGCCATAGATTTTTGGTTTCACCGAAACAAACCTTGACCACAGCTGCAAATCTGCCCCTACATGATTGCAATAAGCGAACCAAATAAAATCTTGTTAAAATGTGAGTTCACTAATGCAGATGGATTAGTAGAGCAAACCCATCAGGAGTTGCTACATGAGAACAAATTTGAATTACTTCAGGAACTGTTCCTCTGTTCTGTTCTACAGCTGTGTTTACTTTTCAAAGGTATGGGTTTATTTTGGATGGTTGTTATGGAGAGTGAGCATTTCAAAAACATTTTAGAACAGGGAAAGCATGTTTTAACAAATTAGGCCCTCGAGGTGAATAGAACTCTGCATGCACTGATGCCAAAACTAACCTTGGTTCAGTCCTAAGAATTCTAAGAATTCTAACGTGCAGGTGACCTGGTTTATCTCGCTGTGGTACTTAGGGCTGCATTATTTTGAAACCGAGTGGCTCAATCCTCATTATTTAAGTAAAACATCATTTGGGTACTAGCCGCAAATTTCCAATGCTGCCCACTGCAATATTTATTTATAGGCGCAACGCTGACCCACATGAATGAAATGGCAGCGAACCTTGCTGATGCTACAAGACGGCAGCAGATGCTGGAACTGCCAAAGTTTCTCTTCCTCTGCAAAGGTTTTTTCAACTTTGAAAGAATGTTCTTCTCCTATGAAGGACCGGTCCAGCAGAAACTTCGGACATTCCAGAGCAGAAGATTATAAAGAACTGATGCCAGCCCCGGGAGATTTAGTCAAACCCGAATTTTGAAATAGTTATGAATAAAGTGGCAATTTGAAGGAAGGCACAGCTGCAAACTCTGTTATGTAAAGCACCTACAATCAATATTTTAATAAAGTGTAATTATATATAGACTGTATAACACATTATTTACACACATTGAACACATCTTTATACTCAGGCTAACATCAAACATTATAATTCTACCCACAGAAGAATAAAACTTAAACCAAATCGACTCAAGCACTGGGTACCTCAAACTCACCCCTTTGAATTTTTGGAAGGTATTGCTTTTGCACAATTTATAGTGAAGATATACTTAAAGGGCTTTGGATCAACTTCTTTCAGCCAATAGCTTCTTAGGGCTAGGAACTATTCAGCCAGTGGCTTGCAACATTGTCAATTACATCTTGGTTTAACCCACACAAGTATTTCCGCATCTCAATGACTGTTTGTCTTTATAGTATGCTCCTAGAATACCCTGTAAACTTTGGAGGCCACTGCTGGCGCTAACTCATCCAAGCTACGATGCTTCAATTCGCCATTTTAAATGCCACCAGCTTTCTAAATTCAGAACTCACGCCACACCCACTAACTCACCACTGAGGTATGACAGGCTTCAGCTTTAGACAAGCATTCCCTTTATGTTACCTACCACTTGAATCAAAATACTTGTATAGTGACAGTGTAGACGTCTGCTCTCTCATTGGTACTGCCAGGATCTATCCTCCTGTCTCTAGATTGTCTTAAGACTGCCTAAGCGTCCACCAAACAGATAACATTAGGTCTAACTTCTGGTGGCCCATGTTACGTAGATCCGGAGCAAACAGCCCTGAATCGTGGGTTCTCATCCTCAGTAAAATCCCCTCGAGCTGGTTCTTCTGAAGTGCAGGTCCCCACCACAACTCACTAAACAGTCAATAATGGTCTGACTCAATACTTGAACTCTTCATGTTTTCAATGATATGGCATTTATTGGCTGAAAACTATAAATAACTTCTCACTAATGTCCTCTGACCAACATAAACGTCATGGAAGCAGGATAATCCAAGGGCTTTCGAACTTCCTCTGGAAGCTGCTCTCAACATAAACTATTCAACTGGTACCCCTTTTATCTGAGGTGGGATTCATCACCTATGCTGGTTGTACATCTCATTGGTTATCCTAAACTTCATCCCAGCTATTAGGATGCTGAGCATCCGTGGTGTTATATTATAACTGGGGGCTGCTTGGTGCGGCTGTTATTTCCTATACCTTACGTACAATCCATGACGTGTGAGGTCACAACTGAACAAATTCCCAGGTATAGACTTTGAAAAGTATCAGTGGCAGAGATTTTTATAAGAGAAGCTTAAGAACAAACAGAATGTTTTCAATCCGAGATGGCATCACTGCAACTTCATAGAATCGAGGCCAACAAAATTCCCTGAATGCCCATAACAGCACTTAACCTGAGACTTGCAGAATACTGGGACCACCTTTGCAAAGAGAGTGGAAACTCCAACATTGTCTCCTCGAATAAATACATGGTGTGGGAGCTTATACACTGGGACCAATGCTGGTCCCCACTCTTAGATTGATTCCAACCCCACCATATTCTAGGACTACATTTAGATACCCCATTGGAACTATCCACTAACTCGCCAAACCTTCCTCTTCCACACCTCACATCAGTCCTCCTGGTCAAGGTATGGTTGGCATACAGGGGCATGGCAAGGAGATCTTTGTGCACACCAAAATACCCCCGACACTTGTTCCCACAGCATGCCCTACCCTTCTTGATGACCTGTGGGACAAAAGCAAACCATTGGCCGGGGAATGAAGAACTATGGACCCTGACTAGTCCTGGTGGCAAACACTAGCAGTGACTTCTCCTTTTATGCTTGTCACTAACATTCAATCACTCTCATAAACGTTAAGACCATTAGACGCCCAGTCAGACCATTTTGCCTTTACATCGTCCCAGCTACAATGGCACTCCACCCTCCCACCTCCCTGCAGCAACAGAGGACTTGGTTGATGTATGTTTGAAACACCAGCACCTAAACCCTTGTGGTTAGTGAGTAGGCTAAAATCGCAAGTAACAAATTGTGTGCCTGTTGCCCAGAAGACGTTGGTGTTAAAAGGTTATACATTGTGTTTCCTTTTTATAACTACCACCTGGTTATTAACGACCCCTCTAATTCCTAAATGGTAATGAGTAGGAACCTCAACCTGCTAAAATATTTATATTCATAACAGCCTCAAAGTATATCAGGCAGTTGTTACCTACCGTTTGAAGGGTGGGGGGGGGGGTCCTATAAGTGTCACCAGTCCAGCATGAAAGACCGTATTGTTGTTTTAAGAAAGGTATACTACATTCAAATATTCTTTAATTAGAGAGTCTTTGAAGAGCCGAAAAGAGAGGTGCTGCCTGGGCTGACAAAACAGAAGACAGACAAATGGGAGGCATGATTGTCAGCCACAGTGAGTGTCTGCGGGCGCATGAAAACCCATCATTACCTTTTCAGCAGGTCAGCGCCGTTGTTGCACAGTCTGAGAATATGTCAGGGAGGATTGTTTGGAACTAACAAAAGCACTCCAGCCAAATCCACACGACACTCGCTGACTCAGGGAGGCTGCTTGTCACCCTGAAAACAAGCAAGCGTAGGCCTCGCGCACTGACAGAGCAAGGCTGGTGCCTGTATGCGGGTGCACGTGGTAAACAAGGAGCCGTTTAACTGAGCCACAGTGGCCGTTAACTCCGCGTGCCACATTCTTTGAATGGTTATTGATCTGCACGCTATGTTGATAACCCCTTTTGGGTGGAGATTTACCAATTATGAGGATTCACAATGGGCCCGATTCACAGAATTAACTTAAGATAAAATCCTAAACTAACTACTTTTGGTATTCACAGAATGCACTTACTACTTTTGGTATTCACAGAATGCACTTACTACTTTTGGTATTCACAGAATGGATTTATGACTACTAACTTTATGTCCGCACTCGGGCTGGAAATTCTGGCCCGGAGGCGGAGCTTCCGACCCAGAGGTGGAACTTGCAACCAGAAGGCGGAGCTTGTGGCTTGGAGGCGGAGCTTCCGGCTCCGAGGTGGGGATTTAGCCATGGCTGAAATCTCCACCTCTGGGCCGGAAGCTCTGCCTCCAAGCTGCAAGCTTCGCCTCCGGGCTGCAAGCTCCGCCTCCAAGCGGAAGCTCCACCCCCGGGCCGGAATTTCCAGCCTGAGTGCGGACGTAAAGTTAGTAGTCGTAAATCCATTCTGTAGTAAAAGTAGTAAGTGCATTCTGTGAATACCAAAAGCAGTACGTTTAGGATTTTGTCTTAAGTTAGTTCAGTGAATCGGGCCCAATGAGTTTTAAGAGTAGCCTGGAAACCTGAGCCAGTCGGCCTCGAGCAGATGAGGGAAAAGTCCCGTACTTGTAATCTGTGGTTACACCGTAACAGCAGCACTGAACAAACCTTGATCTGCAACTGAGAGCGACTCAGCTTTTAATTATTCGGACATTGATAAAATGAGTACCAATGCATTTGGGTAATGACTTTCGTGCCTGCGTAAAAGGCTTAGACACATACACCAAGGTTTAAAGTGCTATATAAATCAAATGTAATAAAAGAAGAAAAGTAGCGTGTTGAGCAGGCTGATGATGAACGCCAACATGCATTGGCAGCAGCAGGTTTTGGAATAATACAATCTCCAGATTTCAAACTGCAAGGAGTGCAATGGCTGGTATTAGCTAATTTAAAAGTAAGCAAAGTATCTCTATGGTAATGAGAGGGAGATTAGGCCTCCTGTGTGAGTTGTGAGTGTGATGTCAGAGGGTCACCTGACATGGGGAACCAATGAAAATCTAGCACACTATTCCCTTTCCAGGAGTGTAAGTCTGAGGCCTGCCCTGATCTTGGATGAGCCCAGGGAAGGCCCAAATGAAAGTGGCCCTACTTAAAAGACTCCCACTCCACCTCTCTGAAGGTGACTGAGCTCCACCGGAGGAATCCTGACTGTGCAGTATTGTGGCAGTAAGGAATCTCTGAACCT
The DNA here is from genome assembly GCF_964263255.1 of Lissotriton vulgaris. Lineage (NCBI taxonomy): Eukaryota > Metazoa > Chordata > Amphibia > Caudata > Salamandridae > Lissotriton > Lissotriton vulgaris. The sequence goes on from NC_141696.1 coordinate 1,405,203,350, forward strand.
TTCTTCTCTTCTTGATCTGCCTGGAACGAAGAGTAACTGAAGTGGTGGTGGAATGGAGGAGTTGGGCAAGACACTATTGGTGAATCTTCAAGTTACGAGCACCATGAAGTGAATGGGAGTGGGCCATATGGTCACAGATTGTACCTGTCTTTGAAACAAGAGTACAGGGGATCAGTCGCGGCCATCAAGACTCTTGGGTGAAGGGGCCGGGGGGGTCGGGCAGGGAGGGGGTCGTGCGGGGGGTATATTTAAAACAAATCTTGCCTTACCCGTCGATCTGGTACAGCGTCGTCTCTGCTCCTCGCAGCCGCAGGAAGCAGGTAGCCTCCCTTCCCTCCCCAAAGCCAATCACAATGGTACAATGGCAGCGTTGTGATGGAGTGGGACACCGACCACACAGGCTTCTATGGGGATGCCATTTTCTTCATGCAGGCTGCATGCAGCCTACATGGAGAAAATGGCACAGTGCGCATGACTAATTTGGTCGGCCCCAGAGGACCAACTAAACTATTAGGTCCCTCAACATTGGGCTAGCCACTCCTCCCCTGCTCTGGTACAGGACAGCCCACCCACAGCCAAACCCGTCTGCTTTCTCGTAGTGCGAGAAGCTGTAACATAAAAAGGTGTACCATTTTATGTTACTGCTTCTCGCACTGCAGGAAAGCAAGTGGGGCGAAACTCTTCCACCCACATGGAGGAGCTGCCCCTGCAGTGGATCTTGGAGGATGGTAGATTCTAAAAATCTGTAGCTTTACATGCATTGGGTCAGCTATTGCAACAGGTTCCATGGAGGACTGGGGTGGGTGTGAGGCATTTTATCAGAAGGAGGCCGGTTCTTCTGACACTTTTTGAAAGGCTTTTCAGTGAGTGTGTGAGTTTGTGCAAAGGAGGCATGGTTTGTTAATGACAGTATCCTGAGTAGTGAATTCTTTGGGATTGGTACAGATTTCAAAATGGTAGTACAGTCAAAAGAGCGTAAAAGGCAAGTGATCAGTGAATAGGAGGGTTTTGTTGTGCATGCAATTAACCTTTGTTAGGCAGAATTTGTCTCTGTAGTTTATTGATATCCATGCATAATTGAGCGTTAAGAAAGGAATGATATAAAAATGCTTGCAATTCAATTCAATTTGTACATTTTGAAATACGACTTCAATATATGAAAGTAATTTAATCACCTTTACACAGAGGTGTTCATCATGGAGGAAGATTGCCTCAAAACCAGATAGTTGGGGCAGCTCCACTTGCTGCTACCATCACTCCCTGTTGCATACCGCACCTGAAACAACTACATATGCAAGGTAGGTCCACACATGTGATAAAGGGTGACAGTCCACCTGCAGGGAGCAGGGCTCCAAGCCATTAACCAAGTCTTGGTAGCCACCACTTTAGTCCTGAAGAAGCTCTTGTGGACTCTTTAGCCATTCAAGACTGAAACTTCGACAGTACATCCTCTCTCACTCCTATTTTCCAACTTTGACTGAATTTACAACCTTTAATTGAATATGGTCAGGACGTCTTTGATATGTTAGGTGGATATACCAATCACCATTGATCACCAGCAGATATACCACAAATTGGATTTTGTGATTGTTGTGGGTCGGGTGTGCTTTTCACATTATTACATCTTGGACCCTGGTTGATCATGGATTATATATATTATGTATAAGGATTGGTAGTTATTGCTGAATTATTCTGTGTATATATGGAAGCTAAAGCTTTCCATAATGTATTTTGTGGTATTTCTTATTATATGCATGTCTTCGTTGTTTAATTCAATACAGGTTGCATTTCTATACCAACTTTATTCAGAGTACATACAAGTTACTCCTCCAGAAGCTTATTGTTATATGACACAAGAATCGAAGGCACAGGGTTTCTTCCACCGAAGCATATCTTCACTGCATCCATGTTTAATTATTCTAAAATAATAAAGAAAAATACAATTATTTCCCTTGGAACACGCATACTCTGAAATTAAAAAAAAAAACAGGACACTAAGGGGTCCATTAGGATGTCGGGCGGTGGCACCACTGCGGTGCTGGCGGGGCGGAAAAACGCCTTTTTCAGCCCGGGAGCAGCGGAACTCACGTCCACCATATTAGTATAGTAAAACATAGGTCATTTCCCGTCCGCCGCGGAGCCACACGCAGCACCATCAAAGTGCACCTGGCACCGCGGCGGTGGGAGCCAATGGAGCCTCACCGCTGTGCGGAATGACATCCGCCCGCTCAACAAATTAGGATGGCCAAAACAAGCAGACGCACCGCAACGGAGACGCCGCCCAATCTGACAGGGCGGAAACTCGTCAGCGGAGCGCGATAGCAGAGCAGCGGTCATGAACGCCATGGACCCAGCCCTACATATGCATCCGGTGATGTACCTGCTACGGTACTATCATCAAATGGGCCACTGCAGGTACGCAACTACACAAACACAAAACACAGCACACAGGCCGACCCAGGGAATAATTTTACTACAAACACCCTGCTGGGGGTCACACCACATCCACAAGTGCACCCACACATTACCCACCTGGCACAAAGTCACCCCTCTGCATCCGGGACACACATCGACCGCCAACATGCAGCAACCTTCCGTTCCCCCCCACGTCAACGCCGCGGTCAACACATGCGCACCATGCAGAAGGCAGGACCCCTCCAAGGCATGGGCAGGGCACAAAGACCACAGGGACACACCACACCCAACCACACAGCAAAACACCCCATCAGGTCAAGGCCATGTGCCCATCATGTGCACCCCCATGCACACCATCACGCAACAACAAAGCAACAACCAAGCACAATACATATCCTGCACCTCACAACAAACAACCAGGGACACAGCCACTGCAGGAGTGGCTGACAAGGAACACACAACACCAGTGCCAATAACATTAAAGGCTGCCAACATCTCCCAGCACAAACACACACAAACGAACACACACCCTGGGTGTAGGTACAAACAGAACACACACACAGGGACACCTGAACTGATGCCTGCACAATTAGAGGTAGTGCAGACCTACAATGGCCAGGCACAAGTGGCACACATAGGTGATGGCAGTGCACCACACACACCATGCCATGCAGGAGGATACAAAGCACCATGTGCCTGAATGACAAACACAAACACAATGCCATTGAGGAGCAGCAGGGCCACACAGTATACACAAACACACTCCAGACACGTTGATCATCAAACTATCACAAAACTGAAGTGCAAGTCACACACATTTCACACCCATAGGAAGAGTCACACAAAACTGCATGGACACACCAACACACTGCACAGTGCACTCCAGACAACTCACATAACTGCATAAAATCATTTACACAGGGCAGGGCAATGCAAACAACAGGCACACACCTCCTGGGTGAGACATGTGTGGCCATCAAAGTCCAGGGGCACATACACATCCACAACCAACACAAAGTCACAACCTTCACACTGCACACCTCATCACCACCCAAGAGCACACATCACATGTAGTCCAGGGGACCATGAATGAGGGCCAACACAAAATGACCATACACATACACAACTGGGCACAGATACAGGAATAACACACATACATCATGAGCTTGCCCAGCCTGCATGCAAACATGTGCACACCATCACACCCATGTCAGCTTGGGGCACTGTACCCCAAGCTGACATGGCAACAACGTAGCCAACAATAGCAAACCACCACAAAGAGAATTGCATGACAGGCAAAAGATGCAACACAGATAACCCAAGTATCAGTGTCTGAATGGACTGAAGACCCTGTTACCCCTGTCTAAATATTTGATGCAGGCAAATAGCTTGGTGATGTTGAAGTCACACATAGAGCATGGGGCACAGGCAAGAAAATGCACATCCCAAAATAACTTTATTCTTCAAGGACACTGATAAAACAGACAACGGGAGTAACTGTCTTTATTGACATATTGCACAGATGTGACAGTAGAACAGCAGTAGACAAGAGCAAGGCACAACATGCTGTTTAAATGCAATACAATCTGCACAGGCAAACTACAAACAGGAAGGCCAGTATCCATGGCACCGGGGGGAGTCCAACACTGCAGAGCAGCATGGCCAGTGTCTATGGCACAGGTGAGAGCCCAACACAGCAGTGCAACAGGGCCAGTGTCCATGGCACAGGGGGGAGTCCAACACAGCAGAGCAACAGGGCCAGTGTCCATGGCACAGGGGGGAGTCCAACACAGCAGAGAAGCAGGGCCAGTGTCTATGGCACAGGTGAGAGCCCAACACAGCAGAGCAACAGGGCCAGTGTCCATGGCACAGGGGTGAGTCCAGCACAGCAGAGCAGCAGGGTCAGTGTCCATGGCACAGGGGGGAGTCCAACACAGCACAGCAGCAGGGCCAGTGTCTATGGCACAGGTGAGAGCTTAACACAGCAGAGTAACAGGGCCAGTGTCAATGGCACAGGGGGGAGTCCAACACAGCAGAGCAACAGGGCCAGTGTCCATGGCACAGGGGGGAGTCCAACACAGCAGAGAAGCAGGGCCAGTGTCTATGGCACAGGTGAGAGCCCAACACAGCAGAGCAACAGGGCCAGTGTCCATGGCACAGGTGAGAGCCCAACACAGCAGAGCAACAGGGCCAGTGTCCATGGCACAGGGGGGAGTCCAACACAGCAGAGCAACAGGGCCAGTGTCAACTACAGGGCGCACAACAAGTAAATGTGAAGTTGCCCAGGCAAGGGCAGAGCAGCAGCGAGTGACGTGGCCAGGGAGAAGTGCAGAGTCAGGACATGAGAAGCTGCACAGGCAAGGGCAGAGTAGCAATGAGTGACAAGGCCAGTGGCCAGGGAGAAGCGCAGAGTCTGGACATGAGAAACTGCACAGGCACGGGCAGAGCAGCAGTGAGTGACAAGACCAGTGGCCAGGGAAAAGTGCAGAATCAGGACATGAGAAGCTGCACAGGCAAGGGCAGAGCAGCAGTGAATGACAAGGCCAGTGGCCAGGGAGAAGTGCAGAGTCAGGACATAAGAAGCTGCACAGTGTGTGTGTGTGACTGTAGCCTTCCATGGCCAGCAACACCCCCAGGTGGCAAACAATGGCCAGGACTAGCACACCTGTATGAGAGATAGTTGTATGAGGGCAACTACAAATCACATCTGTGTGTCATGCGGGCTTGGAGCTGGCTGTGGGTCGGGGACAGCAGGAGCACTTGACTGGGGAGACAGAGGCACAGATGATGTAGGCTTATCAGTGGTTAGGCAAGCTGGAGGGCTGTTTGGACCAGGTGGTATAGTGGCACGTGTAGGTGGAGTCATGCAGACCTGTGACACAGTGTGGGTGGGAGAGGTCGGAGGGGTGCCCTTCCACTTTTTGGGAATATGAAATGGCCTCCCTGTCTTGGGGTTAATGGGAACTGGCAAAGACACAACAGGCACACACACTAACAGTTCTGCATCAGGTGCAGACACTGGCACTCCCTCTGGTGATGTGCTGGATCTTGCGGAATGCTTTGTCTGGCTACGCCTCTGGACAACCTTTCCCTGTTTGCCCGGTGTCCCACCTACAGTGCCCTACTTTGTGTGTTTGCCAGGTGTAGCACCTACAGTGCCCTCCTTTGTGTGTTTGCCAGGTGTAGCACCTACAGTGCCCTCCTTTGCCTCCTTGCAAGGTGTCCCACCTACAGTGCCCTCAATTGTGTGTTTGCCAGGTGTAGCACCTACAGTGCCCTCCTTTAAGTGTTTGCCAGGTGTCCCACCTACAGTGCCCACTTCCACATGCTTCACTGGGCTTGGATTAGGAGTTGATGTGGTGGGGGGATGTTGCCCTGTGCCCTTCATAGGTGTACCCATGCCAAACAACACCTCCTCAGTGGGCATAGACACTGCACGCCTACTTCTGCATGAGGTCTTAGAGACAGTAGAGTCCTTTGCTGGTGATGCCTCTGAGGCATGGGAGCCTGATGCCACCATCACTGCTTTATCGGCCTTGCTCTTCCCTGACGGGCTCTTGTCTATGCATTCCGAGGTGGCTCTGCTCTTCCTAGGGGATGGTGTCTGTGGGCGGGACCATTTGGGTTCTGTTTGCTGTGTGCTCCTTGTGCTGTATCGTGTTTGTGATGCTTGTGCACTGTGTTCACTTGCATCTGATGTGGCCACTGACTGGGGGTGGACAAAGGCACCTGAGCAGGAATGGGAGCAGGTGCCTGGTGAAGGGCAGACGTCACTGCAGATGAAAAAGCCTCTACTGTACGGTGTAGCCCACCCAAGTCACAGTGTATACCCTCCATATATGCAACCACCTCACCTAATTTCTTGTCATGCTCGCTGAAGGCATTGATCAGGGCAGTCTGGCCCACACAAAGCTGGCGCAGGAGCTCTACTGACTCTGCAGTGAGGGCAGCAGGGGGGACAGGTGCAGGCTCAGCGGTGCCATCTGTGAATGTAACTCGTCCCCTCTTACGGATAAGGGCAACACCAGAGGAAGTGGATCGGAGGCTGGCCACTGGCCACTGTGTGGTAGATGATGACGCTGACTCACCATCCCCTGTGCCTAACAACAAAGATGCATCACCTCTGGCATCAGAAGAAGTAGTACTCTGTGTCTCAGGCACGGATTCCTCCTGCATACTACGGTCCACCTCAGATGCGCTGGTGAGCTCTGTTTCACTGGCCTCCAGTGCAGCTGTGGTGGTACTTTCACCACCACTGGTTTCCAGGTCCCGGTCCTCCATGTCCACAGTTGATTCTGCTTGAGAGAGAGAGAGACAGGGTTGTGTTAGTGTCAATATCAGGACAAACCAATCCAATCGCTGCAGTACAGGAGATGCCCAAATCGACATGCTGAACAACACACCCTGCAATCACATAGCACCACCACACCACACCACACTACATAGACCACTACAGTGCCTGTAACACTGAATCTCTGCCATGACTAGGCCATGTTGAGGACACACACCACGACACCCTGCCTGTGGATTAAGTGTACCAGACATACAACTTGACCAGCCCACACCCAGGGGTCTGATGTGTGGACAACACTCATTACTACAGACATACCTTCAGGGTACAGGAGGGGAGCCCCCCCACCCCCGTTACCATGACTGGACACAATGCCAAGTGGGCCATACCAAACTTCATTTAGTACTCAGGACCACCTTGTTGTCAGATGTGCGGGCCTCAACGGTCATGGTGCATGCAAGGTATGCATACATAAACTCACACTCAGATAGTAGACTCTGCTGTTCCCACCCTTATAGATTCCTCACACTCTACCAATGCTGAAGTACCATGTGTATCTTTACACATCTGGCAATGAGGAAGAATATCATGGAGGGTCACCTTTGTGAGGGAATTTTGTCACAATGCATGACACTGGCACACATCCCAGCAGACACTCACATGACACAGCACAGCTCCACCACACGAACATCACATGGTTCCCCGCTGCAACAGGCCCTGTACACATGCATCCACTCCCAGTCACAGTCACCCTCCCCAAAAACTCACCCCTGCCTTCTTTCCGATGCTCCTTCAGACGTGCATCCAGCTCAGGATGTATCACTCCCAATATGCGGACCATCAGTGGAGTCATGTTGCGCCGTGCTAAATGCCTAGTGCGCGGTATCATGCCCAATGTCATCTCAGCCACGGTTTTTGCAAGCCAACTGATGTCGCCCCACCTCTTGTGGCAGTGTGTGCGTCGTCTGTTGGAGACCCCCAGGGCTCGCACCTTTGCTGCAATGGCCCTCCACACGGCCTTACGCTGGTGTACCTTGAGCTGCAGGTATGGGTGAGAAGAAGGGGAAATGATCAGTCACACAGTGTCATGTGCTAACATCTATCACCACAGTAGCAAGACACCTACTCATGACCATTTTTAAACTCCCAACATCACATACTGGGGGTTACCTCACAAGGGCACACTGCATGGACCAAAACCATGTGATTGCATGCATTCATGAGGGCATACAGGGTCTCAGATAATCACACACACATTCGGGATGACTGCACTGAACACCCTCGGTGGCTTGCAGACATCACCAGTCCCATGCATGTCTGCACACTACATACATCACATTCATACCTGTGTGTGTTTTGAAGCACTGTGTGCAGGCACTGGGCTGAGTCTCTGGGTTCACAGTGATTCAGCCAACAGTGGCACACAGAAACAATCTCCCAAGCAATTCCTGTCCTGGAACCTACATGTCCAACATCCTGTGGCCCTTGATGGCTGATAATGTCACACACATCACTCACACATAGAACTGCAGGCCGGTAAAACAGTGACATTGGGACACACACTACCTCACCCTGGAGACAGCTTGTTTGTCAGTGTATGACACAACCCCACACCCTCAGGCATATCATGCTGCAGCACAAGTACATGTCTGACACTCCACCTGCCCTACAGCAACCTTGACAATGACTTACCACTACATTGGGGCCACCATACAGCCTTAGGTACTGTGTCAGCACCTCGTCCACCAGGACCTCCAGCTCCTCGCTTGTGAATGGACTGGCACTGATCTTCTCTGTCCTTGCCATCCCTGTGGCCATGGAACACCTGTGTTGGAAGTGGCTGGTGAGGGATCCCAGGCAGCAGCAGGAGAGGGTCCCAGGCAGCAGCAGGAGAGGGTCCCAGGCAGCAGGCACTTCAGGCAGGAGAGGGTCCCAGGCAGCACCAGGAAAGGGCCCCAGGCAGCAGGCACTTCAGGCAGGAGAGGGTCCCAGGCAGCAGCAGGAGAGGCTCCCAGGCAACAGGCACTTCAGGCAGGAGAGGGTCCCAGGCAGCAGCAGGAGAGGGTCCCAGGCAGCAGGCACTTCAGGCAGGAGAGCGTCCCAGGCAGCAGCAGGAGAGGGTCCCAGGTAGCAGGCTCTGTGAGCAGTGGAAATGTGAGGCTCACTCCCACAGATTTATAGCCCCTGGGGTCGTTTCTAAGCTGCAAAGCTGCAACAATTGGTTGTGTAGTTCTGCCTTATTCAAATTCATCCAATGACCACCTCCGCGGTAGCGGAGCACGCATACCGCAATTTTTAAAACTGCATCATGCCACCGCGATTGTCGCTCCCATTGGCTGTAGGCAATGCTCCATGGCAGTGATGCACCGCAGGGTTCCGGGGTGCACTACCACGATGGTGTATCGTTCAAATTCATCCAATGACTGCCTCCGCAGTGGCGGAGCACACATACCGCGATTTTCAAAAATGCAACATGCCACCGCAATCATCACTCCCATTGGCTGTAGGCAATGCTCCATGGCAGTGATGCACCGCCGGGGCCAGGCGGTACCTACCGCGATATGGGCGGCGGAGCATGCCCACCGCCATCTACACATGTCCATATGCCAATGGCTACCACACTTGTGGAAGGGGTGGTGCTGGTGTCGCACCTCAGACGCTAAGCGGTAGCTACTGCAATTTGGGCGGCGGAGCATGCCCACCGGCATCTACACATGTCCATATGCCAATGGCTACCGCACTCGTGAAAGGGGTGGTGCTGGTGTCGCACCACCGGGGCCAGGCGGTAGTTACCGCAATTTGGGCGGCAGAGCATGCCCACCGCCATCTACACATGTCCATATGCCAATGGCTACCGCACTTGGGAAAGGGGTGGTACTGGTGTCGCAACGCCGGGGCCAGGCGGTAGCTACCGCGATTTGAGGCAAATGGGTTGCTCATGCTACACAGTGTAAAGCTGGTGTGAATAATGTGTTCGGAAACAATGTGTTGTGTCTCAGTGCTGGCCTTGGCAATGCTTGTCCCACTGTATGGTGTTGTCACTTACTTCTGCTTTCATTTTAAGCTCATGCACACTAGGGACATTTTTACTGCTACTGTCATCATTGTGTTTTGGATGTGTGCCAAGTTACATACATGTATTAATGTGTGACAGGTACAACAGATGGGAATGAGACAGTCATGATCATCTTACACACGTTGTTGGATGGTATGGTACAAGGCGTACTAATGTGCAATGTGTGTTTCTGTTTGTGTGCATTCACATTGACCAATGTGTTGTTTGTGGCACTTGTGTATTGCTAATGGATAGGTGTGCCCTCGGTGTGTCTTATATGTCCAGTCCACCCATGTGACATGGTGTGCCACACATATCTCATGGCAGTCTTTGCTTTACCCTCACATCCTTACATGTATGTGCAGTGTCCATCTCTGGATGGTTGTCAGTGACATGTGTCCATTTACATCTCAACTAGGAGGACGCCTAACCTCATACGTCACCTGACAGTGCTGGAGGACATGGAGGATATAGCGATAATTCGCAAGTTTCGCCTTGACAGACCGACAATGAAGACCCTTTGTGATCTGTTGGAGCCCCACCTGCAGCCTCGTCGCCACTACCCAACAGCATTCACACCCACATACAAAGTGATGGCAGCCCTCCACTTTTTTGCTACTGGTTCCTTCCAGGAGACTGTGGCCAGTGATACAATTATGTCGCAACCCATGTTCACCCTGGTGCTGAGGGATGTACTTGTAGCCATGATGTTCTTTAAGGATAGATACATACATTTCCCTAGGGGAGCAGAATTGGCCGGTGTGAAGGGTGACTTCTATCCCCTTGGGCACATTTCACATGTTGTTGGTGTCATCGATTGCACCCATGTAGGTCTGGTGCCACCACAGGCGAGTGAGCACATTTTCAGATATCGGAAACATTATCATTCGATCAATGTGCAGGTGGTGTGCCTTGCGGACATAACCATATCACATGTGTGTGCAAGATTCCCCGGCTCTGCCCATGATTCTTACATCCTGAGGAACAGCATTGTGCCCCGGGATGATGGCAAATCTGTTACCCGTGCGTGCTTGGATTGTGGGTGGGTATGCCTAGTGGTATGGTATGCTGTGTGTGTGACCTTCTGCCCTCTGCCTGTGCAACATTGCAATGTGTGTTTGTCTGTCCTAGGTGACTCTGCATATCCCAGTCGGCCATGGCTGCTAAGCCCACTACGGAATCTCAGGACCCCGTGAGGACATCAGGTTCAATGAGGCCTATGGCAGGACCCGACGTGTCATTGAGCGGACTTTTGGCCTACTCAAATCAAGATTCTGCTGCCTTGACAAGACAAGAGGAGCACTGGCATACTCGCCTGGGAAGGTCTGCAAGATCGTTGTGGCATGCTGTATGCTGCACAACCTGGCCATTCACAAGGAGATCCCCCTGCTCTTGGATGATGATGAGGACCCAAGACCCCCGCCTGTTCAGGGCCATGAGTCCAGTGATGAGGACAGTGGAGAGGAGGAAGGAGTTGACATGCGTCAACAGCTAATAACTGCTACTTCACTTGAAAGTGTGTAAAGATGTACGACTTGTACATTGTTGTGTTTGTTGTTGTTGTGCAGGGCTACCTGCGGATGGTTCAGACAGGCACATGTTGAGCCACCTGTGTGTAGTAAAGGTGGCATTAATGTTCCATATGTGAAGGTATACTGGACTCTATTTGTTAACACCTGCTGCACATGGTCTTGTAGTCTCATGTTTATGTTTTGTGTAGTGTTATGTCTGTGATGCCACAATGACACCAGTGACTGTTGTTCTGTTGTGTCTTCCTAGGTGCTTCAGAATAATCCTGCCCTACATACTGTACATCATTTGGACACATCACGGACATTTTCTAAACTGTAAATATTGCACTAAAAACGATACAGCACAAGATCTGGTGCGTCAGGTTTTTTATTTGCAAAGTGGACATGTGAGGGGTGCGGGAATATTTACATGAAGGTGGTGAATGGGCAGTGATTTGACAGTCATGGTAGATGAGATGCAAGAGTAGACACCACATGGATGTGGTGACCCAGTCCAACAGACAAGTGCCATTGCCAAGGCAGTGTGGGGAAGGACAGTCCAAACAGTAAATGCAGTGGGGAAGAGGGTTGCCATCAGGGCTGGCTCTGTGACTGGCGTGTGGCTTGTGCTTTGCCTCCGGAGACTCCCAGGCTCTTCTTTGGACGCCCCCTTGATCTTTTTTGCTGTGGGAGGCCTACTGAATGGCCAGCGGCATCTGAGGACTCACCCCTCTCTGTAGGCGCAGGTGAGGATGGTGCACTGTCATCCTGCGGCACAACAGAAGGGGGTGGAGATGTTGATTGTGATACAGGCCTGTCCCTCAGCAACGCCACTTGCTGGGCCATGAGGTCCACCATTTGACCAATGTGTGTGTCGATGGACCTCATTAGCAGGATGAGCTCACGTAAAAGTTCGTCTGACCAGCCACTTTGTCCCTGGACCTTTTCATATGCACCAATGACTCTGGTGAAGTGGTCCAGGGATGGTGTGCTAACCTCCTGAGGTCTGGGGGGGACCCTGGCCCTCCCACCTGACCTGCTGCCACAGACCTGTTGCCTCGCCACGGTGGGTCCTCGCACACTCTCCCTGCCCTCCACAGTTGGTGTTGTGTCCTGGTTGTCCCCTGCGAAAGGGAGGGTGCTGGTGGTAGTGGTGGTGGTGGCCGAAGTGGCAGCGGTGGAGGCACAGGCAGTGGCTGCAGGGGTCTGCTGTGCAGATGTTGGTGCAGCAGACGTGGTGGTAGGGAGGATTGGGTCCAGGGACCTGTTGGTCCCTGGCACACCAGATGGGCCGGCCTGAAGCTCATCGTCCAAACTATCCTGGGGGTCAACATCCGAGAGTCCATGTACCGGGAATGGAGACTGGCTCTGCTGGTCGTTGTTGTCATCCGCAGCAAATTTGTCATCACCTGTGGATTAGATTGTGAATGGTCAGTGTTGGTCTCTGTGCAAGTGTTCTGTTAGCTGCATGTAATCAACTGTCTGTACACTATACACTTAAGAGATCTTCATTATTATTAGTAATTAGGCATGAGCGAATTTTGCGGATCTCGCGTTCGCGAATTTTGCGGATTTGCGGATTCGCAATCCGCAAAATCCGCGAATTCCCGCGAATTTGCAGATTTTTTTTTTTTGTGTTCGCCCGTGTTTCTGCCAGTTCGCGAGGGTTTTGTACACTTTCGCAAATTGCGAACTTACCTGTCGGGTCGCAAGTTTCGCGAACTTGTTGTTTCTACGTGTCCAGCCTGTTTGGGACACTCTTCTTCATCACTGCCACTCTCTGTCACCACTGCCACTCTCTGACTACTCATGCCACCCTCTGGCCCACCCATGCCACCCTCTGTTTCATCACCACACCCTCTGGTTGTCCAGTGTACATTATTTTCGGCAAAGCAAAGCACACCTTCCCTGCCTCAAGTGACCTGAATTAATTTGGGGCTGATTAATGTGTCACAGAATATTTTTTTAGCTGGCACCTGCTTCCTTAGTGCGCCCTGATTAGTGATCTTTTGCACTTGCTAAGTGCTTTCATTGTTGCAAAATTAGTTACAACACCTGCCCTGCCCCAACTGACAATAATGAATTAGGGGCTGATTAATGGATTTTAACTTCCGGCCTGGCTCCTGCTTGTCTCCCTTAGCTGTAATTCAGGACCTTTGTGGCATATGTGTAACTATTCTGAGGTTCAGAGCTGGGTCACATAATAGTTTCAACTGGCAACTGAACTCTGGAGGGGCCCCTCAGGAAGCACTACAGGAAATGGCTACTAATGATGAGCCTGAACTTTTGAACCTGGTAAGTAGTTACTTTCAGTTTTGCTAGGATCGTATTTCTGCAATTTTGCACTTATTCGCGGGGCGCGAACTCACGCGAACTCACGCGAACAGTGCGAGCAGTGCGAGCAAAATCCGCTGCTCGCGGATTTGCGGATTTTGCGGGAGATTTGCAAATCTCGCGGATTGCGGATTTCCCGAAAATCCGCAAAATCCGCGAGCGGAACGGATTTTCCGCCCACCCCTATTAGTAATGACATTACTGAAGGTAATATAATGTAAATAACAAGGACCCCCTGTGAGAAAGATCAATTCATATTCCAGGGAACAACATAGTTTCGTACCAATTGTTTTTAATATGAATTTTGACACATTTATTAAATGATACTTGGTTTTTTACATTTATTGAGTTATAGTTCCTTTGTGCATTCTCTCCTTTCCATTGTGTTGATATTATGCCAAAATGTTTTTTACACTGCGACATTACTGAAGGTAATTACATGGTGGAGAGGAACATGAATAACTGGTACATGTAATGTATCGATGCATTTCATGCAACTGCTGCTGTGTGTTGTGGTACAGGCCTCCCTCCCCCAAACAGAACTCTCATGCAAGATGGATACCTACCTGTTAGGTGAAGGTGGACAATGCAATGGCTGACACATGCTCCTGGGTGGTGTGGGGGGAGGGCTCCATCTTGGTAAGCTGTGGGACAGGGGGCATGGTGGGAGTAGTAGTACAGGCCTCCCTCCCCCAAACAGACCTCCCATGCAAGATGGATACCTACCTGTTACTTTGTTTGGTGTGCTGCAATGGCTGCCACATGCTCCTGGGTAGGGGAGGGCTCCATCGTGATGGGCTGTGGGACAGGGGGCATGGTGGGAATAGTAGTACAGGCCTCCCTCCCCCAGACAGACCTCCCATGCAAGATGGATACCTACTTGTTAGGTGAGGGTGGACAATGCAATGGCTGACACATGCTCCTGGGTGGTGTGGGGAGAGGGCTCCATCTTGGTAGGCTGTGGGACAGGGGGCATGGTGGGAGTGGTAGTTGGGCCTCCCTCCCCCAAACAGACCTCCCATGCAAGATGAATGCCTACCTGTTAGTTTTTTTGATGTGCTGCAATGGCTGCCACATGCTCCTGGGTAGGGGAGGGCTCCATCGTGATGGGCTGTGGGACAGGGGGCATGGTGGGAATAGTAGTACAGGCCTCCCTCCCCCAGACAGACCTCCCATGCAAGATGGATACCTACTTGTTAGGTGAAGGTGGACAATGCAATGGCTGACACATGCTCCTGGGTGGTGTGGGGAGAGGTCTCCATCTTGGTAGGCTGTGGGACAGGGGGCATGGTGGGAGTGGTAGTTGGGCCTCCCTCCCCCAAACAGACCTCCCATGCAAGATGAACGCCTACCTGTTAGTTTTTTTGATGTGCTGCAATGGCTGCCACATGCTCCTGTGTGGGGAAGGGCTCCATCTTGATGGGCTGTGGGACAGGGGGCATGGTGGGAGTAGTAGTACAGGCCTCCCTCCCCCAGACAGACCTCCCATGCAAGATGGATACCTACCTGTTACTTTGTTTGGTGCGCTGCAATGGCTGCCACATGCTCATGGGTGGGGGAGGGCTCCATCTTGATGGGCTGTGGGACAGGGGCATGGTGGGAGTAGTAGTACAAGCCCCCGTCACTCAAACAGAACTCTCATGCAAGATGGATACACACCTGTTGGGTGAGGGTGGACAATGCAATGGTGTTTGGGTTGTGCAAGGTAGTACTTATCAGTGTGTTATTTGACATTAGTTTGTACTTAGCAGCCTCCACTCCTCCGGCTACTCCGGTGAGACTCTCAGGATGCAGTATGGCAAGCACCTTCTCCTCCCATGATGTGAATGTTTTTGGCAGAATGGGAGGGCCACCGCCAGTCCTCTCAGCCAGCTCCCGGTTCTTGCTCCTCTTCTCCTTGACAACCCTCTTGTGATCATGCCACCGCTTCATGATCTCCTTCTTGGATCTTGGGGTGGTCCCTACTGCAATGACCCTTTGAACTATCCTTTCCCTCATTTGTGTTCTTGTGGCTAATGGTGTCTGTTGGACCAGGCTACCAAACAGTTGTGGTTCCACTCTCACTTTCTCATCGACCATGACTGTCAACTCACTCTCTGTGAATTTGGGCATTTTCTGTGCTGTCATGGTGCATGGTGTATGAACTGTTTGTGTGTGCAGGGGTGTGTGTGGTGGGTGTGGTGTTCAGGTGTGAGGTGTGTTGTGTGGTGGGGTATTGTTGGTGCTGGTGTGTTGGTGGTTGTGATGGTGGTAGTGGTGGTGGTGGTGGTGGTGGTGCGTGTCCTGTGTTCTTTTGCCTCTCCTGTCAGGTGTGGTGTATGGCCTTCTCTTCTGGAGTGTTGCAAAGGATTGTGGTCAGTGAAGGGGCTGTTTTTATGCTCCGCTGTGTGGGTGTGTCCAAATGGTATTTTGATGTCAGGTGTGTTGTGGGTGTAGGCCAATGGATTTGTATTATATTTTGGGGATCTGTTCTTTAATTGTTATGTGTTTTGTGTATTTGTGGGGCATGGCTACTTTACTTTGTGCCAGTTTTGGCATGTTTGCGGTGTTTTGGCATCGGCCGCCATGTTTTTTTCGTGTTTGATCCGCTGCGGCTCATCCGCTGTCTCTCCCATTCACTCCGGTTGGGGACCGCGGCGATCGGAAACACCGGATCGTACCGCGGGACCTTCGGGGATATACTAATTTCCCGTGCGGTGTCTCTGCTTTGCTTGCGGCGGGTTGTGAGTTTTCCACTGCGTTTCCGACCGCCGCGGTTGGTTTTTGGACGTCTCCGCCCGCGTCGAGCGGTTTTTGTTAGCCCGCTACAGCCACGGTCGGTCTTTTTGGGCAGCTGATCCTAATTTGACCGCCAGTTTATCCGCAGTCCCGGCGGGCGGTTGTTTTCCGCCTCCATGGCGGTCGGGGTGATTTTCCGCCCGCTATCCTAATGGGGCCCTAAAAGTGGAAGCTAGGCAATGGAATTTGAGGTTGGGGACAACATCAAGAAGTATCCTTATCCATTCAAGGAGGGAACTGGGAGCCAAAAGTAGCCCTGGAAAATGTGTTCAGAATAAAAGGGTCATTTATAAGCCCCTTGCACCACCATTGTGTCCCTTTTTGTCACACTCCGATGGCGCAGAGCCTGCTCCATATTTACCAGGCAGCACTAAGCCACTTTTTTGGCTTTATGCTGCCTTGTAAATATTGTTCCCTTTTTCTGCGTTAAAGAAGCATTCCATAGGTGTTGCAAGTTCCCAGCAACATCCATGGCTTTTTGACACTGCTCCAGATTTACGAGAAATTGTAACTCTGAGGCAGCACCAAAAACATACACTGCCCCAGGCATAAGGGAGGCACGAGGAGAAATATCTTTATTTCTATTAGTTTTTCATTTTTCTATGTGTTAATTCGGTGATAAATAAGTACGAATTATTTAATAAAATGTATTTAATTATATAATAGATATTTATTATTTAATTGATGTAATACTGATTTATTTTTTTATTGTATGTTATTTGTGGGCTGTTAGGTTTGTAGTGTTTTAGGGTGGAAAGTTAATTGAGTAATAGATAATTAACAACTAATTAATAATTGTTAATTCATTATTTAATTACTTTTTTTAAATGTAATTTACGGAATACATATTTATTTGACTTATATTTTAGTTCCCAGCTGCTAGGTTTGTAGGGGTGTAGGGTGGGATGGTATTTAAGTAATAATTAGTTAACAATTTATTATTAATCTTTTAATTAATTATTTAATTGATTTTTTTAAGTATGTAAAATATAGAATATTGATTCATTGTAATTTATATTTTAATTACAGGATGCTAGGTTTGTAGGGGTAAAGGGTGAGAAGTTAATTAAGTAATAAACTATTAATTATTATTTGCTAATTAATTATTTAATTGAATCTTAAATATGTAAATTGCAGAATAGATATTTAATTTCATTTCATTTTAGCTGCGGGATCCTGAATTTAAAGGGGTCTAGGGTGGGAGGTAAATGATAATTAATTAACAATTAGTTATTAATTGATAATTCATTAATTATTTTGAAATTATATATATATATATATATATATATATATATATATATATAGAATCGTTATTTTTTACTGATATTTTAGGTGCAGACTGCTAGATTTTTAGGGGTGCAGAGTGGGACGTTAATTAATATTTAAATGACAATTATTTGATAATTGCTACTTTTTTTATTGAGTAGTAATTATGTATATTGGTGGCTTTGGTTTGTAAAACTCTCTCTCTCTCTGTCTCTCTCTCTCTCTCTCTCTCTCTCTCTCTCTCTCTCTCTCTCTCTCTATATATATATATATATATATATATATATATATATATATATATATATATATATATATATATATATATATATATATATATATACATATATATATTAACGCTCCGCAGTCAATAAGACAAAACCAGCACTCGCAGTAGGTTAAACCTGCTCAGGTTTATTGCACAAAAAGAATATGGAACAAACGCGTTTCAGCACTTGCCTTCGTCAGTGTCAGCTGGCGACGGCGAGGCGGAAGTTCATAAAGGCAAAAGTATTCAAAATAGAAAGCGGATTGAAGTCCAAATCATAAGCGCCATCTTGCAATGGTGAAATTAAATCAAATCAAATTCACAACAAACTGATTAAAGCAATGTGGATTACTGTTGGAAACAATACATCTGATGTTTAAGTCTAACAATACATTAATAGATAATCATGTATTTCATCTTCCGCCCTGGATGGGCAAATAATTCAAGACTAATAGATTTATATCTAAAAAACAATATTCATCGAACCAACATTCTCCAAATTGCACATAAATTCATTATATCCTGTGGTAGTGAGTTTAAGAAATCTAAGGTTATCAAAACCCATGACAATATTAAAGCCCTTGATGGGCAAACAGTGAAAGTTAAATCAATAATAATTCATTCCTAATCCACCGTGATTACTAAATAAAATGTATATACATATATATATGTGTGTATTATATATATATATATATATATATATTGATTGTCCGCACTGTTCAATCAGTGCAAACTGCATCTTGCACAGTGCAAGCGGTCGTTTTGTGCCGCTCGAGTAGATTTGTACTCGAGTGGAAGCTTTCTCAACGTGGACAGGTAGTTTCTCATCGCGAGCGGTCGTGAGCATACGCGACCACTCGCAATGAGAAACCTGACCTCCCCGCGTTGAGAATCTCACCAAGAGATTTATTTTCCACGCTCGCGATAGGCAACTTGATGTTGCTGATCGCGTATGAGGAAAAAGTCTCGCCGTGATGTCATATCTATATATGAAAAACACCAAAGTCTCTGCACTTCCAAGCTGGTTGGCGAACAGAGACACGGACCAAACGTTGAGGGGCAAGTTGTTTATTTATCCCCCAAACCTCAAACTTGATCACAAGTCAGTATATATATTTATATCCCAATCCAAGTTGATCCTTCTGTCTCCCCCTTCCCGTGGCAGGCTGATCGTTAAATGTCGGCAGAGCGCGCCGCTTCTCATTTCTCCCAATTAGCAAAATAGACGATCACACAAAGGTTTGTTCTCACCACCAGGTATTTTAATCTCAATAATGCGTTTTGCCTTTCACAGCAGGCTTGCTCGCACACTGAGGTGTGGGAATAGAATAACGTATATACTGTATAGTACATGACATAGAAAAGGGACTTCGTTTGGATAGTCTCACAAAACTAGTATACATGGCCGCCATATTGGACTGGTACAATTCACATGATATGTATTTCTCTATAAGTATTAATCGAACTGCAGATGGTGCGTGCTTAGCCAGTCACATTAATAATGTGGTTCATCTCGACATAGTGTCTAATGTCCCTTTTTAATTTTTACATGCTTGTGACTGCTGCACTGCTAATTCTCTATGAGTATTCGGATGTGTATTCATATTGCGTACAACTTCTACAGTTAGCATTGTTATCTGATATCGACATAGTGCCTCTTAATATCTATATGCAGGTTCTCCCACTAATCGGCCTGAACATGCCTGGTTAGCATTCTCATGTAAAACTGTAATCTCACAAAACTTAAAGCCCAAACCCAAAAGCTGTGAATTCAACAAATATATATACACACATTGTAGTGCTACCTATATCCCCTCAATACATTTCTACACATAAATATACAGAATAGAACACAAAAATATTATTAGGAACAAAAGGGTTCTCGTATCTGTAAATTGCCATGTTTCTATATTTCAATTTGTGCCTCCGTGCTGTTTCTGAAGTAAAGGGTAGGGGAGAGTCCTGATTCCCTTCCGGAGTCAGCCCTTCCTTTCCTCCTGTAGCTTATAAAAAATACAGAAAAAGAAAAAAAAATCTGCTATCTAGTAGTAAAGGTTGAAACACTAATTATATACAATTTCTCACATTACAATATTTTTTACCCAATCCTAATTCATAGCAATGGATCTACAGACATTGTGCATCTGGGAACATGCACTCATACTCCTTTTGAAACACTACATATACTAGAAATATCAACAATATCAAAACTATTGAAAGGGGATCAATGTTCTCGAAGATGTACACTCAGTTCCTCATCCTAGTTAAGGCTCCCATGGTGTTTGCTTTGTAAATTAATTATATGCCAGGACTCACGTTGTCTGAGTTGCAGCTCTCTATTGCCGCCCCTTGTTTTGTATTCTGTTCTATTGCATAGAATGTCAGTAGTGAGCTATTGGACAGGTGGTATTGAGCAAAATGCCTGGCTACTGGAAAATGTGGGTCTTTATTGTTTATTGCCCTCATGTGCTCCATTACTGTCTTTTTGGCAGCAGGAGTGGTACTCCCCACATACCTCAGTTCGCAAGTGCATTCAAGGATGTAGATGACATAGTTTGCTCCACATGTCAAGAATTGCTCTATGTTTCTCTCTCAGACACTGGTGTGAGGTATTTGTTCCGCATATGGCTGTTGCTGCATGCCCTGCAATGGCTACAAGGAAAAAATCCTTACAGATTGAGACGTGTGTTGGCCTGTTTCTTAGATATGTCTCCTTTCATGAGAATGTCTTTAAGATTCTTTCCTTTCCTATACGTTATTTGGGGGCGTCTAGATAATTCATTTGAGAGTGGGTTCACATGTTAACGTATTGCAGTTTTTGTTGAGACTTTTGGCAATATTGTTAGATTCGGCATTGAAGGTAATAGTGATTCTGGGTTGGTTCTCTTTCTCTGCCATAGATCTTTCCTGTAGTTTGTGCTCTCTAGGTATGGTCCTCACTTTTTCTTTGGCTCTCTCCAGCACCCACTTAGGATATCTTCTCTCTCTGAATCTTCTCAGCATGGTTTCATGTTCAGTTTGGAAACCTTCCATGGTACTACAGTTTCTCCTTGCCCTAAGCAGTTCCCCAAATGGTATTCTCCATTTCAATATTTCTGGGTGGCTCCGAGAAGACTGTTCACTGCCGTGTCCTTCCTGTGTACTTTGGTGCAGATTTTATTCTGTCTTATTTCCACTACAACTTTTAGAAACTATATGGCTACCTTGCTAATATTGTATGTCAGCCTGAGGTTGTAATTGTTAACATTTAGTCTCCTTTCTTGAGAATGTCTTTAAGAATCTTTCCGTTATTTGGGGGCATCTAGATAATTTTTCTGGGTGGCTGCTTAGGGCATGGAGAAGACTGTTCCCTGCTGTGTCCTTCCTGTGTAGTTTGGTGCAGATTTTATTCTGTTTTATTTCCTCTACTACATCTAGGAATTCTATGGCTTTTGTGCTAATGTTGTATGGTAGCCTGAGGTTGTAATTAATTGTTAACATTTAGGAGCCAATTCCGATGTCGGAAGCAGAGAGAAGAAGAGCTGCTCAAAGTCTGTTTTCAAGAGCCCCTAACAAAAATCAAAGTAGAACCAAAGAATTTAGCACCAAGGATACATTGCTACAAGACAAACTAAAAAGATATGAAGAGCTCAAGAAGTCCGAAACATCGAAATGGTGGGAGGCCATATCATTAGAGGGCTATGTTGAAAAAGAAATGGTGCCTAGAGGCCACCGAATTTATTCCTCGCCATCCTACGAATCCCCTAACCCTTGAATGCACAAGAGTGGGCGGATAATTCGGCCCAGAGCTCTAAAAGTGTGCTGATGATCCTCATCAAATATGCCTGGGAGGACAGGGATGGAATAATAAAGAAACTAAAAACTCTTGAGGAAGAACTAAAGAAACACAAAGAACAAGAGGCCATCAACAAATTTATGACGGACTTAAAAAGTAGACTGAAAAGATATGAAGACAACATAAAAGCAAGAAAACAATAGAAGTTGCACCGCAACTGTTACGATTATGAAAGTGGCAGAATTTTAACTTACAGTCAAAAATACGATTACTTAAATGAGAAACTTGCACAAGGGGAAACCATAGATGACATATCTGGAGTCCCAAGCGCCACAGAGTCAATAAGCAGCAGTGATACTGAGGGAGAGACACCAGAAACGAATACCAGAACAAATGAAGGAGACTATTGTGAGAAGTTGGACTGGCATATGCTGTCCACTATTCTAGTGGGCACCTTGCACCAGTCCAAACGACCCTTATTGATGGTAGGTTTAAAGACAACCTATATAGAAAGCTACCCTAGTGGAGAGCAGCCTTCAGGCTACGTCTTGAAGGAATGTAAAGCACCTAGTTTTACCAGTCTATAATTTTGTGAATGACCAAATGAAAGGAGAACCACAACAGGTATATATACAAAATATTTGTATTTATTCTAAACACATCCCTCTAGTCTCTTTATGAGGTTAGAGGCAAAAGTACATTCAGTAAACTTATTTAGCACACAGTCAATTAGCACAATATATGATTAGCTCTAGAGGCGTCACAAACCATATACTAAGTAAGTGGTATAAAAACCACAACAGACATAGAGACAAGGCCTAGGGCCTGTAGAACCGCTGGGGCAACCAGGAACCACACGAGGTAGTTACACAGGAGACCCACGGGGGACGCGTGCAGTGTCTAAACACAGCCGCGAATCACCATTGACTTCTATGGAGAAAGTTGCGATTAGACTATCAAAGATTAGGGGCACTTGGAAGTGGACTAGAAGCAAACGCCTTTAGAACTAGGCAGTTCTAGAGTCAATACCCACGGGAACACCAGGAGTACTCGAGTTACCTCACCCAGGGAAGCCGGGGGCATAGGTGTCTTATCGTTTATCGTTTCATCTATGGCGAGCTGCTGAAAAGTGCTGCAGGTGACCAAGAGGAAAGTGTCCAGATGATTCCAAAGGTGGATCGGAGATCTGAAGAACCCTCCCCCCTTCTCTGCCCAATCCTGAATATAATGACAGGTACATCTAGTCCGCGCAGCGGGCGCGCCGGCGGCGCGCCAAAGGCAAGCCCGTCTGCGCCCGTCCGCGCCGGACCCGGGCCGAGGGCCCTGACCCCTGGTCCAATCTCCAAAAATCGCCATCTGGTCTATACTCAGTCTTCCTTGATCAGCCTTCGACCACCCATAGACCCGGCATGTACGTTACTAGACTTAACCAGTAGTGCAAATGAAGCCGCACATAGCTGCTCACACTGTCAGCATATGACATTAACCAACCATGATAGAACCCATACCAAGCTACATGCCAAGGGCACGGATATCCCGATGACTATAGCCCTCATTAACGCAAGATCTTTATGTAAACATAGTCAGGAAATAGCAGATCTCATAATAAATTTTAATCTGGACATCCTCTTTATAACTGAGACATGGACTGACGATTCGTCTGAAACGGACTTGGTGATTGCTACACCGAGCGGTTATAAAGCCTATAGACAGGATAGATCCAAAAAAAGGGGCGGCGGGCTAGCTATCATAGCTAGAGAAAAGTTCGGGTTATGACCTCACTTATCCCGGATACCTCACGCGAGGCCCTTTGGTTTACAATTAAACTCAGTCCCCTCTACAATTTTAAGGGGCTACTTTTATATAGACCCCCAGGAGCCAAGACTGGCTTCCTAGCTAACTTAAGCTCAACATTAGAATCACTCGCGCTCGAGGACTCCATTACGGTGTTGGGCGATTTGAATTTTCACCTAGATGACAATAACCACAAAGACACCTTGGCCCTTATCTCTGATATGGAAACCATGGGACTTAAACAACTGGTCACATCGGCCACACACCGGGCGGGACATATTTTAGATGGGATCTTTTCCAACGCCCAGGGTCTACAGGTCTCGGATATTTTACCGATGACATGGACGGACCACTATGCGGTATTCTGCACTCTGACAATAAATAATTCCGCGAACAAGGCAACCACTCTTGCTCGCCAGGGCCCCTTTAAAGCATGGCATAATATTAAACAGCCAGACCTAAGAAAACAGCTTGACAGCACACGCCCGCTGATTCATTCTGACTCGGCTATGGCAACACAGCTATTCCAGGACTGGTTGAGCCAGGCCATAAACCTCCTGGTCCCTATTAAGTCAATTTCCAAGAACAGGTCCACTCCTACCGCTCCATGGTTTACGGATGAATTAAAAAAACAAAAACAACAAAACAGGCATTTTGAAAGGCAATGGAGAAAGAATTATGACCAAATAAGCAGGACCCGCTATAAAGAATCATTGGCCGTTTATAAAACCATGATTATAGAGGCAAAAAAATCCTTTTATTCGAATCAAATCGAGCAGGCAAAGAATTCCAGCAAAAAACTCTATGAAATTACCAAATCTCTTTCAGGCCACATCCCCGACTTGACTCCACCCCCATCCCAAATTATGTGTGATGCTTTGGCAAACTTCTTTTTTTCAAAAGTGGATGACATTTATCAAGCTTTCACCCTTAAATGTACTTTTACTGAACCCATCACAACAATTCCTTCTGTCTCTAATATACCTCAAGCCATAATTTTCACCAGTTTTAAACCATTAACTGATGATCATATACTGAATATCGTCTCCACAATCAAATCTGGATCCATACTGGATCCTTGTCCATTTTCGGTTCTTCCTCCTTTGATGGACTCAATCACACCGGTCCTGACACAAGTAGGTAACTCAATCTTGTGCTCGGGGACATACCCTCAGTCCTTAAAAACCACACTGCTCAAACCTCTTTTAAAGAAACCGGGGCTGGAGAAGACTGAGTTAAAAAATTATCGGCCAATTGCCAGCTTGCCTTTCATGGCTAAAGTGGTGGAAAAGGCCATGAATATGCAACTATCGGAGCACATTGAGACACATAGACTGCTGGACGATACTCAGTTTGGATTTCGGAAATATCATGGCACCGAAACCGCCTTAATCAAAGCCTCCGATGATGTGCGACGAATTAGAGACCTTGGGGGGACAGCAGTGTTGGTACTGCTGGACCTCTCAGCTGCTTTCGACACGGTCGGCCACAAGACCTTGGTCGATCGTGTCGAAAAGATGGGCATTTGCCACACAGCTAAGGATCTCCTTGCCTCGTTTCTTTCTGACAGAACTCAGGCCGTCACCCTTGGACCTTACCAATCTGCCAAGCTGACGTTGCCATGTGGGGTACCTCAAGGCTCATCCCTGAGTCCGACACTATTTAATATCTATGTGTCGGACCTTGCTAATGTCATCAAAGCACATGGGATGAGCCTAACCTCATATGCGGATGACACGCAATTGGTTCTGGCCATCAGGGGTGACGGAGTGGAAGTCGCCCAACGCTTTCAGAATGGAATGATGGAGATAGGAGAGTGGATGGCAACCAATTGCCTGAAACTCAACTCAGAAAAAACTGAGGTAGTGATTTTTGGTCCTCTTTCACTGGACTGGTCAGTTCAGTGGTGGCCTTCCACATTTGGAGCTATCCCTAAACCAGTCACCAAAGTAAGAAATTTGGGAGTCATCTTCGATGATGGCCTAAATTTTATGGATCATGCAAATAAAGTGGCCTCTACAGCCCACTATAAATTACGCATGATCCGAAAAATCAGTCCGTACCTTCCAGTGGCTGCCATTAAAACCTTGGTTAGTTCCCTGGTTCTAACGTCACTAGATTATTGTAATGGCCTACTTTTAAACACACAAACCAGAGTCTTGAGAAAACTACAGTCGATACAAAATGCGGCGGCTCGCCTGGTTTTTGGAATCCCAAAGTATGCGGCCATTTCGGATGCCATTTCACGGCTTCATTGGCTGACGATCCAGAACTGGATTAAATTCAAGTCACTATGTATAGTTTATAAAGCGCTTAACAGGCAAGGTCCACATTTTTTAAGAGAGCAACTGATGCCATATCAACCGACCCGTCAACTTCGGTCCTCCAATTGCAACCACTTAGTGGTTCCTCGCGCCAAAACAGTGTCATGAGGCGACCGTCGTTCACGGTCGCTGCACCAAAACTGTGGAACACTCTCCCTCTGGACATTAGAACTTGTTCAACCCTTCTCCAATTTCGTAAGAGACTTAAGACGTGGTTGTTCACCCAATAACTTCTATAAATATAGGTAACCGATGAGCACTTCACCACTGATCTGAAATCTACAAATTAACTAGCGCCAAGACGCCTGCGGGTATTTGTCGCGCTTTACAAATAGCAATAAATAAATTAAAAAACAAATAAAAAAAAAAAAGAACCTGAAAGCAGAGGGGACAGAATCTATGTCACTAGCCAGTGACCAGGAGGGCGATGAGCAGATGCCCACCGATGTCTGGTGAGTTCAGGTGCAGAAGGTGAAGCTTGACTCTTGAGCCATGAGGACCAGGACGCGTCGACGACAACCAGGCACTGGATTTGAGCTGCCCCATAACGGATGTTGAGTGCTGCAGCATCGGTATCCGGATTGGATCCACCAAGCCTTTCCAACACCAACCCACGCAGAAAGCAGAGATTGGCTTCGGAGCAGACCAGCAAGGTCTAAGGGACTTACCCTTTGGAGGGGAGTCAGAGCACGTCTGGAGCAACCAGGAAAGCCCAAGAAACAAAAGAGTTACCTTTGAGGGGACCCACAGTTGACGGACCAGGGATCGTGAAGGAGCCTCAAGCGGAAATGCTAGAAGCGGGCCCATGGAACACTCGTGGAGTGTAAGCCCACAATCTTCTGTGCAAAGGATGCTGGGGGCTTGGACTACAAGTAGCCCAGTGCACAACTTTGGGAAAGCTCGGATAGTTGATGCACTTGCAAATGTGCACGGTGTCCAGGAGTTCCGGTCCCACGTCTCTCATGAGGGCTGCAAGTCTCAGCTTTGCTGTGATCTCGTGTCAGCCTCTGAGATGTCTAGAAGTCTGTGTCCTGTGTCGCAAATCCTTCAGGATCAGGTGGGAGCCTTGGAAATGCAGACCGACAAGATGCTTCGTTGGTGCCTGTTTGAACAGGGGAGTCACTGCTTGACCCCAAGGGAGATTCTTTCATCTTCAAGTCGAAATAGAATGTCGAAGTTCCAGGATATATGTTGCAGAGTCTCGTCCAGGGTAATCTAAAGTCCTAAGGACTGGGTTTGTATACTTATACTAAGTTTAGGGGTTGGACTTACTCTAGGGTCCCACCTATGGGAGGTCCCAGGGTGGGGGTGGTTACAACCCTTGCCTTTTGTCCAGTTTCGCACCAGAGCAGGAGCTGAGCGCCCCTGCAACAGGTTTGAACTGGGATATTCACAGGGACACCAAGTGTGCCCCCAGCACTGTCTGAAAAGCATTCTATGAATGCACCCACCCAGCCCCAATACACTAAAGCCTGTCTAGGAGGTGGTTACACCTCCCTGTGACAGGAAACCTATTGCCCAGGCCTCCCCTGCCGGAGTTTCGTTCAACAGCAGGAGGTCAGACTTGTGTCTGTGGCTGCAGCATCCATTTTGTGATGCTGGGGCTCTTTTAAACTATTACCGGTCAGGTAAGTGTGTACATGTCTTCTCCCCCTAGAAGGGTGGAATTCTACCCCCGCCGCCAGGACTGGTGAGGGGTAGGATTCCAAAGTGTTTGACACCAAAGTCGACAAGTTTCCATGCAGCCACTCCAAAGTTAGCATTTACCGCGAGGTTTTAATGCACTTAAGAGTATATGGTCTGGCTGCTTCACAGAACAGTATCAAAGAATAGATTCTGAATGCTGCAGAGGGGTCCTGCTCATGCATAGGCACCCTTTCACACAAAACCAAGCACACTGCCTTCAGGATTGATAAGGACTGCCATAGGAGTGACTTATAGGTTTATATATGTCAGTGATTAGAGGTAGATATAGGTAACCTATATCTTAGTAAGGGGTGCATGCACCACGTTACCCAGGCTGCAGTGGAAGAGCTGTAGTGCCACTTTGGAAGGCTTCCTGGGGGTGACATAATACATGCTTCAGCCCCTGGTAGGCCTCTGGGGTACCTATGCCCTTGGTACCTAAGGTACCATATACTAGGGACTCACAAGGGTAACCCAGTCACCAATCTGGAGTGTACCTAAAGTACATGCAATCAATTTAGAGAAGAAACAGCTAGGCTGGGTGTAGGAGAGTAGAGTCTGCTTCCTATGGTCACCCCCACTTTTTGCTGTGATTTTCAGTTTTTTCGACTTTAGTGTGGCTGTGGGCCTGCTAATCAGACCCACAGCCCAGATGTTCTCTCTCTAAATTGATATCATGTATTTTAGGTACATACCAGATTGGTTACTGGGTCACTCTTGTGAGCCCATGTATAGTGTACCATAGGTACCCAGGGCATAGGTGTACCCTAGGCCTACCAGGGGATGCAGCATGTATTGCGCCACCCCTGGTTTGCCTTCCCAACTGACACCACAGGTCTGTTCACACAGCCTGGGTAAGGTGGTGTAATCACCCCTTACTTAGATATAGTATACCTATATATATAGACACATATGCACCTATAAGTCACTCCTATGGTAGGCCTCGACAAACCTGGAGGCAGAGTGCTTGGTTTTATGTGCGAGGGTGCCCTAGCATGAGCTGAGCCCCTCTGCAGTTTTCGGAACCATCTCCTTATAGCTGTTCTATGATATAGCCATACCATATACTCTCAAGTGCATCATAATCCTTGCGGTTAATGCTAACTTTGGTTTGACTTCCTCAAAACATGTTGTGTAAGGTGTAAAACACTTTGGAATACTACCCCCCGCCAATTCTGGTGGCGGGGAGTAGCATTCCACCCTTCTTGAGGGAAAAGACATGTTTGTTACTGCTTTACCCGGTTAAAGTTAAACAGAGCCCCAGCATCACAAAATGGATGCTGCTGCCACAGACACAAGTCTGGCCTCCAACTTCTGGACAAAACTCCGGCAGGGGAGGCCTGGACAATAGGTTTCCTGTCCAGGGAGGTGCCAGCACCTTCCCAGACAGGCAGATGTGTATTGGGACAGGGATGGCTGCATCAGCAGATGCTTTTTGAGACACTGCCTGGGGCACACAAGGGCTCGATGCATAGACCGGTTCAAACCAGTTGCTGGGGCACTCCAGCCCCAGCTCTGGCACGAAACTGGACAAAGGGAAAGGGGTGTAACCACCCCTTCTCAGGTCCACCCATAGGAGGGACCTAGGCAGGTAATCCAGCACCTTAGCTTAGTATAAGTATAGGAGCTGTGTCCCCAGGATTATCCTGGAAAGAAACTTTGATACAGAACTCTTGGACCTTCGACATTCTATTCTGACTAGAAGACGGAAGACATCTCTCTTGTGGACAAGGAGTGACCACCCTGTGCAAACAGGCACCACCAGTAACTTGCTGGTCTGCTTTGTCGACTCTCCCGCTGGAACCCGAAGACGAAGAGAAGTTTGAGAGTCCAGGTTCTGTGTCACTGACAGAACCTGGACTCTCAGACTTCTCTAACTCCGACCCATATCCACAGCAAAGCTGAGACCCGTGGCGGACACGAGAGATGTGGGACCAGACACCCTGGACATCCTGCATTTTGCTAACTGCTCAACTACCAAGGTACCCTTGCAGTTGTGAATTGGGTACGGGAAGCCCCAGACCCGAGCACCATTTGCACTGAAGTTCAGCCCTCCACACTCCACGAGTGCCACGTGGGGCCCGCTCTTGCATTTCAGCTTGAAGCATCTTCCCAGTTCCTTGCCAATTGGCTAGTGAGCCCCCTGAAGACTTTTCTTTTGAACTAAACTGCTTTCCTGGTTTTTCCAGGTTTGCTACAGCTTCCCTTCAAAGGAGAAGCGCCACAAACCTTGCTGGTCTGCAACAGAGTCAATCTTGACATCCTGCATGGGTTGCATTTGCCAAGGCTTGTTGTGTCCAATCCGGATACCAACACCGCAGTCAACTAGATCCTTTGTGGGACAGCTCGAATCCAGCACCTGTTCATCGTCGATGTCTCCTGGCCCCGTGGCTGAAGAGACAAACTCACCTTCTTCACCTTCAAGCACGCGACATCGCCTGGTTCCTTCCTGGTCACTGGCTAGTGACCCAGACTCTGTCCCCTCTGCTTTCAGGTTCATCACATCACCCTTCCACCCTTGGATCCACCTGGACACTTTTCCTCTGGTCGCCTGCAGCACTTCTTTGCAGATCTCCATAGAAAACGACGACGAAACCCGACACGAAAAGACACCTATGCACCCGGCTTCCCTGGGTGAGGTCACTCGAGTACTCCAGTACTCTCGTGGGTCTTGGCCCTCAAAGTGTCCTAATTTAAAAGGGTTCCATCCTAGTCCATCCGGAAGTGTCCTTAAACAGTAACTTTGTAACTTCTTCGTTTCCCATTATAAGTCAATAGTAACTAGTAACTGTGTTTAGACACTGCACGCGTCTCCCGTGGGCCTCCTACTTCCTAACCTTTGGTTGTTTAGTGTAGTCCCAGCGATTCTACAGGCCATAGGTCTGCTGTTTAACTCTCACATGGTTCTTATACCACTTTCTTAGTATATGGTTCGTGAGGCCTCTAGGGCATAACCGTATATGTGCAACTTATCGCATGCTAATTGAGTAACTTGTGATGTACTTTTACCTCTGACCTCATAAAAAGTGCAGAGGGGTTCTGTTGGAAATAAATACATATATATTTGATATATACCTTGTGTGGTGTCCTTTCATTTGGTATTCAAGGGATTATAATTGGTAAAACAGCTTGCTTCACATGCTCTATGAAGTCTTAGCCTATGACTGCTGGTCCATGCTACCACTAGGATAGCTTGTCTATAAGGTTGACTTTACAACCACCATCAATAAGGGTCGATTAGACTGGTGCAAGGTGGCCACTAGAATAGTGGACATCATATGCCAGGCTAACTTCTCACACTGGGGTCCTGGTTAGCAGGGCCCCAGCCAGACTAAAGTCGAAAAACTGTGAAACACCAGCAAAAAGTAGGGGTAACCATAGTAAGCAGATCCTACTCTCCTACAACAGTGGAACAAGACCACAAACACATTTTTAGGAGGGATACCGCCTCATACGAACAGGGAGGCAAATTCCGAGGATGGTGCAACCGCCAAAAACAAGAGGGAGAGGTCGAGGACAACAGAGAGGAGGAAGAGGAAGGAACGCGGAAGAAACTGGCGAAGAAGACAGCGGATCAGACATAGGATCAGGAAGCGGACGAGGATGTGGACAAAGACCAATGGGAACCAAGTAGAGTGGTCCAAGACAGCAACGCTAATGGAAGACGAAATGGTAAGCAAAACAATTATGAATTTATCATTTAGACCATTATGTAGGAAAAAAGGACCCTGTGCTTAGGACTTTCGTTTTGTCCCACC